>NW_026947502.1:14394409-15057534 GCF_034190915.1 Cavia porcellus | reverse complement strand
ATCTCCCAGGGGGTAGGGACATCGCCCAGGTAAGAGAGCTGGGACTGGAACCTAGGTATGTGCTTGAGGCCCATGTCCTGTGTCCCCTTCTCCAATTCCTCCAAGCATGTGTGTGTGATCCTAAAGACCCATCCTGGTGTTGTCATTTGGAATATTCTATCAGTTTTATTAAATTGTATGTTTACTTTTAGTTTGGGCCAATCTCCTCTTTGAATATTGTAGGATACAATTTTGTTTTTGCTCTGTGGTAAATTTAGCCCTGCCCCTTGCCGCTCTAGATCAAACCCAGCTCCCAAATATTAGGCAAGTGCTCTACCACCGAACTATGTTCTCAGACCTTTATGTATTTTATTTATTTATTTGTTATTATGTTTTTAAAAAGATGAATCCTGAGTCTTAAAATTCTGGAATTCGATGAACAAAACTGAAGGGTTTTTTGGTGCCTGTATATGCATTTGTCTAAATTTCATGTATCCAAGTAAATAATTGAATCATTAATACCTCTGCCAATAGCCACTCTTATGGGATGCTTGCTCAATGCCTGACACAGTCTCATTAGACCCTCTCAATGTCCCTATGATATAGGTGCTTTTATCGTGCTGTCTTGTACTTAAGGATACTGAGGTCTAGACTCATGACCTAAGTTGCTCAATGTGACACAGCTCCTGAATGGCAGAGGTGGTATTTGAACCCAAGTCTGGAAGAGGAACTATCACCTTGGACTGCCAAGCCCCTTGCCTCAACCTGTCAGCAGATCTATGCCTGTGTGTGCCTCAGTGGTAACACATGGCCAATAGTGCTGGGTGGTTGGAGAGAGCGCATGGAGTTACTTTGCAGCCTTATGGTAGATGCAGGCAGGACTCCCTGTCTGCCCTGCCTGGCCTCAGTGAGGGACCTGGCATTCAGGCTCTGGTGAGGGGGCAATCAGGAGCCCAGACTTATCATACCTCCCCAGTGGGCGATGTGAGCCACTGCTTGGCCAATCTTCCTTCTGGAAAGTGGCAGCAGGCTGCCATGTCTCTCTGTGCTGCCTAGGTGACCTTCAACCACCAGTAACCAAGGAAATGATTAGATTGGAGCTGCTCAGGAAACCCTCCTGGTGCCTGGGACTTCACATTTCAACGTGCAAACTGTAGCTGGCATCTGCCTGGTCACATATGTGTCACTGCTTAAGTGCTCTCCTCTCACTGGGCCCTCTGCACCTCCTGAAGAGCATGTCCATTTGCTAGATGGGGAAACAGTCCAGGAAAAACGAGATAAACAGCCTGGAGTTTCCACAGAGCCAAGGCTTGAACCCAGGTCTTCCTGATTCCGAATGTCTTTCACTCAAGACCAGTGATTTCTAGAGGTCATTACAGGGAGCCAGGTGACATGGGCAGGTCAAGTGGAGGACTGAGGGAAAGAGGATGCCAGTCTGTCCTCTTCGTTCAGGAGCCTACGTAGGGTTGATTTAAAGGAAGATTTGTGCTGCTGATGAAACATTTTGGAGGCTGCCACAAACTGTTACTTTCTCCCTGGGGATGGGGTTCAAGTGCCATTTCCTAAGACCCCTGATTCTCCACAGGGACAAGAAGAGGCGCACTCTCTTGGAGGATGTCCTCCACTCGGGTCAGAGTGGGAGCACAGGAAGATGCAAAAGGCGACAGAAGACCAGGGCTCCGGTTCTGACTGGGACACAACTTGATCAAGCTATTTAGTGCAACCATCCATCCGCAGAAATGAGAAGACTGGCCCAAATAATTTTTAAAATCTGGGTCAGTTCGTATAACCTAAGTGTCTGGGACAGTATGCTTTGTCATGAGCTCTTAGACACAGCCAAGGCACCTAACACTGTAGGAAACTGGTGTCACTTGTTTCATACGTATATTTCTGAAAGGAATGAGTGTGGCTTTTAGTAGCACTTTAAAGGGAGGGTCTATGAAGTAGAATTTTTCATTTCTTAGGATTTCTCTTTTTCAAGTTTGTGGCCAAACTATGTAGTCCTATTTTTCTTCTTGGGGAACATCAGCTGTAAGAATGATTTGAAGGCCCCGTGTGGTGGCACATGCCTGAAAACTCAGCATTTGGGAGGCTGAGGCAGGAGGACTGCAGAATTCAAGGTCAGCCTGAACTACATAGTGAGCTCAAGACCAGCCTGAGGTACACAGGGACCCTGTCTCAACACTGCCACTCCACAACCCCCCAAAACTCAAACAAAACAAAACAACCAGAAAAATAAAGAAATCAAAAAGTGTTAAGAAGATGATTCCATTAAGAAGACAAAGGTGACATAGAAAAGTAAATAAGACATGGGAGCTAGATGAGAGTCAAAGACCAACTAAGCAGACACAGTTTTAAGTCCCCAGATCTAGCCATGCCTGTTACCCTGCATGGTGCTTTTCAGCTGCATGACCTGGCCTTCCCCCTTTGAAGTGTTTTCTGTTTCAGTCCCCTTTCAGAATGAAGGATTGATGTAGCAGTGTTACGGGGAGGGGCTTTTGCCATTTGAAAAATTCTGAAGTTAATTTAGAAAGGCAAATTAAGGACAGTGATGGAATTCTTCCTATGCTTTTTCTGAGTTTCAGAAGAAAAATGTTTATTTTGCTTCTCATCCTTTATCCTCTTTTCCAACCCGGGGTTTTTGGATGTGCAGAAAACCTTAGTGTCAATGCTGTCATTACACAGATAAGAAACCACGATCCAGACAGGGGGGTGAGACTGTTTTCTGATTCCATTGCGCATGAGCGTCAGGACTGAACCTGGAAGCTGGTCCTCGTCTTGATGTTCTGCACCCCACTGCTGGCTTTCCTCAAGTGCTTCTCTCCCGGGAGGATTCACAAGTCCGCAGAGCTGGGGGTGTGGGGTAGACTTTCTACTCCTGTTTTTCCTACCAAGCAGCTCCTGCAGTGTGGATTTCTTTCTGGGGTCAAGGGCACAGGCATACACAGAGAGGTGGGAAAGTGACCTAGTCTTGCACTGCCTGGTCCTCTTGAGGGACAGGTCTACCGAGGGTACTGGCCTGGGAGCTCCAGCTAGAAATGGGGTCCAGGGATCAATGCTGGGCCAGACATTGCCTAACTCTGGTCACAACAGGAAGCAGCAGAAGGGGGAGGATTTAGACTCTGCCAAGAATCCCAAGCAGGAAGGCAGGCTTTATGGGGCAAGACCAGGGGGTCACTTTCAGCCACAGGGTCAGATTTATTTAGCTCTCAGCAAAAACAGAAATAGGTCCAAGGCGATCTATCATAATTATTGCCCAGGACCAGTGGAGTGCCCGGCTGCAGCTTTACTGTAAGAACCCCTTAAGACCTAGCATCAGGGCAGACCCGCCCTGCCACCCGCTCCTTTTGACAAACCACACAAAGCCACACTGGAGAAAGGATCTTTAATGTCTGACTTTGTGTCCCACCTCATCAAAGTGCCATCATCGATCAAAGAAGTAGGAGGGACTTGAGACGTAGGAAATCACAAGACACACCAGGCCCGGGGTGCTGCCGCTGGCTCCCGGGGCGCACACTCTCCCACCGCCCACACACGCACACATGCAGAACCACACGTACACCGCACCGACACACGCACGTGTACCCAGAGTTAAATACATGGAGAGAGGGACTCGGTATATACAGGGAGAGAAGGGAGAGAGAGGCGGAAATCCCGGCGGGGGGGTCCCCAGGCTCTCGGCATGCTCGGCCCAGCTCTCCGCGCTGTACCTGGCACCCATGCCCCTGCCAGAAAAGCAGCTGCCCCTCTCCCGTCCCCGGGTCCCCTGGGCGCCCGCCCCCGCCCGCCCCCACGGTGGCGCCCTCCCCGGGAAAGGAGCCTAGAACCGCGCGGGCGCCAGGGGCATGTTGCTCTTGAAGCCCGGCTGCCCGTTGGCCACGTCGGCCGCGCCCTCGCCGCCCGGGCCGCTGCAGGCGTCCGCGTCGGCGCCGGGGCTCTCGGGCTCGGCCAACAGCTTGAAGGGGAAGAGCGGGCCCGGGGCGCGCGCGCGGGGATTCGGGGGCGCGGGCGCGGGCGCGGGCAGGCTCAGGAGCGCGCCCGGCGCCTTCCACTCGGGAAAGGCGCACAGCTCGACGGGCGGCGCCGCGCCGCGGCCCAGGTAGCCCGGGCTGGGGGACGCCGAGGGCAGGGTCCGCTGGCTGCCGCTCAGGCAGCTGCCGCTGTCGTCCAGCGAGTCCTTGCGCGACTGCGAGCGCTCCAGCGAGCCGCCGCGCGTCCACGGCCGGTAGGTGTAGGCGCAGCCGCCCAGGCGGCGACGGCGACGGCGGCGACGGCGGCCGCGGCACTGGCACCCGAGGATGCGCAGGAAGGCGCGCTTGAACTCCTTGCTGGAGCACGGGTAGATGATGGGGTTGAGGCAGCTGTTGAAGTAGCCCAGCCAGAACACCACCTTGAACACGGCGTCGGGGGGCTTCAGGGTGGAGAACAAGGAGCCTGCAGGGGGGAGGTGAAGGGAGGGGGACAGAGAGAAGAGCAGTCTGTGAGCGCTGGCGTTCCCTCCACTGCCCTCTGGGCCACTCGGTCACCCGCCTCTCCCAATCCAGGCCAGTTCCCAAGGATGGCTTTCCCATTTCAAAAGGAAGTTCTGCATCCTGCATTCCCAGCCTCAATAACTTTCCCCCTTGGAAACCTCTCCTGATGAAGCTTAGCAGCTTCTATGCTCCTCTAGGAAGCACTTTTCCTAGGGTAGCACCCATCCCAGTGTTAATAATAGCCACCCCTAATTGCACACTGCTGGGGAGCCAGGCTCTGTGCAGGCCGCGTGACCTATACTGTTTCAACCTGCACAAAATGCCACGAAGTACAAGCTGATTTGTTTCCATTGCAAATAAGAGATGTGTTAAAGACCTGAATGCAAAAGGTAGATCTTTCAGGGTGTGTGTGTGTGTTGCTGGCAATTAAACCCAAGGCCTCCTGCATGCAAGGATAGAGCTCAACCACTCCATCACATCCCCACCCCTTTTCAAGGTAAAAGAACAACCTAAAGGAAAACTTTTTGACTTTGGAAGTGAAGAAAAACATCCTAACCCTTTAAAAGGTTGCAATGGGAGATGTTATTTACAATACCCAAAACAGTCCAAGCACTGATATTTATCATATAAGGACCTCCCCAAATCAAGAAAAAACAGCATTCCCAGTGGAAACATGAGCAAAGAAAATGAAAGTTTGCAAAATAGGGAAGCCAATGGTCAATGAACTTAGGACAAGATGCTCAAACTATTAGGCAGTGAAATAAATTAAAAATGAAAACCACAGAGATAGAATTTATATCTATTAGGCTGGCTAACATTAGGAAGCTGAACAGACAAAGGTGAGGATGAGTAGCTGTTGGGGGCCCAGGATGTGCAGAAATTCTAGGGAAGACAGACCCTAGCATGGCTTGATCCAAATAAGAGTACACACACCTCGTTTCTCAGTCTGCTCTAGGCCACAGATCTCAAAAGTGTTTTCACACAAGTTTGTCAGGGAACACTTAGGAAGATGCTCATGGCTGTGTCATGGCTGTGGTGACATGGATGGGAGAAAACCTGATTCCCTCTCTGGGACACATAGGATGTAGCAGATGCATACTCAGAGACTATGCATCACTTTGAGGCCCAGGATGGTGTATCCACAGAGCAGTGTGGAAATATCTTAAATCCATCATTCTTAACCGGGCATGGTGGCACACACCTATTGTTGGGAGCCGCGGCCGACACCGGTCGCCTTACTTGGCGGACGTAGGGCCTGTGGGTGGGAGCGGAGCCTGAGCTAGATTGCCCCTCCCATCGAGTGAGCCAAGTTGGCGCCTGCTTCCTGCCCCCTGATTGCGCTGGCGACTTAAACAACCCGCTCTGTAAGATAGTCTGCCTAGCAACAACTGATGTTAGCCAATCAGCCCGCATCGCGCGCTTTGAACTGATTGGCCACTGTTACCCTATAAAAGTAAATGCCTCTCCCGCCACAAGAGAGAAGCACAGAGGAAGTACAGAGAGAGATAGAGAAAGTCCACCGGCGAGAAAGGGCTGGTGGCAGAGAGGAGGCCTCACGGGGCCCACGCGGAGACAAATAAAGGCAAGGTTGCACACCGCCAGACTTTGTCGTGTGTCTTTCCTGCCGGCCGGGAGCGACCCCGACAACCTATAACCCCAGCACTTGGGAGGCAGAGACAGGAGGATTGCTGTAAGTTTAAGGCCAACCTGGGCTACACATTCAGTTCAGTGCCAGCCTGGGCTACACAGTGAGTTCACTGTCAGCCTGGGCTACATAGTGAGACGTTGTCTGAAAAAGAAGCAAGCCATTTTTCATGAAGAAAGTAGGAAATAGAATGAAATTTGTGACAGTACATTTAACTTACCAAACAGCCCCATGCATTTTGAAAAAAAAAAAGATTCTTAAATTAAAAAGACATTAAACACAGAGTGTTTGCCTAGGGGTGAAAGCAGACGGACATGGGAACGGGAACGAGACTACAAAGAAATAAATGAATAAAGCAAGAGTGAGTCCGGCATAGACTGATGATGATAGAATGTTATGAATCCAGAAACGTGATTAACTCGTCCTTCTGAATTTGAGATCCCAAAGCATTTCACGACTATATCAAATTAAAAACAATTTCCATTTTAAATATAAGGCAGCTGAGAGGTTGAGAGGGTAAGTGGCTGGCACCCCGGTCACACAGCACGTCTGTAATGTGGCCCAGAGTTACACCACATTCTAGTCAAATGAAAACATGCTTTAAAGTAAAAAGATGCCATCAATGACATCTTTTGGAAAAACAAGAAAATGTTAGAAGACAAAAAAAATTAAAGCAAGCATAATTCTGCAGTGCCAAAAAGTCACATTTTGATGAACTTTCTGATTTTTTCTGTTAGAAAGACAGCTTTATGTGTTTTTAAAAATGACATTATACTTTCAGAACATTTTATACTTTCAGACTATGGCCTGACTCTCCACTGGGCTTGTGATATACAGACTTTGATATTCTTTTTTTTTTTTTTTTTTTTTTTTTTTTTTTTTTTTAATTTTTATTTAAGGAGAAAAGAAAAGAAAAAAAAACAGTGAAGGGTACAAGTTATACAGATTTACAGAAGAAAAAAAATGCGCAGTAGGAAATCACTAGTTAATAGATTACATATTGCCATCTTAGAAATAATTGTTCAAGTCACAGAATTAAAGTTTGTAGAGTGGACATTCCAGCAATGATACTGCAAACAGTTCTGTTCAATGATCCATTAGAACTCTGTGATATCATTTTCTGTCTTATACATTTAAATATACATGCAGTTATATAGTTTAGAGCATTTTCTTTTCCTCTCTTTTGTACAGTGACTATTACACATTTTGGGTTTCATTGCTCCCACTGTTCTTATTGCTTTTTTGGAAGAGAGTAAAACCAAATGTGACATGACAGAACAGAATCGGTCAAGTCAAAAGGGTGGATATAATAGATAATATAAAAACATAATACAAGGTGATCAACAATGGTTACCCTAATGCCTCCCGCTATTTCTAATAGAATTGCCTATATCGTTAGTTGTAATACTATTGAACAAAACCGTAAAGGATAAAACCGACAAAACCAAAACATTGGAGATATTGTAGGTCTTCAAAAGTAGATAGAAGTCAACGAGAATGGGCGTTATAATGAATCTCATTATCTTCTCAGCTGATGCCTAAACTTTCGAACCTGATACTATTCAGCAAAACAGAATAGAGGAACCTCAGTCAAAAACAAGATGGTGAGAGTAATACAGGGCTTCAAATCGAGAAAATAGAAAGTCAAAGTGGGTTACTATATTATATCCTGCTATATTTTTCCCTTTAATTAAATGGATAACAATAAAAAAGTATATAATGGAGTGGAGATTGAGAAAAAGAAAAAGAGGGCATAACAGCGAAACAGGGCAGATCAAAACATAACCTTTTAAGCAGAATAGTGTTTCACCACCAGATATTTCCGACTTAAAAATAGTTACCATATTGACTCCCTCCCTGAAGTCCTTGAGTACAACTTCATATACTGTAGCATTAAGTATATCAAAACAATGTAAAACCATTTAAGAGAATGACAGCATTATAGAGTATTTGGAATTGACTAACAGAAAATGAACAATGGTCTCTGTATAATCTCCTTGTCTTTAAAAGGTTTTTGCTTATACTAACGTACATAACAAAATCCAATAAGATACAACCTGGTTAGACCATTGGAGACAGAAGAACAAAAGCTAGATGAGACTTCAAAACAAGATGGTACTGAATCAGCATTACCTATTAAGATGTCATTTTCTCAAAAATAGCTGTTCCTATCATCCAATCTTCTCTGTCTCATTTCTGTTGAGCTCTTTTTCTGTCAGTAGCTGTCAGTTTGTCTTCTTCATTTTGTTCTCTGCTCCATTCGTTGTGGCCTCCCTGCCACTATTTCTGGGTTCTTTGTATTTTTCTTTTTTTAGAATATCCTGCAATACTTTCTGTAGAGTTGAATTGGTGGTTGCAAATTCCCCCAGTTCCTCTTTATCCTGGAAGCACCTCGTTTTTCCATCAATTTCCAGGGACAGTTGTGCAGGATATCTCAATCTTGGCTGGAGATTATTATCTTTCAAAGCTTGAATTATTTCCCCCCATGCTCTTCGTGATTTGATGGTTTGTGAAGAGAAATCTGCTGTAATTCTGATGGGTGTTCCTTTGTAAGTGATCTGTTTCTTGTCTCTTACAGCTTTTAATATTCTGTTCTTGTATTGAATTTCTGGGATTTTTATTATTATATGCCTGGGTGTTTCTCTGTTAGGGTTGTAGGTAGCTGGGGTCCTGTATGCCTCATACAGCTGAGTATCTTTACCTTTTGCTAAATTAGGAAAATTCTCCTGGATTATTTCTGTGAGTAGCTTTTGTAATTCATTTGTTTGTGTCCCTACTTCTTCTTCTATGTTCTTAATCCTTAAGTGGTGGCTCCTCTTATCATCTTCTTGTCTTTGTATTATTGCTGTTTGTTTCTTTGTTATTTTTAAGAAGTTTTTCATTTCATTCTCCCATATTTCAAGTCTGCCCTCCAGTTCAGATAGTCTGTCCTTAGTTTCTTTCAAGCTGTTATGCCAGTCTTGTATAGACTTATTAATTTCTTGATAGTCCCTTTGAACCTGCTTCACATACTCAATGCTTTCTCTGTTTTCTCCATCAAGCAATTCTCCCCTCTTTTTCTGTTCTTCCATTCCACCATCTGTTTTTTCCTGGGTGGTGTTTAGCATTTCTCTAACTATTCTGCATACTTCTAGCTTCAGATCATTGATAACTTCATTCCTGAATTGGTCTATGAGGCTCTCAATATGGTGCTTAATGTATACTGGTGCGGCGTCCATTATTGCCTGTTTCTCAGGATTGGGGGCCGAGGAGCTTTTTTTGTTGCTTCCCTTCCCCATATTTTTTGTTCCTTATAAAATGCAATCTTACAAAGGAGGCCCGGCTTCCCTGCCTGTCAGCCACAGCCTGATCAAATTGCGCTGGCTAGTTGTTCCCGCCCACCGCTGCGCACCAGGGAGTCGGAGGAGGCAGCCTACGCGGAAGTCAGTCGCTCCTCCGGGCCATCGTCCGGCTCTGGGATCTGGGTTAGGCTAGTCTAGCCTAGAGAGTCCGCCAGCAGCGTCACTCAGGCCAGGCACTTTTCTCCAATCCCGTCCGAGAGGGGAATGGCGCCCAGAGAGATCTCCGCTAGAGTCAAACTGTGGTGGGGGGTCAGATTCTCACTCACCTCGCCACCAGTCAGTTTTCGTGTACACCTCTGTCCGTCCTTTTTTTTTTTCGACTCCGTTCTCCCGTTCCCAGAGCTCGGCGCTCCCAGAGCTCGGCGCGTCTCTCCTTGCTGAGCCGCTGTGGAGATAGCCGGCCGCCGCACGGCGGGAAATCCAAACCGGTTTCCGATGGCGCGGAGTCGAGCCTCCACACCGAGATTTTTCTGTTCCTATTTTAGCGCCAGGACTGTATTCCAAGTTGGATTCTCTCAGCCCAGTTCGTTCCTGAGTCAGCAGAGCATATCTCTACTGATTCGTGTCTCCCTAGTCCGCATTATTTCTGGCCTCTGAGCCGAACCTTTCAGAGAGCCTCTGGTAGTTGCTGTTGTCTGTCCGCCATGTTCTCTGGTCTCCAGACTTTGATATTCTTGTCTTATCTCCTTTATGAGGTTCTGAAGGACCTGATAGATGGGATCATCTTTGAGTCCATCTGCTGAATGAAAATCAAACCCTTCTTAGGAGAGGAGGGGTCTTAGCAATAGTCAACACCAACTACTTTGCAGTTGGAGACACTGAGGCCCTGAAAGTGGTTGAAAGTGGTGACATAGATGCCATAAGAATTCCTGTCTTTGATTTTTAGATTGCACATGTGTTTCCCTGTGGAGCACCTGCCTGGGGTGTGGTTTGGCTTGTTATGAGGAGCTCCGGCTCCTTCTCTGCTTAGTAACCCACTGTGATGCTGGTGGGAAAGGGCTGGGCTTCTGGTGCATGACTAAGCCAGCCAGGGTTTTCAATTTGGACAGAGGATTAGCCACACCTGCAAGTAAATGTAAGTACTGCCTCCTTGTCTCAACTCAGAGGAGAAGTGTGAGAGTGGGCTATGTTCTAGGTCTGCTATAGGGAGGCAAGTGAGGGTACCAGCTCATGGTCTGATTTGTCTCAAGGACCACATCATTAGATTTCTGCTCCACCCTTGGAGTTACTTGCCTGGGTTAGGACGATGTCGAGAAAGCCTCTGTGCAGAGGGCATCCTGTGAGGGGAATGAACTGTCTCTGTCCTTGGTGGACTTGTTTCTGTCACCAGGTCTGATAGGTGTAGGACAGTGGTCTTGACAAAGTAGGGAACAGGAGCAAAAATAGGAGAGAAGGAGATGAAACTTGGGAGCCTTGTGCATTGCCCTAGAGCGTAAACACTGTTGAGCAGATGGACAGGCAGCATAGCTCCCTGCTTGAGAAAACACAGGGCACAGGGTGCTGCTGGCAATGCAAGGATGGTTGTGGCCAAAGGTGTGTGTATGGGGGCCTGCAGAGCAGGACAGCATGTTTACTGAGGACAAACTTGTAATTCTGCTTGGTGGCAACCAAGTAGAAGATGACAATGAAATAGGCAAAAATGGGTCAATGGAGAAGGGGGATGTATCATGAGGCATTGGCTTATTAAAGGATCCACAATAACAGTAATGCTACTAAGTAGTATTCACTTAGCGCACCATTTTCTATGTGAATATGACACTGAGGTCCTATGGTAAACTCTTCCTAGCCTAAGCTCATTTGATAATCACAGCACTTGGGGAGTACCATTGAGGAAGGACTATTGTGGGTTCCATTTTTTATTTCTGATCAAGATAGCATACGATGGTGGTGGCTATTTAAATTTTAGTACACTCACACATTTGTTCATTCATTCATTCATTCATTCACAAATACTGAACTCCTATTAAGTCCAAGACACTGACAAACTATGGGAGCACAGAGATAAGTCTGAGATGCAGTGTCTGTTCTGCAGCAGCTAACAGACCATTACAACACCTGGCATTGGGGTGGAAATGTAAATGTCATTGTGTCTGTTACGGCCTATGTCTAGCTGTTCCCCCAAACCATATGCAGTTATATGTGGGAAGTTTTTAAGGCGGCTGGGTTGGGGTGTTTGAATGTGGATTAAAGGTGTGATACTGGGATTAAGGGTGTGCATAATGGAATCCCCATCCTGGGTATGGGTGGCACCAGTCAATAGGCTCATTGCATGGATGGAATCAAAAGGGACAGGAATAAGACAGGCTTGCTGCTTGCTGCCTTCTGCCAGACACACCATGAACTATTTCTCCTGGTGATGCTCCTCTGCCATGCCACCTTGCTTTGGACCTGCTGACTCTGGACTGAAAACTCTACAAACTGAGATGAAATAAGCCTTTCTTCCTTTAATTTGTATCAGGTATTTTGTCCAATGAGGAAGTAACTAAGTAAACGCCCTGTGCTGGGGGACATATCTTTTTAGGTTCGTCTTTATTTCTGTAACACTAGAAGCACCTTTCCAAGGAGATAGATGGGCAGGACGTTTGCCTTTATTTTCTTACAAAGTATCCTCCAAAGACTAAGACCCTGAAAAATATTCAGCCTAGGAAAGGTGATGATGATTTTTTTTGTGGGCATTTACAGCCACATTTTTGGTTGAGGCTTTTTATCTCTTTGACAAGAAGGGCATTCCTTGCCTTTTGAAACTTTAGGCAGTGTGACCAGGAGAGAGGATCATAAAGTTTGGAATGACAAGGACCAGGTATTGAATCTGCTTTGTAGAGACTGCTGTTTGATTTAAGACATGTTCATTAGCTCTTTCAGTCTCTTGTTTCTTATCTCTAAAATGTAGAAAATATCTGTTGCATAATATTGTGCGAATACATGACAGTAGTCATGTAAGTATCTGACACATGGCTCAGCACCTTGAAGATAATAGTAATCTTTTAAAAATATAGTCATTGATTTGTATCTGTTGGGGGTGGTTTCTGAACACTAATGTGAACATAAAAATCTGAGAATGCTCAAATTCCTTGAATAAAATGACATCGTGTTTGCATGTAAACTACACACATCTTCCTGTATATTTAAAATTATCCCTAGATGACTTATAATATCTAATACAATGTCAACACTTCATGGGGTATAGTAGTGTTTACAGTGTTGTTTAGGGAATAATAAAAGGCAAACCTCCCCCCTCTCCCCGAAAAAAAACTCTATGCCTGTTGAGTTACAGATGCAAATTTTTAATGTATGGATGATTGAACCTTCCAGTGTAGACTCTGTTGATACAGAGAATTTATCAGAATTTGTTTTATTTTTATTTATTTTTTTGGTACTGGAGATTAAACTTACAGACCTTGCGCTTGCCTGGCAGGCACTTTACTGCTGAGCTACATCCCCGGAAGAATTTATTTTATATCCTGGCCAGAAATGGTGGCCAGTCATCAAATTCTGCCAGAAATTCTCTGATTAAGTCCACCCAAGTCAGATTTATTTCTTTACTCTGCATCCCACAGAGCACCTACGAGTACATCTTATTTTGTTATTTTATTGTTTGCTTGTTAATATTGTTAAGCCATCCCAGGATTGGTTAAGTCATTGTTCACTACCTAGGTTGTAAATGCCTTCTGGGCAGGAAACGTATTTTCATTTCCCCTCCAGATTTGTATATTTTCATTACAAAAATGATACACGCTGAGTTAAAAATTACATATTACAAAAAAATCTATGTAGAGTGGAAATTCTCTGCTCAAGCACAAGAGACCAAGGTTAACAGCTTTATTTTTATCCGTCTAGATTTTTAAAAAGTGGAGTCAGACTGCACTTACATTTCCCTGATTGCTTTCTTTGCTTAGAATGTTTGTAAGATATTTCCCCATGTTGGGGTATAAGGTGCTCTTTCATCCTCTCAAACTACGTAACATTCTAATGTCTGGCTGTGTAGTAGTTTATTTAACACGTTCTCTACTGCTTGTCAAGTTCGTGATTGATTTCCCATTTTTGGCCATTATGAATCGCTGGACTAAAAAGCCCCAAGCATTTCACTCTTTGTGTGTTTGAGTGTTCCTGTAGATCAGCTTCCCATGAGGACCCAGTGGGCCAGGCTCCCGTGTAAACACTGATAGCTAGCGAAATTGCTGCCAGTTTAGCCTCCGGCTGACTGTGCAGAGTGTGATGTTTTCCCCACACTGCCACCACTCTGAGCTCCTCCAGCCTTTTTAATCTTTCTTGCCTACCAGGGAAGAGAACAGTGATCCTGGCTTCCTCTCACATATGCATTCTGTTTTATTTTCTTTTCCTGCACACTGCGGCATGGCATCCCCCACCTCCTGAGTAAGTCCTCAGTGACTTCTCGAAGGCAGTCCCCTGTCTACGCAGTGGGACTCTGCAGCCATGTGACTGGGTAGGTTGCATGCTGTCCCTTTTCCGTGAAATGGGCTGATGATAGTGACCCCTCTGGGTTGTCATGAAGGTTAAACCAGATATAACGTGTGGAGTCCTTAGGAGCACTGTGGATACCCGGTGCTACCACCAATCAACTCTGCATTAACTGTAACCAATCACAGGATACTTAGGATTTCTGGATACCTTCTGCAGAAATCTGGGATTGGGGGCTGTGTTTGGTAACTGCATTTCTAATTTTTTTTTCATTTCTAATTTTGGGTCAGTTGCTTTTCTGTCAGGAGCCTCACTTTTTCCTTCTTGCATTTAGTGATTTGAGGTGAGACCTTTTCAGGGTTGAAATTCAGAGTCTTCCTAAAACAGAAATGGGGATTGTTTCACAGAGCCTGGCCCATTCCTACTGGGGCCGCCGCTTCCCTAGACCTGCCACAGAGTGGCAGTGTGGGGCAGGGATTGGATCACCCTGCTGTCACAGGTTCCAGAAATATTTCCACCTCTTCTCTCCCTGTCTCTGTCTGTCTGTCTCTCTGCCCTTCCAGCATGCTGGGTACTAGGATTAGGGGCCCTCTTTGTTACAGCAGCCCCCCTGGTGGGATCCCAAAGCCCATAGTCACTTAGGGAGGGTGCTAAACTTCTTTGGCATAGAAGAGAATGCACAACAGGGATATTTTTCTCTGAGCACCCAACAAACTTTTCACTGGGGTGAGGTAAGGATGAAGGTTAATGAAGCTGTGAAGAGAGAGGAGTAAACACAACAGAAAATGTGGGCTCCTGGACGGCTGGTGCTCAGGGCTGGGAGTCAGGCAATGCTGGGCTCTTCACAAGGTCACTCGCTCACAGTACACCTGCCTGAGCCCGGCTCTATTTCTCGAGCTCATGAAATGAACTGGATATTCCTTGCCCTGCATCCTGGGGTCTTGGTGCACCAGGGCCGACCCCTTATGGGGTTCAGTGAAGGTGATTCTTGGCAGTCACTAGGCCCACGCCAGTTGCTGTTCATCTGATTCAATGCAAGCGGCGGTTGGTGGATGGGACCCCTCAGGTGCCACAGGTAGGTAAACCTGGGTTCACATTCTAGCCCTGGCATTGCTAGGATGTGATCTTCCAGGCCATAGATGGACTGCTGAGGCTCAGCTGTCTGGAAAATGGGCCTGCTGATATTCTTTTCGGCATAGATGGGGTGAGTGCAGGCGGAGATTCTGACAGGGTCTGTGGTCACAGTGCAGCTAGCTGACTGCCCCCCGGCCATGCATGGTCCAGTGGCTGTCTCACAGGTCCTGGTTTGGGCACCCTCACCCTATTTCTCCTTCCTGGGTAGGCCCAAGGACAGGCCCTGTAGGGCTCCTACAGCTGCTGAAATCAGTCCCAGCACTGATGTTTTCCTGGGGGGAGGTTCCCTGGCTGTCATGCTGGGCATACAGATTAGTGACCCCCAAACGGCTGAGACTGACGCACTGCCAATTCAGGCTCACAAAGCACCCATTGCTCCATGCAGACCTGCCGTTTACTTAACACTTTCAGGCAACTCCTAAATTCATTCAGAGAAAACATTCTATCACTATTTTAAAACCTGCATCACTTGCTACAAATAAAAACAGATGGTAGAGAAAAAATAAGACGGAGATAAAACAATGCTAGTATGTTCTCAATTGCTCCTGACTATGGTGGGCCTCAGGTCTCCTCTCTCTTTCTTAAGTAGGGATGCTGGCTGAGCTTGACAGGTGCTGAAAACATTTTAGTCCTGAAGCGAGAGGAACTTAAAAAGGGATTGAAAGAGACCTGGACAGAAAGCACCCAGCCTTTGGCACATAATAAGTGCTAAGTAAATATTTGTTTAATGGCTGAATAAGTGACTCAGAGTTTTTTGTGCCACTTCTAGTGTCATTTCAAGCTATGTTACACATCTCCCAGATCCACGGTGAAAGTGACCTGCAGCAGATGTGCGTCCCTGGGAACCCATCCATGGCTCCACTCTGATGTCTCCTGGCAGCCTTTTGCTCAGGCTTAGCAAGCAGATCTAATGAGACAACACTTCTGAGAGGCCTTATAGGGCTGAAAGCACACTACCTATATGAGGCATTTCTGTTATTTTACTCTATTTTTCACTGGGTGGCAGGGAGTAGGAGGTGGAGCTTGGGGGTAGAGGGACATGAGGAGGAATGGATGTTATTGGAAGCCACCCACTTGGACTTTGAGTGCCCAGGGGAGGTTTAGAGGGATCATGAAGCATGAGAATCCAAGGCCAAAACTGAGCAGGACCCGCACAGGAAGAAGCATTTCCCGGCTGGACATTGTCCTAGCAGGTCACCCATAAGGTGCTTTTCTAGAAATCTGAGCAGTGAACCATGAACAGTGAACTTCTCAACCATCTGTAAAATGCCCCTCTCCAAAACCACAGTGTGGATCTCTGGAATGGGAACAACCATTTCACAAACTTTTCCTCTTTGCCCAACATTGGGTTAAAAGCTTAGCCACTGGTAGCCTGTTACCCATCAATGACTCCTGTTCCCAAGGGCAGCCTTGTGTGACTGAAGCCTGCACAACTGTAGAGGGTCCTGTTCATACTGCAGTCTACAGCACTCTCGCCTGCAAGCTTCAGCCCAGCATGTGTCCTGATTATGACACACATGCTAATAGGAACTCAGATTCAACAGATAAAGTCCTCCCCAGCCATGGAGCTAGTGGGTGACGGAGTTAGGCTTTTAATCCAGGCAGCCTTTGACAAAGGCTCATAAACACCAACAATGCAGCTCACAGGGAAGCAGAATGCATATGCTGATGGAGGGAAAGTCTAGAAGGATCTATGCAGGCATCAACACTGCTGATTCTTGGGTTGGGGAATTATGTGAGGATTTTCCTTCCATGTGCTTTTTGGTGTTTTCCAAAATTTTATCATGAACTACTTCTCTAATCAGTAAAACTTCAGTGAATATTATTTAAGAGTAAAAAAAAAAACCCAGAAAGACAAAAAACGAAAAAAAAAAAAAAAAAAAAAAAACCCAAAACAAATCTCTCCTCAAAAGAACCCCCCCTCAAAAAAAAATACAAACCAAACTAAGCAAGCCAAAAGCTGCTGTGTTTATCAGGTTCTTTCTCATCATGTGCCAGCCAAGTTAAATTTGCTATGTTCCATTTCATTTCATGCCCCGCCCCCAGCAACTCCATAAGCAAGGTGGCATCACCTACATGTTAGAGTTGAAGAAATGGAGACTCAGACAGACAGCAACATTTAACCAAGGTTCCCTACAGCTAAGAGAAAGAGTGGCTCACAAGCTAAGAGAAAGAGTGGCTCACAATAGCACCTTTTTTGGTTAAATCCAGCAGACTTTGCTGTTAGTCCCGTTTTATCTGGAGCTCCTTGCTCTTATTCCCATAAGGGGCAGAAGTGGAAGGATCTTCTTATTTTTCATATATTTCTTTATACGCAACTCTATAGACCTTTGGCAAACACTGGATGAATGGACCAATGAGGAGACTCAAGGACTACAGCAAAGCATGGAGGCCTGCAGTATCCTTTACCTGTCCACAGAATGCCCCGATGGGCCTGGGTGGTTTCCAGCATCCCTCTGAGTGTTGATATTCTCGGACTCTAGAATTATCTATTTGACTCGACTTATTCTACATTTAGCATCAGACAAACCCATGACTTCAGCAGAGCCAGTAAGTGGTGAAACCATTCTGCTCAGCTTATAAATGGAATGAAACTTTCTCCCTTCTTATTAGGAGCATTTGGCTATAGCTCCAGCCAAGCCCTATTTCCCCAGATGAAACAGTTTGGCTCAATAAAAGCCAGAAAAATGTAAAATAGATGCTAATTCTTTTAGCACTAGCATTGTAAAAGGAAGTTTCCTTGGACTTGGAAATCCCCTTTGAGGTTTTTCCATTTCCCATTTAACCCTGGAGGTCATAAACTTGCCCAACAAACACGTTATCTTTGGGGCCAACAGACCTGTGTTAAATTCTAAAGCAAATGCTGACAACAGTGGTCGACAGAGACACCATCTACAATAACAGATTCCTAAGCCAGTTACCAGGTACTGTGTTTACAAACATGGCCTAATGCAATCCTTGCTGCGATCTGTTACTGTGAGTCTCACTTTTAGATGGGCAAAGTGAAGCTGAAGAGGTCAACAAGCCCAGTCAGAGGTGGGCTAGAATTAAAATCCAACTCTGAAGCCTGTGTTCTTATTCACCGAAAAGGGCTCTTCTACTAATTTCCTTAAACGCCAGGCATTTTCTCCCTTAAAGGGGAGCGATTTCTCTCTCCACTAAATTGTCCAAGTGCTTTTTCTAAACCTAAAGTGTGGTACTTATCATTGTTTTACCTTGGGTTACAGATGCTCAGGTCTGTGGCTCATTTTCTCTGATTAGACTGCAAACTTCTAGAAAAGAGAGCTCATGCTCCATCTCTCTCTGCCCAGGGACTATCACAGTGCCTGACACATGACAGGCACTTAGCCAACCTGCGTTGCTCGAGTAATACTAGTAATAAAAATAATGAAACTGAAATATGTTAGCCTCTGGCTACTTAGAAGAAGGTCCCTGGGGAAGCAGCACTTGTGCGCATGTTAGAAATTCAGAATATCTGGTTCAGTGCATCTGAATCTGTTCTTTAACAAGACCCCAAAGTGAGAAGGACTGTCCGCACCCACACTGCAATTTTATTTGTAAAACCTCATTTTTCTGGCCAGATGCAATGGCCTATATCTGTAATCCTAGCACCCAGGAGGCTGAGGCAGGAGGACCACAGTTTGAGGCCAGGCTGGGCTAGTCTTATGCCAGCCTTAACTACATAGCAAGAGCTTGTCTCAGAAAAAATTTCTTTTTTCTGCCGATCTTGGGGTCCAGGGATGAGCAAGGCTGGGCCGAGAGCCACCTCCCATGGGATCGAGTCCCTAGTCCCCAGTCTTCTAGTGGCTCCTACAGTTAGTAGGACAAAGTTCACATTGCTGAGCCTGAGATTTAAGGCCTGTGGAATTTGGCAGTGATGGACCAATTCTTTGTAATGCGTTGGCTCTTCTGGTCCCTTTCCCTTGATTTCCGCTGCCCACTCGTCTGAGATGGATTCCCTTGCCTTTCCCTTTCTCCTTTCTCTTCTCTCTCCTTGGCTCAGATTTCTTCTCTTGATAACTGCTTTCTTCTAGGATATGAAAGCAGAAGGAAGGAACGATGTACCCAGAGGTCCTGCTAAGACCCCAGAGGTGTGCGCTCTGCTGACACTGTGCTCACCACAGGCAAGAGGGAGGGGTCGGTTTACCAAAGCAGGGACTCAGGCTCTGCATGTGTGCAACTCACTTAGGGTCCCACACATATTCAAGTGGTAAAATTAGGATCTCAGTCCAGATCTGCCCAGCCCCATAGCCAGGAAGCTCCCATAAACATACAATAATTATCTTTGAATTTTTAGAACATTTCTGGGGTAGAGGAAAGCTGGCATTTTTTTTTTTTTATGTTTCTTGGAATGGTGTCTTTACATGTATTTTATCTGGCCATTAAAACACATTTGTATGTAGAAGCCAGGAATCCTGAGTCACTCTCTCCTAGTGGTTCTTTTAAGATGATAGCACTGGTTAAACAGATAACTTAGCACTGTGTAATTTCAGAGAACCACAGCCCTCCTGTCTCCCATCAAAAGATCCCCATAAAGCACACAGCCCTGTGATTAAGAACCTCTGTTGTGTCCACAGAGTTCTGGCATAACAGCTGATAAAGACCTTTATTTAATGGTGTGTTTCCTTTGCTCAATGCTCATTGAAGCCAGGGTCACTGTACCTTGGTTTGGTTTCCGTAGCACACAACAGAGTTTGAATGTCTACAACTATTTGTTGAGTACCTAACCTCCTCTTCCTGGTCTGGCTGGAGTATTGGTTCAGAGAAGGTGCTGAATAAATGTTGCTGTTTGGTTGCCCTGCTTGAACTTCCCTTTCTTTCTCTTACTTAAGTAGTAATCATGTACCAACGCCCAGCTCAGTTCTGATCTCTTCCCTGAAACCTTCATTGATTGCTCCAAGCCTTTTCTTTTTATTTCCCACAAACACAGGTCATGTACATGGCTTAATACAGAACTCCATTGTTCAAGGATGTGCCTCTTCTCAAGCATTGTAAAAGCTCCTTGAAGACAGGGGCCTCTGTTTTATGCTTCTGGGCGTACAGTCAGTGCCCACCAGTTATTCACTGAGTAACTGATGGACCTATTCCAGCTTCTGGTAGTGGAGCTACCTCTTGACTTACGTCCAGAGTGGGCACAGAAGGGATGGAATGGTTTCCCAAAAACTTGAGGGGCTGGTTTTGTTTTTTTCTGTTGTTGTTGTTGTCTTCTTTTTATTTTTTTTTAAATACAAGACCTTGTATAGAAGTCCAAATTTATTGAACTATTGATGCTAAGTTATACAAAATTGCACCATTTTAATTATGGCTTTTAGTTTACATTTGGCCACCTCAAACTAGTTGTAACACTAGGTTGGTAAATTTTAATACCGAGGCTTCCTGTTGGATAGACACACAGTCTTTACGCCCAAACGTCAATGCTTGCAAAGCAACAAGGCATTGTTAAATAAAACAGTAATAGTTACTGCAGATGAGGCTCTGTGATCAATGACACATGATTAAAGTTACTTCCTACATTCACATCCACAGTACTTGTCTATCTCAGCCCAAACAGGCAAAAATACTAAACCAGTATATTTGCTATAGTAAATACACTTACGCATGAGCAAGCAGAGGCTCCATGTTTTGACCTCTGTTGTGGTTTGTGTTCCTGTGGCCCGGCCTCCAAGCTTCATGCAATCATAGTCATGGCCAAAGCTAGTGTTTGTGATTGGTTCATTGTCTAGGGCCTGGATTGGTAATGTGAGCATTTCACCCACCCAGGGGTGGAGCCAGGATACAGTGTAAGGGTGGAAGAAAGCATGGCTTTCTCTCTCGTGGATTTGGACCTTGCAGTTTCCAGCCTGCTATGAGCGTTGCCCATCAAGCCACCCTGCCACTTGGAGCCAGCTGAGAACAGACTGAAACCTCCAACCTGTAAGAAATTGTTCCTTCCTTAACTTTGGGCATCAGGTATTTTGTCTCAATAATGAGTAAAAAGTAACTAAAACAACTTCAGAGGAAATAGCAATTTCTGAAACTAAACATTGGTAAGACTTACATGAAAGAAGCTGTAAAATTTTATTAAGGAGCATGAAAGAGATGTATAAGTGGAGAAACATTTCTTTTGTATAGGAAGCCTCTATCTACGATAACTTCAATTCTCTTCCAATTCCTCTGCAAGTTAAAAAAAACTTATTAAAATCTCAGCAACATTTTTGAGGTGTTGAGTAGGGACAGAAAAATGACCCCAAATCAAATATATGGGTGAATATGGAATATAGAAAAATAGACTGAGAAAAATATTTAGGTAAATTGCAGTAAAGAGGAATGAATAGTGGGGCTGGATACAGATAAATTCATTCTTGATTATATTAAAACTTTCTACAAAATCATAGTAATTAAAAAATACAGGGGAAGTTAGGCATGGTGGCACATGCCTATAAGCCCAGCACTTGGGAGGCTGAGGCAAGAGAATCGTTGTGAGTTCAAGACCAGCCTGGGCTACAGACAGAGCTCAAGGCCCAGCCTGAACTGCATAGTGAGACCCTGTCTCAAAAAAACCCAACAAACCAAACCAAACAAACAAATGAACAAACCCAAAAAACCAGCAGATGAAATACAGAAAAAGGCAGAAAGATCAATGAAATTAGGCAATTTAGAAAGAGACCCAAATTATCTACAAGAGTTTCATAGGTCATTTCATTGCTTATGGGAAAAAGTAAATTATTCTATATAAGGTGTCAGGGTAACAGGAGGATCACCATTAGTAAGAAGGGAGACTAGATTTTTACTTGATTTATTATAGCAAAAGAAGCTTGGACCAATCCAAAATAGACATCTCATCCAATAGAGAAAATCATTAAAATGTTAGAAGAGGATGTTGGTAAATATTTTGATAATTTCAAAACAAGGCAAGAACTTTCAAGGCATGCCAGGAGATCTGGATCGGCAGTGGAAGGTATTGGAAGAATTTGTCTTGACATTTCAGTGAGACTGCAGACTTCAAAAGTAAAGTTAAAAGAAGAATTGAGAGAAATACTCGTAACTCAAATGATGGTAAAAGCAACAATACTATACTTCTAACACCCAAAACTCTCTCTCTCAGTAAGAAAAAACAAATTAAGAGAAAAGTGAGAGGAAATCAAGAAGTAAGTGAGTAACACGGGAAATACAATGCACAACCAATGAATTGTTGAAAATATGTAAAATTCTTTTTTTCATGTTTTGTTTTTTCTGAGACATACTTTTGCTAGGTAGTTCATTCAGGCTAGCCTTGAACTCACTAAATAGCCCACTCCTCAAATTTACAGTGATCCTCCTGCCTCCAGAATGCTGAGATTACAGTGTGTACTACTCCTGGCATAATCTATAAAATTCTTTTAAAAGTGCAAATGAAAAGCAGCAAAATATTTTAGATCTGTTAGTTTAGAGGATATTTAGAAAAATGCTTATGTTCACTTTGGCAAGGATATGGGAAAAGATATTTTTATACATTCTGAGGGAGGGTATAAGTTTGGGGTAGAAGATTGTGTTACCCAATAAAATTAAAATAAACTTGACTTCTGATCCATGCATGCAATCCAGGAATTCGTCCTCCAGAACTGTTCTTGAAAGGGAGCACAGATGAACGCATAGGGAACTGTAGTGCTCCCCCGAACTGGGAAATAACCTAAATTTCCAACAACAGGGGATTGTAAAATAAACCATGTAGCATTCACACAACAAAAAACTATAATCTACTAAAACAGTAAGCTAAGTTTACAATGTAATAACATACATAGCAGAATTAAGAAGAACAAACAAAACAAATTTCGGAAGTTCTTAGTACAATATTCTTTTTACAAATTTCTTTTTATATGTCTCTCTTTTTCACTGCGTGAATCAGTATATTCACAGAAAAAAGTTAGATGAATATGCACTAAATTATTAATAGTGGCCATCACTGGAAAGCTGAATTATGTGGAGATTTTTACTTTATTTAAAAATTCTTTTTGAGGGCTGGAGGTTTAGCTCAGCAGCACCAGCGCTTGCATGGCAAGTGTGAGGTCCTGGGTTCGATCCCTGGTACAAAAAACAACAAAAACATTCTTTTTAAAATGGACAAATATTGCTTTTGCCAGGAGGGAAGGAGAAAGGGGGAGAGGAGGAAAGAAGATAGACACAGTGACAGAGAGATAGAGAGACAGAGAAGGAGAGAGATTATTTTACTAAGGGGGAGAAACATTGAAAATGCAGGGGTAAAAGAGAGCCAGCCCAGGGCTAGCATCTGGCAAACATCTAGGGGCCTTTCGTGGTTCTCTAGGGACGTGCATAAGCTCCCTGTTCAGCTCACGGGAGGAGAGGCTGCTGGGGGAGGCGGTAGAGACACATGAGCACAAACAGGCTGCGTGGTGCTGTCTTCCTTTGAGGTGGTCTGCGAACCACTGTCAGAAGGCTGAGAGGCCCAGGTGTCTGGCATGAAAGGCACGGGAGAGAACAGGCACAATTACTGGCCTTGGGGAGCCAGATGGTACAGCTGCAAGGAGACTGGGCCACTTAGGCCGGCCAGCTCTGTGCGACGCCTTTGATCCCTTCTCTCGCAGCTGTTCACTTGTTTCCTGTCCTGCTGTTTCTGAGTCATCCTTTTGCCCTATCTTTTGACTGACAGGAATCAAAACTTCCCACATCCAAACTGGTCTGCCTGGTGTAGGTTGGCATGGGACTCTGGGATTGCTCTGCTGTCCTCTTCCCCATCTGTCTGGCCGGACTGGGACGCATTCTTCCTGAGGGGCCATAGCCAGGGATTATGCCATCACTGTCGTCTGTTGCACCCATGACCACAGAGCGAGCCAGGCCAGGCCCCTAGGAAGCGATGAGTCTTCGTGGTGCTCTCCAGACTCCAGTGAGATGGGGCTGCACTGGCTTCTTCCTCTAGGTCTGTGGGTGCATCTCGTGGCCTGAGCACTGAGTACTGAGAAAGCAAGGAGAAGCCCTGTGTGCTACTGCACGGGAGGGTGACAATAGACTGTGGCAGGGGACTGTGTACTTCAGAGAGCTGGGAGAGAGAGGATTTTGAATATTTTCACCATAAAAGAAATAATAAATGTTTGAGGAGATAGAGGTGTTTACTCTGATTGAAATATTGTGTGTCGTGTGTGTATATCAAAACATCATCTATTTCTTGAGGGCCTGCACTCTCTTGCTTTTGACTGTGTCCTTTGGAAAGTCTGCTTGACAAATGTCCTTATGCCTCTTCAAAAACAAAAACAACACAAACAAACAAAAAATATGGGCAGGGTGTGGTGGTACACGGTCAGTAGTCCCAGCACTTGAGAGGCTGAGACAAGAGGATGGCTGTGAATTTGAGGCCAGACTGGGCTACATAGTGAGTTCAGGGGCAGCCTGAACTACACAGGGAGAACTTGTCTCAAAAATAGACAAATGGATAGATAAATCAGTAACACAGCGTACCCACTTAGTAGGTACAGTTTTTATGTGTCTGTTGGAATCCCAGCCTTTCTCATGCCTTTCAGCCCCTTTGAAACTGGGAACCCTTCTAGCTAGAGAGAGGTTCTTTGCTTAACTTGCAGATGTTCTTAGGAGACAGAGCTGAGTGTGCTTGCCGTGGCAGTGTTCTTCGAGATTCTTGTGAAAGGATATGGTTCATAGGGTTCAACATGGTTCATATTATGCAACTGAAGTTTTATTGGTTTATTTATTTTTGGTACTGGGGATCGAACTTATGACCTTGGGCTTGCAAGGCAGGCACTTATGCCACTGAGCTAAATCCCCAGCCCCAAGGTTCATATTCGTATTGCCTGTGTCACCCGGATGGAAGCTGGGGACCTTTTCACCCCTGAAAACTAGGTGAGATTATCTCTTAGGTCCCTTGTCACTAGCCTTGAAATTCAATCTTCCCTTGGATTCTGGGATTCCTGGAGTGAGAGGAGGTGGGTAGTGTCCAGCTGCAGTCTGGCCTCTCCAGCCTCTTTGGCCACATCACATTGAAGCTCCAATTCCCCAAGGGAAAAACCACCCACAGCAGTGTTTGCTTCTCCTCAATTTCATATGGTAAAAGCTTAACTCCAATATATGAAGAAGCAAGGTCATGACCTTGCAGTTCCCAAGAACGAAAACAGCGCCCTAAATCTGGAACAGGGTCCTGGCTAGAACCTCGCAACCCTGGCACCCTGACCTCAACCTCTGGCCTTGAGCGCTGTGAGAGATGTGTGTACCTTGTTATGCGTGCTCTGCCTGGTCCAAGTGCTTGTTTACGGCAGCCACACATGTGGAAGAAATACTTGGTGCTGG
This sequence comes from Cavia porcellus, assembly GCF_034190915.1. Taxonomy (NCBI): domain Eukaryota; kingdom Metazoa; phylum Chordata; class Mammalia; order Rodentia; family Caviidae; genus Cavia; species Cavia porcellus. The sequence goes on along the minus strand of NW_026947502.1, from coordinate 15,032,275 downwards.
GATCCCTGACACCCTCTTCATCCTTTCCCATTTCTCTTTCTTTTCTTTTCTTTTTTTCATCTTTTTGAGACAGGGTCTCACTATGTAGCCTAGGCTGGCCTCAAACTCACAGTGATCCTTCTAGGCAGGATCTACCCCCTCCCAGATTACTCCCGGAGAGGCAGCTTCTGATCTGTCTTTTAAATCCTCTTACATTTCTCTGGCAGGAGCATTTCTGTTCTCTCTTCTGATCGCTTTGGCATCAGCCTCTTTGAGGGTGGCTGGGAGGAGAAGGCTGAGGAGGACGACGGTAGGAGATAGGTTTCATTTTCTACTCCATCTCTAAACAAGATCTTTTTCCAGTGTAAAGACACTGCCCCTCCTTAAAGAAGATCTAGATTTTCAGAAAATACAATTTTTTTTGTACTGCAGATTGAATCTAGGTAGTGCTAAGCTGCATCCCAGCCCTTTTTATTTTTTGAGAGAGTCTTACTGAGTCTAGGTTGTCTGGGCCACCTTAAACTTGTAATTCTCCTGCCTCAGCTTCGTAAATAGCTGAGGTTACAGGCATGCATAACCCCATCCAGCAGAAAATATGATTTTATGCACCTTGCTTTCTGTAAGTAAATGCAGCATTCTCAATCTGCCATAGGTTTTTAGATCGTCACTCTCGTGAGGGATTCGTGATTTGTTCCACTTGGCAGGAAAGTGTTATTGAACATCTAGATGTCTGCAGTTTGGTCCAGTATCTAATCAAAGAGATTAACATTGATTTGGGAAGCAAGGAGATTTCTCTGTTTTATTCAGTTTCCCCAAATTTGTGAGGTGGGTACAGTGATTATATCTAGCTTATATGTGATTCTCCCCCCATAAAAAAGATGCTTCAGAGTGATTAAGCAAGTTGCTAAGATTGCACAGGGGCAGAGACAAGATTCATTCCCAGTTGTAGCCCGGAACTCCTGGCCTTCCTGCTAACCCAGTGCTGATTGCCACAGAGTGGACTTGAGATGGCTTACACTGCAAGCATTCGTCGTGGCGCTGTCTATGAGAAAACCAGGGGCTCTGGTTATACGTGGAGAGATACGGGCTGACGGTTTGGGAAGGAGGCAGTGTTCATCACTGCTGCTTTGAATGTTCCTGCAAAAAACGATTCCATCTTCACACACTTTGAAAGGAGGACAGAGAATAGCACATACTTTGTGGGTGTGGGTGGAACGGTAAGGGGATAAGTGTATTTCAGAAAAGCCTGCAACCGAAGGAGGTTATTTAGTGTACGAAACAAGAAGTCTGATTTCCCGCAGAGTCAGCGTCGTGATTCTAGAGTGGAGATCCTGTGTGTGAACCCTCAGTATAGTTAGAAAGAGACTCAGTCTTCATCATATTTTCAGAGAAAATACACAAAATGGTGATGATCTGAACTTACTGACAATAGGCAGTTACCATCTACTGAGAACAGTGTTCTGTAACTCAGCACTAACTTGCATTATCTTGTTCAGCGCCCCAAAATTTCTATGCGGAAGGGACTATTGACCCACTTTGTGGATGCTGAAATGGAGGCTTAGAAAAGAAGGAATTTGCTCAGAATCATAGACCCATCTCACTATAACCTCTGCCATTGTGACCTCATGAGGCAAGTCTGCCGAGAGATCAGGCACCGAAAGGAAATGTGAGGAGGTAGATGTTCTCCTGGGAACCAGAGGGCACGGAGAGGAAAGAAGAGCTGTTTAGGTGAATTCAGGCTAGTTCTCCGATGACTCATCTTCTCAGCCAAACCCAGGAGAAGATGTAATTTTTTTAGAATTGGAAAGTCACCTCTGCCATGTCCAGGTCTCATTAAGTCCCAGGAACCCAAAAAGTTGGAAGGAGAAGGGTTGTTTAACTCACAAATTCATCTGTGAATTATGGATGGGCATTGCCAAGAAAAGAAGCAAGAATAGAGGGCAAAGGGAAAGACTTCGTCGATGGCAAAAAGGAGGCATGAAAAGATGGAATTAAACCAGGCACTTTAGGGCACAACAGCCCTTGCTTCCCTCCCTGCCCTTCATGTATTTCTGACTACAGTGAGATGGTCTTGTGCACAGCGAGACCCAGAGGCAGCTGTGGCTGGTTGGCCAGGCTGGTACAGCTCAGATCCCAGTGCAAGGAGCTGTCTGCATTCTTTTTTTCAGTAGCAAATAGAATGCACATGATCCTGCATGCTAAGTGGGTGCAATACCACGGAGCTGCATCTCTAGCCCCTTAAATTTTTTTTTTAAATTTTGAGACACGACCTTGCTAAGCTGGACCAGGCTGCACTCCTCCTGCTTCAACTTCTCAAGTAGCTGAAAATCACAGGCCTGTGCCACTGCACCCAGCCCTGCATGCATTCTTCATGTGCCTCTGTGGTCTGCTCTGCCCGTTCAGGCAGAATTAAATTCACCACGGGGTCATCCAAAAGGACAGTTCACTCAAGCTTGCTAATTCCTCTGTCTGCCTCCTTTGCAGGCTGGAACCAGATGTTCCCCCTCTAGTTCTGAAAATGTCACTGAGCCTCGATGAATCATTCTAAAAAAATGATCCCATTCCTCCTTGAGGCACGTGCTCAGGGCAAGGAGGCCTTGCAGGAAAATCTGCCTGGCAGGGCAGCATTCAGAGTACACGGACGGCCACGGCCCTGGGCCTCAGGCTCGCCTTCCCATGCTCTGATCCTTCCCTTGTCACAGGGAAGTTTGCAGATCTGACAAGAGACAGCAAACCCTGAAGGAGCAGGATGGTAGAGGAGATGAAAACCCTCCTGTGTGAAAAAGCGTGTTTGGTGCGCGGTTCACAGACTTGTTCTCCCGAGGTTGCTCAAGTGTGTGAGTGGAGGAGCCGATGCTGGCCGGGCCATCTGTGCTGAGGCCTTGCTGGTTCAGTGGCGGACAACATGACCTCTGCACAGTCTTGACCTGGCTACCTCCCTCTGCGTGGCACACACTCCCTTTATGGAGCCTGGGCATTTTATTTCAGACTCTTCCGATCTGCTTCCTTTGTCACGCAGACTGCTGAAGCAAACTGTGAAGCCAGCATTTGAATGCTGGGTTTATTAGTCCTGCTTTTAGGTTTGGTTGCAGTGTTGTTGATGTATCAAGCCTCCGGCAAGCACAAGAGTTCTAAGTGGTGTCGGTGAACCACTGAGAAATAAGCGGTTATTTGATGTACAGGCTGCATCTGCATTTTCTGTGTAGCTGCTTCATAGCTTCCACCAGATTTTCAAAAGAATACACACACACACACACACACACACACACACACAGAACTGTTGATTTCAAGAAAATCATGGTTTCAATCAGGAACCAGTTTGCATGCATGATCTAAGAGCAGGAATGAGCTATTAGGAGCTGGGGCTTTGTTTCTCTGATGAACATTACACAAATATCTCTGGATCCTGTGTCGGTGAAGATGCCAGTGAAGGATCATTCATACCCTGATAAGAGGAGTATAAATTGCTACATGCTTTGTAGAAAGCAATTGGGTAATATGACTCAAAGGCCTTCACGTTTTATTATTTAGTTTCCTTGGAATTACCTTTGTCTTAATGGCTAATGGTGGTAGCTCTGAGTCAGGTTGATTTAAGTTTTAGCATTGTCATTTGTTACCTATGGGAAAGTTATTTAACCTCTCAGTCCTCAGTTTGCACATCTGTTAAGCAGCGATAATATATATCCACAGGATTCTTAGAAGGATTAAATGAAATACTACATGTAAAACATTTAGTGTCTGAGATACAATGCACACTCAATAAGTGTTAATTATTATTTGTATTCAGAGATTTTATTGCAGCTGGGTCAGCATAGTAGCATGAGCCTGTAATTCCAGCACTCTGGGAAACTGAGGCAGGAGCCTCTCAAGTTCAAAACCAGCCTGGGCAACTTAAGGAGACTTTATCTCAAAATAAAAAATAAGGAAGGGTTGGGGACACAGCACAGTGCCAAGGCCCAGGATTGAATTTCCAACGCTGCCAAAAACTTTTTATTGCTATATTATTTATTATAACTAAAAATTGGAATAACAGTGACTGGTTTCATGATAACATACAGCTCAACTAGTAAAGAATGAGTTAGTGAATATGATTAGAAAAACATGCATAATATCTCAAAAGACAAAGAGCAGTGTACAAAATGGTATGTACCGTATCTATCAGATAGATGGCTGGAAAAAATTCATTAACCATGTCAGGGTTATGCTCAAAGAAACATTCTTTATTATCTTTTTGTTTTTCTGTATATTCTAAATTCTCTACAATGAATACGCATAACTTGCAATAAAACAAAACTAACCAAAGAAGGTTACTTTTTTTTTTTTTTGGTCTTTTTGCTTTTTATCGGTACCGGAGATCGAACTCACGACTGCCTGCTTGCAAGGCAGGCGCTTATGCCGGTGAGCTAAACCCCCAGCCCCAAGAAGGTTACTTTTTGAAAAAATGACTGATCTCTGCTGAGAGACATGCTGTGGTTTTCAGTGACCATTTCTGTGAAGCTCCCTTTATGTTGAAAAAAAAGTTGTCTCTTCTTTGTTGAGATCCTGGGAAATTAAATTTTGTTTTGTTTTGTTTTTAGACAGGGTCTTGCTTTGTAGCCCAGGCTGGGCTTGCACTCACTATGGTCCTCCTGTCTTGGCCTCCTGAATGCTGGGATTACAGGGATGTGCCACCAAACCTGACTTGTTTTGTTTTTTAAATCAGGGTTTCCCTATGTTGCCTGGGCTATCTTTGAACTTGTGATTCTCCTGCCTCAGCCTCCCTAGTTGATTACTCAAGTGGGGCTTGGAATTTGAGTAGAAGAGTGAGAGGAAAGTGCTTTGTAAAAGTGTTACGCGGCAGGTGAGGTGAAGCAGGGTGTCTTAACCGGAAGGATTTCACAAGGTCATCTGTGCTGTAATGCAGGAGGACTTAGCAGCCAGCGCTCAGGACTCCGAAAAGCTGCCTCCAGCCCTGATTAACTCCAGGAGAACTTGGTATGGATTGAGGATGAAAGGTACTGTGACTTTTAGCTACGAAAATTGGTCTGCAGTAAGGATCCCAAGTTTAATCTCTGTGGAACGGATGGGGGAGTGTGGCCTTGCTTACTAATTAGAGAGTGGCAATGTAATTGATCAAATCAATTCCCTTAATGACGCAAAGCCAAAGAACTCAGGAACAGCTTGAGCTGGACAAGCTTCCAGAAAGCCAAAAAATGCAGATCCTTCCCCCAGCACGGTACCGTGGTTAGTCTAGATCGCTTTGCTAATTGCAGCTTCTTTCTCAATAACAGATAATATAACGATACAGTGATACGTGTAGCTGCTTTGCCACTCATGCGGCCAGACTCCGGCCTGGGGTGATTTCAACGGTGCTCATTCATTTCTTTCCCGGATTTATGGCAAGCATTAAACTTCATCAGGCTTAAAGAGCCATCATTGCTTTCTGAAAAGAACAAAGCCATAGCCAGGTCTCCCATTTAATTTATGAATAGCTTTATCATTAATTTGAAAGCTGACATATTAAAACAGAATGAAAAGGAAAACCATTGGGAGAAACGGAACTTACTGCATCAACCAAGTGTTGAGACTAACATTTCCGATCTATTTAGTGCAGATCCAAGGAAGAAAAGCGGGGGTGAAGCTGTTTTGCTTGAGTGAAATGAGCATAAGGCTTGACTGGTGGGGTGGACAGAGCTAGTTGTAAGCTCAGAGCTGCCACTTTCCAGTTCTGAAAACTCAGGTCAATTATTTTCTTTTCCTGGGCCTGGGGTTTCTTGTTTGTACATTAAGAGCATTATATCGTCTTGAAAAGGTTGTGAAGGTTAAATGAAATAACATACTGCAGCACCTACCTGAGTGCTGGGGGCACCATAAGTGATCAGTAAATATTAGTTCCCGCCCAGTCCTTGTCCTTGAAGAGAGTCTGCGATTGCATCCTTGTTCTGTACCACAGACTCATGCATCTTGGTCTGACTGTCTGTGCCATGGATTCCCAGACTCTTCTCTTAGACAGAGCAACCTCCAGGCTCTCCAGATTTGTGTCACATTTATATACGAGCTCTGATTATTAAGAGGGGGCCACACAGAATCTGGGAGTGGGGATTTATACAAAGTTTGCAGCAAGCATGCTCAATATTACATTTAATTTTTAATGTGAAAACCCTGTTGTTTTGGCAATATATACCACAGGAAATAAAATTCAAATCCTCTCAGCTGGTGCTATAAGAAAATCCCTGATGTAGACTGGATACAGTCTTCCCTTGAGTGAGTCCAAGGGTGGGGTGGGTTAAACAAGGCTGAAAAACTGAACTCACAGAACATCATTTTGGCAAGATATGCAATGAGCATATGCTAGGAATTCCACTGATTGGAAGGAGGAAGAAAAGGATGCAGGGCATGGAGCCTCTTTTCTCTTTGGTTTTGGGTGCTGCTCACAGGCGTGTGCTCATGTTTTGAAGGCTGGTGGAGCCACCCTTATGACTGATGTATCTTTCCAAGGGTGTGCTTTGCTTCATTAAAAAGCTTACTCAGAGGACAGTAGTGGCTCATACTTTGTACCCATCAATAAGACGTGGGACAAGTCCTGAAGATGCCTCATGGAAGTGTTTTAAGCAAATTGGGAGGCTTTCTCTGTAAGCCTTGGGTAATGGCTTTGCCTGGGTGGTCTGGGTTTTTGCATGGAACAGTGCAGGGCCATTGCAAGCTGCCTGAACATCTCTGCTGGACCCTGGCTACAGTCCCACAATGAGCCTCTCTGCATCCGCCCTTTTTTTTTTCTTTTTGAGATGAGGTTTTGCTATGCAGTTCAGACTGGCCTCAGACTCACTGTGTAGCCTAGATTGGCCTTGAACTCACACGGATCCTCCTGCCTCAACCTCCTGGGTGCTGGGGTTACAGGGGTTTGCCACCACGCCCAGTTTCTGCATTCACTCCTTAGCCTCTCTCTATCAATCATTCTCTATTCGTGAAGTTTTTAAATATGAAAATGGAATCACATTAGTTCCATTTGCAAAACTCTTTGATGCTTTTTTGTCCGGTAACTTTTTAATAGAAAACTCAGACCTCTTTGTTATGACCAAAGCCTTCCAAGATGTCCATGTTACCTTTCCACCTGACATCTGTCCCCTCTCGCCACTCTAGCTCTCTGGCTGCTGTTTGCCTTTCAGCCATGTCCAATGCAGCTCCGCCTTAGAGGCTTGGCATCCACAGCCCCAGATGCCTGTGTTTACCCCTTATCTTCACCACCTTGCTTCTCTTTACATACCTGCACATTGTATCTTCTCCCCAGGACTTACGTTTATCTGAGATCTTTGTGTGTAAGACTTAAGCTTCATCTGGGTGAAGGCTTTGCCCATGTAGTTCACTCTCACATTTAGGGTGCCTTGAAGGGGTGAGCTATCTGGCTGCAGGATCTTTACAAGACTCTCATTCTCTAAACTTCAGCTTCCACATCTGCAAAACCAGGCTACTCTCCAGGCTTTCCCTGCCCCCCCGGGGTTGTTGTAAAGATGAAAGAAGACAATGTAGGTAAGATATTTAGCAGAGGGCCTGGCATCTGCTGCATGTGGTGATCATCCTTTCCGGGTGCTAACTATAAGCCTTTGTTAAACTTACTTCCACCAGAGACCGCGCTGATTCACTCATCAGAAGCAAGCAATCATCTTTTATTAAGGGCACTTTGACAAAATGGTAGCGCAGTCTTTCAAGGGACCAGGTTTTCAGCATGATTCTGATGTGTCTTTGGCTAAGTGTTAGCTGTTCTGTGTGATGGACAATAATTAATTGATTAATAGAGACCACGTGCTACTTTGGATTGTTCTTCAAAAGACAGGGCAAATGGAATTTGCATCTAGAAGAATGAACAGCCTGAAGGACACTGTACCACAGTCATGCACACAGTAAGGGAAAACACCAGGGCCAGACCCTCGGTCCAGGAGACAGCAACAGGGGAGACGGAGAGTCAAAGCTCTGCACTGTAACTAATGGGACCATTGTTTTGGGGGCACCCTGAGTAAATCAGTATCCCCAGAAGCACTGTTTTATTTTTCTTAAAAACCTACTTAAAAAGTTTAGAAGGAAAGGGGACCAGTGTGTTTTTAAAATCCAAGAGGTAAAACTGCCCCCCGGGAGATGCTGAGAATACACAGGCAAATCTTGAGTAGAGGATCTCACTAAGCAGTGAAGAGATGTTGCTTAAAAGGCAGAGAGAACCCAGAAGAACAAAACTGTGGTGGTGGTGGGGAGAGAGAGGGCGAGAGGACGTGGATATGTTAGTGAGAAGAGCCAATTGTGGTAGACTTCAGTCACCCAGGTAACAATATACTGATTGGGAGAAAATCATTCAGAATTTTAGCTACCAGAAAAGGAAGTGTTCTATTGGGTTTTCTTTTTTATTGTATCCTTTTTCTATTGTGATCTTAGAAAGAAAAGATTGGAAAAAATTGTGGAAAAAAAAAAAAAAAAAAGCAAATCTCCTCTCCCCAACTCCTGAAAAATATTCCCCTAAGTAAGTTTCACAGCTTACCAGAAGCACAAAAGGGGCATGATTTATGTAGATCTGGTTGGGAGTGAGGTGATGGTTGGTGACCTTTAATCACTCACTGGAAGCAACAGATTAGTGGCTGGATTTCACTCTTTCAGGAGGGCTTCAAATCAGAGGAATAAGCCTGTGCATGCATTTCTAATCGTAAAGAGTTCAGGGCTAAGCAGAATTTAAGAGTTAAGTGTATTTTTCTGGGAGAATAGAGGAATTCAATTAGCATACAGAAGTAGTAACAGATGATGCTTAGGTAGTTGATGTCTTTGAAAATTGTTATGTATTTCTATTTATCCCTCACACTTAATCCAATTTCTATTTTTAATAAACAGAGCTCTAAATTTAAATACATGTAATAAATGAATGCTTTTTTTCCTTCAAAATTAACAACATACTGTACTATCCTTAACTCCAAGGCCTTCCTTCAGCATTATGTGCTTTTTAATCTTTTTGGTACATAATTTTCCAGTTTTTTTGTTCCTGTGTATTTCTAAACACATATCCCTAATAGCGTATGTGGGACTTGGGTGTTTTTAAATGTACTATTTCATACTGTGCTGGGAAACCTGCTTTCCCTTCCTTTAACAATTTGTCTTAAGGCTCTTTGTTAATTAGTTCAGAACGAAGCCATTCCCTCTAACGACTATACCATACTTCACTGCACGAATCTGTTGGCATTAATTACCTCACTTGAAAGTGGATGGACAATTAGGTTTTTCCAAACTACAATATTTTTTAAAAACAGCTTCAAGGGCTACACAATTCACATACCATAAAATTCACCCTTTGAAAATGTCCAACTCAGTGGCTTCAGTGCAGTTGCAGAGCTGTGCATCAACACTGCTGTCTAATTCCAGAACACCCAGAACAACGTTCAGCTCCTTGGACTCCCCGTGGACCTGCCTGTTCTGGAGGTTTCACAGTCACAGAATCATGCTGTCTGTGACCTTTTATGTTTGGCTTCTTTCCCTGAGCCAATTGTTTTCAAAGTTCCTTTGGGTCGGAGCACGCATCGGTGCAGTTGACCCTCTGTTTCTGTAGGGTCTGCATCCTTAAGCCAACTGCACATCAAAAGAACTTAGAGAAAAAAATCGTATCTGTACTGCACACATTTAGACTTTTTCTTTGAATTATCCTCAAAACAATACAACAACTATTTGCCTAGTAATTACATTGTAACCTAGAGATAATTTAAAGTATATAGGATGATGTATGTAGGTTATGTGCAAATGACACACTGTTTTGTATAAAGGACTTACACATCTACAGGTTTGGCTTTTGCAGTTGGCAGTAAGGGCGAGTCTAGAGCCAGTCTCTTGGGGATACAAGGGATGAACAAACTTTTGGGGGGCTGAATAGTATTTCCTTGTATACATATACCCTGTCTTGCTATTCTTTATTTAGCTGGTGAGTATTTGGATCGTCTTTCTTTTAGTCATTGTGAATAATATCACCATAAACATTTGTGTACAAGTTTTTGTGGCAGCATATGCTTTTAACTTTCTTCAGCGTATTTTAGGCCTGGAATTGCTGTACCAGAAGGCAACCTTATGCTTAATGTTTTTGAGGCATTTCACACTGTTTTCCAAAGTGGCTACACCATTTTACATTGATACATTTTGGTACTGGGGATTGGACCCTGGGCCTTTGCACTGAGCTACATCTAACCACTTTAGCTTGCTTTTTCTTTCTTTTAACTTTGAGACTGGTCTTGCTAAATTGCTAAATTGCCCAGCCTGGGCTCTGACTTGCCACCCTCCTATCTCTGGTGCCCATGTTGTTGGAATTACAATTATGCACTACCATGCCTAGCTCCACGAATATGTACTTTTAAACAAGATATAACACTTCATGGGAAAATGGGTATGCTTATATTCTGGATACCATTGACCATATTTGGGGCAGGTCAAAAACACCCTAAAACAGTACTGTCCAGTAGAATTTTCTACCAAATACTTGAAAAGTGACTACTATCACTGAAGAAACTGAATTTTAAGTTAAATTAAATTTAACTAGCTTCATGCTGCCAGAAGCTACTGTTTTAGGCAGCCCAGTACTTAACCTCTTCTGTCTGTGGAAATTCATAGTGCCCAAAAAAATTTCCATAAAGATACTTGGAAAGTGATTCACCTTCTTGTGTGTAACTTTACAACTTCAAACAAGCTCTTGTCACAGACATCTTAGAGGTAAAATTCAGAAACTTTCAGGCTTCAAATTGAAGCTGCACCATATTGAAATTCAGGGAATTACCAAATTTGCAAGGATGTATTTGGAAAATTGGCATTTCATGTATTTACTTTTATCTCACTTACTTATAGAATTGTCTTTATTTTTTTGTTTCTTATTACAAGAATACAATCACTACAGAGATGCATGAGAATAAAAAGCCTGAGAGAAATTATGGCTAATGTCTTGGATGCATATGTGTATGCATATGTTTAGCATGCATGTGTGTGTGTACAAACACGTATGCATATATTCATGTATGTGCATGTATTTTTAAAAATCTTTTTGACACAGGGTCTCACTATACAATTCAGCTGGCCTTGAGCTCACTTTGTAGCCCAGGCTGGTCTCGAACTTGCAGCGATCCATCTGCCTCAGCCTTCTGAGTGCTGGAGTTACAGGGGTGCATCGCCACACCTGGCTATGGTGCCATGTCCTATTAAAAAGCATTCAGTGATACTTGTTAAAGCATGGCAGGAAGACTTTATTCAGTATTATCATATAGGGCTTTTGTAGTCAGAGAGCAACTGGGCCCTGTAGTCAATACTGAATTGGCAAGTGGGTGTTTATAGCAAAGGTACAGGGCGGGGCCAGTGAATGGAAGGCGTCAAGGGTGAGGAGATGTTTCCGGACACACAGGATGATTGCTGAAGACGGGCCAGTGTGACCACGAGTCACTAGGAGGATGGAAGAGGGTGTAGAACACGGTCAAGTATTGAGGATGTTCGGATGCCAAGGCTAGGGGTTCTTGCTAAATGGATTTAAAAGGGTTTCTTTACTAAAACTGGATTTTACAGGATGTGCACAGATATGACTAGGAGAAGGTTCAGGTGCATAATTTTGGTCCTGCAAAGAATCTTTGTCAGAACACACAGAATCCATCCACATCTCAGCTAGTCCACACTGCAGAAGTGACACTGAAACCAATTTTGTTCCTTCCTCGCAGTTGCTGTGACTCTATTTTATTCACTTTTGGAGTCCCGACTGTGTGCCAGATGGACACCAGAAATCCCCCACCAGCCCCGGGTGACCACGCTCTGATGAGGAGGGAGTGAGGACACAGAAAGCACAGGAGAGGCAGGGTCACCTGCCTGGGGCATTGTAGCAGACTGCAAAGGACAGGTGATAAGTCGGCTGGGCGTTCGAGTTGGAAGACTTCCCAGTGCAGGAGCAAGGAGAAGGTGTTACAACAGGGAGAGCAGCAGTTGCAGAGGCTTGGGGGGGGGGGATACATGAGCCAGGTGTGTCAGGGAGGGGCTGCTCCTGCACAGCTGGAAAGCATCAGTGTGGCCCATGTGTGCTTTGCCAGCTTATTGTCTTTTAATTCTCCTATTAACCCAATGAGATATGCAAAACGTCATCCCTGGGATAAGAAAATGGGAGCTGAGGTTGCACAGCTCGTGAGGGACAGGGCTGTGACCCTGGTCTGACTGAGCACAAAGCTCAGCCCTGAAAGAGGAGGGAGGCGAGACTCCCACTGTGCAGGAACTGTACCACCATGTGCAGGCATTCAGAAGTCACTCTGGGTAGTACAGCAGAGTGACAGCCCCACCGGAGCTGTGCTCCAGGAAGGCCACTGTGCCAGTATCACCTTTTGCTGATCTATCCGCACTCAGCACATCACACACCTGCAGACATAGGCACATACATATGCATGCGTGCCCAACCTGTTTCAAAAAATAAGCTTCTGAGAATCCAGCCTTTTTGTTTGTTTCCCTCTCCCTTCCCAAATAAAAATCTGTGCCAGCAGTCTCATGTTCTAAAAGCAAGTTCTTTGTTTATTTATGGTGGAAGAAAAGTTGGGGTGAGGTGGGGAATCCTGCCCCTTGCTGGGTCTCACATAGCCTCAGTGTCATCTGTACAGTGAAACTCCTGGCATTTTCGTCTTTAAATGCTCTTTCCCTCTTTAAAAGTATTTAGCTCTTCAGAGCAGTGGGACTTGTTAGGGGGCTTCACTCGGTGTACACTGTGGTTTTGGGGGAACCAAGAAAGATGTGTGTTGGCTGCCCCCAAATGCAGAGCGCCTCGCATTTCCTACACAAGGCCAGACGCGCTGCTTTCTAAGCACTACTGAAGACATAACAGTCTTCCTTTGTTTTCAGGCTAGGCCAGTGGCTACAGATAACCTAATTAGGACCTTCCAAACAGCTTTCCCAGTGAAAGCTAATTTAATTAGGGCCCTATTAGTTGTTATAACTACCATTTAATGAAGCCTTATTGCATTAAGCTAAGTAGATCTCAAGCAATTGAGTTGAATGTTGGCTAATGACCCATTAGTCTTTGGTTTCACTTTTTAAATTTTTGCATCATTCACACCTATTTTGAGATTCAGATGCCTCTAGTTGTTTTTTCTCTTCCAAGTTTGCTGCAACCTTAAAGACATATTTCCCTTCCTTGTCTCACTAGCCCATTCTCTTGGAGTCCTAGGCCACTGCGTCCAGTGATACACTATTGTGGTGATACTGGGGGAAGTGAAAGGCTCCCCAAACTGGTTTTCCACTTCCCTGAACAGTTGCATCAATAATCACATCATGGCTGCGAAGTTTGAGGCCTAAGAGCCTTTGGTTGAGATGCAAATATTATTTTGGAGCCAAACAGAGAAAACCATTATTATGAATTAAAAGCTCCATGAGGATTAGCTCCTCATATTAACTAATTGATCAGTAAAGGAGACTTCCAGAAAATCAGTCTTGGATGGTGTAGTTTGGTAGTTGTTTATACAAAGTGGAGAATGGAGGAAAACTAACAATTAGTCTCTATCGCCCACAAGGGACTGGGCTAGATATGTTCATATTTATTACTCCGCTTAATTCTCATTGCAATTTGAGATGAACGTGTTATTATAACTCATTTACAGATGAGAAATGGGCGAGCAGGGAAGCTGCACCAGCACCCAGTCACACAGTGAGCAGCAGACTGGGACATCATTGTCCCAAACTGCAGAAGGGGTCATGGTGTTGGCCTCTAGGGGGCAGTATCAGTACTGGGAGGTTAATAACCCGAGGGATTACCTGAAGCCATAAAATCTCAGGGCGGTGACTGCAGAGCACTAAATCCTGGCAGGCCCAGCAGTGCTAATCTGTCTGTGCTTTGTCTTCCTCACCAGTGAGTGGTGCGATGCCACGGGATGATGTCACCGGTGAGAAGACAGGATTTGGCATCAGGGTGACCCAGATCCAGATCCTGGCTCCAGCCTATTTCTGGGAGTGTGGTCCTGGGTCAGTTGTTTAAGCTCTTGAAGCTGTGCTGCTCACATCTGGAAAGGGATGTCATAGTATCTCCCTCATCTTCTTGCAGATGAGAGACTGTATGTCAAGCATGACTCAGGGAGAGCGCCCATCAGCGGCGGGGGCTCCCCTACTTGGGAATTGCGCTGCAGAGCCCCGTGACTGTTGGGGCTAGAAACGGGCACAGGGAAGGTGGGACCTGGCTTTAGTCTGCTGCTGGTCCTTAAGCTCGAGGAGGGTCAGTGTTATCAGATTGTGTGGGTAGTACTCCCAGTTTCTGGCTCAGTTATTTTTGGGGTGATGCCCAGGTCTGTCATCTCTAACAGATTCCTGGCTGATGTTGATGCTTCTGGCCTGGGGACACATTTGCGGACCTGTTGGTGAGACCAGTCACAGTGTTGCTTTCAACAAGGCCCTGCAGTTCTGATCCCTGAGGCAGCCGCAGGCTGAATACTTGGAGTCCGCCTCGGCCCGGGAGAATGGGAAGCCAAGTTCTGGCTTTCTTCTTCTTTTCCATTTTCTGCCCTTCCTCTTGTGGTTTCTTGCCATCCAGTCCTTCTGAACCGGGGCCAGAAATGTCCTTTTAATTAAGATGCTTTATTTATTTACTTTTGCCATGCCAGGTCTCGGGCTTATTTAGGTTAAAGGAATATTTGTGGTTTAAACGAACCAATTTTAAAGTGCTGATATAATTTGTTTTTCACAGAGGGCAAGGAAGAGTTAAGCTCCAAGGAAAAACTTCCAGTTCATCTGTTAACCAAAATGTTTACATGTTTAGGAAATTTGTCATTGCAATTTAACAAATAGGACATCTCAGGCATGCAGAGGAGGCGGCGATTGCTGTCTGTCATTCTGTTTACTAACAAGGGACCACTCACTGGGTGCCACAGTGCCTTACACATAAAACGTGGTAATAATTTATTCTATTATGTATGTCACACCAAGGTTTATGGAAGGTTTATAAAGTGACAGTGGGCCTCACATCAGGTTTCTCTATCTTAGGAGTGGCTACATCTCGTGTGGGGGTAATTCTTTGCTTTGGTGGGCTGTCTTGGACTCTATATGGTATTTCGTAGCAGCCTTGGCGTCTCCCACTAGATGCCAGTCGGACCCCTCAATGGAAAAAGAAAAAAAAAGAGAAAAAAGAAAAAAAAAAAAGAGAAAAAAGAAAAAAAAAAAAGAGAAAAAAGAAAAACAGTTCTCCAACATTGACATTACCAGGCTCCCCAGTTGGGCTCAATGCATGAATTCCTCCCGTGTTAAGATCCACTGGTCTCTATGAATTGTCTAATTCCACCCTGCAGCCACCTGTGACTTGGTGTTATTTGTCCATTTTAACAAGGAAGGAGAGAAGTGCAGAGGTTGAGCCATTTTACCAGAAGCCACACAGTTAGTAGGGAATAGAATCTGAAGGTAGGGTAACAGTTCAGAGCTACAGTCTCCATGGCCGTGCTTGTTTATGAGGATGCACACAGAAGAGTCCACTTGATTGCAGGCACCGTGGCACCACCTCCGGGAAAGAGGGGAAGAGGACTGAGGGGTGGCGGCCCGTTTAGGTACACTAACATTTCAACTCTGCAGCAAATTTGGCAATATCAATATTTGTTAAATCTGGGTGGAGGATTCATGGGTATCTCTCGGATTGTTCTAAAATTCTGGAGTTAGTAAACTGTTCCATAACTAATTATTAAAACAAAATTTTAAAAGAAAGAAATGTGTAGAGGTGTTAAAGTCTTTTGATAAGGACCATCACATCCTGTTGTCCAATATGACTTGTTTTTTTATTTTTATTTTTTTGAGACAGGGTCTTACTATGCAGTTCAGGCTGGCCTTGAACTCACTTTGTGGCCCAACCTGGTTTCAAACTCGCAGTGATCCTCCTGCCTCAGCCTCCCGAGTGCTGGGATTACAGGCATGTGCCACCATGCCCAGCTTTTTAATTTTATTTTTTTCATTTCTTAACAGAGGAAACCTCCATCATTTAATGGAAAGGAACCTGTACCATTTTTCTCTGTCTATAGGATAGAACCCCGTTCACAGGATTTGTCATCGCCACGGTGATATTAACAGGTGTTTGTTAAACGTCCCCTCCAGAGTGGATGCTGTATAAAAGGCTTCACGTGCACTAAAGCTGACGCCTAGGAAGTATTTGCTAGTGTCTGGCTCCCAGCAAGTCCTCTTCATTCGCTCGTTGTTTACTCCTAATTACAGCTCTGTAAGGTGGGTGACCGCAGTTGTGTTTTACAGGTGCACTGACCGAGGCTTGGAGAATTGAGAGGCAGTCTCTCCCGGTCGGTTCTTTCTGGCACTCTGCGCTGCTCCTCCAGCAGGGGTCACGAAGAACTGACAAGGGTGTCCCTGAGGAGAGAAGGCGCCAGCTCCTTTCATCTGCATGGGGTGGCAGTCCCAGAGGCGGTGGCAGCAGGGCTTTCCCTGGTCAAATTCTGGGAGCCACAAGCTGAGGCCAGGCCCTGGTTCGGGGGCCTCCCCTGGGTCCTCAGACCTGTTGGCAGTGGGTGAAAGTTCACCGAATCCCTGCTTCGCCTCCGGTGCTGGTTCCAACAGTTCTAGATTTAGTACAGTCTGAAAATAACCTGGCCTCTCCCTCCAGATGAGCGGTTCAAGGTCAGCAGTAAGTCATGTGCCTGACCAACCTGGCCCCATTGACTTCCTCTGGAAAAGCTGCTTCCCCGGCAGAATCTGCTCAATGGGCCGGCTCTTTTTTATCCTGAGTGGTGCCTAAGTGAATTTTCGATTTGTGAGATCTTTTTCAGGGCCAATTTGAATTCTGCAACTAAAATGTGGTGCATACGCCGCACTCTTGTCTAAATACAGACTGTCCACTGCCTTCCCTGGATCTGCACGAGCCCCCAGGGTCAGGTGGGGCCAGCTTGAAAGGACCCTTCCTTATTAACTCATCCCGAGTGCTGCAAATGCCATTGTTCTCCTGGGCTGTGGTAATGGGTATTTTTTTTAATGCTTTTAAATAAAACATCAGTCCCTGAACCGCAGAGCTACTGATGTAGACCGTGGTGGGCCTGGCTGCTGACCTAGAGCTCCAATGTGTTTACACACGGTGGGTGACTGCTTTTTGTTCTTGAATCTTGGATCAAATACACACATTCTAGATTCCTGCCACCCTTGGCTCCCCTGACCGATGAGGGTAAGAGGGCAGCTAGCTAGTCCTCAACTCTGGGAAGCTGACACCAAGTTGGCTGGAAGGATTTGAAGCTTTCAATCCATCTGACCTCCTTGGAGGGAAAGCTTGTCAGGCAAAGCCCTGAGAGTTCTCAAGTCCCAGGTATCTAGGAGCTATCCGCATAAACCCTTTTTTTCTTCCAGGGATGCTGAAACCTGCTTAGTAGGAGTGTAAATTGCTACACTCTTTCCAAAGTGTAATCTGGCAGTGCCTGTCTGAGGCTTTTCTCCTGAGCCTACCTTTTGATCTGACCATAGGAAGTGTATTTTATCCTAAGGAAATCCTAAACAGTGAACACATGTCTAGGAGAGTAAGGAAAACCATCTCAATCAGAATATTTATCAGAGCTAAAAATGGAAGACAAGAGAGGGCGGATTACCTTAAACATAGGAAACTTTGCTTAATGTCACAAAAACTTCACCTATCAAGATTAAAAACAAGCAAAAGTGTGGTAACACTTGGGGAATAGGTTAGCACCCTCACATGTTAGCTGTGGAAACACAAATTGATTCTATTAGAGAATGGCTTGGAAATATTTATAAAAATTAAGACAGTTACTCAACATGGTCCACTTCCAAGGTTACATCTTATAGATGTATTTACTCGTGGAAAATGGTGAAGCATCTGTAAGAATATTATTATTACTACTTTTGAGATTATTACTTTATAGTAACAAAAGAATTTAAAATAATCTAAATGTTTTCCTATTGGGAAAATACATAAGAGAATGCTATGCAGCTATAAAAATAAATAGGAATAGTCTTAGTGAAGTGGAAAGATACATTGAGATACATTGTATAGCAAAAAAAAGGCTATAAAAGGGACACTTTTAATTCTACACTTGTACTGTGTGAATGGAGCATCTTATGCATGTTTTGTTTATGTAAGCAGGCTGCTTACATAACTGGATTGGTTACATATGTCATAGGATCATCTTCTAGGGAATCCTGTGTAGCATTAAAAAATAGAGAAAAATGATTCTAATATATGGACATATCAAAACATCTGTGTTTGATAATTAATGGGAAAAAAGCATTGGGTGATTTAATTTGTGTATCTCTCCCTTCTGGAAAGTTCCAGTGAAAAATATCAAAGATGGTAACATAAATGGCACTGTGGTGTGAATATCCAAGTTTTTGTTTTTTCCTAGTCCCTTATATTTGTGTGTTAAAATGTAATCCCAATGTGGTGGTGTTAGGTGATTAGGTCACGGGGGAGAGCCTCTGTATAAGCAGGATTTGGTCTAAGGAAGTGTATTTCCCTTCTACCAGGAGAACATTTTGGAGACATCGTGGATGAAGAACGGGCCTCTAACAGACACTGAATCTGCTGCCATCTTGACCTTGAACTACTGCTGAAAGAAAATGCCGAGCTGAAACACTGTAAGCGGAAACTGTGTTGTTTTTATAAATCACCCAGTTTGAGATACTTTGCTATAGCAGCCCACATGGGCTGACACAGGTGGTGTGGGTGACTTTCATTCTTTATCCCTTGCTTACTTTTTACTACTGAAAAAAAATTCTTGTTTTGAGAAAAAAAAAAAAAAAACCACCTGCAAGCAACCTGGCAACACATTTCTGAACTGGAGGAGTGAACAGGGCCGCAACCAGCAGATGAAGGGGCCAGAGTGGATTTGGAGTGTTCTAGACATAATTAAAACACCAGTACAATTAGGCAAAAATGCAGACAACAGTGTTTTCTTTTTGCCCATTGACAGTTTCTCTTCTAAAATCTTGACAGTATAATACTCCTCACTGTAACTATGGAATCCCAGTCTACGTCTGATTAATTTTTAAATGCAATGTTCTTAATCATATTTTCTGATCATAACATGTAAAATAATAAAGAAGACATAAAAAAGCTAATAATTCACTCCCACTCACTCTACCCTACCCATCAAAACAAGGACGTTAACAAGCTTTAAAAATGGGGTTATGCATTACTGAATTCCTTGCCTTTCCATGGACATCATGTTTTAGATATCAGGAACATCCCTCCTAAATGGTAGGTTAGTAGACATACTAACCTATTGTTTTGAATTTTAATTTTGTATGTGAGGGTTTTTTTAATTTTTTGTCTTTTTGACAGGGTATTGCTATGCAGTTCAGGCTCAGCTTGAGCTCACTATGTAGCCCAGGCTGGTCTCAAATTCACAACGATCCTCCTGCCTCAGTCTCCCAAGTGTTGGAATTACAGGTGTGAGCCACCACATCTGGTTCTTAATTTTTATTTTGTGGGACAGGATCTTGCTGTGTAATGCAGGCTGGTCTTGAACTCACTATGTAACCCAGGCTGGCCTTGAACCCCTGCCTCAGCCTCCCGAGTGCTGGAGTTACAAGCATGGGTGACCACACCCAGTTAACCTATTTGTTTTTAATACCACTTTACATTTTATTATATTCTAAATTCTCTATTTAATTGATCATGTTTAAGTTAAAAGCTAAAATGCCAAATATCCCTTGCATCCGCAAGTCCATCTCTAGAAATTAATTACAAAATTATTTATAGTAGTAAAAGATAAAAAGTAATTTAAACAGCACTCAATTGGGAAATTAGTAAATAAACTAGGACAATCCATAACATGGGTTAGTATACAGTCACAACAAAAGAGAACAGTAACTTTAACACAGGTTCTAACACAGCCTGCTGATACAGAACTATACCTAAACTATGCTGTTGAATAAATAAAGTAATCCTCACTGAAGAGTTTATAAACAAGAAAGACCAGACATACATAGGTGCATATATACTCAGTATATTTACGTGCACATAGATGGGTGCAAAAGCAGCAGGTAGAATATTTCTGGAGACAGACACGAATAATCTTGTGACTCAGTAGATGGGGAAAAAGCATTGAATGGATGTGAATCTGAGGTCTGGAGACTGCAGAAAGATTTTGTTGGTATTTCTTTTTTTTCTTTCTGATTTAATAAAGTCTATGTATCATTTGTAAGTACATCAGCTAGCTGATTAAAACAGTTGCTACAGGTATACATGCAAAATAGTTACAAAGCATGCTGGGATAGTCCAAGTTCCTCCTGGTTCTAAGAAATATATCTGTATCATCAGTATCCCACAAGAACAGAATCTAAAGTACATCTAAAATATATCCTAAGAACAGCCTAAAGGACAACTTGGTGCTATCCTAAGGCGGACTTCTTATTCTGGGGCTAGGAGGTCCATGAACTTGAACTTGGATGGGAAAAATACTTAAACAAACAAAAAAGAAACAAACACCACTAACTTTTGGCTGAAAATTTGCATTTCCTTTTACAAGAATGTAGGCAACAAGCCACCCACCATAAAATCGGCGGGATTTGTCAGCAGTAGAAATCAGATTTACAATATCCCTTTACATTTGTTGCAGATATCTAGAAATAGTTCCACTTGTCACTGCTTCAAAATTATCATAGTTATTTGTGCGACTTGCTGCTAGCTCCTTTTTATTTAATACATTAAGAGGGACTTTTTAAAAACTCTGCAATGCATTTGTTTTTCAAGATAGTAATAACTGTGTTTCAGGATAATTGGTTTGTTTTGAAATCCTACGTCTTTTATTTTATGTGCCTACTGTGAGAAGGGGCTTTGACAGATGACCGAAGTGGTCAGTGGAACACAGCCCCAAGAACACTTCTGTTAAGGCTGATTGCAGAAGGTGTGGACAATGACTCACAAATGTGCATGGTGGGAGGCGTCCCTACAAACAGAGAGACTTTCTCTGCATGCCTGGGGTTAATTCCTAGGCTGAATGTATGACTTGGAGATTTTTGTTGTTGTTGTTCTAGTTGATGGGTCTTCCTCCTCCCTGACCAGCTGCCTGTCTGGATCGCTGCCCAGGGCTGGTGGTGTGAGCTCTGGGGCTGATGCCTGTGAATGACCTGCCCTTGGTCCCCGTTTAACCTCCTCCTGGGGCCCTTCCAAAGTGCTAAGCTTAGCCTCAAAGCAGCGCACGTTAGCCTGGCAGCAAACTGTTATCTTAAAGAATTTCAAAAAGCGTGCAGAGCCAACTCCCAAATTCAACGCAGCAGGAAAGAAGGAACATTTAACAGGAGCAGGATACCATGGGCAGATGCCCCAGAAAACTTTCAATGGGGCTCCGTGAGGAATGGTGCACTGGTGGGTGCTGGAACATTCTGTTTCTGAACGTTTCAGCCCACACTGCTCATTGGTCAACTTTTATAGCACAGTGCGTGTGCTCACACCAGAGAGGGACACTTGAGTGTTCAAAGGGGCCTCAGATGTGCTGCTGATGGGTGTGTCCAAGAGTGTTGACAGACTCCTCAGACGCCTTCCAGTGAGGACAGAGTCTGCTGAGGCCTGGGCTGATGCATGCTCTGTCGCACCTGCAGGGGTGGTGATGTTTGGGGTGAAGATGTCCCTTTCCCCCAACTTACTCTGACCTTGCAGGACCCAGGACACATCTCCCTTTGCTTCTCCACCAGCCCGCATCGCAGCGTGCCCCTGCCTGTCTGCAGACTCCCGTCCTTTAGATGGATACCTCTGATCTTGTGCTACCACTGAGCCACGCCTTGCATTTGTCCCTCGTTCAGTCAGTGGTTAGGGCCAGCCGGCTGGAGAGTCAGATTCCAGCCCAGCCACCTGTCTGAGTAAAGCAAAGGAACTAAATACTTAAAAACCCCAAAGCCAACACTGTCAGTCACTCCTGCTTCCCCCGAAACACGCACTAGGAGCGCATCCTTCACTCTGTACTCTGTCGTGGTCAGTCTGTCACTGAATGGTTGAACCTGTTGGTGCTGATTTTTGTCTCCTGCTGTGTCAGGGTCTGGCATGACACTGGGGGACTACCGATGTCCCCAGAGTAAATACACCTTCCCTGGTGTTAAAATGGGAGACACTGGGCTGGGGATTTAACTCAGTGGCATAAGCACCTCCCTGGCAAGTGCAGTGTTGTGAGTTCAATCCCTGGTACCAAAAAATAAATAAAATAAAATAAAATAAAATAAAATAAAATAAAATAAAATAAAATAAAATAAAACAAAGTGGGAGACGCTTCTGTTGTTCAAACTGAGACGCTTTGGAGAGTAGGAGGAGTTTGTAACAATAATAATGCTTTATGACAGGCATCAGTGGGACATGTCTGGGGTAGACTGGGGCGTATGTATAGTTACCTCACAGACAGCAGTGTGTCGTGAACTAGCAGGTCCTCTGTGTCTTGGAGCCCTAGCGGGGTTGGGCACTTTTGGGTGAGGGAATAGTCTGATATTAAAGAAATCACCGTCTAGGGGCAAAACTCACATTTGCATGAGGGAGACCCTGAGATCAATCCCTAGTGCCAGAAACAAATGAAAAGAAAGGAAGGAAGGAAGGAGAAAAGGAAGAAAAAAACTAAAGCAATCCAACTTGGAAAAAATCAGGATGTTGCTGGTCTTTTTCATTTATGTTAGGGTTCTGAGTGTGTGTGAGTGTGTGTGTTTCCTCTTAGAATAACATTATTCCTTTTCCATACCCTGGCCCTGTAACGGTCTTACTCTACTCCTGCTGTAAAGTTAGCAGAATCTTTCCTTCTCTCCCAATTCTGCTGCTCTGAACTATTCCCCTCAGAGATGTCAGCGACCCGCTGGAGGCTGGCAGAGTGAGGGGAAACCGGGCCACCTGACGAAGGTGTGTGGGATGGCAGCCTTTAGGTAAAGGATGCAGACCTCGGGCTGGGGATGGAGCTCAGTGATGGAGCACTTGGCTGCCGTGTAGCTACCAAGTACAGGGCGGGGTGGGGGATGAAGACATCACCCAATTTTCAAGCTTACCTTGTACCCAAGGTCTTCACCTAACTAATCTTTCTGCACTGGCCCCATGCCCAGGTCGGGATTGGCATTTATGCTTTTTTTAAAATTTCTTTTAGGAGCAAGTCCATGAGGCTGATCTGTAGTAGGACAGAGCCTACGGGGCTGGCGCCACATAGAGTGGCCTCATTTTCATGTGTTTGTGGTACGTTCAAGGAATGAGACAAACCACTGAATCCTCTAAGCCCGTCTCCTCCTGTATAAAGTGGGCAAAGCACTAATTATTTTTCTGGTGGGCTGTAGGGAGGTTCAAATGGTAGGTAAAAAGCTGGGTGTGGTGGTGTATTCCTGTAATCCCAGCACTCAGGAGGCCGAGGCAGGAGGATTGCTGTGAGTTTGAGGCCAGCATGGGCTAGTGAGTCCAAGGCCAGCCTGAACCGTATAGCAAGACCCTGTCTCAAAACAATACAAAACAAAACAAAGCAGGTAGATGAAGTCTGGCCCACACCATGAGAGTTGTTGCTATCAATGCTGTTCATACAGAGAGTTTACTAGTTATAGACAAGGGAGGACTCGAACCTGGGCCCTGCCCTGCTCCAGGGCTTTGCAGCCACTAGCACTGCTGCATTTATGCCTTTCAATTCGCATCCCTACGGACACACGTGCCAAGCACTGTAAACCTGGGGAGAGATGTACAGGGAAGGTGTGCCGCTGGGACAGGAAGGGAGACCAGAGACTACAGGAGACAGGTGTGGACAGAACTGGGTGTTCACGGGGCAGGCGCTGAGTCGTCAGCAGGTATGAGGAGACCACGGTTGGTGGTGGGCAGGAAGCAATGTGAGCAAAAGCACAGGGGAGGGAATGAAAGGGTTATTTGGGAGTAGCAAATAATTCGCTTCAGAGTGCACCCTAATTCTCTTGCTGCGGCTGGGTCGTTCACTTACTCAGTCTGATAGCTTGTGTGACCACACATGTGAGGCAGTGATCAAAGATTTCATCGCTGCCTACAAGAAAGTGGCGGCCGGTGGAGGGGAAAGGTCAGGAGATCTTAGCAGAGGCTGTAGAGAGAGCCATCCCTGAAGTGTCTGAGTGTGGATGAAGGATGCCTATTTGTTCTTTTTTTTTTTTTTTTTGGTACCAGGACTCAAACTCAGGGCCTTGTGTTGTCAGGCAGGAACTGTGCCACTGAGCTATACCCACGTCCTGTTTAATTTTTTGAGACAGGGTCTCACTGTATAGTTTAGGCTGGTCTTGAACTCACTATGTAGCACAGGCTGCCCTCGAACTCACAGCAATCCTCCTGCCTCAGCCCCCTCAGTGCTGGGTTACTGTCATTTGCCGCCACACCTGGCAGGATGCCTACTCGGCCCCAGGGCTTCACAGACTCTCCAAGTCTAGGGAGGGCATTTAGGGTTTCAGGAGCCCAAGGCTGTCACCAACTTTTTAATAGCAAAGTGAATTAATTGCAATCAGTGAGGACCATTATCTGTTTACTATTTCACTGTGAATTCCCTGCACTGCGTCTTTCCTTCTCAGGCAGTGGTGGTGCAGGGCATTTTGAGGAAGTAGCTGAGTTGATTTAGCTATATTTCATCCAGGTCCTGTTGAATATACACATGCGGTTTAAGTTTTTTCTTTTGACAGCTGGGTCATTGCTAAGCAGAATTACTACAGAGTAGAAAGACGGTTTCTTGACCCGCCTTCCCCTAAGACCCAGGCTCCCCCAGCCATGCAGCCTCCAGGGACAGGACCGGAGGCTCCTCTGTAACAGCAGAGAGGCCCAGGTGCTGGCCTACGCGCAGCTGGCTGGTGGGAGGGGAAGCCAGTCTGAAATGCATGCAGCCAGAAACTAAACTGTGAAAGACCCTTCTGTCTTTTTGGCATTTCTACAAATTTTATCCAAAAACCTTTAAATATGTGTATGACAATCCCATAGTAAGTCATGTGTATTCCCAAATTTGATAAAAAAAAAATCTAAAATTATGTGTAATGATACCAAGAGTAAGTTGTGAAGTGAAAAATAATTCTACCAAAGTATTTACAGTAAACGAGAAATTTTGACTTTATCTTGCTAGGAGAAGACCCAATTATTTGTATACTGTTAATTTATATTATTTTTATTTTCTTTATGTTCTCGAAAGCATGAACTGCGTCCCTGTTGCTGAATGATGGGCAGCCACCTGTCCTTCCTTTCCTCTTTCTCAGGACAGATTCTGAGTTCTCCAGTTCTGTCTCCTATGTCCTCAAATTGGGGCTCAGAGCCCCCCTTCTAGGAGACTGCCAGTGCTGAGCCCACCCGATCGCCTGGGGTTACATCCATCTCCTACCACTGAGTGGCCGGCTGGCCTGAGCCAAAGCACTCTATTACCCTGGGCCTCCATTTCCTCATCTGTAAAATGGGAACAATAACAGCGTCCACTTCGGAGAGAACACTCAAAGGGTGGAGGGCCCCTCCCCAGCATGGTAAGCTGGCCTTAGGCAAGCCCTGCTCACTGGGTGCTGATCATTACGATCAGATGTGGTCAGCCAGCAGGTGATATGAAAATGTCCTGCATGGTTGCCGGAGCCACCCAGTCTTATGACAAGAGCACATTTGGGCTAGGCACCTCCCGCACGATGGTAGTCACAGGCCCATCCGGGATGGCGCTGGGTGACACGCACACCTGCCAGCACTCTGTGGCCTGGCCTGGCCGAGCAGCACCAGTTGCGCCCATGACGCCCTCCTCTCCTGTTGTACCCGATTCCTCCCACACGCTGTGTCCCAGGCTCCCCTGAGTCCCCCACAAGGCCACGGTGACTCAGTCTGCTCTCTCATTTGTCTCTTTTCTCCTTTCCTTCTCTCCCTCCTCTTTTCCCTTTTTCTTCCTTCCTTCTTTCCCTCATAAATGCTATATCTTGATGCCATGGTGCCTTTTCTGATCGCAAGACTTTAAGAGATCCCTGATAAGATTTCAGAAAAACATTTGGAAGGGACACAGAGTAGCCCAATTTTTTATTTTGCTAAGTAAGACATCAGAATACACACATACACACACACGTGCACACACACACACGTGCACACACACACGTGTACACATAACCATCACTGCTGATCAGCATCATTCCATCAAAAAAAAAATGCCACTTCAGTTTCTTAAAATAGAAAGGATGTAGTTCTCAGAATAAAAGGATAGTCATTTACATTGAATGCATTTAGTTTTAAAAGCACATTTGCCTGTTTCTTTTCCTCATTTTTCCATGACCTGGTAAAAGCTTTGGGTAGCAGACATCTGACAAATTTGGGGAAAGCAGTTTTGTAACAACAGGACTAATATAGTGACTGTTTGGGAGTCTGACAGATGCTATTATTTTCTAGCTGTGTGACATTGGGCAAACTGCTGGACCTCTCTGATCACTAGTCCTCCCATCTGTAAAGGCAGGGATGGTATCACTCGCCTGTCAGTGGCACAGTTCAGAGCGCATACCCAGGGTGCTCAGGGTAAGGGTCCTCGGTGAGGGTGCTCCGTGGGGTTTATCTTTTCCTTTCTCTAGGGAGGCAGTCATTTGCAGAAGCTTCCCTCCTGCCAGCCTTCCTGTCTTCCTCCGTGTGCAGTACTGGGGATATTCCTAGCTGCATGTTAGGGGCATAATTAAATTTGGCCCTTCCAGGGACTCCCAGGCACTGGGAGGACCAGTGTTATGCTTGCTACATAAGAATCCCCTGGGAAAACTTGTTTACCTTCGAGATGCTGACCTCATGGCAGAAGAAGCTGATACAGAAGGTCTCTGGCAGGGCCCAAGACTCTGCTTTAAACAAAGCCGCCCTGCCCAGTGTTTCTCGGGAGCAGCCAGGCTTGCTGTCCCTCCTGGCCCCTGCTTTTGGCTCAGATTTGTTGTTTGCTCCAGATTGCCTGTGGGTCATTCCCAGTGTGGTATTTTAGGCTGAGGAAGCTGCTGGGAGGAATCATTTTGGCTGTGTCCTGCCCCATCTTGCTACCCCCCAAAATGGTACCCAGGCGGCTCTATCAGAAACCTCTAGGGTTATTTCTTCTTCCCACTCCTGTGCCATCACCAGCCCATCCCTAGACCCCCTCTACTTCTCAGCACCCTGCTGCCCCCTGCCTGGCTGAAACCACCACCATCCCCCTCACTGCCCTTAGTGAACCCCTCCTTGCCTCCCCTCCAGCCTCTCTCTACATGGAAGCTTCAGTTATCTTTTTGTGTGGTCCTGGGGTTTAACCCAGGGCCTCCACAGTGAGCCCCTTTTCAAGATAAGGTCTCACTAAGTCACCAAGGTACCCAGGGAGGACTTGAATTTGTCATTTTTCTGCTTGCTCCTCCCAGAAGACTTGGATTTCAGCATGCACCACCACTCTGAAGACACAATTCAGATCATATCTTTTGTCTGCATTAAATCTTTCCATAGTGGCTAATGCACTTAAGATGAAATCTAAAGGTCTTAGGCGGCCTAGAAATCTCTGCAGGGTCAGTCCGCCAGGCTCTGCTATCCAGTGTCTCCTCCTCAGGAGTTAGGCATGACCTTCCTCCTGCAGGGACCCCTTTTCTACCTGCTCCTTTTACCGAATTAGCTCTCTCAGAGTTTTAGCATTCTACCTAAATGTCACTCTCCTGGGGTCCTCATGATAGACCAATCCCTGTTACATAATTCTAATAACATCTCTCTTCCATTCTTCAAGTCACTTATCACAATTTGCATTCACTTTTTTTTTAATGCCTGAATTTCCCACTGCAACTAAATTTTACAGAATTTAAGTAATTTCCTCACCATTGTTTCTCAAATAAACAAACAAAGACTGGACACAGTAGCTGCTCAGTAAATCTATATTTACTCAGTGAATGATTGCATGATTAAAGATGCAGATCCACATTCATAGAAAAAGGGCCAGGTCCCTCCGATTTTTTTCATTCTGGTTGGGTGACTGACCAAGTACTCAGTCTGAGAGACTCTTGGTGCACACCATGGAGGGGGTGTGGAGAAGATTTTGCCCTGTGAACATGGGTGGGCTGCTATGACATTCCATGGGGTTTCCCTCCCCCTAGGATGGTTGAGATTTTGCAACAGAAAAACAGGCGTAACTTTTGATAGGGTGACTCTAGGCTTCTGGAGAACATTTTCTGGGACAACAGGTTGTGACCAGAGAGCAGAAAAGGCCAGATATCTCCCAGGTGCAGTGGAACAAGTATGGTCCTTTCTAGGCGACTTTGACTCAACTCCTGGCCTGGCTGGGCTTGGGTATAGTTGTCTATAGAGAGCAGCACTTTCTCTCCCATGTCAAGGTAGCTCTGTGAGGATTAATGCAGGAATGTTTAAGCAGCATGCCTGGCACATAGTATGTGCTCAATAATTATGTATCAATTATGCCATCCTGGACTGGTTGTTTCTGGTTTAACACCCAGTGACTAGTACAGAGTGTAGCACATAGTAGGTGCTTTAGAAAATCTATATTAGGGATTCAAGTACAGTAAAATATTTTTACTTCAGTAAAATTTCCTACCTCCAAAGATTTCTGTGTGCAAAAATTTACCCCTCACCAGATACTCAAACCAATTGCTTTCTTTGTAGGCAACTCAGATCCTTGTGCTTTGGAACCTCTGAGTTGGAGAATTAACATGTGTGTTTGTAGGGGTGGCTCTGTCCCCAGTTGTCATCATGACCCTCATTCTCCCTTCTGCCTGTGGAGGGCGGAGATTCATGAGCCCCCATCTGAACGAGAGGGCTACAGAACCCAATCAATGGAGAGAGGGATTGCTATTTGGTCCCAGTACTAGAGAGAGCACAACCGTTTCTTTGAAATTGACCTTCATTTATTTGGAGGGGAAAGCAGTTAGTTCAATAATGGCTTCCTGGTGCCTTTCAGCGTTTTAAAAGACGGAAGAAAGATTTGGAGCAAGGCAAGGTTCCAGTGTTTTCTAAACAACTCACTAAGCCCAGCCACGACTTGGCTGCTCAGCACTTCCTGCCACCCAGCCTCACTGCCTGCCACGCCGTGGCACACATCCCTCCGTGGCCCTGCCACTTCCAGAGCCCCTGACCAGGCCATCCCCAGGCGAGTGGGGGTGGGTCTTCACTGTCACGCCAGGCACCTAACAATTCCCTTGGACCACTTGCACATATTGCACATGGCTATATTCTATTCCAATTATTTCCTGTCCCTTCCTGGCCCAATTCCAGGGGCCAGAGAAAGAGGTCCTTGTTTGGTGGCATCCATCTCTGCTCCTTGGTAAGTGAGCACTGGTCCCTGGTCCAGCTTGATCTGTGGCCACCCACAGGCCAAGGGTGTGGAGGAGGTGGGGAGGGTGTCCCAGGTAGGGGAGCGCAGCGGGAGACACGAGGTCCTGCTCTACAGGCAGCCTTATCCGCGCCCCAAATAAAAATAATGGAGGAGGAAAAACACTTGGGGGCTCCTAAACACGATCCAGTGGGGAGGCATGGCTGTCTTCCCTCCTCCCCAGAAGGAATCCCAACCTTTCTCTCCTATGGAGAAAACAAACACAGCTATGGAAATGTCATGCCACCAGGCACCTGGAAGTCTAGCACCAGTGCAAGCTGTCTACCGGCAGCTCTCTGTTTGCCCAGCATCGTCCTCCCCCAGATCCGCTTTCACCCTTTCTGAGGGGAAAGCCCTCATGGAAAATTTAGAGTTTGGAACCTGCTTTAGATTCCAAAGGAGTTATTGTTCTTCATCAAGCTACTTTTATTTGGGTGTTATTTTAACTCAGAGGAAGTAAAAACCCACACCTCCATTTTGCTGGGATGTTCTTCCTTGGTGATTAAGAAAACACTAATTATGTGGCTTCTCTGCTTGAACTCTAGAGCACCTTTTTGGAGCCCATCCCAAACCCCGGGCTAGGAGTCTGCATTCCTCGCCTCACCTGTTGGGTTTCCACGGAAGAAGGATGTGAATGGAGCCAGCTCTGGGACTGTGTGTTAGAAGGTCTTCGAGACATCAGGATGTGGACACTCAGAAAGTTTCCACAGCAAGGAAAGGACAAGCACGCTACTCTGAGGTCGCTCGAGGCGCAGCAGCCTCTCATTTCTTACGGCATAGAAGCCAAGGCTGAGACGCTAGGGGCTGAGGTCTCAGAGAGGCACAGAGAGAAAGGAGAGGGACAGTGACAACAGTGTGAGCAAGAAGAAGCTTGATGGCTTGCGGTGCAGGGCCCAGAGAGAAGCCACGGCACCCGAGACCACTGCGTGGCTGGGGAACGTGCAGCCACTGGATTTTACTGAGCCAGGTTCTCTGTGTGTTGAGTCCAGTTTGCTACATATTCATCATTTCCCAGGTGATTCTGGTGCTTACTAAACTTTGAGGTCCTGCAATATACTTCAGCCCTCTTATTGTCCAGACGTGAGATCTGGAGAACAGAAAGCTAAATCAACAATTCTGAGGGATGCAGAGCTAGCTGATGGCAAAACTCGAGACCAGAGCAAAACCAGAGCAGAGTTTTTCGTTTTATCACGCTGGAAGCTTCCCACCAGTTTGCAGTTTGTTTCTCTTGCATCTAAAGCCAAACTTGCACCTCAGATCATTTCTGTATCCTCCTGGGGTCTGTCTTTACTTTTGTTTCTTTTTTGTTGTTGTTGTTGTTTTTTGGGGGAACATGCTCTGGTCACAGCCTCTGAGGGCTGGAGGACAGAGGTAGGAAAAAAAAAAAACAAAACACCTAGCTCTGTCCCGAGGCTTTAGTAACAGATGTGGGATTGATAAATGAGGAGAGAAGGAGAAAATACACTATTGTGACTGAGAGGGTGACCGTGTGTAATACTAATCATTAACTTTCACTGAACACTTTGTTTGTGTGCCAGATGCAGTACTAGAGTCCATATGTTAGTGCAAAAATTCATGGAGCAAATACTATTTAGTCCCATTTCATAGATGAAGAAACTGAAGCTCACAGTCGTCTGCACAAGGTCATGTAGCTAATAAGTCAAATCATCTCTACATATGACCATGATCTTTCTATCACCCAGTACAAAGCAATGTGAACCATCATCCCCTGACAACCTGTCCAACCTGCAAAAGGACTTTGGGACCTTGGAAAAGAGAAGCAAGCTCCTCCACAGTGGGATGTGCCTGCACCTAGGGGAGAACTTCAAGCTCTTTCCACTTAGCACTTGGCACTGAAAATATTTCTTAAAGTTAGTAAGCCTACAAGCCTGCCCTAGAAAAGATGGCATGGAGAGAAAGCTAAACAGATTTTTTTTCCCTCTTTCTGTCTTTTAAAAAAGGAAACCCTTGATACTAGTCTGCTGTTTTTCCATTCATCGTTTCTCTTAAAAGCACTGTATCTTTAGAACTTTAGTTGCTGGAGGGTTTGGTTACGTTCAGTGACAGCCGAGACCCTACTGAGATTGCAGGTGTGTGTGGTCTGGGGCATGGTGCAGCTGCCAGCTCTCCTGATACGGTGGCACATGACTGTGACATGATCACTTTCCTCCATTCAATTCTGTGCTGTTCTCCAGGGATAGGAACAGAAAGCAGAGCAGATCAGTGCTTCAGAGAAGGGACGAGGGTTTCCCACAGCCACCTGTCACAGTACCCTCCTCTAGGTTTACCTCCTGATCAGACATTGGCTTCTTTCTTAGATGAAATCAGCCCCGGGAAGCATTTAGTTAGTGGGACCACCAAGCAAAATAAGATGGGCACATTTCTGTGAAAGGTGAAGGATACACTGAATTCTATCTTGCCAGACTGGGCATCTTGCAACTGAAGGTGAGGGTCAACTTTAATCTAATTCTGGACATTCCATAAATCACCAGACTTAGGAGCATTTTGGGTTGGACCCTGAGAATGTGTGACCTCCTAGTCATCTTTTCTTTCAAGCCTCAAGCTTTAGGTTTGAAAGGCCCAGCCGGTTGAGTAGCTGTCAGATGCCCTTATTAACTGATAATAAAGGCAGTGCACTGAGGTGCTAGCCAGTGGTGACGGAGGACGGAGGACGGGGAGACTGCAGCTTCTGCAAAGCTCCCCAGAAATGTGAGCCGCGGAAACGCTCAATGAACACTGCCTTTCTGTGAACGAGCTGCCTCCCTGCTTCCCAAATGCCGCGTCTGCAGTGACTACAAACTATTTGGTATGCTGCGTTAGTGACGCTGCCTTGGCCAACACATCATTACTACTGAAATAACGCTGGTGTGATGCTCAAGCCCAGTATCCTTTTTAATTATTAAACCAAGGCTGGCTGGCAAGTGAGTCATCCCACATCCCAGATCTTCCTTCTGTGGTTCTATTTCGAGTGTCTAGTACCTTAGCGCATTCCACTAACACCTGAGTTGGTTCTTAGCCAGCTCCCTAATCTGCAAAGCCTTTGCAGAACAAACAATATTATCCAATCTCCAAACACACAGAGGCTGCATTGCAAAAACAAAACTCCCATGAAAACTTTTAAGTGTAAGCTTATCAGGAAACCCAAGATCCAGACACGTCCAGGTCCCCTCTGCCCGTCCCCAACTTACCAAGTGGGAGAGCGATGAAGAAGGGGAGCCAGCACAAGATGAACATACCGACCACAATGCCCAAGGTCTTGGCTGCTTTCTTTTCCCTGGAGAATTTAAAAAGTTTGACAGCTATGGAACTCCTGGGGTTGTGACCCTTGGCCTTGGTACTGCTGAGTGTGTCCTCATGAAAGTTCTTGGAGTGGATCCTCAGGGTCAACTCCTTGGAGTTGGACATCTCCTTCATGACGCCTGCCTCCAGGTTCTTCGTGGTCCTCTTGGCCACTATGTAGACGCGGCAGTACATGACCAGAATGACCGCCAGAGGGATGTAGAAGGAGCCCAGGGAGGAGAAGAGGGCGTAGAAAGGTTCTTCGGTGACCCCACATTCCTTGTCATCATTGGGCGCTGGCTCCTTCCAGCCAAGGAGAGGCCCAATGGAGATGACCGTGGACAACACCCAGACACTGAGGAGCGCCAAGATGGCCTTCCTCCTGGTGACCAGGGTGGGGTACCGCAAAGAGTAGCGCACCCCGATGTAGCGATCGATGGAGATGGCGCACAGGCTCAGAATGGAGGCCGTGCAGCACAGGACGTCCACAGCTGCCCAGATGTCACAGAAGATCCGCCCCAGCACCCAGTAGCCTAGCACCTCCAGGGTCGCCGAGAAGGGCAGGACAGTGAAACTCAACAGGAGGTCGGCAATGGCCAGGTTGACGATGAAGTAGTTGGTGGGCGTCCGCAGGTGCCGGTTGCAGGCCACAGACAAGATGACCAAGATGTTGCCCACGATGGCAAAGAGGATGAAGGCGCCCAGCACCAGGCCCACAGAGATGGCCCTGGTGATGTCCAACTGGGGCAGCGTGGAGTTGTTCGAGGTCTGGTTGGGGCCACTGAAGTTGGCATTTTTCAACTCTCCCCAGTGGGCAGGTGCAGATGTGTTGTGGCCGGCGTCCAGATGGGGATTCATCTTAGAGTCCGCCCTCCATAGCCCGGGAGGTGATTGGGCTCGGAAGGGCTGCGAGCAGGGCGCTTCAGCTGCCCCGAAACTTTGCTTCCCCCGTGGTCTTCTTCCCAGAGGCGCCCTCCCGGCGAGGAATCATCTCCCCTGGGCAGCCCAGCGAGCCAGCCAGCAGCACGTCGCTTGCCTGCACCGAGCCGAGCCGCTCGCTTGCCTGTCACAGGGAGGAGGAGAGAGGGGACGAGGCGGCAGCTCCAAGTTTAATGGTCCGCGTCAGGCGCGCCGGGCCGGGCTGGCAGCGCAGCGCAGGGCAGCGCAGGGAGGCGCGGGGCGGGCAGGGGGCGCGCGGACCGGCGGGGTCTGCCAGCGAGCCAGCGAGCCAGCGAGCGCGGCGCCTCCTGCAGCCGGCCAGCGCCGCGGAGGGGCTGCTTTCAATGAGCCGCCTCTGGGCTGACTGCTCGGCGGTGACATCAGGCGGGGAGCCCGGCGCCCTGACTCCGCGCGGCACTAGGGGGCAATGCGGGCCCAGCCACCGAGCCCGCAGCTCCGACGCCGCCTGGCCTCCGCCTCCCGGACCGAGCCGCCGGCCGCGCCCCCGGGCTCCCGGGCAGCCCTGTGCGGGGTGGGGCGCGGGCGGGAGGGGGGCCGGAGCGGGGAATCCCGGTTTCCCTCCTGGCTGTGCCCCCCCCCCCCCGGTTCCTTTTCGGGTTCAAGAGTGGGCTGGGGCCCTTACCTCTGCTGAGGGCCCCTGGAGTCAGGCCTCGAGCTGGTGCGGGGTGTGCACGCCCCTTGTGTGACCCCTAAAAGAGGAAGAGTTGCAGGGTTAGGCAGGTGTAGGGTCTTGATTCCCATGGGAGCCAGCCCTCCTCCGTTACCTTTCTGGTGCATCTCTTCCCTCTGATAAAACCTGGAGCCTTTATTCTTTCTTCCTCCATTCATTCATTCCTGCACTCCTGCATTTGGTGAGTTGTCACTGATCCCCACTCCCCGGCCGAAGTTCTTTCTGTTCTAGGCTTTGTAGGTTTGGCGCTCGGACAAAGAGGCAAAGACCTCCCCGCTCTGGGAGCTTGCGTTTAGTGAGAGGAGACAGACAAAAAGCTCAGATAAGCACATTATGAGACACGCCACCTGATGACAGGTGCGGGGCGGGGGCGAAGTGAGGAGAGGGGAGTACTTTGCAGGCGTGGGGAGGGGGCTGCAATTTCCTAGGGTGTCACTGAAGCGCTGGTTGGGTCAGGAAGGAAGAAGTATTTGGCTCTAGTAGGAAGGGAGGCACCGACATCTGGGAGAGGGATTGAGGGGATCTTGGTCATCTGTTGATCTTTTCTCTTTTCTGCCTCATATTCCTGTTCAGCATGCGGATACTGGGACTCCCCATAGGAGAATGAACCGTGCTTAGAGAAAGTATAAACTCCCCCACCAGAGGCCAAGAGCAAGCCTTATGTTAGTTTAACCGTACACAGCCCATGCTGTCGTGGAGAGGATACTATGTTCTTGTCGCTTTTTCTCGTGACCCTAGAAGAACTGGTTTCATCCTCATTTCTTTGTGTGAAGGGGCCACCAATTTCCATGAACTTGAACTCTTTTCCCTGAAGTTCACTTAGCTGTCAAGGAGAGGAGCTAAGACTTGACCCCACTGTGGAATCCATTCCAAAGGTGAGCATTTGGTGGCCACCTCACATTTTTGCTCTGGGCAAGGTCGGGGGATGGAGTGACTGTTACAGCTGCAGCTGCGTGCTGCTTGATGAATTTTGGGGTCCAAGTTCCTGGTACTGGGAGGGAACTCAAATTTACTGAGTTCCTGCAGATTGCCAAGCATTTACTTCTTTTCTTCTGAACAATTCTTTGAGAGGAGCGTTGTTGTTTTCCATGAGCAGATGAGAAATGGTGGCTTAGGGAGCGTAGATGCCTGCGGTCATAGGACCGGTGACACTTGGCGGAGCCCTGGACGGTGGCAGCTGGAGACAAAAGAGTCCAGCCTGACACCTTCTTTTACTGCAGGCTACCAGCTGTCTCAGTCCTGTCCTTGATAATCATCACAGTTTAGAACTAAGGGGCGAGAAGGCAGAGGCCACTCACATTGATTTACTTCCCTGCTTCTTAATATCTTTTTACTCTTATTTTTCAGAAACAATACTCTTATTTTCAGAAAAAAAGGGCAGATAGTCATTGCATACCTGACATTGTAACTTTCTCCCACTAGATAGAGACTGTCCAAATGCACAAAATAGGTAATTTCAAGGGGTTTCCCTAAATATTAAAAATATTCTATGGTGGGTACTGCTCTGAAAACAAACAAAAATTTTTTTTCTAGTCTAGATTTTATTTGAAAATTTTAAAATAAGACATACATAGTTTATAGCAGATCTTCAAGGGATCTCAAACCCAAATTTTCCTCTTTTTTTTTTTTTTTTTTTTTTGGTACCAGGGATCAAACTCACGACCTTGCACTTGCCAGGCAGGTGCGTATGTGCTGAGCTAAATCCCCAGGCAAATTTTCCTTTTTTTTAAAAAACAGAGTCTCACTAGGTAGTCCAGGCTGGGCTCAAACTGACTGTAAAGCCCAGGCTGGCCTTGAACTCCTGGTAGTCTTCCTGCCTCTGTCTCTTGAGTGCTGTGATTACAGGTTTAGCCACTATGCCTGGCTTGCCAAGATTCCCCATTTGCCCACTGTGGAACTGGTGCAGCAGCAAAGGGAGCTGGCAAGCTGCCATGGCTGGTTGGGGCATTGCTGGTTATCGATCCCTGCACCCCTGGTATATAGGAGGGGGCTTCTCCCCTGCTGCAGAGAAAGCCTCCCAAGATGGCCACTCATGGCGTTCACCGAGGAGTGGGAGAGGGATGGCTCTCTGCCAATGATTTTAATGAAAAAGCGAAGTTATTCTTGATCTTGAGTGGCATAGGTACTAATCTGAAGACAGGGGCTGGCCTAGGTGATCTGAGCTGCTGTAGCTCCAGGCGGTCAGCTTCCTGTGCTGATTAAAGTGGCCCCTGCAGCCAACCCTGATGCCTTCTGTCATGTATCTTCCACATTAGGTGGGGGAGTGGGTGTCATCCACTTAACTCCCACCACTCCCAGACCTTTTCAAGGCCAGCATGAGGAAGCTTCTCGTGGACTGTTTTATGCCCAAGGCACAGAGGGATGAAGAAGAGAAGGCCCGAGAGCTGGCACAAGGCAGGAGCGTGGGGAGGAACAGGGTGGTACACAGTGGAGGGCCAGTTCTAAATCCACATTTCGATTGTGTGGATCACGCCATTGAATTTACAGAGGCCACGTCTACATAATCACAGTAACCAGCTGCAATGTGAACACTTAGCCTATTACACATTATTCTATGGTGGCAAAAGCCCAGGAGGGAGAAAAAAAAAATGAGTCAAACTGAGATTCAAACTTGGTTTCTTTTTATTATGAAAAAGAGTAGTTTGTTGTCTAAGTGTGAACTTGTGCCTTGTTTCAGGCGTCAGAGGTAGAAGAGCTAATTCAGCCAGATAGACAAGTTCAGAATCCTTGCAGGTTTTGGACACATTGTCATTTGCCAGCATCTTTTGCAAAAGCAAAACAAACTTCCCACCATAAAGTGTGTAGGTGTTATTCTTAATAGCAGCTGCATAACAGGACCCCACCGGGCAATCTTTGCCATGGTCATTATTTTGCCCTCTTGCCCTCCCCTCATGGAGATGCCTCTTAATCCTTCAGGCTGATTTTTGACCCGTGGAACTGACCATTTTGTTTAGGTGTCATGAGGATACAGACGATATTTCATTTTCTCGATACTCCCTGGGGCAAAGCCAAGCACAGAGCTCTGACTCACTCAAGGCTTGGGGAAGAAGAATCTTTTCATTATCCATCTTTATTACATTAGAAACCTCTGATGTTGCAAACTCCCATTGCTGTAAGCTGTCACTGAATTTGTCTGGTGGGGAAACTGAGGCTGGAGGGTTGTGGGATCTGCTTGGGTATCTTGGTAGGAGATCTATCAGCTGCGATCAAGGGGTTTTGCATGGTTCTCCTTCTCTATCTGTCTCCAGCTTCCTATTTAACCAGACATACACAGCAGCATCTACTTCTGGCAAGGCGCCACACTGTGCCATGGGTGAATCCAAGATGAATTAACTAAGCAAAGGATAGCCTAGCACTGGGCAAGGCGCTGTGGGAAACAGCAATAGCCCTGCATCTTTCAGAGAGAATCTACCTACTGGGTACCATGGTTGTGCTGGGTACTCTGTGTGCAGATCTTCAAATCTTCACGACAAGGCAAGGGAGGCATTATCCCCATTTCACAAGGGAGGAAACTGAGGTTCAGAGAGATTCTGTGACATGGCCAAGGCCATTCAGTGAGTAAGCAGCATTGGTATGCAAAGCATTATTATCTGGCTCCAGAGCTTGCATCCTTTTCTCTGCACTAGACTGAGATTTAAAAAAAAAAAAAAATGCAGCAGAAGGCTGTGTTCGCCTAAAGGAAATTACAGCCGAAAACAGAATGTGATCAGGGTCCTGAGTAAGGCAGAGGTCAGGGAGGGGAGGGAAGTCGGAGAGGAGTCCCGCAAAGGTGCTGCTAAGCCAGGTCTTCCCTGCCTCCCAGGCAGGGCTTGCTCTGCCAAGGAATTGGGAGCTGACTTGGATTCTAATCCTGTTTGCATCCTTGAGTTGTGACCTTGGATAGGAGAGTAAAGTGATTAAGAGCCAGAACTCTGGCGTCCAATAGACCTGGGTTTATGTCCTAGTTCCACTAATTTATTTTCTATTTGCCCTTGGACAAGTCACATAACCACTTTGGGTCCTTGGTTTCCTTGTCTGTGAGATAAAGATAGTAACAGTCCCTGCCTCACAGGGCTACAGCTGAGGATTAAACATGATAATGTGGGCAAAGTACTCAGTGCAGAGTGATACAGTAGTAATGTCATCTGCCAGTAATTATTAGGTGCTTACTGGGTGCTAGACACTAGGCCAGGGTGCCTTGTGTACACTATCTCATTTAATCCTTGTAAGTATATTTCAAGGTGCCTGTTATTATTCTGGACATTTTACAGATGAGAAAACTAAAGTTCAGAGTGGTTAAATCACTTGCACGAGATCACAGAGCTAACAGCACAGCTGGAATACAAAAAACCCAAGAAATGAGGCCAAAAAAAAAAAAAAAAAAAACAACAACAACCCAAACCCACACTAGAAAAAAGAACTGAAGATGCGAGGCTTCGTGCCATCAAGGTACCCTGAAATCTGTGAGGATACAAAGGAAGATTTTTGTCCCTCTGTACCCCTGGGTAAGAGAGAGGACAATGTCCTTTCTTCTGGCCCAGGCAAATTGGCTGCAGGGAGAGGCATTTCTTCTACGTCCAAAGAGAGCAGCCAGTACCATGGGCTCCCAAGAGTAAGGTGTTTCAGCTCTCTTTGCACAAAACTGCTTTTGTCTGTGGTAATTACAACTTGCCGCTCTTTGGTGAGCACGGATTCCCCCACCCTGGCACTTCAGGTCACACAGCATTCCCTGATAAGGAGGAGAGAGCATGGTGGCAGCTCTCTGCAGCAGGCTGGTAGAGATTAATTGCCAAGTCATCCAGGGGCTGAATTCACATCACGTTCTGGGGAGAGCCCAGGATGCTGAACTGGGGACCAGGGCAGAAGGGCATAGCATGCTCGAGCTTGAAATCTGAAAGGCCTGCTGTCTCCGGAACTGGAATGTGTTCATTTTTATGCCCCCAATAGCAAGTAAGTCAGAGAGCAGTGCCAAGTTTAATTTTCTGACCACATGTGCTGGAATCGTCAAAGGTTATGGCAACAACCTTCTTACAGTTGGCTTTTCAATGTCCTGGCTCCTTCGGGCTCCACGGACACCAGTTAGGATCATGAACTTCTGAAATGCTGGAACCAAAAAGTCTAGAGAGCATCTGGTCCACTGTCTGAAAACTACAGCCTATGGATTAAATCCAGCCTTGCACCTGTTTTTGTAAATAAAGTTTTATTGGAACAGGGCCACACTCATTTGTGTGCATATTGTCTGTGGCGGCTCTCATGCTGGAATGGCAGAGCTGAGTAATTGGAACAGAGGCCATCTGTCTTGCAAAGTCTAAAGTGTTTACTCTCTGGCCCTTTGCAGAAAAACTTAGTTAACTCTTCATCTAATCCAACACTTATTTTACTTGTGAGGACTTGAAGGTCAGGAAGGGGAAGGAGTTTGCCTGAGGAAAAAGCAGAGTTGATAGCAAGGAGATTGACTCCATGAACAACTCTTCTTTTGCCATGCATCATGTGTTCCTGCATCATGGCACTGGCTCTGAGTTTGAATCCCAGCTTTAATTGCCCAGATGCGTGACTTTGGGCAAGCTATATAAACTCTTCAAACCTCCAGTTCTCGTCGGTGCCTTGGAAATTGTGTTCTCAATTTCTTCAGTGAATGGACTTACTGGATCATGATGAGAATGAAACCTGCTACAATCCAAACTGCTTAGACTGTAATCTGTTTCATAAAAAAACCCCAAAACCCCAACAAAAGACTGGGTACGGTGGCACATGCCTGTAATCCCACACTCAGTGAGGCGGAAGCAGGAGGATGGTCATCTTGAGCCTAACTTGAGCAACTTAGCAACTTAGATGTTGTCTTAGAATAAAAAATTAAAGGGATTCTAGCTCAGTTTGAAGGCCCTAGGTTTAATCTCCAGCAAGGGGGGGGGGAAGATTGCTACTGTAATTCTATTAATTTTCTCTGTAATTTTATGTGTATCTGTGAGCCTATGTATCTCTCCACTCCAAATTTATCAAGGGAAAGGGCTATCCTTTATCAGTGCTTCTCTCAAGTTCCTGAGTAGCTTACTGAGAATCTGCTGAAAGCAGTGTCTATATTGCTTTACCCTCCATTTTTCCTGAATTTCTTATCGGAGTTTCCTCAGTGCCAAGCTCTTGGCAAGGCCCCTTGATCAATTGATCTCCAGCCTGTTACTTCTTATTTTTGTTTGCTGAGCCTCTCTCTTGCTAGCTCTCTCTATCTCTTTCACTCTGGGGCAACAGAAGTAATCCCGTGTCTTATCATTTATCATGGAACAGAACTTGAACTGAATCAGGCGAATTGATGCCAGCCTTCCCCGTCCTCGCAGGGTTCACAGTTGAAGATGAATATAACAGGAATGTGCAACCGAGGATGCCAGGGAATTGTGTCTGACACTGAACGGCGATGTGAGTTAAATAAGGAAAGAGAGAATTACACGGCACGGCTTTCAGATTTCTTCATCCTTCCTCTCTTGTGCTCTCCTAACCATTTCATGTAACCCCTTGGGGGGATTTCCACATGCGGTGGCCACCAAGTTGAAAAAAGTCTAAAAAAGGAAGTGGTGGGAACCTTTTCCTTGGGGGCATCTAAAAATTGAATCTAGACAAAAGTCTTGGAGCCCAGCTTGGGAGGAGACAGACCTAGCCTCCAGGGAGTGAGGCGGGGAAGTGATGTCACGATGCCGTTGCTGCTTTCTCATGTCCCCTTCCTGGAAGAGGTGACTGTGTGGGAACCTGGACTGGATACAAAGATGCCTGGGGAGTAGCAGGTGGCGCGACTTTGGGCACTGGGGACATGGTGGCAGGGAGGGGGCCAGAGGCAGTTTCCTTTGCCCATTTCAAGGGCCTGTGGAGGAACGCTGAGACAGGAAGTGCCCAGCGTTTCTTAGCTGCTTACTGGACACCAGATTTAAAGATTTGGGAGGTTGCCTTGAGAGATCTGAAATGTGTGGGGGAAAAAGAGGTAGCCTAGTTTTTCTTTTGTGACACTGCCCTGGTGAGTAGTGGGGGAGGAGGAGATGAGGAAGATTCTGTAGAAACTCGTAGACAAGAGTGACCTGAGATACTGCATTTAGCTCCATGAAGTGAACTGGACCTTCCTGGGAGGAACCCCACCCCCAGATATTTCCTTTGCCCCTAGCACCTTCTACTTGGAAACCAATGTCTCCTTTTGCCTTTGGCCTCCTTTGAATTAACTATGATGTGCTGGCTACAGTGACACATCAGGCACTGTACCATCAGGCACTCCACCATTACCAACCCATTCAATCCTCTAGCAGCACTTTCGTTGAAGACGTTGTTGGGTCCATTTTACAAAGGAGGAAACTGAGAGATACAGTAACTTGCTCAAGATAATTCAGACATAGGATTAGAGCAGAGGTAGGTTGACTAGAAAGCTGATAGTTTGATCTCCTCAGTACCCCAAATTTGGTGCCATGCTAGCCTTCCTGAAAAATAAAAAAAGAGAAAAGAAAAAGTATAGACTATAGACTAGAAGATTGTCAGTGGACTGGAGACATATCCATAGAAACAGTGTTCAAGGCCTTTCTATGAGGCAAGACCTGTGGATTGAACCTCTCCTATAATGAATATGTGGTATTTGTACATAGGATATTTTCATCTATAAAAAATAAAATCCTGAGCTGGGCGTGGTGGTACATGCCTGCAATCCCAGCTCTTTGGAGGCCAAGGGAAGAAGATCACTGCAAGTTTGGATTACATAGTGAGTTCAAGACCAGCCTGAACTGCATAATATGACCCTGTTTTAAAAGAAAACAATCAAAGCAAAAACAAAACAAAACAAAACAAAGCTAAAACATGAACAGGAAAAACAAACAAAACAAAACAAAAAAACCCCAACTCAACAACAAACAAAAAGAAATCTTATCTTTTGGGACAACATAGATGGAGAAAGGAGACAGCAAGTAAAGTGAATTAAATCAGGTACAGAAATCACACGATCTCACTCACTTGTGGAAGCTAAAAATGTTGAGCTTGTGGGAGAAGAGAGTGAAGAAGTGGTCACGAAAAACCGGGAAGGCTGGAGGAAGGGGCACAGAGGGAGGTTTGGTGCTGGGTACCCAAACAGTCGGGAGGAGTTAGATCTAGTGTAACTGTGCTCTGCAAGGGTACCCAAACAGTCGGGAGGAGTTAGATCTACCGTAACTGTGCTCTGCAAGGGTTTATATCACGTTACAAAACTAATAGGTGAGAGAAGTCTGAAGGTTTCCAGCACACAGAAGTGATAAATATTTGAGGAAATGGGAATGCTAATTATGGTGACTTGATCAGCACACCTTGTATGTGTGCATTAAATTATCACACTGTATCCTTCAGATATATACTAATAGTAGGTATCTATTAAAAAAAAAAAACTCACCTCCTAACTCCTTCTTGGGAATCGAAAAGGAATTTATATGAGGCTGTTGCCTTATCTCTTCCAAGAGGGAGGACTGCAGGTATGATCGAATAATTTTCTTTAAGGATTGCAAAGGTTATTGTTCCCAGGATGACAACCAAACCAAGTACTGTCATTCAGATGGTCAGATGGTCGGAGAAAGGAGGGAGGGAGAGAGAGAGAGAGAGAGAGAGAGAGAGAGAGAGAGAGAGAAAGAGAGAGAGAGAGAGAGAGAGAGAAGAGAGAGAGAAAATGCCAGTTAGGAAGGATCTAGTTAAACCTTGGCAAGTTACTGAATTTATTTAAGCTTCTGTCAGTTTGTCTGTGAAGTGGAGCCTTTCATAGTACTTACCATATCAAGTTGTTGAGGGGATTTAAATATTTAAGTGGAGCTATGTCTGGAACCCAGGAAGCTCTCAAGAAATGTTAATTATTATTGATATTTTTGCATAATCTTAAAAAGCACACATTAGATTTCTCAGTGCCTGGCATATTTAGTTAAATTTTCCCTAGTTTATTTCTCAGCTACCCTTCCAACCCTTTACTTGCCAATTGATGTAACTGATGATTTTTCCCCTATTACAAATCATTCCAAACAGTAGCTAGAAAAACAGTAATTCAAATAGTACCAGCTAACATTTGTTGAGAACTTACTGTATTCTAGGTATGTGTCACATGCATTACATATATTATGTCATTTTTAACACAAGAATCCTATCAGGCAGACAGATAATGTATAGATAATATATCTAGTTTTGACACCCAACTCCTGGAATTAACTGTATATCTAGAGAGCCCAG
Source organism: Cavia porcellus (assembly GCF_034190915.1). Lineage (NCBI taxonomy): Eukaryota > Metazoa > Chordata > Mammalia > Rodentia > Caviidae > Cavia > Cavia porcellus. The sequence continues at coordinate 14,989,030 of NW_026947502.1, read as the reverse complement.
GACTTGCTGGAAACATTTCTACATGCAGAGAGAATTCCTAGGCTGGATGGATGCTGGGCTAGTGTGGGTGTGGGTCATCCCATGGAGTGAGGTGGGTGGTTGCTCAGTAAGCCTGCTGTGTATAAAGAAAGAGAAACAGCTCGGTTCCTCAGGCAGGGCACCAGGCCCTCAGGCTATACTGGCTAGCACCGCACCCCCACTAGTGTCAACAGGAATTTTCTTGTGTATCGACCACAGATCTTTGCCCATCAGCATCACAGGCCACAGACCTCGCATTTAGGGCAAACCATTCATTTCCTAGAAGGGCAGGGAAGGAAGGTGACCTGTCTGAATTTCCATCCTTTCCTGGGTACTGCAGAGAAGACCAGACCCAAGAGAAGGGGAAGAAAAGAAAGGGGCCAAAAAGGCAGGGAGCAAATACCAGTGAGTTCGTACTTCCAGTTAAATTTTAGGGGCTGAGTGGGCCAAAAGTTCTGAGTCTGGATCTCTTAAATTAATCTTGGAAACTTTACCCTAAAGCAATCAGATCATCTCTAGGTGTGAAAGTCTGAAACTTTGTTGCTACCTGAAAACTTTCCAGTGTCCTGGCACTCAATCCTTGGGACTGTCCACTTCACTCCTTCCTAGTGCTTCTCCTTTGAGAGCTTGGGAATTTAGAAAGGAAGAATACAGAGCTATGGAGCAGGCAAAGCTTTGTTTACATAGACACCAACGTGTAAACTTTATGGTGTATGAGTCACTTAGACAGCAGGGTACTACTCTGCCATAAGGAAGGTTAAACTTCAGTCATTTGTAGGAAAGTGTTTGCACCTTGAGATCATAATGTTAAGTGAAATTAATCACACCAACTTAAATATTGCATAGTTTCTGTTATGTGAGAAACTCAAAGTATATATAATTTGAAGGACAAAATGATAGAGAGATAATGGGAAACAGAGCTAAATCTTTTGCAAATGGGAAGGAGAGACAGAGGAGGATGGGGAGAAGTAAAAAGAATTAAGATGTATTATGTACATGTAGCAACTCCATATGGTGTCTATAATTGTTATGTATTACAAATTTATACTACTATAAGCAAAAATTTAAAAACAAAAATTAAAAATTAGTTCAGCATACTGGCATGAAAAAGCCTCACCTAGAGTGCATCTTTAAATGTAGACTCCTGGGCCCTAGCCCCAGATCATCTGATTCAGTCAGTTCAATGTCAAGCCCAGGAATTTACATTTTTCCCAAATTAAGTGATTCTATTGCAGAGCACCATTTTTTAAGAAAGATTCTCATCTTATAGTTGATTGCATGGGGGTCCAGAGGGTTCGAGGGGAACACCTTGTAGGGAGGGTCTCTGTAGGGTTGTCTGTGCACCAGTCCTGCCAGGCGTTCTGCACAGGACCTGTGAAAGGCAGCCTCGTCCTCCCTTGCCGTGCCTTACTCCTTGCCCAGGGCCTAACCATTCATCACATCTCAGCTTGAAGCAGGTCTCTTCCTCAGGCTAGGTAAGGTGCCTTTGTTCTCAGCTCTCAGAAAATGCATCACTTCCCACCAGAGCGTTTTGCTAGTTTGTGGTTACACACACCTGCATCTGGTTATTTGATCACTATCTGCTGCCCTCCCAAACTGCAGCTCCAGTGCAGCAGGGATGGCCCTTCTTTCTGCTCACTCAAGGACTCAGCACGGTGTGTGATGGTTGTAAATGCTCAGTACATATTTATTAGATAAGTAAACACATGAGGGAGTGAATGAAAGCAAGAAAAGAGCAAGTTGATCTCAGCCTTAACACAGTGTCAGAATAAAGCAAAATGTTTGAAATTGGTCTTCCTTCCTTGTTCACGTATAGTGAACCTTTTTTCTTTCAATTGCATTTCTTTGAATTTTTTAGGTTTTGTTATGTTTTTTGGCTCAGTTTTTTCTATTCCAATTGCCCATCCCATCTTTGAAACCAGAGTATCTTGTTGGCAAAATTGTTTACGAGGCAGCTTGCTTTGCTGGACCATGTGTTTCTTTCTGTATCTTTTTTTAATTAAAAAGTAAAGCCAAATAAAATAAAACAAAACAGAATAAAGCCAATCAGAACAAAACAGTGAAAGTGATACAGGACTTCAAAACATTCTAAAAGGAAATCAACCGTGGCTATTTTAATGCCTCTTTTTATCTTTAAAATAGCTGCCCATACATGAGACATAATAAAATCAAACAAAACAGAACAGAATAAAACCAATCAAAACAAAATAATGGAAGCAATACAGGACTTCAAAACAAGGTAACAGGAGATCAACAATGTCTACCATAATACATCTTGTTATCTTTGAAATAGCTGCCCATGCCATCAGATATAATAAAATCAAACAAAACAAAACAGAATAAAACCAAATCAAATGGAACAAGGAAAATAATATAGGACTTTAAAACAAGGTAATAAGGAATTAATAATGGCTACCACTCTCAGAAAGAGGTCCTCAACAGTGCTGTACTGCATATTATTATTCTCCAAATAAATACACGGACTACTGCCCTTAGGCCTGCAAAGTTAATCAAATACTAAACACTAAAAGCTTTAAATTGCTTTTTTCTACCTCAGTAGCTATCATCTCAGCCTGTGTTTCTCCACATCAGCCAGTTGCTTACAGGGGAGGGGTGCAGCTCACAGGAAGGGGTTGGCTTCTTGTTTCTCCTCCCCACAGCCCGTGACTGCTTTTTCTGTATCTTTTGAATCTTCCCATTTCTATAGTGAATTTTGTGTTGAGAATCTGTTCTCCTGTATACACCTTGTCCTTCCTTTCAACTGTAATACTCTCACAAGATCCTTGTACCCTTGCATTGCCTCCAACAACACCCAAATTGTGGCCTTTTCTAACCTGTTATGTTTTTAATGTGACATAGTGTTGATAGACTTACTACTGATTCTTAAGGATTGTTAAACTATGTTATAATATTCAAGTTGTGAAATGATAAGAATTAGAATGTCTTTGAATCTGGAAAATGATTTCAAAAAATGCGTTGGGTTGCCATATTGACAAGGGATGGATTGTAATGGTTGATGCATTGTGTTGATTTGAGTTTAGAAGCTTAACTAAGTGACTTAGCAGTTCTACATCCTCGTGTGTAAAAGACATGCCCTAAGGCAGCTGTTTATGTCCTAGGATGTTTTAATGGTTGATTCATTGTGTCAATTTGAGAAGTTTAGAAACTTAAATAAGTGATTCAGCGGTTCTACATCCTAAGGTGTAAGGACACACCCTAGGGCAGATAGCCTGCTTACAGTAGGGAAAGGGGTTTGCTCTTACCCCTTTTGCTGCCTTCTGCTACTGTAAACAGTTTCCCCTCATCCATGCACTCTGCTTTGGAGCCAGCTGATGATGGGGTGAAATCTCTACAAACTCTGAGCTAAATAAACATTTTCTTCTTTGACTTTGGGTGTCAGGTAATTTGTTTCAACAATGAGAGAAAAGTAATGAAGACAGAACCCAAGAAATAATGGTGACAGAAGAAAAAGTACATAATCAGCAGATATTTATTATGTACTGTGTTAGAGTTCAAGGGACACACAAGAATGAATGATATTATTTTTTTCCTCTCATGAATCTTCATGGTAAACTATGGACTTACATTCAATAATGGTTTGGCAGTTTAACAGAAAGGAACCTTTATGATATAGTTACTTGCCAAAAAAATGTTGGTAACGAGTACTATGAATTTAGATTTAACCATGTGTGTAGCATACCTTGTACTGAGCCCAGCGCTTGGAAAGTTAATCTTTCTTTCTATAAGGAAGGGAGAGATCTTTTTATATTGGAGTAAGTTAGTTGGTCTCCACTGGAGAGAAATCTCTCTTTGGTTTCAGGAAGCACATTTGACTAAGGAAGAAACTTTTTGGCTCCACAAACACAACCATTTGCATTCAGGATTGATTTCTACTTAGAAACAATTATTTTCTTTGCATTAAAGCTCATCCCTTAAGATTCAGCATAGTTACACTTTTTAAATTTTCTATGTGTACATAGGAAAAAGGCATCACAGAATCACAGCTGGAAGGAACTACAGGCATTTCACAGGCAGAGAAACTGAGGCCAGACAAATGCCTTGAGCAGACCCACAACTCCAGGCCAGAATCATAACTAGAGGGCATTCATGAGCAGGCCAATAGCCTTGAAAATAAATGTAATTAACATAACTGTATATTATTTTATTATTCAAATACTAGAAAAAAATGAAAGTAACTAAAAAGTTATCAGCATCAATCTCATTTAGCAAAACCGTGGAAAGGTGTAAGAAACAGAGAGCATAAATATTAACATTTTGTCAAATGTTTTCTAGGTTGTTCAGGTGCACACACACACACATACACAGACACACACACACACACATTTTGTTTGTGTCTCTTGTTTAGTGTCTCTTTGTTTGTGTCTCTTGTCCCCTGAGCCCCCCACCTCTCAATCCAGGGAACCCTGTTCTCCTGCTCAAAGTGTGGACACATGACCAGTCAGAGCCGTTGAGTGATGTGGGAAGACGAGGTGATGTAAAATTCCGAGCAAGTTCAGGAGATGTGCTGCCCATCATTGATTGCAGTGAGGGAGCCCATCCGGGTGTGCGGAACCGACTGGAGCAGGGAGGTGTAGGTTGCCCCCCTCCTGCACTCCCATAGGCGTTAGCAGACTAATCTCCATGCTTTCAACTAGTTAGCTAGCTATGCCCAGTGGGCTCAATTCTTAGTTGAATGAGGCTGAGGAAGTCACTTAGCCTGACTGAGCCCGGTCTCATTACCAGTAAAATGGAATAATGCTTAAGAGACTATAGTGAGTGTAATACATACTTACTAGTGTTACTACTGTTACCACAACCAAAGTAATAATTACATTTACAGATCTGACTATTAATTGCTTGTTATATGCCAGCAGTTTGGTAAATGTTTTGTTTAATCTTCACATCCACCGACAGTGGAAGGAAGGGTATCTGCTTATTGCCTGAGAGATAAGAGACTGAAAAGCAAGCCTAGATCCCAGTTGCTTGATTCCTGGTTCCATCATTCTGCTAACTGATTGGCTTCTGCCTCTTCAAACGAGATATGAGGACCTTGGAGCTTTCAGGGCATCTTGGCTGAGTCATCCTTTGCCCTCTGCAGGGGCAGGACACTGATGGCACTAGAGAGTGGGAAGCTCCTGCCTGGTTATTGTGGGAGACAGCTGAGACACTGACCAGAGCCCTCCCTGGCTGCCGAGTCCCCCTTCCTGGCTGTGTCCCAGTGTTCCCTAGGCAACCGTGGGGGACGCAGCACAGATTTATGGACCTGCTGCTCACAAACAGCTACCTGACTTGTTCTGTCCAAAAGCGATGGCGTCTGGCTCCCAGATGACTCATCAGGAGGGGGACAGACACATGCTGGTGGCAAGGGAGGAAGGAAATCCCCCACATTCTCACCACCCACAAACCAAGGGGCCAGGAGGCTTTGTCCAGGACTCAGACGGTTTAAGCCAGGTGTTCAAGGCTCCCTTCTCAGAGACGGAGAAACTAAAGCCCCATTCCACCAGCTCCTTCAATCATTTCAGGAGCACTGGCTGAGTGATGGCTTTGTGCCAGGCACCATGATAGACTGATTATGTGGGGACACAATGAGAAAAATGCAGACTCTATCATCAACGGTGCTGTTAGCTAAATGGGAGGGAAACCTAAGAAATGGAAACAGAATGATCACCCCAGGGGGACCCTCATGTGTGGGAGGGCCCCAAGAGTTAATATGTCAGTGATTTGTTAGAACAGGTTCAATTTACTTCATGTAACATTTGTTCCTGTTTAAAAATATTGTGGTTAAGAAACAATAGAAGTCTACCAATTTAGTTACTTTTAGTTGTATGTTATAATATTGTTAATTATAGGCACGTAGCCACAGAACTCTGATTTTACATGACAAAATCTGTGCCCATGAAACCGTTCTCTATTTTTACTATTCAACTTTTGGTTTCCATAAATTTAACTACTTTAGGTACCTCATATAAGTGGAATTATACAATATTTATCATTTTGTGATTGACCAATTTTATTTACCGTAAAGTCTTCCAAGTTCATTTTTGTGGTCTCATATGACAGGATTTCCTTCCTTCTAAAAAGTGAATAATATTCCACTGTATGTTCATATCACATTTTCTTTAGCCATTCATCCATTGGTAAGTTTGCATTTATAACTTGTTATGGTGAATAGCACTGCAGTGAGCATAAGAGTACAGATACGGATTTGAGATCCTGCTTTTGACTCTTAGATACGTAGAAGTGCTATCGCAGGTCCATATGGATTACTTGTATTTTTAAGGCATTTTCCACACTGTTTCCCCCACAGCTGTATGATGCATAATGGTTCAATTTTCCCACATTCTCACCAATATTTACTATTTTCTGGGTCTTATGATAGCGACCTCCCTAATGAGTATGAGGTGATATCACATGCTTTGATTTGCATTTCCCCAACGATGATTGATACTGAATGTCTCTTCATATATCCTTTGGCCATTTGTACTATGTCTTCTGTAGAAAAATGCCTGTTAATTAGCTCATTTTAGATTTGGGTTATTTGCACCACATATATTCTTTGGGCATCTCCTAGGTGCTGAAGAGATGAATAACAAGTTCTGAAGAAACTTTTAGGAAGGGATTTGAAATTTTTCTCAAAGTCATGTGTCTGATTAAAGAATCGGAACTATTTTATAACAGGCTCATAAGTTCATGTTGGTAATCAGGGAATCTTTTATATAAGATGTTGATCCTATTGGAATTCTATTTGGCTTATCTCACTGGTGCTGGGTGAGTGAAGGGGTGCACCTCCTCAGAAGTTCCCCCATTTCTCCATCCTGCTTTATTGTCTGAGGAAGGTGACCATGTTGTTCTAAGGTGAAAGTGAGGAAAATAAGATTTTGCTGGAATTTTTTCAGAACTCTCTTTGCTTTCCAGTTCTTAGGTGGTTTTTGAAGTGACACACATTGTACTCAAAGAAGAGTTCTAAATTAATGCACATGCTTAAAATATTACCAAAGCATCCACAGGCAGGTTTCTACGTCACAATAATCAAGGAGATGAGACTCGTCTTTCAATAATCCAGCTGAAACTATTTCTTCTTCCTTTTTGATACTGGTTTCAAACTAGTTACATTCTTGTGACTGTCATGGTGGAATCAATCATGCATTCTTTGAGAGCAGATGTGATTTTTAGAGGCAATCAACAGCTCTTATCAAGATGCCACAGACGAGTTTGTAATGGTTTAGGCCTAGGATGTCCCCCAAAGTCTCATGGGCCTTTGGGAGGAGATTGGCTCACAGGTGAGCTGTGCTTATTAGGTGAGTGTGCTGGTGGGAGGTGAGGCTTGGTTGGAGGAGGTGGGTCACTGCAGTGTGACCCTGAAGGCTGTATCTCTCTTTCAGGCTTCTCCTTTTACTCTGCTTCCTGACTGCCACAGATGGAGCACTGTTTCCTCTCCACAGACCTCTGCCATCCAATTTATGTGTTGAAACAGGCTAGACTAAAACTTTGAGCCAAGACAAACCTCTCCTCATTTAAGCCATGGGAATCAGGTATTTTGTCCCAGTGGCTGGGGGGTTACTAACACATAGTGCTTACCCTGACCATCCCAGTTTTATGCCACGGCCTCCTTTGTACTGTTCTGTCTGGGGGCTACTTCAATCCTCTGGACTCCCTGGTTATACAGCTTGTAGCTGAGGGCATGGAAGGCAGGAAGCAGAGGTGAAGATTCCCTCTCGCTGTTTCTCTCTCTCCTCCTCCTTTGAGAGCTATTTCTCAAGATTCATCACTTCCCAGATTCTACTTCCAAGGTTCATCATATGTCTCATATAATATATATTATATAATATATGTAAAAATTATAGAACTGTAGGAACTTTTTATAAAATATATATGATAGGAACCAACTATGTAATTACCCATGAATAATTTTTAACAAGGGATATCTATAAAAATATGGTAAGACCTTACTGAAGCAAATAAAAGAGGATTTGAATAAAGGAAAAGACATATTATGCTTATAAAAGTGTTGTAATGATGTCAACGGCCTACAATTCAATTTACTGATTTAATGATATTACACAGAAAATATCAATAGGATTGGAACGAACATAGATTATTCCAGAGAACTTCTGGAAGAATAAGTGCTTAAGAATAGCCCATAAAATGTAGAAAAAGGAGATTATGTGGAGTAAATTGCCCTATTGGATTAAAATGCTTGATAATGTAACTATGGGTAGAACAGAACACTACTCACAGACCGTTAGACTGACAAATTACTGGAATAAGAATGGATCATCCAAACAAGATATAGCAATGAGCAGGAATTAACATGTTGTTAAAGACAACATTTTCATTCTTCACAAGTGATAATGATTTCTGGATACACAGGAAAGGGAAAGTTACTGCTGTACTTCCTTCTTAAGTAAAATATAAATTTCAGATCAATAAGAGATTTAAATATAAAAATGTAAATCATAGATGTAGTAAAATATAGGTGAATATTTTTAGCTTTTAAGAATATTAACTGGGGCTGGGGATTTAGCTCAGCGGCATAAGCGCCTGCCTTGCAAGCAGGCAGTCATAAGTTTGATCCCTGGTACTGATAAAAAGGAAGAAGACCAAAAAAAAAAAAGAATATTAACTATATCATTAATCATAAGAAAGTATAAAAGAGTGCAGATATAAATAAAAATGTTTCTCACATTAACATGTTATACACAAAGTATATATTGACATATATTTTCAATATATGTGGCTAACAAGACAATCAGACAATGAAGTAAAGTCATACTTTAATGCATATTTAATAATGTTCTATCTTAGATATTAGAAGTTGTTATAGATCAGCCATGAAAAGATGAATAACACTCAAAAATATAAAAAAAGTTTGTAATTTTTAAATAAAACAGATGGATGACTCATAATCACATAAAAATGACATAGGAATAAATGCAAATTATACCACAAGACTATGTATTTGACTAATTATTCAGAGGGAAAGGAATAAAGGTAAATCTGAAGATAGCGAGACCCTAAACTCTCATATGGGGCTGTTGAATACGTTTCTGATGGACTTTGACATGACATGTCCTACGACTTGAAAACAGATACACCTTTTTACATTGCAGTCCCTCTTTCGGCATTGACATTAAGAAAGGAAGCAAACAAATGCACAAAGATCTGTTTCTCATAGTTTTGGTACAAAAGTGGTTGTACTCACAGACATTAATTGAGAGAAGCCTAGATGCCCATCAACAAGGAATGGACTAGAACATCCAATTTGGTATACACTGCAGAGAATGTAACACAGTCATTTGCATGACAATGAAGTAAAGTCATGCTGTAATGCACACTTAATAATGTTCTATCCAGAATATATTATAAAAGGGAAGATGAGAATGCAAACCACACAAGCAGATATATCTACTTTTATAATATATAAATGATACTTTAATAATATATATTAAATGCTTTAAAAATAGGTAATATGCATATATATGCAAATAAAATCTTGGCCCTCATTATGATGTTTAGATCAATCATGAACTGAATTTATGAGAGTGGTTCCATAATATTATTATTATAGACCCCCAAAATACTTATTGTCTAGTGTTTTTTACTGTATCTTTTGTATAGTTAGATGCATAAATACTCATCATTGTGTTATAAATACTCAAAGTATTCAGTATAGTAATAAGCCAGAAAGTTATATATCCTAGAAGCAATAGACTGTAGTACCATATGTCATAGGTTTTAGTGAGCTCTACCTTCTTGGTCCATATAAATTATGTCCTATTAGGTTCATACAACAACTAAATTTCCTAACAATGAATATCTTAGAATGTGTTCCTATCAGCAAGTGACTCATAACTGTATCAGCTTATACCATTTCTGAGTAGATGAAAGGGTTACAAGTGATTTTATACTTTTCCATATTTTCTGAAGATTTTCTTTTTAAAACATGAGGCATGTAATGAACTATTTTTTGCTCCTCCAAAATATCTGTTTTGAAAGGGTAAAGTCTGTTATAGACAAATCTATTAAATAATATAGGAATCAAAATGGAAGCCTCCAGTAGAGGTCCACTAAAGCCATTTTCCACCAATGGCCTATTTGTATGCTAGAAATAGTCTTTCCAATTTACTTTCATCCTAATAATCTCAGTCCTCTCTATCTGTTAGTCCTACCCAGCCTTTGGTCATTCCCCAGGTTCCTCTCGGACACTTGCTAGTCTTCCTGCTGCTGGGCCACAGTTGCAGCTGAGGGGCTGGGTTCCTTTTAAACTTTTATTTTATTTTATTTATAAAGAATAAAACCAAACAAAATAAAATAGAATAAAGCCAGTCAAAACAAAACAATGAAAGCGATACAGGACTTCAAAACAAAACAAGATAACAGGAAATCAACAGTGGCTACCATAATTATCTTATATCTTCAAAATAGCTTTCCTACTATCAGGCATAATAAAATCAAACAAAACAGAACAGAATAAAACCAAATGAAACAAAGCAATGAAAATGATATAGGACTTCAAAACAAAATAATAGGAAATTAACAATGACTACTGCAATGCCTCTTGTTATCTTTAAAATAGTTGCTCAGACTATCAGACATAGGCATGTAAAATTAGCCAAGCAATTAGCTAAGTTGCTTCTTCAGTTGTTACCTTTTCAGAAGCTTCAGGTGTGAGACTTCTAATTTCTAGTGTGTCTGTGTCTCCTGAACTTGTTCTGTGTGGGCTGAGGTCTGAGACTGTATTTTGCCCCTTTGTCTTGACATTTTCCTGTGTTCCTCCAAATCAGCCCATTGCTGCAGCCCAGGTGATTCCTGCACTGGCTGCTAATCCCTCTGTACAGTGGATTGGACTGGGCACCTGTGTTCCTCTCTTCCAGGGTTTTTGGAGTGGTAGAGAGGAGCAGAGTGTTGGTTCACCGAAGCTCCCTGATAGCAGTGGGGCCCTCAGGCAAATGGCTTCTTCTCTGGGCCAGTGATGAGCTCACTGGATCTCTCCAGGCCAGTGGTGTGGCCCTCAGGGAATGGCTTCTTCCTATTAAGTCCATTTGTTCACAGGTTTTGGTTAGCTCTGATAGTTCTTGTTTGATTTTCTTTCTAGTTGATCTGTGTCTCTGTGACAATGGGAGATTGAGGGCTCCTGTTACAGCTGTGCTATTGCTCATTTGATTTTCCATGTCTACTAATAACTGTCATACAGTTGGGTGCACCTGTATTAGATGCATTTATATTTATGATTGTTATGGCATTTGTGCTGTCTCCATCTTTCTCATTGTCCCGAGTAAATGTTGCGTTATTCTTCTTTGCTTCATCTTGTAGCTGTTGGATTGATTTCTCGTGGTCTTTTGCTATTTTTAAGGTATCTTTCTTTTAATGATCACTAGCTGTCATTTTGTCTTCAAGATCTGAAATTTATCCTTTCCTTCATTCAATCTGTTGCATAGACTTTCAGTAGAAGTGTGAATCTCCTGGATCTCTGTTTGGATTGTTTCATGGATTACACTTTTCTCCTATGTTGGGCATTTTTTGTTTCTATCTTTTCTAAGCTCACCTATTTTTTTTTTATTTGGGTCTTCTTTAATACCTTTGATTTAAAGTATTATTTCTTTTTGTACCTGGTAGATAATTTTCTCATAGCCTTTTCCACTTCTGTTGTTCACTTCAGAAAGTTTCAGTGTTTGATTTCCAACTTCACCAATCTTGTTGAGTTCTGGGCCTGTCCTGGGTGGGCTGGGGGTCTGGGGCCACACACTGTCCCTGCATCTTGCCATTCTCCACCCTCTCTTTTTTCTTTTATTTTTTCTTCTACATTGATGCCCATCAACCTCCCATTACATATAACTATCACTAGCATTGAAGCTTCTCTCAAGGAGGATAGGAGATGCCCATTCCTCAGGGATGTCCTCTAGATGTAGTTGGTTCTTTGTAGCTATCTCAAGAACCTATCTTCTTCTGGTGTTTTCAGTTTTTTTTTTTTTTTTTTTTTTTTTTTTTTTTTTAATTTTTATTTAAGGAGAAAAGAAAAGAAAGAAAAAAAAACAGTGAAGGGGTACAAGTTATACAGATTTACAGAATAAAAAAATGCGCAGTAGGAAATCACTAGTTAATGGATTACATATTGCCATCTTAGAAATAATTGTTCAAGTCACAAAATTAAAGCTTGTAGAGTGGACATTCCACCAATGATACTGCAAACAGTTCTGTTCAATGATCCAATAAAACTCTGTGATATCATTTTCTATCTTATACTTTTAAATATACATGCAGTTATATAGTTTAGAGCACTTTCTTTTCCTCTCTTTTGTACAGTGACTATTACACATTTTGGGTTTCATTGCTCCCACGGTTCTTGTTGCTTTTTTGGAAGAGAGTAAAACCAAATGTGACATAACAGAACAGAATCGGTCAAGTCAAAAGAGTGGACATAATAGATAATATAAAAACATAATACAAGGTGATCAACAATGGTTACCCTAATGCCTCCCGCTATTTCTAATAGAATTGTCTATATCATTAGTTGTAATACAATTGAACAAAACCGTAAAGAATAAAACCGACAAAACCAAAACATTGGAGACATTGTAGGTCTTCAAAAGTAGATAAAAGTCAACGAGAATGGGCGTTATAATGAATCTCATTATCTTCTCAGCTGATGCCTAAACTTTCGAACCTGATACTATCCAGCAAAACAGAATATAGGAACCTCAGTCAAAAACAAGATGATGAGAGTAATACAGGGCTTCAAATCAAGATAATAGAAAGTCAAAGTGGGTTACTATATTATATCCTGCTATATTTTTCCCTGTAATTAAATGGGTAAAAATAAAAAAGTAAATAATGGAGTGGAGATTGAGAAAAAAAGAGGGCATAACAGCGAAACAGGGCAGATCAAAACAACCATTTAAGCAGAATAGTGTTTCACCACCAGCTAATCCTGACCCAAAGATAGTTACCATATTGACTCCCTCCCTGAAGTCCTTGAGTACAACTTCATATACTGTAGCATTAAGTATATCAAAACAATGTAAATCCATTTAAGAGAATAACAGCATTATAGAGTATTTAGAATCGACTAACAGAAAATGAACAATGGTCTCTGTATAATCTCCTTGTCTTTAAAAGGTTTTTTCTTATACTATCGTACATAGTAAAATCCAATAAGATACAACCTGTTTAGACCATTGGAGACAGAAGAACAAAAGCTAGATGAGACTTCAAAACAAGATGGTACTAAATCAGCATTACCTATTAAGATGTCATTGTCTCCAAAAAAAGCTGTTCCTATCATCCAATCTTCTCTGTCTCATTTCTGTTGAGCTCTTTTTCTGTCAGTAGCTGTCAGTTTGTCTTCTTCGTTTTGGTCTCTGCTCTATTCGTTGTGGCCTCCCCGCCCCTATTTCTGGGATCTTTGTATTTTTCTTTTTTTAGAATATCCTGCAATACTTTCTGTAGGGTTGGATTGGTGGTTGCAAATTCCCCCAGTTCCTCTTTATCTTGGAAGCACCTCGTTTTTCCATCAATTTCCAGGGACAGTTGTGCAGGATATCTCAATCTTGGCTGTAGATTATTATCTTTCAAAGCTTGAATTATTTCTCCCCATGCTCTTCGTGATTTGATGGTTTGTGAAGAGAAATCTGCTGTAATTTTGATGGGTCTTCCCTTGTAAGTGATCTGTTTCTTGTCTCTTACAGCTTTTAATATTCTGTTCTTGTATTGAATTTCTGGAATTTTTATTATTATATGCCTGGGTGTTTCTCTGTTAGGGTTGTAGGTAGCTGGGGTCCTGTATGCCTCATACATTTGAGTATCTTTACCTTTTGCTAAATTAGGAAAATTCTCCTGGATTATTTCTGTGAGTAGCTTTTGTAGTTCACTTGTTTGTGTCCCTACTTCTTCTTTTATGTTCTTAATCCTTAAGTTATGGCTCCTCTTATCATCTTCTTGTCTTTGTATTATTGCTGTGTGTTTCTTTGTTATTTTTGAGAAGTTTTTCATTTCATTCTCCCATGTTTCAAGTCTGCCCTCCAATTCAGATAGTCTGTCCTTAGTTTCTTTCAAGCTGTTATGCCAGTCTTGGGTATACTTCTTGATTTCTTGATAGTCCCTTTGCACTTGCTTCACATACTCAATGCTTTCTCTGTTTTCTCCATCAAGCAATTCTCCCCTCTTTTTCTGTTCTTCCACTCCACCATCTGCTTTTTCCTGGGTGGTGCTTAGCATTTCTCTAACTATTCTGCATACTTCTAGCTTCAGGTCATTGATAACTTCATTCCTGAATTGGTCTATGAGGCTCTCTAAATGGCGCTTAATGTATATTGGTACAGTGTCCACTATTGCCTGATTCTCAGGATTGGGGGTCGAGGAGCCTTTTTTGTTGCTTCCCTTCCCCATATTTTCTGTTCCTTATAAAATGTAATCTTACACAGGAGGCCCGGCTTCCCTGCCTGTCAGCTACAGCTTGATCGAATTGCGCTGGCTAGTTGTTCCAGCTCACCGCTGCGCCCCAGGGAGTTGTGGAGGAGGCAGCCTACGCGGAAGTCGGTCCTCCGGGCCACCGTCAGGCTCTGGGATCTGGGCTAGGCCAGCCTAGGGAGTCCGCGAGCAGCGTCCCTCCGGCCAGGCACCTTTCACCAATCCCGTCCGAGAGGGAAATGCGCGGCTGCAGCTGCCACCGCGCCCTGCTCTTACAGGACTGCCCGCGCCCAGAAAATCCTCCGCTGGAGTCAGCCTGCGGTAGGGAGTCAGTTCCTCGCTCACCTCGCCACCAGTCAGCCTTCCTTCCTGCCCGTCGCGTTTCCGAGACCGTTCCCAGACGCCCGTTCCCAGAGCTCGGGGGTCGCGTCTCTCCTTGCTTAGCCGCTGTGGAGGTGGCCGGCCGCCGCGCGGCGGGAAATCCAAGCCGCGGTTTCCAATGGCGCGGAGTCGAGCCTCCACACCGAGATTTTTCTGTTCCTATTTTAGCGCCAGGACTGTATTCCAAGTTGGATTCTCTCAGCCCAGTTCGTTCCTGAGTCAGCAGAGCATATCTCTCCTGGTTCGTATCTCCTTAGTCCGCATCATTCCTGGCCTCTGAGCCGAGCCTTTAGAGAGCGTTCAGTAGTTGCTGTTGTCTGTCCGCCATGTTCTCCAGAGTCCCTGGTGTTTTCAGTTCTGTGATACTGTCCATGTTACATCCCAGAGATGTGCTGTGTATGGAGCCAATCTTGGCCTCTGGATGTGGGTTCTGGGACTGGTCTTCTGTTGGTAAGTTCTCCAGTGCTAACTGCTGTCTCTTTGCTACTGCTTCAGATGCTTCCACGTTACTAGTTTTGATTACTTCATCTTCCAAAGGTGTGTGCATCTGTGTGTGGGGCTATTATCCTAGGTCTTGGGGTTCCTGTTGGTCTTCCAGCCAGCCCCACTGTCTATGTATGGGGGTAATGGAGGAGGCCAGGAGCATGATCTCACTGTCCTGTAGCCCCCCACCAAGGGATGTAATCCCTTCTAAATTTCTTGACTGATACACTTCACAGGAGAATTAAGGTAGGATTTTGCAGGCTGGGATGAATGTAAGACACAGAATTAGAAGAAAGCTCAAGGCTGAGGACCCTGAAACTCCAAATGCAGGAATCAGAAAGTGGGCCAACTATGGATGGGTATTTTTAGAGTAAAGCCAAACACCTAAGACCTATCAGGATCATAGGTTTGTAAGCACGGTTTATTTTAAGTGATAGAAAGGCAGCTTCAACTAGTTTAAGTAAAAATAAAAATTTATTATATTAGTTCAATATAATGAAAAATTCAGAACATATTTTAGTTTTGGACTTTAGTAGCAACTGGAACCAGAGTTTCAAGACTTGTTGGAAAACTCGCATTTCATGACTCATCTTTGTTTTTTCTTCTTTTCATAGAGGATAAAACTTTTTCTTTCTTTCATTTACGTAGGCTACAAAAAGTCTTGAATTTTATGTCTTATGATGTAGGGAGGGAGCTGCTAAAGGCTGGGCTGCTTTATGTAGTGCTGTTCTCCAAATCCCATGGACATTTTTATGTACAGAACCTGGAAGAGCTCAGATAAGTGTCTGCCTGGACCAGAGCCTTACCACATGGATCAGTGAACTGCATTTAGGTGATAGACTCAATGACTGTTTTACTTTGGGTAAATTCTGGTCTAGGTGAGGTTGTCACATCCTTCTTGATGGCTTCTAAAATGACAGTAGAGATGACAGGAAGGACAGTTCCTTAGACAAAGGGAGCCTTTTAGGTATTCACTACAGAACATGCAAGGATCAGAAATGAGAGATAGGAAAGAAGAACCCGAGGGTTTGTCTAGAAAACCATTTAACATTTGCACATCAATTTTATGAGCCAGAAGGGTTGCAGTGTCAGGATGGATTATTTTTTTTTCCTTCTAAATTCTAAATGATTTGAAGCCTGGAACCTCACCTCCTCCACTCAAATTTCAGAACCACTAATAATCCCTTATACCTAGCAGGTGATTACAAAGGTGTCTTGTAATTTTCATGCAGAGTATACTTATTGGGGATTACACAAGCTGTGTGTTAAGGTCTTCAAAAACAGAGTATTAGATATTTCTGATATGAAGAAATAAATGCATTGCCCTTTAACCAGGTAAATACTTTAATGATTCTTGGGCTGAAAGTCTTGATAAACATGGCAACAAGTCTTTTCATTTCCCCAGCCACATTGTGTGCATATGAGAAACCTTGAGATGGACTCTGAGCAGAGGCAGACTTTCCTTGCCTACTGGGTTCTTGTTCATAACACCAAGAACAGTTTTGGCCAGAGAGAAATTTATTCTTCATATTTAAGAAGTCATACATTTTCAGTTATGATTATTTGTGTGAAAAACCTACCTCCAACTCCTTAAGCAGGAGAGGTGTACCCATTCTTGTTAGAGAATGTTGCACTTCAGGTGAAATTTGATGCCAAGATTAAACAGTATGACTAGAGTACTCATTGGTTGCATTCCCTGTGTCTTAGTTACTTTTATCTTGTTGTTGAGACAAAATACCTGATGCCCAAAATCAGGGATGGAAAAGTTTATTTCTTACAATTTTGGAGGTTTTGGTCCATACTCAGCTGGCTCCAGGGCAGAGTGGTATGGTGGGGCCACTTCATGGCCCCTGCAAAACAGCAAGAGTGAACCATGCAAAAGAAAAAAGACACGCCTTCTTCCTGCCCTTACACTGTAGTTGGCCTTACCTGGGCAGGTGTAGAACCACCAATCCCAGTGCTATACAATGAATCAATCAAGAATGCTGGATTCAGCTGTGTCCATGATTGCATGAGGCTTGGTGGCATCTGAACACAAACCATAACACTCTATTAAGACTCTCAGTATCTCTTCATGTTTCCCCCACAATTATTATTACCAGCACTTCTGGGAGTCACATCCTTCAAGATTTATATTCAGTGGGAAGATGATGCTCACTACCAGGCTTTAAAAGAAATTCCCAAACTTGAGACTCACTGGCCTGGGATGGGCTGTGGATCAGACTTTGAGCCAGTCACTGGGGACAGTGATGGAGAGTGGATGATCTGCACAGTTGCTTTAGCTTATGATGTGCTCATCACTGAAGCAAAATTTAAACATCAAGGACTGGAAGAGCAGGTGCCCCAAACAAAATTGAGTGATGGCACAAAGAAAGGAGAAAATGTTGGGCGATAAAACCAACAACCAAGTTCACCACATACATACTTGGCAGAGATTTTGAGAACATCGTGGTCTAAACAGTGCATTTTACAGGTTATAAAAGTGAGGTCCAGAAAGGAGAAAGAACTTGCCTCAAAACACACAACAAATTTATAGCAGAGATAAGGATTCTTGGGTTCCCACTGGAAGCTCTTTTCACAAAGCATCTTCCTTTTATGGATTCATCACCAGAACCCAGTTTATCATCTTGAGTCTGAGTTTTTATTTCTGTGAAGAAAAAGAGGAACAGGGCTGCCAGAGACAGCTGTGCACAATTCAGGCCGGTTCCATTTACACAAAAATCCAGATGAATGGGGTCTCTAGAATTGTGCAGAATATAGCCTATTTGCATATACTTAGAAGTCCTGCTCAGGAGGATAGATTGAATGGATCCTAAAGATAGATCTGTTCTTCAGCCAAGGTGACAAATACTTGTTACACACAGTGATGCCTGTTCCTCCAAGTATAGGACAGGCAGTGCCTAACCATCACATGACTCTTGCTCACTGAGCCCAGACTTAATCTCATAATCTTTCCCAGTCCAACCCTCTAACTTTCCACCAGTTTTCGATTATATCTGGCACTTGAGCTAAGATCAATTTGCTTTACTGTTCTATGTGAGTAGCTCAAATCTGTTTTCAGAATGATCCCCTTCCTAGATCTCTACCCTAGTTTCTATGCATTTCATCACTACTGAAAGGTGATAAAGTCCCCAACAAAACTTCACGGGATGGTTTAGGAATTAAATGAGATAATGCAATTACAATTCTTAGTGATCAATATCTTGCAAATGGTTAGTAATTAGTATTTGAAAATAACAATATTTACAAATCACTTTGTTAGTGTCTATAAACATACATTTGATGTGCAAACAGGCTTTAGTAGCTATGTCCTCAATGGCTCACAAACATAAATTGGAGATCCTCATTGCTGAGCAATGTTGAAAATTAGATATCAACTAGTTTCAGTTTTACGCAGACACGCATGTGTGCCTTCTGAGATTTGGTACTTGTATCTGGGATCCAATGGCTTTTTAAGCATGGTGGTACATGTCTGTAATCCCAGCACTCAGGAGACTGAGGCAGGAGGATCACTAGGAGTTTAAGGCTAGTCTGGATTATAGAGTGAGTTTAGGGCCAGCCCGAATTACATAGTTAGACCCTGTCTCAAAACCAACCCAACCCAACCCAACCCAACCCATCCAACCCAATTTGTGGAGAAATAGTTCTTTTGGCTGTTGTAATTTGGTTGTATTACGAGTTGGTCTCTCCTGTGTCTGTGTTTAGTGAACTTGCAGGGTTGCAGTGGTGTCAGGGATCAGGAGGGGCTCACCTACAGTGGTTCTCACTGGCATTCCAGAAGCAACCAAGCACATCTGGGACGACCTGAGTCCCCACCCAACTGCTTTATTTAAGGGGCATCATCAGCAGAGCCAGAAAGAGTCTGTAGACCAGCTGTGCACAGGGCTTCTCTGCCTGTGACCTCCTACCTGGCCAGGCAGGGTGAGGGGAGAGGAAAGGTGAGAGACCAATGGCATGGTGGACACACAGTTAGAGTTAGACATCAGATCCCCAGCTGTGCAGCCCCTGCCCTCTCCAACACAACAGCCTGGCAAGAGCAGTTCTATTCAGGCCCACTGCCCTTTGTCCTGACCCTGCTATTTGACCTTTTCTAAGTGGACAGAGAAGAGGTGGCCATACCTGTTACGTGTTTCCTTAGTTCAGAATGACAGAGATTATTCTAGCAGAAAGGGACTACCAAGATGGTGTGCGCCGTGTTCTTCATTTCATTGCTGAAGACACGGGACTCTGAAAGCTAATTTATGCTCAGATAGATCTTCACCAACAAGGGCGGGCCAATGCTCCTCTGAAGACCTGGATGGACATCTCTGCCGGGGGCTAGCGGTTGGTACTTGATCTGGAGGTCAGGTGACACAGATTTTTAGGAAGCTTGGATTTTTAGTAAGCCTTTGGAGGAGACAGTTTTAGAGGCCTAGAATTCAAAGAAAATTGCTCTATTTAAATAGCTGTTCTGTCTCTCTTTCCTTCCTTCCTCTCTCCCTTCCTTCTTCCCTTCTTTCTGTGGTACTGAGAATTGAACTCAGAGCCTTTGCACTGAACTATAGACTCAGCCATTTTAAAATTATATTTTGAGACAGGATTGTGTTAAGTCACTAAGCTGCCCAGGCTGGGCTCCACATGTTCTTTTTATCATTAGGTGGGGCTGGTCCTAGACTTAACCAAATTAGATAGTAGGAAAAGCAAATGAATCCTGGGATTAACTCCTGGAGTCCAGAAAGATGCACTCCCCCCCCCTCCCCTCGTCACCTCCTTGCTGTGTGGTTTTGAGTCAGTTATTTGGTTTTTTGAGCCTTAATTTTTTTCCTGTGTTGTGTGAAGATAATAAAGCCATTGTCAATTCTCTTTCAATGGTTGCTAGGCAGACAAAAAATAGAGAAGAGATTTGCAGGCCCTTTTCCAATTGCTTCATATAATATGAATAATTATTTGGGGCCTAGACCGAATGTGGTTACATGGAGCTGTTTTATGTTTTCTGATGCATTGAGCATAGAGTTAGGTGCTTTTATTATGGGCTTATTAAATATGTACGACAACCCAGCATCCTTCCCTTTGGCGACTTGGAGAAATCACGTATTTTCTTCTCTGTGTTGTGCAGTACTCTGTGCTCTTGAGTACTTTCTCAACAGGGTTACTATATTTGAGTTTTCAGTGGCGTGCAGCAGATGAGTATGTTACCTTGAGACAGTTACATAATAAAGTAAGAATGGATTTGACAGATGACCTAAAATGCTCTTGGACATGCAGTTGCTTTTGCATCATAGTTTGTTTCCAAACCCCAAGTAACAAGGAACTCCTGCACCCCACTTTTCTCTCCACCCCTCTACACCCACATTCACTGAACAGTGGCTCTTCCACTGTTCACCCACTTCCCCGAGCACACATCTTCTATCTGAGTTGGGAGAAACAGTTACAAATTCCAGGAATACATTTAATCACTTAAAATTAGTCAGGGCCATCATTCTCCAGGAAGTTGATAAAAGAGTGTGCTTATAGAAGCACATTGCTGAAAATATAAATTCCTTTGAGCTCAGATTTGATTTGAAATCTAAGGTTTGTAAAATGTTGCATTTATCTACATCAATCTTGAATAAGTGAATTGGAAAATGCTCTTTCTTTTTCATCTTTGCCTTTTGTTAACTTTAAAAAAATGTATCTGTCTGTCACCTACCATCTATCTTTAACACCTGCTTTAACAGCAGACAGTCTCATTTGGAATGGACACTTTTCTGAATGCTAGAAAACTGAATGAGAAAATCTTAGTGCTGTTTAATTGTCAGCCAATAAGAGTGTCATTTATTGACTGAACAAATATTTATCAAGATCCTTCTACATGCCAAGTGCTGTACTAGTGTTGGGAATACCATGTTCATAGATGGATACCCATCTGGTCCTTATCCATGCGTCCAGCACTTATTTAATACTGACTGTGAATATCAAGGACTGAAATATGTGAAAGGGACACAGAACAAGATGGAAATGACTCCTGCTCATCCATAGCCCTTAGAGCATTCTTGGAACATTAATACATGGGCCAAGCCTTCCAGGAGCTCCCAGGTTTGTGAGTGAGGCTGACACAGCTGTAACTATAAACAAGTATATAAGACTTTAATGTAGTTCTGTAACAGAGCATTCTATTTTTTATTGTTCTTTTCCTTTTCTTTTCTTCCTTTCCCCCACCCCCTCCCTTGTTCAACAGAGCACTGTAGAATCCCAAAGGAAGAATGAGACTGTGACTACTGAATGCTGGTTTTGAAGGTATGAGACCCGAGTTTGAGCTCTAGCTCTGCCTCTATGTGACTGTTGCAGTCAGGGTGTACAAAGGAAAGGATTTAATACAGGACACATAATTAATAGGATTATTTTACAATATTCACCCAAAGAGTCAAATGCAAAAGAGTACAGAAGATCTGACTACACATTAGAGACCCAAAGAATCCAGCCAGTGGCCTGGATCCCACAGCAATGTCCTCCATGAGTCCAGCTGGTGGCCTAGAACTCACAGGAATCTTTCACCCAAGTCTGTATCAGGGATCTATACTGGGAAGGTTCAAAGATCAGTGGGGGAAGCTAGAAAGTTTGGGATGAAGAATCTGTGCCAGCAGGCTGAGAAATCTGCACTGGAGCCAGGAAGTGACACTCAAAATAAGGACCAGTACTCCCCGCAAAAGAACCCCAGCCATCCTCAGTGGCAGCGAAGTCCCAAGATCCTCTGATCATGAGAACAGCTGAGTTCATTGGTGGCCTAGCTGTAGCAAGATTCTAGCTTTGGCTGGTTGGCCTAGTGTGGTGATAGATGACAGTTTATTTTGGTCATGTGAGGGCTATCCTGAGTCCTCTGAAATTGGGTCTATCTCAGAGGCTGGATCCAAGAGTATTAGGCTTTCTTGGATACCTAGCTGGCTATGGCCATCCAGAGAGGCTTTTCCGATCCAGTCTGATGTGGCCTCTTAAACTCCCTCAACTTGGTGCAGATTTAACAGCTGTGAGGATGCATGAACTATAGGGGAAAACTCTAAGTCCCTTCTCTGCAGCCCCCCAAACCTCTGGAATGATGTTCCCAGATGCTTCTTTCCCCCTTTGAATTATAATTAGCAGCAACATAACTCATTATATATTAATTATACAAACTAATTGATTTCACGGTGGTATTTTCATACATGTGTACAATGTACTTTGATTGTATCGACTGTTCTTACTCACCCCATCCCTGACCCCTTGCCCTTCCCTAATAACCCTTGTTCTTCTTTCCTATCCTCTTCCCCTCCATTCTTTTTCCTCCACCCTCTGCCTTCTTCTTTTCTCACCCGCTTTCTCTCTCTTCTCTTTCTCAGATTCCACATGTGGGAGAAAGCGTGTATCATGTTTTATATCTGCGGCCCCTAGACCTCATGTGTTTGCATTATGCATTTGTGATTGGTTCATTGTCTAGCGCTTGGATTGATGGTGTCAGTGCCACACCCACCTAGGGGTGGAGTCAGCATACAGTGTAATGTCAGGAAGAAGGTGTGTCACTTTTTTGCCGGTTTCTGCCTTGCTGTTTGTAGCCACCATGAGCAGTGGCCCCGCCATGCCCCCTGCCTTGGAGCCAACTGAATATGGACTGAAACCTCCAAAAACTAAGAAATAAACCTTTCCTTTCCCAACTTTGGTCATCAGGTATTTTGTCTCAGCGACAAATAAAAAGTAACTAAGACAGCATGCAATGTTTTTCTGAGTCTGACTTGTTACATTTAACCTGATGACTCCTAGTTCCATCCATTCTGCAAATGGCATGATTTTGTTCCTTTTTGTCCATGAATATTACTCCATGGTGAATACAGACACTATTCCTTATGCAGTCATCTGCTGGTGGCCATATGGGCTGTCTAGAAGTCTTGGTGACAGCTGTGCCCTGATCGCCCTGCTGCCCTCCTCCCTTACACAGCACTGCCCTCCTCCCTGTACAACTCTCAGCACAGCGAAGCATCTTGCATGTAGCATGCACACGGGACTGGGTGGACAAATAATTGAAACAATACACTGAATCTTTCTTGACACCTGACCTGCCTTTTCCTGGCCTAGTGGAACCTTCAGTCTTACCCCCTCGCCTGTGCATCTTGATCCTCATTTTGTTTTGTACTAGACAGATGTTCCCTTGCTTACAAAGGGGTTATGTCTAGATAAACCCACTTGAAGTTGAAAATACTATAAATTGAAAATACATTGAATACAACTGCTGAGCATCTTATCAGGACAGTACCACATCTTATAGAGCACTGGCAGCTTCCCTTTGGGATTACCTGGCTGACTTAGCCAGGGTACTTCCTGCTCTGCCTAGCATCAAGGTTGAGTATCATACTGCATTTTCCCAGTCCAGGAAATGATGTAAATTCAAAATTTGAAGAATAGTTTCCACTGAGTTCATACTGCTTTTTCACAATCATTTAATACAAAGATTATAAGTCAGATCATTTTAAAGTAGGGAACTGTCATGACTGACCCCTGGTTTCCCAAGCTGTGATTGCCACTTGGAGTTCCTCCTGCCAGCTTACATCCTCATTCTCATCTTCATCCACATTAAGCATTGCATGATTGTTTTCTGTTGGGCAGGCACTGTCTGTGAGCACATTATCTCCTTAATTATTTTATTCTATTTTTTAAAGAGATGTGAAGTAACCCAACTATGGTTACATAGCCAGAAAGTACCAGGGCTGCTATACGAAACTCAGCCCTGCCGTTCCTTTACATAACTGTTTGAGCCTTTCCATTTTACTTCTTTGAATTGTCTCTCCAAATTACCAAAATATATTAAATGCATCTGGACACAGTGGTACACACCTATAATCCCAGCACTGAGCAGGTTGAGGTAGGAGGATCTCCACAAGTTATAGGGCAACCTGCACTACATAGTTCAAAACTGGCCTAAAATACACAGAGACACCGTCTAAAAATTTTATCCAAATCTGTATCTATTTCTATATCTATATCTATATCTATATCTATATCTATATCTATATCTCTAACTCTTAGGTTGGTTTGCCCTGCAGCCCAGTGTGAAGGCTTAGACACCTGAAACCAAATCCTCAGGTCAACAGACATTAGGATTACTGGTCTATAGTTTTGTATTTAATGTATTAGGCTATAGGACCCCATAGAAATATGTTTTAGTCCTAGTTTTAAAGCCATGGTCCTCAAAGAATGTAAACTCCAGGAGACCATGGTGGATACTCACTAATATGTATTTATTACTTTTATTCAACTTAAGTGATGCATCTTGAAATCTGTGACTGGCATACATCAAACATTTTCAAGGGATGGTTGGTCACAAGGCACCCTTTCAAATCTCAGCATTAATAATTCAACCTTTTTGACAGGTGCAACTGGTTAAGGCAAATACCACCACAGTTAGGTCTAGAATGTCTACGGGGCTTGAGCGGTCTGGAGTTTGTACCCCTCTTTGGTTTCCCCAAACACTGCTTTGCCCTTGTCTCTCACCGAGGCAGACCTGGACTAATGGCTGCAGAACAGGACGCAAAGCTGCAAGAGAGTTAGGAAAATATTCGGCAATGAATCACTGACGTTTGCCTGAGGGTTAAAAGCACAATCAATTTATTTGGTGCTTTTCTGCCTTCAAGTGATCCAGCTCCTGAAGGATCTTTAGCCTGGTAACATTAACCCAGGCTTGCCAGAACCTCCCTATCCTGATTGTATAAGCTGCCTTCTTTCCTGGGCTCCTCTCCCACCTGAGCTGACAGAGAATTGAATTTTATGCCAAGATGTCAGCCTGAGGGGACAACTTTTAATGAATATAATTCAAGGAGGCAGAGTTGAGCTGAGAAAGTATAGTGTGAGCGATTTTTTGAGCCATGTTTGTATTTAACACGTGAACTTTAAAAAATATTTATTTACTTTTTCCATCAGAAAAGTCATGCAGCTTATTGATTGAATGAGCCTATGCAAGCAGAGGCATCGCGTGAACTATAAAGCAGTGTATAGCTCTGAGGGGTTATTGAAATTAGTGTTGTTGAGTTATCGTTTGTAGCATGGAGCCCTTTCGAGATGACATTTGCTTTATGACATTTATTTGTTTTTCTTCAGAAGGAGCCTGAAGACCATCTGGAACTCACTGAGCATAGCTCTCGCTGAGAAGGTGGGTGGGTGTAAGGTATTCTGGACTCAATAGCGGATTATATGTACAGGGGCAAGTGCAGTGTGGGCCACAGGAGACACAGGAGCCACGGAGAATGAATCCAAAGAGATTTTTAAAATCTGGAACTTATTGAAGATGATTGTGACAGAAAGTACATACCTAAGACAGCTGCATTGCTGTGCCTCTAGTGTTCAAGGTTTGTCTTACTATGACATTGACAACCCATTGAGAGGTGGGGATTTCAGTTCCCTTTACTTGAAATGGGACAGATCTTTTTAACTTCCTTGACTGGTGGAATTCAGGGGGAGAGAGGCCACATGGTTTATGAGGTTAGACTGCAAAAGACAATACAGCTTCTGACAATACTTGGACACTCACCCCTATATTGTGAAGCTTGGGCACATATTTCTGTGTGTCAGTGGGTGGCCCTGCGGAAAGGGGGTTTACTCCAAGTAACTACCACTGAAAAGAAAAAAAAAACAGTGAGGTAACCCAGAGTCAAGGAGCTGCAGAAAGTGACAGCTAGCTTACCTTGGGCTGGTGTAAAAGTAGTAACATGTAATTATCCCAGCCCAGATGTGCACTGTGGTACCACTGGTGATGGAGCCACTGAGGAGCAGCACCAAACCAGTCCTAGTAGCAAGGAGGAGGACTCATCTAGGCTGGTTCTTCTGTAACCAACCCTCTTTCGAGATCAGCCATATTCGTGTCGGTTCCCTTTACCCAACTCTACCTGTAGGCTAAGTGGCTCTAATGGGCTGGGGGGGGGGGGTGTTCACCATTAACTCAGTTTGACTCAATGGGAAGTCATCTTCATAGCCATCCACAGAAGAGTCTCTTGATTCTTTGGGTAAACTTCAAGAGTACTGAATTGTGTTTCTATTAAGGAAGAAGAGACATGTACCAGGGAGTAAATTAGAGGTGGTCTTTTCTAACAAGTCTGGGACTTGTTATTAAAAAGGAGGCACTTTGACCATGAGAATGATCATATGTTCTCTATCCACTCAAGTCTGCATCATTGTCATCATCATCATCATCATCATCTTTTGTGTAGCTAGTATCATCTGAGCATTACTGTCTATCAGGAATTATGTTCAACACATCCAGTCTTCATAGCCATCATATATATATAAATGTTTGATAGAGGTTGAAAGTAGGCTTAGAAAAAAATTCCATTACTCACTTGTTTTCACTTAACATGTAGCAAATAATCCCACTGGGAGTCAGACCCATGCTCACAACTATGACACTCTACTGTGTCTCCATTTCCCACTGTAAGAACCTCACAATGCAAGAGTAGCCTTGCATTTCTGTTCACCATATATGCATAATGCTGCTGTCTTCACCACTGTGTCCTCTCACCAGTGGACAACCCAAGGCCTGTGAGGGACCTGTGATAGAGCTTCCAGTGACTCATGAGCCTGAGGCAGCTTCAAGTGCTTGCCTGTTTTCCGTGCCTGACTGCTGGACACTGCTGGGCTGTCAGCTGGCTTGGGAGATCCATGAATCAAGACTGAAACCAATTAGCATGGGAAAGCTGCCAACTCATCCTCTACATCCCTTAACAGACTGCCTAATTTTTTTGCTGGTGAGAACTCCTCACTGGCAATGATCTTGCTCTTGCCATGAGGGATTTTCCACAAGAGTCACAGTCTCTCTTCAGTGACCGAAAAAATTTGATTAATGAGCCTAAAAGGCAGAAATTAAGAGGGAGGTGGAAGGGAGATGCGGATAGAGAGCCAGAGAATGTGCTCAGTGATTGGCAGGAAGGCAGGATGGGAACTGTGGAAAGGGATGGCATGGTTAAAGAAAGGTGTAGAGGCTGAGCACCCCAGAATAGTTGCAGTTACTGGAGCACTGAAGAATACTGTGATTACTGACCGCAGTTTGGGGAGCAAACCTCTTCCCTTTGGGGTTGCACAGCATGGAGGTCAAAGGTGCAGACCCTGGAGTCCGACGGCTTAAATTTTGAATGTGCTCTTCTACCACTTACCAACTGATTCTGACTAGATTAATTAATCTCTTCAAGACTTGGTGTCTCCCCCCCCCCCCCGCATTGGAGAATGTAGGTAACAATGCTTCTCATGTACAGGGTTATTACAGGGGTAAGTGAAAGAATGCTCGTAGGTGTAGTGGTTGGCACACGGTAAGCATTTTTAAGGTGTTTTCAGGTGACATTGATTTTTCCAACTTAAAGTTGTGGGAAACAGAAGTATAATAATTTCATATAGCAGGATTTGGGGAGGGAGCTGTCTTCAAGGTTGATTAAATTAGTGCTTCTGCAATGTTGTCAAGAACCTGGCTCTCTCCATTTTTCTATTTTATGATTCTTGATATTGGCTCCACCCTTAGGCTAATGGCAGGATGTCTACTCAGTCCTGGGCATGACTTTTAGATAATGTCAGTGTCCAGAGAAAGAGGAGGAGGAAGGACATCTACTCTGGGACTCTTCATTTGAAGCACAGAAAGTCTTGTTTATTTAGTCAGCAAATGTCTTCATAGGTTTCATTGGCTGAAGTAGGGTCACATGTCTGCTCTGATCTAGGCTTGTAACAAGCATTTATCCAATGGCTTTTGTCATAGAATTGGGGGATACAACCAGCTTCACTTGAGACTCATCTATAGTTTGGAAGCCTAAACATAATTGAAGTCTTATTAGGAAAGAACCTGGCAGGTATGGATGCTGGCAAGGTATCTGGCAAGAATCTTCATAATCAGTGCATTTTACTGTTTTTATTTTTATTATTACCAATTTCTGCATCAGACTGCTTGGTGTCTCAGCCTCTTTCTGTTCTGAGAACCCATGACTCAGATCTTTTAATTTTTTTTTTTTGAGACAGGGTCTCACTAGGTAGCCCAGGCTGGCCTCAAACTCACTGTGATCCTCCTACTCAGCCTCCTGAGTGTTGGGATCATAGATGTGCACACCATACCCAGTTTAAATTTTTAAAAAAATTTTAACTTTTATTAGTATATGTTTGCAGTACATAATGTGCAAAACATCTCTCAGTTCTTTTTACCCTTTTCTCCTCTACTCTTTTAATTTTTTTATTTGCCAGCATCTGATTCATTTATTTATTTTATGAGTCCTTATAGAGTTAATTACCATGCATACAGATTAATAATCATATTATCAGGTAAAAACTATAAAGCACATAAAACAAGTCTACTATATCAAGGTGCACTTTTATATATATTGTCCATGCTGGCTTACAATAACTTTTTTTCTCCTTTCCCCCGTTATTGTCTGTCTTTTACTTTGAATTTATTTATATATGGAGTTTCTCATATGAGAGAAACCATGTGATATTTAAGCTCCTGTGTCTGATTTATTTCACTTAACTTTATGATCTCAAGGTGAGTCTATTTTCCTACAAATGACTCAAGCCCAACCTTCTATATGGCAGAGTAGTAATTCATTGTGTATAGTAAGCACCACATTCTTCTTTATCCATTCATCAGTTAAGCAGCATATGGGCTGCTTCCAAAATTTAGCTATTTTGAACTGTGCTGCTATAAGCATGGGTATACGCGTATTAGTATAACATGATATATTTGACTCTTTGGGGAAGATACCTAGAAAGAGAATAGCTGGGATTTCTTTTTTTTTTTTTTTTTAATTTTATTTAGAATGTAGTAAAAATACAACAGAACAAGATAAAACAAGGCCAATTGAGACATGTAGTGACATTGGTACAGAACCTCAAAGCAGGATACTGGGATAGTAGTAATAAGTACTATAGTATATCTCGTTATCTTCACAATAGTTGTCCAGTCAATTAGGTATAGAGAAATCTAACCAATAACAGGCCATTTATAAAACCAATTGAAGGAGAATATTGAATAGAGCAAAACAATCATTACAAAACAGAATAGTGAAAACAACCTTTGCCTTCAAACAGAACATAGAAGGAAATCCCCCTTATTTGCTAATTGCATATGGTCATCCTCCCAAGAGGTACTCAGCACTCTGTTCCCAGTTGCCGACTGGGTGGGGGGAGATGTTTGATTCTCAGCCCGTGCACCAGTAGGCTCACGGAAAGGCTGACTGGTTCTCTTCCCGGCCTGCGCCAGGGGCGTTTACCCAGAGGGCGGGCAAATTGCCTTCTTGTGCAGCTGCCTAGGTCCCACCATGGCCGGGTCTTGGGTAGTCGCTTCTGGTTCTCCTTGCTGGCATCAGGGGCGCTTACCAAGAATAGCTGGGATTTCTATTTTAAGTAACTAGATGAATTCCTGTACTAATTTACATAGTGGTTTTACAAGTTTACACTCCCACCAATAATGAAGAAATATTCCTTCTTTTTCTGCAGCATCTTCAGCATTTGTTTTTGGCTGATTTCTTGATGAAAGCCATTCTTTTTTTTTCTTTTTCATTTTTATCGGTACGGGGATCGAACTCACGACCACCTCCTTGCAAGGCAGGTGCTGAGCTAAATCCCCAGCCCCCGATGAGAGCCATTCTTTCTGGAGTGAGAATATTATGTCATCTGCAAATAATGATAATTTACTTTTTCCTTTCCTATCCATGTCTCTTATTTCTCTCTCTTGTCTAATTGCTTTGGCTAATGTTTTGAGACCTATATTGAAGAGGAGTGGTGATAATGTACATCCTTGTCTTATTTCTGATTTAAGAGGGAAAGCTTTAATCTCCTCTCCATTTCATATGATGTTGACTGTTGGTTTTTCATAGATGGCTTTTGTTCAGTTGAGAGAAAGATCTTACATTCCTGTTTTCTTCAGGATTTTTATCATGAATGCATGTTGGGTTTTATCATATGCTTTTTCTCTGTCTGTTGTGATGATCATGTGATTTTTTTCCTTGCTTCTGTTTGTGTTATGTGTTAAATTTACTGATTTGTGTATGTTGAACCATACCTGCATCCCTGGAATGAATCCTACTTGATCATGATGTATGATCTTTTTGATGGTTTCCAGTATCTCACTGATAATTTTTGGATCTGTGCTCATTAAGGAGATTGGCCTGTAGTTTTCTTTTATTAGTTGGGTCCTTCTCTGGTTTTGATATCAGTGAAATGCTTACTTTCAGGAACGAGTTTGGGAGTATCACTTCTGTTTCACTTTCATTAAAGAATCTGAGAAGTAATGGCATTAGATATCCTGTAAAGTTTTGTAAAATTCTACAGTGAATTCATTAGGACCTTTTGAAAACTTACTTCTTCAGTTTCATTGATATATACAAGTTTATTCAGGATGATTATATTTTGTTGGTTGAGCTTTGGTACCTTATATGTATTTAGGGATCCATCCATTTCTTCTTAATTTTCCATTTTATTAGAGGACAGGTTGTCAAAGTAATTTCCAATGAGTCTCTGGATTTTGGCATAATCAGTTGTGTTTTTGTTTTTTCATTTCTGATTGCATGGATTTGAGTTTTTTCTTTCCTTACTTTGGTAGAGTTGGCTAAGGGTTTGTTTAGTTTGTTGATTCTTTCAAAGAATTGATTCCTTGGTTCATTAATTCTTTATATTTTTTGTCTCAATTTCATTAATTTCTGCTCGATCTTTATAACTTTCTGCCTTGTACTAGGCTTGGGTTTGGTTTATTCTTGTTTTGCTAGGACCCTGAGCTACATCATTAGGTGATTTATTTGAGCTTGCTCTGTTTTTCTGATGTGGGAACTCAGCACTATCAATTTCCTTCTCAGAACTGCTTTTTTTGTGTCCCATAGTTTCTAGTATGTCATACTGGCATTATTGTTTGATTCTAGGAACTATCTAATCTCTTTAAATTCATCTGTGTCTCATTGATTATTCAAGATGGTATTATTTAATTTCTATCTATTTGTGTAGTTTCTGTGGTGTCCTTTGCCACTGATTTCTACTTTCATTGCACTATGATCTAATAATATGCATGGGATAATTTTGATTCCTTTGCATTTACTCAAGCATTTTTTATGAGCTAATAGCTGGACTGTTTCAGAGAAAATTCCATGTGCTCCTGAGAAGAGTGGATATTCTGTTGTAGTTGAATATATATATACTTTGTTTGAAGGTTTAGTTCCACTCTGATATTTGTTTGTTGGTTTGATTCTATCTAGTGGATCTGGTCATTTGTGACACTGTGGTATTGAGGTCTCCTATTACTGCTGTACTGATGTTTACCTGATTTTTGTGTCCATTAGTGTCCATATCTATAAACTTGGGTTTGTCAGCATTTGATGTGTACATATTTAACATTTTATGTCTTCCTATTGAATTGTCCCTTTACCAATATGTAGACCTTCTTTGTCTCTCTTTCTCTCTCTCTTTTTGAAGTAGAGTCTCACTATGTAGTACAGGCTGGCCTTGAACTTGTTTATGTAGCCCAGTCTGGCCTCAAACTTGTGATCCTCCTGTCTCACCCTCTTGAGTGCTAGGATTACAGGCATGTACCACCATGCCTGTCTCTCTCTGTATCTCTGTCTTTGTCTCTTTCATTTTAGACAAGGTCTCTTATCTCTCCTGATCAGCCTTGGTTTGAAATTCACTTTGCACAAAATTAGGATAGTGACCAGTGCTTTTTTCTGGGTTCTCATTGCATGGCATATTGTTTTCCATTCTTTATTTTTTAATTTGTGAGTTTCTCTTTATGTTTCTTGGGTCTAAACATCTTTGGGTTTTGTTTCTTGATCCGTTCTACCAACCTGTGTCTGATGATGGTGAATTGAGACCATTCACATTGAGAGTTAGTACTGAGAGGTACTGACTTATTCCAGCTATTACGTTATTTTCCTGTTGATGATGATTTCTTTGTCTTTTTTCCCTTTTACTTAGCTGCTTAGCCCACTAAGAATATTCATCCTTTGTGACTTGTTGGTATTGTTGTTGGCTTCATTGTATTTTTATAAGATATCCTAGAGAATTTTTGTAATGTTGGTTTGATGGTCATGAATTTCTTGAAGTGTTTCTTGTCATGGAAATACCTTATTTCACTCTCATTTTGAAGGAAAGTTTTGCAGGATACCTAAGTCAAGATTAGGAGTTATCTTTTAGGTCTTGAAACACTGCTCTGACACCTCCTTGGCCTTTAATGTTTGTGAAGAGAAGTCAGCTATAATTTCAGTGAGTTTACCTTTTATTTGATTCATTGTTTTTCTCTAATAGATTTTAAGATTTTGTCCCTGTGATGGACTTCTAGCATCTGAGTACAGTGTGGCACAGAAAGGTTCTCCTTTGGTTGTGGTTATGTAAGGTTCTGTATGCCTCACTTATCTGGATGTTTATTTCTTTCTTCTTTGGAAGCTTTCTGTCATTATTAGGGATTTTTAAAAAAATGTCATTTGTGTTGTCTTCTAATTTTTTACTTATTCCAATAATCCTTAGTTTAGTCTTCTGTGGGTTGTTTAGAAGTTATTGAATCCTTTTTCATGCACTCTTCGTTTTATTTAACAAAAAGATTAAGATAAAAGAGGACATAACAAAACAGGTCAGAACAGAACAATTTAAGCAACATAGTGTTTCACCACAAGACAACCTGACATAACAGTAGCTACCATAGCTTTCCTTGAAATATTTGAGTATACCTTCATACACTATAGTATCAAACATAAAAAGACAGTGTAAAACCATTTAAGAGAATGAAAGTATTACAGGGTATTCAGAACCAACTAACAGAAAACAAACAAAGATTACTATATTATCTCCTTGTCTATAATTTTTCATATACTCTTATTGTTTTAAGGTGTTTTAAAGTAGTTGGTCTTTGAAGGCATCATTTTCTTTTAGTTCTGAAATTCCTCCCTCATGTTCATGGCTTCTGCTACTCATACTTTCAATATAATTTTTGTTTTTTTCCTTTTTATCAGTACCGGGGATCGAACTCATAACTGCCTGCTTGCAAGGCAGGCGCTTATGCCGCTGAGCTAAATCCCCAGCCCCCAATATAATTTTTAATCTCCCCAATTTCCCATTGAAATCTTGTCATGGATTCTAATTCTTTGATAAAATAGTTATTCTATTTTTGTGTCAATTGTTTTAGATCTGCTAGTCTTTTTTTATTAAAAAAAAACTTGAGACTATACTCATAAGTGAAAAAAACCAAAGCCACATACATAAACATTATATTGTCTTACTACTGTGAGAATCTGAATAAGGAAGTCAGCTCTTTTATTAGTGTCTTTTAAAGTCTCCTAGATTACTTTGGTTGTTACTTCAATTATATGTTTAGTGACATCTTCTCCGATCATGCTGAATATTATTCTATCTGTTTTCTAACTTTCTGTTATCTTTTTGTGTAATTCATGTGTGTGGCTTATGCTATTTTGCCTCTTTGGTTTCTCCCTGATTGGCCATGGAGGATTACAAGTTTTAGAAGGCATTTTGTTGGCTTGTCTTCTCATGTTTCTATTGTTTATTTTTGTTTGTGGATGTTTATAGTATAAAGACTTTGTTGCTAGTATGGAGATCTCAACTCTATAAATTGTTTTTCAGTGATGTACTTTGAGTGTGGATAACTATAATCCTTTGCCACAATCTGACCAACTCGATTAATTTCAGAGAGGAGAATGTAGTGTAATTAACCCAACAACAAAGTTCTCCAGGAATGTACGCTAGTGTTGTTAATGTTACAAGAGTAATCTGAGTGTTGGGTTACAGAGAAATAATGACAATTGTGTGACCTTGTTAATACCAAGTGAATCATCAATAATAGTATTGTGCAAAACAAATCGGGTTTTAGCATATCATAAGAATCAATTATGGACCTGGGATATAGCTCAGCAGCACAAGTACCTGCCTGGCAAGTGCAAAGTCTTGAGTTTGATTCCCAGTACAAACGAACAAACAAAATCCAGTTGTGTACCACCCTTAATCCTAGAGAAGGAATCCACAATTATGGTGTAAAAATTAAAACAAGCCAACCATTGAATTACAGCTAATATGTACTAAATCTGATGGCTGTATATCTGCTCAAAGTAACAACAGTAAGTTTAAAGAGTTCACTAAAAAAGATTAACAAAGCTTTATGATTATATTATTAAAGATATTGGGTTTGGGGCTAAGGGAATGCAAGAGGAAAACTATAAAACTTTAAACTCTACGGTATGAGGAGGAGAAGCAAGTGGATCTTATGAGAGTAGAGAGTTGTTTATAGAATTAGGTTAACGTGAGAGAAAAAATTGATGAGAAATAGAAGACAAAAGAAAATCAAGCAGAAAAAAAGAAAAACATACAAAAAAGAATAAGTAAATGAGTGAAAACTAAAGGTAGAAAAGTTAAAAGGGAAAAGAGGAAAAAATAAAGAAAGGATAAAAGAAGTAAGAAAAAGAGATAAAAAAAAAAACAGGGAAGAAAGGTAAAGGACAACTTCCTGAGCTCCAATAAATTGGTGAAGAAGAAAGGAGGGAAGAGAAGAGACAAAGAAAAAAACAAAACAAAACAAAGAGCAACACACACACACATACAAAAACAACAAATAGATAACAAACAAAAACAAAATCAACAACAATGAAAAATATATTTCTGTGTGATTTTCAATGTGTAGTTTTCTTCCAGGATCTACAATTTTGGAGCAGACTTTTTGAGTCAAGATGTGTCCCTGCTCACACTGGTAGATAAAGAAGACAGTTGAGTCCTAGCTCTTTGCTAGATACAGCTCCCAGCATTCAGTAGGAATAGAGTGAGGACAGCAGTGTCACAACTTTGAAATCCAGAGCAATTCAGGCTGAGCCTGGTCTCTGGCCATGAGGTGGGGGTCCTTGTCCTTCAGGTGAAACCCCTTGGGGAATCTCTTTCCAGCCTGACTGTGGCTCTCTGACCATGACTGTCTCCGGTGGCTGCCTCTCATCCAGTCACTGCGGGAATGTAACACTGCAGCCCTGAATTGAAGCCACCCAGAAGCTGCTCTGAGTCCCAAGTTCAAACAATCAGTTCCTCCCTGGAATGGCATCTGAACAAGTACTCTCCCTGATTTATGGTGGGGCTGGGACTGGAGTCACTCACCAGTTACTGCAGCTCACAGCTCCTGACTGTCCATTTCACTGCTGCATTTCTCTCCGAGTCCTTCCGGAATCTCTAGCTTTTGCTTTCTCTGTAGATTTGGTTTCCCCAGGAGCTGGCTGGGAGAACACGCAGATTGTTCCTCCCCTTTTCCACACTGTGTTCAGTCTCTTCAGTTTCTCTGTTGGGGTTTTAATTTTCCAGTCAGATCCTTCTTGTTTCCTTGGTTCACTCCCCCTCCCACTTTTTTCCTTCCCCAGATTGTTATTTTGTAGGGTCTGGGTTTGGAATCTTGGAGAAGCTGCGTAGTTGTTATCACTCTGCCATTTTCCCAGAAATCTCATGACCCGGATCATGCTCGGCACTGTCAGTGTGGGCTGGGCTGAGCTCAGTCCCTGCCTTTTCTGAGGAGAGGGCAACTGAAATGTACCATTTCTGCTTCCAAGTTTCTTTTTTCCTCTTAGAAATACCTCAAGTGAAAGAGCCAAATACTCCAGAACCAACCAAAATAATATTTGAAGTTTCCAGCATTTGTCACTCACACCAGCAAGTTGTATAACTGAGCTAATTATGTACTTGCCTATGTGCCAAAATGTCTTTTGTCATACCTGAAAATCCTTCCCCTACCATAAATGACACTCCTACTGTGATTAGCTAAGGACCAAAGGATGGTGGATTTGAACATCTGTAGCTCACTGAGCTAGCTGTCCTGTATTTTGTGGTCATTGATTGTGTTTAGTTTTTTCTTTTTAAAAGAAGTATCATTGTAGATAGTGGGGGTAAAGTCATTCCCACTTTTTGAGAAAAAGTCCAGAAGATAATAGCATGCCGTTTGAGGGATGGGTAAACTCTGATCAGTTGTATGGGACAACCAATTCATTTTTGATATCTTACCCTAAGATAGAGCTTAGTTCCACATCCATCACTGAATTTATTTTTTCCTTTTAATTTATTCATGGCTTCTGGCCACACTGAAGGCTGCTTGGGGAGTAGATGGCACAGACCACTTTTTTCTGTTGCAAGTGTTCAGTTCACCCCTCATTTGGTGGTCAATTGACATGGGGCAACGTAAAAATAATGTTTGGTTTTAAGGGTAGATGTAAGCCTATTGCTTCATAGTTTAGATAACAGTTTCCTTGCAAAGGTCAGGTCGCATTCTGCTCTCTGATGTCATAAACTCCCAGGAAAGTGGCAGAAGTTCAGCCATGGGAATACTCTTAAGAATCAGCCAGGAAGTCTCCAGAATCTGGCAGAATGAGTTACAGTTCACTGAGTAAGAAGTTCATTACCCCTCTTTTCAGAAATAAATTTCATTTGCTTCATCAGAGAACCATGGAATTTTAGAACTAGAAATGACTTTGGAGATTTTGGGTTTAGATATTTTTGCAGCAAGTCCACAGAGTGGGCTTAATTTGTGTCCCTCTGCAGGGAATCTGACACAGAGGTTCTGTTTGTGTGAAGTCCCAATAGGCCTTCTGGGAGAAATGGTTAGGGACTATGTTGGGACTGACTGCTCTAGGCTAAAGTCCTTGAACCAAGATTGGACAGGGCAAGTCTTGCCTCTTAACTCTAAGTTTAGATCCAGTTCTTGGAAAACTCATCAAGGAAAGGATAATTTTACGTGCTATACTTGCATCTTGGCCTATATTTCAGTCTCAAAAAACCCCCTCCCAAGATCCTAGAAAAGAAGACATGGTCAGAAACTATATATGTGAGTTGGAAAACTCCAGGCTGCCAGAAAACCAAAATGCAGAGAAACCCTACTTGTTTGATCAGTGTTTGAGTTCATGATTCTAGGAGCGTGACAAGAGCCAAGATGGACTGGACGAGGAGCAAAGGGGCCCTTGTGAGGGACACAGGCTGTCACTGCCTGAGTCACACTACCCAAGACTTGTTGCAAGGGTAACAGTAAGTAACATGGTTTGCTGAGCCTACAAACAAGCAGTGGCTCCAGAGAACTTCAGTGATCACCAAGAAGGTGGTCACGTGAACGGAGCTCAACAAATCTTTCTTTTCTCAGAATGTTGAATCTTGAGAAGACTGATAGGTTTCATTTCTTGTAGCCACGATGCCTTAATTTTGTCAATTTGGCAAGTTCCTCAACATTCTCGTTCAGTCTGTCTATTTCCCTAAAGCTAGTGTGAGTTGCGGTCTATTCATTATAGTTAAGTTAGCTTGTTAGGGGGCCCTAGACCCATTAGCTAGTTCTTGCAATATAAACAGATATTTAAGGAGCAAGTTTGATAGTTTAGGGGATGTGAGCCCTGAAACCACCAGTACATCACTGTCATGGTTTATGTCTAGATGTTCCCCTAGAGCCTCATGTAGTTGTGGGGGAATGGGCTTTTTGGAGGCAGCTGACTCTAAAACTTATGATTAGTTCATCATCTAGTACTGGGATTTGGGGTGTGAGTGCTATATCTGCCCTAGGACAGTTAATCTGCACACAATGTAAGGGAGTAAAAGGGGCTTGCTTCTTTCCCTTTTGATCTCATTGCTTTCCCATATCCATTCCCATGAACAGTTGCCCTTCAGCCATACCACCCTGCCTTGGAGCCAGTTGATTGCTAACTGAAACCTCTACAAACTGAGCTAACTAAACCTTTCCTTCCTTAATTTTGGGCATCAGTTATTTTGTGGCAACAATGAGAAAAGTTAAGAGGACAATCACTGCTCTGTCAAATGCAGCTATATGCACAGGATATTTTTTTCCTGGAAATTGGTAAGATCATTGACAAGATGCTAAAGAACCGCAAATAATTCTAGGACATTCTCTCCTGTAAGAGGCAAACATATAGACATTAGTGTGACTTGTTAGGGTTTTGCTGAATCTAAATTTTGGAAGCACAAGAAGTTCTAAAAGTCTGTAGTCCCCATTGCTGTGTATGGATATCCTAAGGAATAAATTCTTCTCTGAGTGCATCTCACATCAATTTGTAGTATTGGTATTTAAAGGTCTATAAGAGATGCTAAAATTTCTATTTATGTTTATCTTTTCCCAAAGAATCTTTCTTCCCTTCTAATATAACCTGAAAAGCCTTACTAAAGAGGTGGTTCCTGCAACCATGCTTGTACCAAGAGGTCAGCTTCCCTGCTGTCCTAAACATCACTCAGTAGTCTAGGAATGGACACCTGACCCGTCTCACCACTGAGTTAATCTCTTCAGGGACATAGGGCCTCTGTCATTTAGGTGCTGATGAGCATGGACCTGTGACATGATATGGCTTAGGGACAGCTGCAGTGTTGGGCATTGCGAAATTGTGAAAAACTGTATGCTAAGAGGTGGACACTAGATGGTAGAAAGCAGAGAGAATGAGAAGAGAGAGGGAAAGGAAGGAGGGAGGGAGGGAAAGATGGAGAGAGACAGATGGGAGGAGGGCGGGAGAGATTTATTCTGAAATTATTCTCATTCTAAAGGTCCTGTAACCTTCCTGTATCTTGCTTTCATTAGGGTTCCCTGTATCCTTCCATCAAATCTGAATTTTCACTTGAGCTAGCCAGAGTAGGCTCTGTTTCTGGCAACTGGCCAGTCCTAAATTAAGACAAAAGACTTCATGAAATAACTCATGGCCCCATCTACCGTTCGCAGGCTCGCTCTTCTCTGCTCACCTAACTGGTATTTACCCAGCTGAAATGTGGCAGCACTGCGGGTACCAGCGCGAAGGATAGAGCGATGAACAAATATTTAGGGATTTGAAATTATTTCAAGTGTGAAATGGATGGAGGGTCTGGATCAGTGAGGAAATAGCACAATGACTGTGACTGGTGATCTGAAACGCAGTGACATGGAGGAGGAATAGGCTTGCTTTTTCTTTTGCCTAGGGCCATGAGTTTATGGGTAGAAATGGAAATGGGGACCCATAGGGTCTTTGGGCAGAACTTTCCAGCAGTTAGGCCCTGTGTAAAAGGGAATAGTATCACAGTGTGGGTATTGCTTTTGTGTTCTCCACAGAATCGCATGTTAAAAGCTCCGTGTCCCCCGTGGCTGTAGGAGACAGAAGGAGCCTAAATGACAGAGGCCCTATGTCCCTGAAGAGATTAACTCTGGGGCCTAGGAGGAGGTCGTTGGGCCAGCAGATGGTAGTCCCACCTTGGATCTAGGATGCGAATGCTAGTCTTCTGCAGTAAGTTGCTATCAAATAGAATGAGTTATTATGAAACCCCAAGTCTGGCCCCATCTAACTTCCTTCTCATGGGGCTCAGTGACCGACTGTGCTCATGTGCTTGCTTTTGCTGTCACTGCCATGTGATGGAGCTGAGAGGACCCTTGCCAGAGTGAACCAATGCAGATGCCATGCACGAGGTCTCCAGAACTGAGCTGAATTAACTTCTATCTTTCAAATAAGTAGCCTACCTCTGGTATTTTGTCATGGCAACAATAGGAATAACTTGAGCATTGAAATAACAAGCTTTCAGGGATTGTGTGGGCTGGATGCAAGCATTCAATGAAGGTTTGGATGGGATAATCTCTAAGATTTTGCTCCAAGTTCCTGGGTGTGCATTTTACATTGGCCCCTTTCAGTGTGTGTGAAGTTAGTTAGCTTCTCTAGGGCTGTTTTCTCACCCGTGAAAGCTGGAGTGAGAAACTGTCTTGATGTGTTGTTGAGAGGAGTGAATTACATGGTACTTAGCAAGCACCTGGGACAGAGAAGGGATGTGCTAAGTGAAAGTTTTCATTACTCTTTCCACTTTAGGTGAGGCTTTTCTTTTCTTGAAATGCTGGTTTCTCAACTGTTGCTGCTATTCAAGGATATTATTTTCTTGAAGCAATTATTGTCCATTGTAATGACACAGCTTATGTCTTACCTTGCTTAGTACAGAGCAGTATAGAAAGAAGGGCTTAATGTGATTTGATATGGAGTCATAGCTAAAAAATGCCATGCTCAAGGCTGGATGAGAGAGGCATTTTTACTCTTTCAAAATCAAGCACTGACTCAGAAGTAGAAGCACGTCTACACTCTGACACATGAATGCATGTGCGTGGACTTCACTTAAGTAAATGCACACGGATGCAACAAGAATAGCCATGCACACCTACACGCACAGATGTGCAAGGACTTCCACTTTCCCCTTCTTGTAATCAAGAAGATAGATAAAGAATCAGCTTCTGAGATGAATCACATAGGCGGCAGGGATGAAGGGCAGGATTCAGCATCCCCTGGGGATCTTTATTTATAGCCCTGGCTGCTGGAAAGGGGCTGAAATCATTCCTAAGCATTTCAGTGATGGAGAGTGATCGGATAACCAAACGATGTCATTCCCACCACTGTGCTGTCTTAGAGGCTGGCGCCTGCTGCTGTGGGAGCTGGGAGAAGTGCTGTGTCACTGCAGGACTGTGGTCCACAGGGAGGACTTGAGCTGACTGCATTCCAGCTGGTCCCTGGCAGCTGCTGGGCCCTTTTCCTCAGTGTACAGGCTATCTCTATGCTAATCCGAGCAAATCCTCCTTGCCCCAAACAAACGAAAACCTCTCTGGACCGACAGAGGCCACTGATCACATAGGATGAAGTTTAGATTCAAAATGATACAGTCTAATCCACCAGCCCAATGGCCCTTCCTCTGTCATGGTTTCTTTAATGAACAGAACAAATGGCCTGGAGCAGATGCAAAGGGAGCTTGACTTGCCTTACTGAGGACTGGACGGAGGTTGAAGGAGGCAGCTGCCTCTCTGCTGGACCTCAAGGAAACAGAAAAGTTACAAAGGGGTGATTTGGCTCTGAGTCCTTGGATACAGACCCTGGGTCTGATGCATTCTGATCTCCTTAGTGCCCAGAGCATTGCTTGACTTA
Organism: Cavia porcellus; assembly: GCF_034190915.1. Classification (NCBI taxonomy): domain Eukaryota; kingdom Metazoa; phylum Chordata; class Mammalia; order Rodentia; family Caviidae; genus Cavia; species Cavia porcellus. The sequence goes on along the minus strand of NW_026947502.1, from coordinate 14,947,889 downwards.
GTGGCAGCCCCTAGACAACACCAGTTGGTGTATGGTTACATGCATGTTGTATCCAGAGGGAGCTGTGTTTCTTCTACAAGATGTTGGGTAGATCATCTGATCTCTCCAAGTCTCAGTTTGTTCATCTATAAAATGGAGACTTGCTGATACCTTACAGGTTTTGAGGTAGAGATTAGAGGTGGTGCCAGTATGGTAGCTCACTATGATGTGTGCTAGCTGGGAGGCAAAAGATGTTGCTATCAGCTGATAGCACCTTAGTTGACTCCAATAACTAGGTTGTACCTAGCAGCCGACAGGGAGTCCCAGACTGCCTGAACCCACCTTATTTCGTGGCCCTCTTCTTTGGGCTGGAGCTCTAATCCCAGTGTGAATTCTCTACTTAGCTCTCATTGCTTTCCTTGGGCTCAATTGTATGCCTGAAGTTTTATTCCTAGTTGAGGCGGGAGCCCCCGGGACCCAGCTCCCAGTGCAAACCCTGTGCTGTACCCCTTACATGTTCTTCCTCTTGGCCTTTGACTGTAACCTTAGTTTTTGGCCATGAACATGGCTTAGGTAATTCCTGCTGCTCATCTCTGGACTCTGTTTATGCAAGTGGGTCACTCTGGGCCTGTATGTCCTGATCTCTCAGCGTTGCTGGATACTACCATGTCATTTGGTCTAGCCTGCTAGCATTCTGTCCTGGTTATTGGGCCTAACTGAGCCCTGAAGTCCTGATGGTACCAAGCCGAAGAGACCTAAATATTTTCTTCTGTGTTATAGGGTATGAACTCTAGCTCTGAAGGCAGGAGGCCAAAGAAGAAGAATTGAGGGACAGAGGCCAGCTCATCCTTTATTTGAAGGCTTTCAAGAACAGGAGCTCCAGTCACCATCAAAGCATCACTTCCCAGCTTGAAAGAATAAAGCATCAGCCCCTAAAGCCCAGACTTTTTCAGTAGACTGATCTGAGCTTGAAACCTGGCTGTCTCCTGCTATCTCTGTAGCCCTGGAAAGTTGCATTGTCTTTATAAACTTTGGGTCCCTCACTTCTAAAATGGGATTAGCAGCAGAATCTACCATAGGGGGCTATTGGGAGCATTAGCAGTGATTATGCATATAAAGGGTTTAATACAGTGCCTGACATACAGTGGAGAGTAAATCGAGGTAATGATGACTGGGTTTTGATGAGATAAGGGATTTAAATGTGGTTAGAATTTGGAGAGCACAGTGTCAACATAGAGTTTTAAAATAATTTTTTTTTGGATTTTGAAATTTGCAATGAAAGTGATACTGGACATGGCTGGGGTGCATAGTAGCCAGAGAGAAATATAGAGGACACCTCAGACCTAGCTTCTGGTGTAACAGTTCAGTCTGGTACAGGGGGAGGGGAGGGCTCAGAGTCTCCCTCTGGGCTCAGGGTCTTCCAGAGCAATCACCTTTCCTTCCCTTAGTCCATCCAGGTTGTCAGGATGGTTCAGTGTGGGGGTGTGCGTGGCGCACAGAGCCAGAACCTGAAGCTTTATTGAATGACTGTTTCCCAGAACCCATGACTCTGGAGCTTTCTGGGGCTCGTGCGCAGAAGAGCTGATGAGGGGTAAGCAACGAGCTCTCACTTGACCCACGGCTCCCATTCCAGAAACTGCATCCTCAGGTCCATCAGGAAAGAGCTTCAGCCAGATGGGCTTCCTATCTGACTCTGGACTGAGCCTTAGGCCTGCTCCGAAGGGCAATGTCTTTTACATATCCTTTGGGGAAGGAGCATCTGCAGAGAATCTTGCCCTTTTATTGGCCAGGAAATGCCTGAAGCACAAACACCAAACCCTAAAATTCAAAAGGAGGGGGTGGTAAAGCTCCTAACAAAATGATCCTACTGCCCCTGATCTCATGTAGAGTCCAGAAGAAAGATGTGTTCACACCATCCACATGCCCTACAGGCGCCTGAGTGGTTGATTCTGCTCACCTTCACATTCATTCCTCAGGAGCTCAATTTGATTCGGGGCCATTATACTAGAATCTTATGATATCTTATGTGATTATACTTTTCATAATTTGTATGCGTTATAAAAACCCATCATCATTCTCCTTATTTTTCTTTTTATTAATACTACATGTATAGCAATTATATCAAAATACGGACCCACCTTCTAGATTCAGGGGACAAGTAGTGTTTGTTTTCAGATATGACATTTCCATTCTCATTTGCCAGTGATTGGTTTAGGGATAATCATGTGGTCCAATTTTGGACAGTAAGACTTAGGTCACAGTCTGCTGGAATCACATGGAGTGACTTTGCTCCGCATAAGAGAACCACAGGAGGAGAAATCCTGGTCTTTCTCCTGTTTTGCATGTTATAAGCCCTATGAGAACATAGGACTTATAGTTGTGGCAGCTGCATTGCCACTGTGAGAAAAAGCCAAAACACTGCAAAGGCACTGATTTTGGCATTGTCTAGCCTCATTATAACTCTGGAACTGTCAATATATAGATTTTTTGGTAAAAAAGTAATAAAACAATAAAACTCTTTACTGTTCAAGTTACTTTTAGTCAGGTATCCTGTCACATGCAATCCACTTAATATATTAGGAAAACTTTCATGATTTAACTCTCTTTCTTTTCTCTCTTTTCTTTGCTTTAACCCAGAGGTCTCCAGTCTGCAAGATGCAGGGTCATACATGGCAATGTGGCACTATCTGGTATACGAGGAGTGAATTGGAGAATGTGCATTCCTTATAAAGGGGCTGCTGGTGGTCACCCAGGTCCAGCTGGTAATGGCCACGCAGGAGTGCTAAGACAATGTGGATAGATAGTTTAATATTTTTATGGGGGGAAGAACTTGGAGAACTGGATTTTTCTACAGAATCTCTAAATTTTAAGATGCATATTTAAGTTACAAAGAATGACACTGTAACACCCATACACTGATAATCGGAGGATCGCATTGTACTTGGTTTTAACCTCAGAGATCCATCTTTACTTGGGCTTCATTCTCAAGTATGAGCTACCAGTGATCCATTTCAGATTTATGGAATAAGGTTGTCATTGTGATTTGGATAAAAATGTTCCTCCAAAGACTCATATTTTCAAAGATGGAACTTTTGGGAGGTAATTAGATCATGGGGGTGCTGACCTCATCAGTGGATCACCCCACTGAGGAGTTCACAGCTGAATGGGCTATCAGGAGAAGTGGGTCCTGCTGGAGAAGTAGGTCGTGAGGGTCTTTGAAGGTATTTGCTTTCTCTGGCTCTTTTCCTCTCACTCTGCTTCTTGGTTGCCATGTAGTGAGCAGCTTTTGTCTGCTACATCCTTCCACCTTGACATTCCTGCCCTGGTACCAGCTAACCATGGCCTGAATCGTCTGAAACCGTGAGCCAAAATAACCCTTTTCTCCTTTAAGTTGTATGTATCAGGGATTTTCTTCCAGCAAAGGAAAAGTGGCTAGCACAGCTGGGGTTGTGGGCTTGGGTTAGTGTTAGGGTTAGTGGGATAGAGGTGAGGGAGGAGGGGAAAAAAAAGTCATAACTGTGAACTTCTGTTAAGGTAGAAGTTCTGCAAGACAACAGACCTTTACCCTGTAAGATAAACCTGTTAGCACAGGTCCTGTGTGTGATTTCACTGAAATGGTCACTTTTGGCTTCTTTATAATGAATCATACTTCAGAGCATCAGGATGCTTCAGGCTCTAAAGATGATGCTATAGTTGTATCTTGAGTGTTATCCAAAGGTCCATGTGTTAAAGATTGTGTTGCTTGCCTGTGGTGCAGATGGGAGGTGGTAGAACCTTTAGGAGGTGAGGTCTAGCAGGACGAAGCTATGTCTCTGTGGGTGTGTCTGTGTAAGGAATATTGGGAACCCAGCCCTTTTCTTCCTCTTTTTTTTCCCCAAGTGCCATAAGATGAACTGACCTCTGCCATGTGCTCTCTGTCATAAAGTTGTGTGATATCACAGGCCCAAAGCAACAGGCCCATGTGACTGCAACCTCTGAAACCATGAGCCTTGCTTCTTTTAAGTTAATTATCTTACATATTTTGTTACAGCTATGGAAAACTGACTAACACATATGGGTTGGAGGGATCTCATCCCACCAAACAGGAAGTTAAATGCAGCCTTTTAGGTAATTGCCGTTCTGTATGCCATTCTGTATGACTAATTAGCACAATCGAAGCCAGTTTTTTTTCCTCAGCCATCTCATTTTCCATGTAGCCCAGTAAGTGTTCAGTTTTCTTTTTCAGCAAGATAAAAATATTCTATGGAGAATCCAAGGACGCTGTGTACAAAGAAGCCTGCACTGAAGTACCACGCTAATAGCATTTTAGTAGGTGGGTGACTTCAGACAAGGCCCTTGAGGCAAGGCCTGGACCACTGTGAACACTTTAGATCTTTGCTTAACTAACTTGGCACAGCCTAGGAACCTGGCTTTTGTGAGGCAAGTCTGGAATCTTGGACCCCATGTGATCCAGGCTGGTTGCTTAATTTAATTGTGCAGCCTGTAAAACTGGAAATCTTTGTGTTTGCCTCTAGGTCATCAAATTAAAAGTTTTCAGAGCACCTTTGATGAAACACATCAGAGAAGAGCTAACATGAACTTCATGCAGTGCATTGTGTACAGCACAATGATGCCCCTCGATGACAAGAGACGATGAGTCACCATCAGCTCAGGGATTTGGAAGAAATGTCAATGAGGCTATAAATAATAGGTGCTGTACTGACACCTAAGAAGGTTAAGGGCAGGAATTAGTTGGCAGGGAAGAAAGCTGTGTGGGAGGGGCCGGCCACATTTCTACAGAGATTCTGGAGCCTGTTGTTGTCTAGTGGGATGATGGTGAGTTGTGATAGCCAAGAAAGGAAAGACCTATTTTTTCACTTCAAAGGAAGAACATATGCAAGACAGGATGGTGGTGGTGGTGGTGGTGGTGCATCCTTCCTGAGTGCCGAGAGGTAGATGTGAAGCTTCTGGAAGCTTCCCCAGGTTCTGAGCTTTTATGGTGGCTGTGAAATCAGTAGATCTGAACATGTCAGCAAGCATTCTGGAATCTTCAGACGGAAACTCTACAGAAAGGCAGAGACCAGGCATAGCTACTTCTAGAGGGCAGACTCCTACAGCCCAGACATGCCAGGGAATCTAAGAACATATTTCCGTCCTCCTGGGAAAGGCCCTCAAGGCAGTTAGTGGTTCAGATGACACATCCAGTCCTCTGCATAAAAAAATATGACGTGAGGTTAGAGAGCAGATGGCTGTGATTCCACAGACCTTCTGATCAATACTTTTCCGGTGATTCATTCTGGGGGGCCAGCAAAGGATGTTCTCAGAAAACTGCCAAGTGGCCTCACCATCTGATATGCTCCCACTCGCTTGTCAGTTTAAATTAACCACAAATATCTCAGGGGTGGCAGCCTGTAGACTGTCTAGAGACCAAAGGGAGTGAAACCATCTCCATGATGGTCAACACCTTGGCTTCTGCTACTCCTGTTGCCATTTTCAACTGTGTGGATTGAGGAGCTAGCTATGTGCTAAGGTGAGAGAAGTAACCACACCAAGCTACCTCACATGGGGCCTGGAATTAGGGGAAGGGAGAGGAATCAGGATTTGCTGGATGGAGAAATTAAGTGGCAGTGCTTATTAGAGTTGTCCCTTAATGGGCCTGAAAGGCTGATCTTTTATTACTTACTGGACATAGGCTGCCAGGAAGGGATATCATCCTGGGCTAGGTGACTGCATATTGCTAAAAATCTAAGCTCAGGCTGGAAGCTGGAATGTCCATGGAACAGTGTTTGGAACAGCAGGCTGAGTGGGTCCTTTGCTATAAGAGTTCTCAGTGGTACATCTCCATGTCCTTCACAAAATCCAGATAAAGTCCTGCTGCTATTGATAAGCATGAAACAGCCTCTCAGAACCCCTTGCTCTCGCGTGACCATGGCAGCTGGACAAAGTCAGTGTGCTTTTGTTGTGAAATGAGAGTTTGCTAAGACCTCAGGCTTCAGATTCTGATAGACTTGGTTTCACAAGCCATTAATACTTCCTAGCTCTGTGACAGAGTGATTAACTTCGGGCTTCCTGTCCCACTTTGGGCTGATGATAATGGGCTGATCTTGCTGCCACTGGTCCTTGGATCTGTGCCCCCCCACCCCACCCCACACACACTCTGTTTTATGTTGCAAGGAACTAATATTGGGAGCTTCAGCTCCCAGGCTCCCAAGTCAGTTAACTTCTAGCTTGGTTTGGCCAATGAGTTTTGAAGGACAGGGCCAGCATACTTCCCCCTTCTCTATTTGGTTCAATAGCATCTCCAGCAGGAGCTACATATTTAAACAAGAGCTTGCATGGACATGACCACACTCTCAAGGGCCACAGCACAGGTTTTAACAGTGTTGACAAGCCAGAGCCTTAATAAAGATGACTTTAATAATTGATTAAGTAAAACATGTGGTAAACTATGTGGCAGGGCAAGGGAATGTTGATTAGGACAAGGAAAAGCAGATGTTGAAGTATGTCAGAGCTTATTGGGTCCCCCGATGAGAACCCAAAGAAAAGAAGGAGGGCTTTGGGGCATCAGCTCAGGATAATAAAACAGAGGATAAGATTTTACAGTAGAGATGTTTAAACAAACATGGAGATAAAAGTTACCACTGTCACAACTCTGCAGAGAAATAGATTCTCAAAGTCATTTGAATTTGACATTCAAAAATTGTCAAAACAAGGTTTCACCCCACTTTTTTTTACTCTTCCTTAGACCTTGTAGTGGTTTAAATAGTAGATCCCGAAACATATATCTAAGTCCAAACCCTTAGTACTTGTGAATGTGACTTTAGATATTAAATAAGTTAATGATTTTGAAATGATGATCAGTGTTGGGTGATCTCTAACTTTAATGCCTAACGATCTTACTAGGAATACAAGAGGGAGATTTGAGGCACAGAAACACAGGAAAGAAGCCAGGTGGAGAAGGAAGCAGAGGTCAGAGATATGCTGTCACAAACCAAGGAACAGTGCAGCCATCAGAAGCCAGAAGAAGCACAGAATGAAATTTCCCTAGAGCCTCCAGAAAGACTGTGCCCTGCTGACCTTTACTTTTGGCATATGCTTGCTGAATAATTAGAGAATAAATTTCTGTTGCATTAGCTATCAAACTTGTTGAACTTCATTATGGCAGCCCCAGGGAACTAATATGGATCCCAGCATCCAGTGGTATTGTGTCATTAAGCTATTTCTTGAAATAGCTCACCTCTTTGCTGACCTCAGGGCTCTGGCTATGTCACATTGGACACATATCATATTTGTATTCAATGAATATAAACTCATATTTCACTGACAAAATTAAAAGAAAGATAGATTTATTGAGGGAGGCAGACAGCCAATGAATGTTGGAAGCCAAGCAGCTTGGGATAGCTGGCCATCTTTGCTTATCCAATAGTGAGTGTGGCTCTGAAGTACGCAAGAGGCATGGCTAGGACCATTCCTCCTCTGCACACCCATGGGCTTCTTATGGATGAGCACCTTGTCCCATTACCTGTGAGTGCCATGATAAAGATTCCTAGTTTTCATTCAGCGCAGCCACTCAGTGTGAGCTTAGAAATCCATCTGATGCACAACTGAAGAAACAGCAATTGATTTCAGGACTAGGGGAAACTGGCTGTATTGGATTTCTTGAGAGCTAGTATGACATTCTTCAACGTGGTCTCTCATTAAAAACGTTGATTATCATCTATTCATGACTTTTCTTTTTCTTGTCTTTCTATATTGATTTTATAACTCAAGTGCACAGTAAGATTTGATTCCTTTGAATTCTCTTTGCATTGAATCCCTGGGCATACTGTAATGTGCCACCTTTTCAAAAAATTTCTCCTTTTATAATTTCATCTGTGTTGAATTTTAAGCCTTTTTGAACCCTTTGTGCTATTCCTTCCATCTTTACCTTGTATTTTTGCTTATAAGAGCTTGGGCATAGATCACTCTGTCTTCTAGGGTTCCTGGATAGGCTGGCTGATTGGCTGGGTGGTGGTTAGATGGATAGATGGATGGACAGATGGATGGGAAGATGGATGAGATAATAGATTTTGGAGACCACATCCAAGGCAAAGAGAGTTTATTTACGCTAACATTGCTTGATATGAGGTCTTTATGCACAAACTGGGAATCAGATTGTTAAGTGGCTCCATTCTTATGTACATTCTTATGGACATAAGCACAGACAGGTTACCTCTCTGAGTCACTGGTGTTAAGATATGTCTGTGTTGCAACCTAACTAAAGTTGCACTTCCTCAAAGAACTCTTCATAGCAGGCACGTGAGGTGTCCTACTGTGTGCTCACTGCCATAATATGCAGTGGAGAAGAACAGTGTTCCTCAGTCAGAGCCCAGGATGTCCAGAAGCAAGAGGAAAATCAGTGGTGATGTGGAGGGCATGCTAGGAAGTGCAGAGCAGTATACACTGTACATTTGTACCAAAGGTGTCTAAGACTCACTTTTTTGGGCTTATAAATGAATCTGACTTATGAATGTTCTTCCAAAATGGAACTGGAGAAGTCAAGAACTTAATGTTTCAAAAATTTTTTTTTAACTTTAAAGAGGATAAAATAATAAAACCAATCAAAACAGACCAGTGTAAGAGATACAGGACTTCAAAACATTACAAAATCAACAATAGTTATGATAATTCCCTTGATGTCTTCAAAATAGCTGCAGATAACCTCAGACACAGTAAAAATCAAACAGAACAGAATAGAATATAAACAATAAAAACAAAACAATAAATGCAATAAAAGATTTTAAAACGTACCAATAGTAAATACGAAATTGCTAATACCTCTTGCTATCCTCAAAACAGCTGCTCCTACCATCAGATTTAACACAGTCAAACCAAAACAAGAGAAAAAACCCAATCCAACAAAACAATGGAAATGATACAGGACCTCCAAACAAGACCATAGGGAATCAACAATGGCTGCAACCCTCAGAAAGAGATCCTTGCTAGATGCCAAACTGCATATCGCTATCCTCTGAACAGATGATCGCACCGCTGGCCCTAGGCCTGCAATGTCAGTGAAACACCACAGCTTCACAGGCATCCCATTGCATTTCACCTCAACAGCTATCATAACAGCCTGTGTTTCTCTGTGATCAGTAGGTCGCTTACAGAGGTGGGGGGTGATTCATAATTCCTGTATTGCCAGTTAAAGCACCAGAAGGGGCTGGGGTCTGGCTTTTCCCAGTCCAGTGGCAGCTGGTTCCCAGACTGGGCTTGTTTGCTGGTGCAGTCTTCTTCTCTCTTCCCCTGTTACTCCATATCACAGAAGTAATATATTACACAATATATTAATGTCTAATATTTATTGACTAGGTATTATATAGCACTTCAGAAATTCTTTTCATAAATCATCTTTCACATTCATGATAACTTTATGAAGGAGAAACTACTATTACTTCCATTTATTAGATAAGAGAGTTAAGGGTAAGCTTCACTAGTGAAACAGATGTATTTTATAGCTAAGGAAGCTGAGATAAGCAAGTTAACTTGTCTAAGTAGAAGAGTTAAGATGCAAACACAATATGCTGGTTACAAAGTCAGGAGGTATTCATGAAATATCTGTTGGACACATGAATGACTCATGAGAAATATTACCAGGTATTGAGGCACCTGGGGACATTGGAGCTGAGGGAGCACTTATATACATCTGGGCTAACCCTCTCGCCAGTGCTAAAATGTCTCCTTTTGCTAATCCTAGAGTTACTTTAGATTCTCAGGCAGTAGGGATTTACCAACTTTTCTATTTCAGAAACATAACCCCCTGAGATGAAGCTGAAGTCCACTTCCATGGTGCTTTTTCCTATGGATACTTGTTTTGCCCTTAGTCATTTAACAAAAGGTTAGATGTGATAAGTTTCCAGTTGGATGATAGGCTTTGTACCAGCAAGGTGTCCCAGTTCTGACCTAACAGAAGGGTATCGGTTTTCCTGACAAACTGTAGTCTCCACATCTGGGTGCTCACCTTTCCAGGCAAGCTTTGTCCAGGATGAAGTACAGTGAGATCTTTCTTCTCTGTGTCCCTAGGCACAGATGTCCTGCTACTTGTAGACTGGAAATGGAACGATTTCATGGTGGCAAGAAAAATGTTTTATTTTGCAGTTGAAAACTTACCAAATATTGAGGTATGCCTGATTCCAGCTGATTTTCTCTATGGCATCTTGTGTGCTGTGTTTCCTTTTTAATCTGAGGCTTTAGGATATTACAGCTCTACGCATGAGAAGTGCTCTGAGGTCCAGAGAGGTTGCATAGCTTGCTTAGGGTCAAGTTAAATTTTCTTTTAAAATTGTTTTTTTCTGTGGGAGTAATAAAACCCAAAATGTGTAATTGTCATTGTGCAAAAGAGAGGAAAAGAAAGTGCTCTAAAGGATATAACTGCATGTATATTGAAGTGTATAAGATAGATAACCATATTACTGAGTTTTGTTGGATCATTGAACAGAACTGTTTGCAGTCTCACTGTTTGAATGTCCACTTTATGCGCTTTAATTTTGTAACTTGAACAACTATTTCTAAGATGACAATATGTAATCTATTAACTAGTGATTTCCTGTCTATTTTTTGTGAAATTCTGTATAACTTGTACCCCCTTTTTGTTTTTTTCTTTTTCTCCTTAAATAAAATAAAAAACAAAACAAAACAAAACAAAAAAAACCCAGTAGTTACCATAATGTCTCTTTCTTTGCAATAGTTGAGCATACCTTCATACACAATAGTATCAGACATGACAAAATAGTATAAAACCATTCAAGAGAATGAAAGTATTACAGGGCATTCAGAACCAAATAACCGAAAACGAACAATGGCTACTATATTATCTCACTGTCCACAAAAAATTTGTTTATACTATCACACATATTAAAATCCAATAAGATACAACATGATAGAACCAATGGAAACAAAAGAACAAAAGCATGGTAGGACTTTAAAGCAAGATGATATTAAATCAGCACTGGCTTTTATAATGTTTTGTTTTCTTCAAAATAGTTGTTCATACCATCACACATAATAAAATCAAACAAACCAGTATAAAACTATTCCAACTAATAAATGAAAACATTATAAAGCTTCAAAACAATGTAATTGGGAATCATGAATACCATGAACTGTTATGTACTCTTACCATTTCTTATACTAGGGAGACTATATGGTATTTATACATGTGAGTTTGATATATTTCACTTATGAGTATGGTCTCAAATTGCATCCATTTATTTATAAAATATCTCAGTGTGATCATTGTTTATAGTTGAGTAGTACTTCATTGTATAAAAATACCACAACTTTTTTACCCATTCCTCAGTTGATGGACACTTTGGTTGTTTCCAAGATCTGCCTATTATGAATTGTGCTGCTATAAACATGGGTGTACATATATCACTGTGGCATGATGTTTTCAGTTCTGGGAATATGCCTAGAAGCAGAATAGCTGGATCAAATGGGACTTCCAATCCTCGCTTTTTGAGAAATCTCCAGACTGACCTCCACAGTGGTTGCACCAGTCTACACTCCCACCAACAGTGCAAGCAGAGTTCCTTTTTCCCCACAACCACTCCAGCATTTATTGTTGGTAGTTTTTTTGCTCCTGGCCATTCTTCCTGTAGTGAGACGAAATCTCAGTGTTGTTTTAATTTGCATTTCTCTAATGAGTAATAATGATGAACATTTTTTCCTGTATTTATTTGCCATTTGTATTTCTTCATCTGAGAACTATGTATTCATCTCAGATGCCCATTTTTGGATTGGATCTTTGAATTTCAGGGGTCTGGTTTTTTAAAATTCTTTATATGTTTTAGACAGAAGTCCTTGTATGAGGGACAGTTCACTAAGATTTTTCCCACTTTGTGGGCTTTCTTTTCACTATGCTGGAAATTTCTTTTGACATGCAGAAATACTTTAGTAAGACGTGATCCCAGTTATTGATTCTGGGAAGTATTTCCTGTGCGGCTTGACTGCTGTTCATGAATTCTCTACCTACCCCTATGTCTTCAAGATTTTTATCTAGTTTGTCTTCCAACAGATTTAGTGAAACACTTGTTCTTGTAATTCTGTGTTATGCACTGACTGCAGAGGGTCAAGTACAGGTTTAGCCATAAAGTTTGGAAACCTTTTTCAACTAAATCAGTTCTAAATATAGCAAACCTGAATTTCACCTTAACTGCTACCTGTGAAGATCATTGCCTTTTAAGCCCAAATGCTACCAGAAATATATAGCTTTCCAACACTGCTAGTCCGCTCCTTGTGGGAAGATTGCAAAACCACTTGTCTGAATGCAACCATCTCTTTGCAGCCACTCAATCTCTGTCTACCTTAAATAATAATCAGAATGGATCCTTCCCTCCCATGTACCAATGTAGTAATTTGCATCTTTCCTTTAAAACATGAAATTATGCCTTATATTATGTATATTTTGCTCTTTTATGCAGTAGTCACACTGATTTGAGTACCCTTTATTATTAGCAAAGTGACAAGCTAAGTACTTTGTATGTTTGCCTGTTTTTTGTTTTACTTATTCTTTGCAATGACCCTATGAAGTTAACTGTGGATAGCATATGCATATTTTACAGAATGAGGTAGTCATTTTTAGGATTATGAAGCAAAGCGGTACCAGAGTTGAACTCATGCATTCTTAGAGAACAGAAGTTATGATTATTTTATTTTTTAATTTAAGAGAAAAAAAAGACACAGAAAAGAAAAACAAAAAGCAAAAGAGACAAAAAACCCAAAACAATAATATAGATGATAGGAATTTACCAATGGTTGTTCTTTTGCATATTGTTATCTTCAGAAGGGTTACCTAGATTACTAGGTACAGACATGCAAAACTGATCTAATCATGTGACTATTAACTGGTCTTTTCTAAGAACTAATATAACTAGTAGTATGGTTATCTTTGCTATCTTATGTATGTATACAAACTTATGTCTTTTTCCTTTCCCCTCCTTTCCCCTATATTTTTTGATTGTTTTATCTTTTAATTAACTTTTTTGGATTGGCGTACAGTTGTATGTTTTTCTGAGGTATAATGTGATGGTTTGTTGCATGGTACACTGAATGATGATCAAATAAAGGCAATTAGCATAACTATCACCTTAAACTTTTATAAAAACCCCAGACCACATCCAGCACATAGCAGCCCATGCTGCCAGAGCGTCACAGCCAGGCGGGCATCCTGGCTTGGAAGGAGGTAAAGCAGTCTTTTAGTTGAGTAAAGAGAACATTTAGCAGCTGTGCCATGGCAGGACTCTCTACCATCTTTCTTCAGGTGTCCAAAGGAAATATGGAAAGTAACAAGCCGTGGTGCTACCTATTTGCCCACTCTTGGTGGCGTGAGAGGTGCAAAATTCCTTACTGTCTTAGCAACGATCTAAGAATAATTTCTGAGAACAGATCTACTTTGTGACGGAAAACTCCTGGACAAATCACTTAGTAGAGAGGCTGAGACTCTGGATAAATAGGTGAGCTGTATCTGAGCAGATAGAACATATTTACTGCTCTGGAAAGGGAGAGGAGAGTGTGAGAGAGGGAGCGGGAAAGGATAGTAGGACCAGAAGTAGGGGTATCAGCGGTGCTGGTTAGGTTAGCATCACCCCAGAACTCACTGATCTTCGGTGGATTCTTGAACCCTAACAGATGGACAGCACAAATAGATGTCTTGTGGAATTGGAGAACAGGCTGTGCTCTCTCAGCACTCAAGGGGAATGAAATTAGTGAGCTAAATAAGATGCTCAACACCAGCAAAAAGCAAATGTCTGGAGGACAGTTGAAAACCTTCCCACACTGTAGAACTGTGGGTTCAAGGCCACGTCATTGGTGTCTCAGAGATTTTTAGGGGAGCCACTGTCATTGTTAACATGCTCACAGGAGGTTGTATGACTAATCTGAGCAGTTGGACGAAGAGCAAATAGGCATTTGTGGACAGCCCATGGCAGACACTGGGCTGCGTTGGACATGAACTCAAGGCTGACAGGGAGAAAATAGGAAGTGGAGCTCAGGAATTGCTTCCTCATTTATTCTTCTGGAAAACAAAATCTCTCTTCAGTTCTGCAGGCTGCTCATACATTTCTGCAGTGATTAACATGGTCATTGCTTCAACAGTAGAACCTCAGTGTGGGAGCTTTCTTTTCCTCACTTGTTCCTATCAAAATTTGTCCAGTGAAAAAATCTAAAAGATGTCTTTAAGAGTGTTCTGAACTTAGACAGGGGAGACCTGGGAGCAAATCCTGTGCCAGAACTTTTGACCCATTTGACCGAGGGCAAAGCACTTAACTTTTAAGAACCATTTTCATTTTGGTTTGTGTTTCTGTAATGTGTGTGTGTGTGTGTCACCCAATTCACTGAGAGTGACACAAGGGTACAGAACGTAATTATTTGCCTGTATCTTTAGTACAGTGCTTGGCAGTCCATAAAGTTGTGGTAAGAACAAACGATCGAATGAACACAAATCCCTGTCCTTGCTACTTCTGGGAAGCTCAGATGAGTCAATAAATATGAAAGAGGTTTAAAAAAACATAATTTGCCTGTTTGTTAGAACATAACTTGTCTCATCACAGCTAGCCGCTGCCACATTAGAAACAATTTAGCTAAACCAAATTTTATTAGCTAAACCAATAATGTTTGAGGGTTAGCTTTGCGGGTTAACTCCTGCCAGGGGCCACTTGTATTTTCTGGGTCAGTTTTAGGGAAATGTATTTATGTTTACAAGGAGAGTTTAGCTGACCTATAGGAATCATAGATAACAGTGACAAACGTACTGAAAAAAGGATATTTGATTATGGAAGAGGCTTTCCTGGGTTTCTTCAAGCAGGAAGTAAAAATCTGCCAGTACTGCAACATCTTTTTTAAGACGTCTGGAGAAATGCAGCGTAGTGGTGACAGGCTATGTCTTTAACTTAGTCTACTACAGGGATCCAGAAACAAATGGCTAAGCCCCATAGTGAGTGTGGGAATTAGTGATCACCAAGAGCTATAAACCATGTGAATTATGTTTTTCTTTTAGGTTTCATGCAAACCGTTTCCCATTTCATATTAAATTGCATCTGCTTTGCACAGTGATTTTTTTTTTAGAGCACTACAAATGATTTATGACTTTCAGCCTCTGTGTCCCACATGATTACATAAGGAACAGAGAAAAACAAGTGACTGAGCCAAACTTAAAAAAAAAGAACTAAACATTTTCAAAAAGTGGATTTTATCTTGACTTAGTCAACTAATAGTTTTCTGCTCACTAAAAGTACTCCCTCATTCCAAAGTGCACCCCATTTCTGCGAAGATCCCTCAGATCTCCTTTCACTGTTGCCAGCAAACTAAGACCTAGTTAATTTAAAACTGGGACCTCAGTGATGTCCAGGCATGTTCAGCTATCCTGAATCCTCTCCTTCTGCCTGAAAGTGAACTTTGCTGTTAGCTTGCCGAAAAAGCCTCATAAAGTTTAATTGATGATTGGACAAAGGCTTTGAGAACAGTAATATCTGCGAGGCTTGTCTTATCTTGCATCATAGACTAATAGAATTTCAGAGTTTTCAGGGGTTGGGATTACCTAGCTCTACTCATTATTTGACAGATAAAAGAAGTTGATGACCAAAGTGAAATGACTTGCCCAAAGCCATACAACTAGATAATCTCCAGTAGACTGGTGGATATAATCCAACTTCAGTTAGTGTATCTGTGCGTATATATCAATGAGCTCTCATCTCCTTACTGAAGCAGCAGTGATAACATTAGATACTACTTTTCAACTGCAGGGGTTGTGAAGTTATCAGACAGTTTCTACTGCTGAGTTGTTTGTACAGCCTGAGTCAATCCTGGGCACAGGGAATGGTGCCAACTGTTACAAGGCCAGGGTTCCAGGGCAAGGTTGGAGTTCTAGGCAGGAGGGGTGAGGAGTCTCTCCAGGTTAGAAATGGCCAGATCACAGACTTGAGAGTATGCTTGGAATCTGAGGTCTGGCTCAGTGGCCTGAGTACATGCAGGTTTGAGGGTTGGTGTGGGATGACAAGCTGAAGGTGTGTCTAAGGTGTGGACAGAGGGACACGGGGGCAGGGTAACTGTGATCACTGGTCAGAGTGTGTGGGCTGTGATCAAGGACAGGGGACATCAGACTAGGAAAGGCACCAGGACCAGAGCATGTTGTTTCAGGTTTAAGGTGAGGATGGAAAACCCACCCACAATCACCTAGGAGAAAAACAAATAGTGTGTAGGGTATGAGCCTCAGCTTGGGAAGCGCAGGGTATCACAAAGTTCCCTACTCAAGAGCACAGATTTAGGAGTCTGAACCTGTGGTTTGTTTGTGGGCTCTGCCTTTTATCAGCTGTATCATTTTGGACAAGTCACTTAGCCCCCTAGGACTTAGGTTTCTCAATGACTGGATAAAACCTACTATGTGAATTTGCCAGAAAGGTCTGAGGCCATGTGTACAAGGACTGCGCACCGTCCCTGGCATAGTAAAGGTAGCTGTATTTCCTTTAAGACTTCACCTTTGGAAATGAAGCAAATATGGATTTGAAACACAGTTCTGTTATATATTATGTGCTGTTGGACAGGGCTCAGTGTTTCTGAGTCTCAGTTTTCAATCTGTAAAATGGGAATAATAACCTCCGTATTTTGGGATTCTGTGAGAATTAAGTGAAGTAACATAAAAGGCCCAGTGTAATGTACTCAAGGAAAGGTAGTCCCAGGGAGCTGGAAGAATCAGGATGAGGTTAAAGTCAGAAGTTAAAGGAAGAAAGGGATGGTCATAAAAATATTGACAATGACTTTTTCTTCACCACTAGTTGCCTGTACTGTTTGGAAAAATTGTTTTAACCGAGGCTGTTTTTTTGGTGTGTGTGTGGTTTTTTTTTAGTAAGGCTGTTTGATTAAAGAGAAAAAGAATGGCTAATAAAAGGTAAAACCTGCTTGCTTCATAATATTTGAGTGTTAAGGATAGGTAGATAAAGCCAAAGAAGTGAGCCTCTGTTGCTGAAGACTTCTTGTAGGTGGAAATCACTGTTACTGTTTTGGATTGAAATAACCAACTTTGCAAAGCACTTAACCGGGCTGAATGTTTTGAAGGCGGAGACACCATCACAGTCTGCAGCAGAGTATCCTGCAGTAAGTCAGTTGTGCTGGTTTGCACATTAAGCACTGAATGTTGTTTTAGCCCACCATCAGGCAAGCCCTTGATGAACCTGTCTGTGCCTTGGCTGGAGGGAGACATCCTAGGATACGTGAGAAGGTGTGGCTGCTGAGGATTCTCAGTTCCTATCAACACCACTCATGCTCCAACGCTGCTTATTATTCTCAACTCCAAACTACATCGCTCTCCACATACAACTTCAGCTTCCAGTGGAGAGTGCAGCTTGTCCAACAGGCAAGTATGTGTACAATTTGAAGACTTCTCAAGGCTGAAAGTTTTCAGAAAAACTTTTTGTTCTAAAAAAAAGTTCCAGATTGTCCCTCAGAAAGAGGATTCTCTTCTATCTTCATATAATCTTTCATTCAATAAATATTTACTGGGAGTCTATGTGGCCAGGCAGAGTTAAAAAATTAAAAATTACAAACAAAGAAACGATAATAGGAAAAAAACAGAGCTAAAGCAAAAGAAGTATAATTTTATTTAAAATTAGGGTAGAAAAAATGTATTTAATTAAGAATAGGGAAAACCAACATGTTAGTCTCAGGTCACCCATTCATACTTTGACCTGAGGCAAGTCACTTCTCTTATTCTTTCGATCCCAGATTGTCATCTACAAAGATGCAAGAGTTGGGAAAGTTACCCTCTTTGGAATGTTTCAGTAGCTTTCCTTTTGGAGAGCAGACAGAGACAGTGCTGATTTCCAGTGGTATTCATAGTGAGCACTATTTGTTATTTTTTTAAAAAAAATTTCTTTCAAGAAAAATTTGTACATCTTTATGGGGTACATTGTGGTGATTCAATGCATCTTTCTTGTCAGCCCAAATGCTACCTGGGTGTTCCAGAGACGCCAAAGAAGAGACACTTTCCTCCGTGCAGCTGTAAAACCAGTGGGTGGATTGGCTGCCTCACCTGGTTTTCAGAATGATGTCAAGCCTGGGAAGAAGGCAGTTGGCTCTGGGAGTTTTCAGTGTGGCCAAGAGGAGAGCAGGACTCAGAGAGATGGGCGCCATGCATGAGATCCAGACATTGCCATAGGAAATCCAAAAGCTTCTGAAAGTCAAGGATGAAATATTTGCTTCTATATCCCTTTTTCCCTTTCTGTCCAGACAAACTGAGAATTCATTCCAGCTCAGTGACCTCGAATTTGGCCTTCTAGTGCAGCCTTGTATTTTTAAATTCTTTATGATATTTGCTTCCAACTGTCTCCTCAAGATATATTGCTCAGCACACCTTCCCAGGGACAAGGGGTCCCAATTCCAAATGGATGTACTGAGTCTTCCTGGCCAAGGTGACATCCTCTCCGGCAGCTATGGAAAGAGTATTTGCTATAGGGACAGTGGATGGTGCTGACATATCCCTTGGCTGCTAACATTTGGTTTTGGAGTGATGGGACATGAAGGACAATTGATCTCATTTGAGTTCTTGGAGAGGGTGGAAGCATCATCATTGCTTTGCAACAGTGCTTCTCACTTCCCACTAGTCTCGGAGAAGAGCATCCCAGTTCTCAGCCAGGGCCCTGGGGTGCTTCCACTGGAGGCTCTCAGTCAGTCTGAACCAATGTTCAGGGATGAGATCCAGTCACTCTGATCAACTCTTCTGGGCTGCCTTTGGCTTTCAGTGCTTACTCTGTTGCTGTTATGGTTGTATATCGATGTTCCCCTAAAGCCTTGTATAGTCATGGGGAACAGTATTTTGAGAAGTGGCTGAATCTAGAGTTTGTGATTGGTTCATTGTCTAACGCTAGGTTGGGTGTGAGTGCTACACCTACCCTAAAGCAGGTAGCCTGCATATAGTAGAAGGGAGGAAAAGAGACTTGCTGGTCTCCCTTTTACTCTTGTGGCTTTTGCTGTATTCTGCCACCATAAATGGTTATCCTTCTGCCATGTGCAACCCTGCCTTAGAGCCAGATGATTATGGACTAAAGCCTCTAGAAACTGTGAGCTAAATAAACCTCCCTTCCCTTAGTTTTAAACATCAAATATTTTGTCTTGCAATCAGAAAAGTAACTGACACAGAATTTGGTACCAGAAGTGGGATTCTTGCTGTGACTATACCTGATCATATTGTTCAGGAGCCTTTAAAAATAGTTTGTGGGAAGAGTTTGGAAGTTTCAGATACACCAACTGAAAAAGTAGAGCTGAAGTGACTTGGGCTGCTTTGTATGGGAGATCCTGGTCAGAGCCCAGGAGACCAAAATACTGTTGAAAATCCTGCCAGTAAAGACCAGGTGTGGGAGGTTTCTGCTGGAAGAACTGCATTGGCTGTTAGAGTCCAGGCAATGTCTGTTATAGCCTGGAAGAAAGTTTGTCTGCATTTTACCTGTGCCTAGAGACTGAGATTAAGGGTGGTGGCCTAACTAATCTTATGAAAAAATTTCAAGGCAATCAAATATTGAGGTGGTGACTTGGCTATTGTTGGGGGATTTTAGCCAGGTTTATGTTGAAAATCAAGAGCAAAGAGCTCTGTAAAATGATTTAAAACAGTGTGAATTTGTCCAGAAAGGAAGCTCCAGTAGATCCTTGGACTACAGAGACGAAGAGATCTTGATTGCTGAAAAGAAACAGAAAAATACAAAACATAGCCCAAGGGAATCACAAAGAGCAACAGAACTCCACTTCTTACATCCTCGTAACTTCAAAAATAAAAAATTTTGCTTTAAAAAGAAAGCTTCAGATCACTATGTTCCCGAATGGTGGTGGCTGGAACATGCTTCAGAATGGTAGCAGCCTGGAGAATTTGTTCCTTAGAATTGGATTCAGAGTGCCCAGCAATCCAAGCACTTGATGATACCTACAGCCAAGAGAGGGAGAGAAGTCTGGCTACTGCTCCAGCTGGCAGCAGACCTTGGCATCATACACATGATGCTGGTTTTAGGTACAAAATGGGATTAAGAAGGCTTCCACCTGTATTTAAAAGGCCTGGGAGGCCAGAAAGTGCCCCCCCTAAAAGGGCAGTGTGAGGGTAAAGCTATGAGGGTAAAGCCAAAGATGCAGTGGAGACCCCAAAAGTTTGGAAAAATGAAAAACGTAAGTCATCTAAAAAAACCAACATGGAAGGAGCCACGCCAGTCTAAGACAAAAATCATGGGAGCTACTACTACCAAAAGTTCCATGGGGGCAGAGCCACCCAAGCTATTTAGAGCTCACAACTAACTGCAGAGTGTCTCAGATGTTGCATATGGAACTACATAACTTCATGTTTGCCCTGCTGGATTTTGGACTTGCTTTGGTCCCATTTTTTTTGTATTCCTCTATTTGTAACTTTTAGAATGGAAATGTTTAATTTATCATGTGCCATTAAATGCTGAAAGTGTTTAATTTTCTTTTCATTTATATATGGGCTCACAACCAAAAGTTTACCTTAAATCTCAGGGGACACTTGGGAATTTAACTTTTCAGCAACGCTAAAACTATTAGGACTTTGATAACTCTTAGAGATGAACTAAATGCCTTTTGTAAAATAGACATAAATGAGTCTTTGGGAGGTCAGGGGCAGAATGTTGTAGTTTGTGTCTGGATGACCCACCAAAGCCTCATATGGTCATGGGAGGGGCGGGCTTTTCAGAGTTGGCTAAATCTAAAGTTTGTGATTGGTTCATTGGTGTGAGTGCTACATCTGCCCTAGGGTGGGTAGCTTGTATGAAATACAAGGGAAGAAAATAAGCTTGCTCCTCTCCTTTTGCTCTTGTTGCTTTTGCTGTCTTCCACCATCATAAATTATTACCTCTCTGCTAGGCCACCCTGTCTTGGAGTCAGCTGATTATGGACTAAAACACTTGCAAGCTGTGAGCTAAATAAACCTTTCCTCCCTTAACCTTGGGTGTCAGGTATTTTGCCACAGCAACAAGAAATGGAACAAAGACAGTTGCTCTTTGTGACATGAGGAAAATGAATTTGATCAGGTCTTTTCCCCCTGCACTCTGAGTTACACTGAGCGTTTCTCCTGAATATTTGTGTATGGTGAGAGAAGGTGCTGGGGTTTTGGTTTTAAAATCAGGAAACTCCCCTTTAATCTGTTACATTTTAAACTTTGTTTACAAGATTTCCTTTAAAGAAAGTGACTTCCTAAAATAAAGTGACTTCTTGTAAAAAGGAAGTTTTGTAAAACCAATGGGATAAATCCACTTATTTGCACATCAGGCTGTGCTACAGGCTTGGAGATTCCAGATGTGTCAACTGCTATTGTTGCCTTGCTTTGACCCCATGGACCCATCATTCTTTTATTCATCATGCTCTTATTCCATGCACACAGGACTCTGCCTCTGGGCTTTCTTGGTATGCAGCAGCATGCTTGCCCATTGAGCAGAGCTGTCTGGAAGTGCTGGGGACAGATATCTGCAGGAGTAGCCTTCAAGGAACAGATGGAAATTAGCAGAAAATACCCCTTGGTGGGGTAACTCGGAGGCTTGTGCTATATGATCTCCCAGAAGTCCCGCTGGGAACATCACTCAGTTGCACATCAACACATCGTATTTTGGCTGCCTTCTTTTCCATCTTGCTTTCCAAATCCCCTGCTGGTGTCTTCTGGGATCACCTCCCAAATGTACTTACTACTTGCTCTTGAATCCCTGGCTCAGTGTCTGTCCAAGGGAGGAACTGGGGGTTTCCTAGCTTGTCCTGTGGATCTTACAATTTTATGTGTGTTTATTAGGTGATGTTGAGCCCCCAAAGGATCAGAGTCAAGGACCCAAAGCTGCCTTTGACTGGGGCAAGCTCCAAGTCAGTTTTTAAACCAATCTCCTGATTGAAAGTTGCCAAGTAGTTACTGAGTGCCAACTGTACGCCAGTCCTATACTGGGCTCTGGGACAGGGAGCCAAGCATTGGAGTAGAAAAATGGCTGATTAAACTCCCTCCTTTAGCAAGGTGTAATGGAGCAGGCCCGTATTCCCAGGATTTGTGAGGGTGAGCCAGAAGAATTGCAAGTTGGAGACCAGCCTGGGCTACAGAGTGAGACATTGTCTCAAAAAAACAAAAACAAAACATCTCTCTTTTAAGATCCATTGATGTTCTCTTGAAGTTGGGCCCAGTGAGTTATAATCTGCTAAGAAAAGGAAAGACTTAATCCTCAAGCATTTTGAAAATAAAAACAAGGCAACAGGGGTGAAATTTCTTGAGTTGTCTTACAACTCACAGGTACAGTAGATAGAGATACAGATACATCATTCATTATATATGTGCATAGGCACACATTGGTAACTTCTTTGTTCAGTAACACTGAGTACTGTTTCAGCCTTTGGAAGCAATGTAAGGCTTGGTTCTTCATCTAGTTGTAGAACGTAGTTAAAACTCAGCTAGTTGCAGAATTCCTTAGCCAGCAGCACTGGGACCCTCTCGGAGGCACAAAAAACCAAGGGCAGAGTAAGCAGCAGAATGCTTAAGTCCCCAAGTAGCCATCTCCTGATCCTTCCAATCTTAATAAGTGAAATCCCACTGGAGAAGAACCTAACCAAGGTAACAGGGTCCAGCTCCTAAGAGAACTGTTTAACAACTGAGTTGCACAGGGCCGTGGACCTTCATGTACACCAACTTTTATGTGTGACTTTCTCCTCCAGCAATCGCGTCGGTTCCTGGCTCCATGCGATTAGGTTGCACCTTTCATCAGCTTGGGCAGGAGTGCAAAGCTGTTATGTGAGAAACTTTGCTAAGTTGCAGCAGAATCTGAAGGCTGCGTTGTCTGGCATTGAAACAATTGGATTATTTGTTCAAATAAAACGGGTCAATTCATTTAAAGAAAACAAAAGCAAAGTGCATGGTGGTTTGGCATGATGAATACCAAAAGCACTGGCCGAGGGAGGAAGTCCTCACGTTTCACCAGCCAGGTCCGCAATTTGTAGTCTCAGCCTCTCTGTAGCTATTGTTATTTTTCCCTTTCTTTCTTATTTTTAATAAAATAAACTTCTGGATTCCACTGTTGAGATCCCAGTTGGCTGAAAAGGACCTCTTTCTTTCTTTTGGCTCCTGCCGTCTTTTTCTGTCCCTGAGATAAGGATTATCAGGGGGCCAGTTTCTGGGGTTGGGGAAGAAGGGCTGACTTGGGTGGAGAAGGGGTGCAGCCTGTTTCCTTAAGTCCACATCTGAGCACTGGCCCAGCTGCTCCTGTGTCTCAGGCCAAGAAATTGTCTTTTTATTGCCCCTTAGGTCTGAAGAGAGGCTTGAGCCAGGCGCTAACATGGAGTTCTTGGGAAGGAGGAGACTGGGTGAGTGTGCCCTGTGCAAGTGGATTCTCCTGAAGGTCTGGACAGTCCCCTGGTGGTGTCCAGCCCAGTTCTTGCAAACTTCAGAGAAAGTTAGATCTGCATGCCAAGTAAAAGCTTCTTGATCACTTGGCTCCCCAGGGTGGGCACAGTCCAGCCTCCTTCTACAGACAGGGAGAAGGTGTTTTCTTTCAGTTTGCTGGCAGAGTAAGGACCAGGGACTGGCTTTCTTGGCTTCCCACCAGGCTCCCTTTTGATCTGAAGGTAGAAGAACCTTTAAAGACAGGCTCTAAGTGAGCACCTGAGGAAAAGCACTGGTGAGGGTTCACATTTCCCTTTACATGCTCGCTTGGGCCTGTTGGAGACTGACAAAGTCAAACCATGGCTATTTTTCTCCTAGTACTGAACTGGATTGCTGCTGCTTCTTGGATTCCCACAGAGTATAGCTAGTTCATACTTAGATAAAGCGAAATAATGGTGTTCAACGCTAGCTTACTCTCTACATGCAGTGGTGGTGATGCCAACAAAGTGGTGTCAGTGGACCATCAGAGCGCATCTGCCTGGCATTCATTTTGGAGCTTGTGGCCAGTCAGTGAAAGGATGGGTGGGGCATATGCTGTTAGCTTGTTTCCTTCTCTCTGCTTGTTTGTTTGAACATATCTATTTGAATCTGGGTAGATGGCTTGTGGCTGTAGCGTGATTCACTGCAGACCACGTGCTATACTTTTGGATTTTAAATGTCTCCAATGGTCCATGTCCTAATGGTGAGGTCCCCAGCTTGCTGCCATCAGGAGGTCTCAGGTTAAATGGGGATGTGTCCTTGATGGGCACCGTGAGACCCTGGCCTCTTCCTTTATTTCCCCAGCCATGTGGTACAGAGGTCTCTACTATGTGTCCCCACTATGATGTACGGTGCTGCTATGGGTCAAAACAATAGGATCCATTAATCATGAACTGACCACTGTAAAACCAAGACCCAAAATAAACTGTTTCTCAGATGTATTCATTTCAGTTATTTGTTAGGGTAAAGGAAAGTTGACAGGTCACCATGGTTAAGAGCAAGAATTCTGCACTCACAAGGTTGTGATTCTGAAGTTTGGTTCTGCTTCTGTCTCATGACTGTGCAACTTAGATGATTTTCTTTGTCCTTGTTTCCTTATCTGTGAAATGGGAATGATACTACTTGCATGATGAGGTTGCTAAGAGATTTACAGGAGGAAATGTGTCCTAGGTGCTAAGCACAGGGGCCTGGTTCAGACAAACACAACCAGCTGCGAGGATTTTCACTCCAGAATGTGATGATACAAATGATTTTCCCAGAGCAAATATTACACTATATACAGAACTTTCTAATTTGGGATTTCATGGTTTGCCCTTCACCTCTCCCCCTTTATCCCTTCCTATTCCTTTGGCTTGGTTTATTTTCTATGAACCAGTTTGAAAATGAAAGCATAAACATAACAATAGAATGTGAGGGGTCTTCAGTTGCAATGCAGACCTGAGGCTCAGGGTAGAATTTCCCCTTTTCCCTGGCTGTGAGTAGCCTGTTTTAGTCTCTGTCTCAAAGAAAGACCATATTGGCCCAAGTATCATTATCTATGCACAGAGTAGTTACCTCTGGAATATTAATTGCTTAAGAATTAAAAATTATCATTTGTACTTAAATGCTTGAAGATATAAAAGCAAATCTGGTGTCTAGGACATACAATACAGTCTTAGGGCACTCCTCTTTGGGTCCCAGCTTCTAGCATTGTACAATGAAGAGGTTGAATTATTATTATTATTATTATTATTTTGAGACAGGGTCTCGCTTTGTAGTTTAGGCTGGTTTTGACTCACTTCGACTTTGAGCTCATGGCAGTCCTCCTGCCTTAGCCTCCCAAGTGCTGGAATTACAGGTATGTATCATCATGCCAAGTTTAATTCTTTTTCACGGTGAAAATCTTTCATTAACCAAAAGCCTACACCCTGACCCAATATACGAAGAACAAAAAATCAGACCATCTGAAGCTATTTTGGTTGACGAGCTCACATGCACCCTGGAGTTTTTCTGATTTAGGGTCTTCTTTGTCTCCCCAAAGAGCTTGTTATGGACCTTCAAAATACCTCTGGTTCCAAGAAAAGAAACGCTCTGTCCTAAGTGGTCTCAGTTAAATGACACTTCTATCTTAGTCTAGAATCCTACAAATCCCAGCAAGAAGGAACTGGATCCAAGATAGACTTTGAAGTGACCATGGAGTGGAGGCTGTCTAACTTTTGGACTGCTTTCCCGTGAGAAGCTCTTTCTTAACTTTTTGCAAAGGTCATCTCATTTAAGCCGAACAACCTTGCATGAAAGGATCCACTATTATTATCCCCATTGAGGAGACTGAGGCTTAGGAGGTCAAATAAGCAGCCAGTGTTATCAGCTGTCTGCAGCACCCACATTCTTTACCATTTTCTAGCTTCAGGCTGTCGAGGTCAAGAAGACAGTAGTGGCTGCTGTGTGTTATTGCCTTACTTACCACTGAAAACCACAAGTTAGTGCAGTTGTTTAGAAGTGGTTGCCAGATGCAGTTTTTGTTAATGGGTCTGTGTAAGTTGGAATGCTAGGAATATAAATAATTCCCATCCTGAATGAGCATGCGTGCCCTCTTTGTGGACACCGAGGCCCTCAGAGACTTACTCTACGTGTGCTCGGGGAGTCCGGTGGTCAGAGATGCTTCATAGGTGACCGGGGCAGGCTGGGGAAGGTTGCTTTCTCTTTCCTCACTGGCCAGCTTCAGGAGCTCTTCCTCACCCAGCTCAGTCAGACTCAAACTTCTCACAGACCAGGTCCTTGCTAATTAGGGTGACTCAAGCCCAGGGCTAAGCCAACAGACTTGGTAAATGATACAGACAGCCCCAAATCACTTTGGCCCTGCGCTGTCCTTCTGACTCATCATCCTCTACGTGACTGGACTTTCTGGTCCCCCTTTCCCCTCCTGAGTATTTTTCTGTTTACAAAACATTTTAAAATACATTTTCTTGTTTGATCCCCCAATCACCTCTAGGAGTTAGGTGATCCCAGGCTTACTTTCCAGACGCAGAAACCAAGACCCAGTGGAGTTCATGATTTGCTCTCAATCGCATAGCTACTAATTAGCAGAGCAATGATTCAAGTCCAGGCATTCTGTCTCCAAATGATAGAGCCCAACTCTGACTCAGGCTCTGGGATTTAACATTCTCTTTCTTTTCCCTCCTAATTTGACTCGTGACTTCATAAACTCTAATCTCTTCACCCGCAATTCCTTCTCAGTGGTGGATAATTTCTGCTTTACTCCTTTGCCAGCATAGCACTCCCTTTGCCTCCTGCTTCATTCTTGTACTGTTTCTCACAAACTTTTATGAAGCACCTACTGTGGACCAGGCACTGAGTTCAGGACAGAGGCTAAAAGGAAGAATGTGACTTCTCTACCAAGCTGGATATTGTTGTGATTGATATTTTGTCAACTTGAGAAGTTTAGAAGCTTAACTAAGAGCCTCAACAGGGAACCAGGGTTCTTACTTTGTAAATATCCTCATTCTCTGCAAGAGCAGGGCAAGGAGATTTTATGAGTGCTGCACTGGCCCTGAAGGGTTGTGGGGAGTGGCCTGTATACAATATAAGGGAGGAAAAGAGGCTTGCTCTTTACCCTTATTGCTCTGGCTGCTGCCTTGAAGTGCTGCCCCAGTGCCCTGCCACATTGCCTTGGAGCCAGCTGATTATGGACTGAAACCTCCACAGACTGTGACCTAAATAAACCTTTCCATCTCTCATTTTGGATGTCGAGTATTTTGTCTTAACAATGAGAGAAAAGTAACCAAGATGGATACCTTCAACTAAATTCATCTCTCTTCCATTGGTTTCTTCATATATGCCTTAAATATTGGCCCAAAGCAAATAAATGAACAAACAACCCCCCCCCCCCCAACCACACACACACACACCACCAACCACACACATATCAATGAAGAGGAGGTTAAGGTGGGAAGAGGATCTGAGCTGTGAAATATAGATGGACAGCTCTGGGAGGAACAAAAACTGCAGTGGCGTTGCTTAGGCCTTGCACGTGAAGCTGAGAAAGGAACAAGGCTGCTGGGGAAAGGTAGAGAGCCGAGATGCTGACAGGCTGGGTCTACCACTCAGACTGTTTAGGCTACAGTGAACTTCGGAGAAAAGTGAATTAATCATTGACATTTAAAAACCAGACCAATTTACATGCAAATCTAGGTTTCTGGCTCCTCTTTCATCATGGAAATATCCAGCAGTATTGAGTCAACACCCAAAAGCAACAGGTGACAGGTGCCGCATTGTCAGGATCCCCACTGCTCCCGGATAGCCTGCTTCCCGCACATCCTCTGCCTGCAGGGAGCGCTGGTTGGGAAGTAGGTCTAGGGATGCTCGGTCTCTGGATAATGTACTCGAGGGTAGGTCTTTTTTTTTTCTTTTTTGAGGGTAGATCTTCTTCTTCTGGCTTTATCTTAAATTCTTGGTCTTTGCCCCAGTTCCCATTCCTAAGACCCGAGCCTGATATTCCTAAAGGGAGCACAGACTCCTTCAGTGGTATCTAAAGAAAGTTAGAAATGGAAAGGCCACCGGCCTTGCCTGTGAAGAAGAAAGGATACGGGGTTTTGGGAATTTGATGTTCCGTGTTGGAGCCAGTTAACAGTGGAGACGAGGGCCAGAGAGCAATTTTCTTTACTCTCCAGTTGCCATTACACTGATTTCACCCTCCATGTAATCTTGTTATACTAAGACGACACCACACAACGTAAATTCATCCTCTGTTCTCCAGTGAGACAAAGGCTTGCTTGCTTGCCCTTTTTGCTTTTATGAAAAGTCATCGCAGTGTATTTTACTTTGGCCTGGATCTGTTTTTATGAAAAAAAAAAAAAATGAGGGACCTAAAGGCATATCTGGCACATGCTCCAAAGAAAACAGTGCCTTGAATTCTGAGTTGTTTTTGTTCCCTGCCTAAATTCTTTGAAAATTCTGCAAATGATATGTTTTACATGTTTATTTATTTCGTGAGTCAAGCAACTCATTGCAGCGGAGGCTGTCCACCGGTTTTAGGTTTTTGAAGGAGTGACCACTCACTTAGGGGGTACCTTTCATTCTTTCTTAAAGCATTATCAGCATGGGTGGCACAGTGTGTTGGGTGTTATGGATTAAGAACTGGTGGTCAACTTAACGCCAGCTGGATTACATCATCATGGCACTGAGCATAGGTGCTCCACCTGAGGAAAGTTGCCAGCATAAATAGAGGGTGGAGAAGGAGAAGGAAGGCTTAATGTGTTATTGCAATGAGGCATTGTGGGTTCTCCTATGAGTTGCTGTTTGAGCCATTGGTTCTCCTGGAGAAGCTCTGGTCCTCACATCAAGCATTGTTTTCTGGCTCCGGAAGGGAAGACATGTGCCATTTGGTCTCCAGGATGAACTTCCTGGCATGTACCTGATGGTGCTTGTCGTCGGAGGCCTCTGTGTTGCTGAGGATGGCTGTAGTGCCTTTCAGAATAGCCCTGGTCTTTGTTGTGAGTGTGACTTCTTGGCTTCAGCGTAGAACCCTCATCCCACCAGCACAGCGCCTTCACCCTCCTTTCTAGCTTCCACTGCTGACCTCTGAGCCTTTCCAGCATGGATCCGTAAAACAGACTCATCTGAGTCCTTCTTGTGCGCTCTGGACCTCCAGCTGGACTCGTGGGAGGCATTGTCATGAGCTCTGGGTTTTCATCTGAGACATTGCTATGGGATTTAGGCCTTGACTAAATATTCTGTCTTTGGTGTTGTGAATAGATTTCCTGCATTTTCCTGTGTTAACTCCCAGTGACTATTATAAAAATAATATTATAAACTCCATGTCCTGATTCTAATTGTTCTCTGCACAACCCCTGACTACAATATTGGGTAAAATACCCACCTGGTGCAGTGTAGAACCACTTTATTGCTTACCGTGAGATCGTAGAGGAGTGATTTGCCCTCTCTGAGCGAAGGTCTTCACCTGTAAAATGAGCAGAATGAACTGCATCAGGCTTCTCAAAATCAATCATTCAAGTGTCACTTTCATGACCTTTGTCACAACACTTCGTTCTGTGGTTCTATCGTGGAGGTAACATTTTTGTCTGCTTACTAAAAGGTAAAACTGCTATCACGTGGCTAGAATAGAAGCAGTTACAAAGTTATTACGGTCCAGTCAGATACTGTTGAACA
This sequence comes from Cavia porcellus, assembly GCF_034190915.1. Taxonomy (NCBI): domain Eukaryota; kingdom Metazoa; phylum Chordata; class Mammalia; order Rodentia; family Caviidae; genus Cavia; species Cavia porcellus. The sequence continues at coordinate 14,918,377 of NW_026947502.1, read as the reverse complement.
AGCAATCGTAGCTGACTTCAGCTGATTTCAACCATCCTTCTTGGGAAATTTCTCATTTAATCTTCGTGGTAACTGTGTGGCAAAGAACCATCCTTAGCCCCATTTACAGATGAAGAAACTGAGCCCTACTTAGTTTTATTACTTTGCCCATGGTCACAGGTCACAGACATCCTGTGTGCCTTCACTGGCAGGCTGCACTATAGTCCCAGGAGTGGGCTAGTTCTCCATGTTAAGAAGGGATGATTACCTATGTCAAAGGGTGTTAGAGGGACAGTGACCCTAGCAGATGGTTTCTCCTGGACATCACCAGCCATGCCACTAAGCAGCGAGCAGGGAGCAGGGTGCAAGCAGAGGCCTCTGTGTCCTCTACCCCCTATCTTACCCAGGCTGGCTTTTGTCTCTGCAGCTCGCCTGGCTGGTGCAGTTCTTTGTGATTTACCTGCTCTGTACTGAAGCTCTTATCTCACACATTTTCACTTGTTGAATATCAGACTTTGCCTTAGTTATTTTTCTTAAGCGAAATGTTAGGGGGGAGAAAAAAGCACAAAATAGAATTTTTCAAACAAGGAAGCTCCCCTCCATTAGGAACACAAAAGGAGCCGGTGATTAGCTGCAATCAGCATAAGTCCCCGTAATGTTTCAATAATGACTTGGAATATCTTTTAATAGCAGTTAACAAACCCTAGAGGGCCAGGCGGCTATTGTCATTCACATCACTCTGCTTCTGTCTCGTCCTGGCTCTGCAGGGATGCAGGGCGGTGGCTGGTGACCTATGGCAGGGAGAGTGGGGGAATAGACAGGAGCCTCAGGACGCCTCTGGCACCAGCGGGGCTGCTAGTGTGATACAGAGCGGGCCTGGGCCCAGAGTCCTGCAAAGTAGATCCAGACACTGGTGCAGAGCACTTCCCTGATGTGTGGTAAAGGGTCCCATAAGGGTGACACATGCCTTTTTCTAAGAGGATGTGTGAATACCACCAGCAGGTGCCCTGACATGGCATTTCCTGCCAGAAGTGCGTGGTGCTCACACTGCCCCAAGAAGCTTCTCAGAGCATCTAGGAAGGGGTTGGGGCTGGAGGAGCCTGGGCTGTTTTCCCACTATGGGGAGGGACTGCTGGCCTGGTCTTATGTTTACCTTAAGAATGCACCAGGAGCGTTAGGGAGCCCTGGCTGTATATCAGGCATGGGGCTGAGTGCTCAATGCACTGTCACATTTACCCTCCCCAGCTGCAGGGAGCTGGTACTGTCATTACCTCTGCACTACACATGAGAACACTGAGCCCTGGGGCAGAGAAGTCACCAAGTGGTGGAGCCAAGATTCAAAGCCAGACAGTCTGGCTTCAGAGCCAAAGCTATTGAGCCCCGTGATGTACGAAGGAAGGGTTGTTAGATCCTAGGTGGCCATGGAACGGACAGGAGATGATCATCAGACAGGGTAGGATGCAGGGCAATGGAAATCATTTCTTTAGGCCACTGGCACTGAGTGACTCAGCACTCACCCGACTTCAGGAGTGGACCATAGCTCAGGGGTTGCTTTCCTGCTCTGTGGTTTCGAAGGGCAGCTGAACACAGAATGTGTTCTGTCTACTTTTCCTCTTCTCTGGGTTCAGCACTGTAGGCGGTGCTTGACAGACAGACAGTGTGCTGTGTGATCCTGGACAAATAATTTAAGCTGTCTGAGCCTTAGTTTCCTTCTCCATAAAATAGGGACAACAGCGGTATCTGGTGGAAGGGGAGGTCATGGGGATTGTGTGAGTGATTCTTTGCTGAGCTCTCAGGGAGTGCCTGACACAACAAGGACCCCAGAGTGTCTGGAAGGAAAGGAGGGGGAACCAAGGCCTTATATAGGATCCTACCAGTCTTCTCTGGCATCCACCTTCAGGAATGGAAGCACTGTGGTGTGTGGTCCTCTAGAAAACCCTGCTACTCAGCATGTGGTCCATTGGCCAACAGCAACAGGGTCACCAGTGAGCTCATTTGACCTGCAGAAGCACAGATGCCAGTCCAGGCCTGCTGAATCAGACGCCCTGTTTTACCATGGTGCCCTTCCCACTGAGTGACTGGTTGGCACACTCAAGCTTGAGAAGCCCACCTTGGAACTCTCAATAGCAAATAAAGATGGGAAAAAAAATGTCTACATGCTCCTTTTTCTGGCAGAGCCTATCTGAAACATGCACTGTTGGTTTCGCAGGTGAGAACATGCAGGGTGATACAAACTCCCGTGTCAGGAGCACTTTCGAGGTGACTAAAATGGCTTCCCATCCACTCTTTGCTTGCTTTGTAGCACTGTCCTGGGGGCGCCTACGGAGCATAGTTCTGCAGTGTGGAAACTGAGGCCAAGACTCCAAAGAGTTTCCAGAGGAGCCTGTTTTGAGAGCTGTACTTTCTGCTCACTTCATCAACCATGAGAGAAGCCCGGCTGCTTCTCCTGTTACCTGGACACAACCTGTCCCCAAGTCCTGCGACCCTGTTTCATTAGGCTCTTGGACTCAGGATGTTGTTGTGATTTCCCTGGTTTCAGCCTAGCTAAGTTTCTGTGATAGTAATAATATTATTAATTATTTTATACTGAGGATTTACGTGAGGGTTTTCCTTATTTTAATGAAGCCATTTAATCCTCCTAGTCACTCTGTATCTGAGGTTTGAGGTGAGAAGGTTGTTTGAGGTCAAGCAACAACAGGTATTGGAGCTTGGGTTTAAATGTGAGAAGAGGACCGCACCTCAGTTCTGCACTCGCTTCTGAGCTGTCTGTCGACACACAATCTGCTCACCAAGTCCTTGCAGCATAAACCTCCATCTCTCTTTCTGGTCTCCCAGGAAGCTGCTTCTTAAAATGCACCTTCCATTTGAAGGTCTTCTTTTTTCTGCATTCCGCATTCCTCATTAACCCCCATTATACTTTCTGTAAATTTCCTGCTGCTTTCTTGCTGTGCTCATGAGAAGGGAGTCTCCACATGAAGGCAGGGACTTACTTCTAGGTCACAGTTGTTTCTGCACGGTGACTGTCACACAAAGTGCTCTGTGTGGTTACTGAATAATCACAGCTCAAACTTGGCTGTGTATAATTGTGCTGTAGTTTGGTTTCCTTATGTGGGTTGTGATACTGCAGAGAGTTCCTTATATCCCTCAGAGTACTTCATGTAGTTCCAGAATGTGATCCCGTTGATATTTATTCATATGAACTCATGCGTTCCCCTAAATTATTCATTCACTAAGGACTCTCCAATGGCCAGTGAAGCAGTGGGCATCTAGTCCTCTGGGCTTCTTATCTCTGCCTAGGACAAGGCAAGGTGAGGTGCTTACAGTCACCCTGCTTATCGCTAGCAGGACTCAGGTGGCGATTTTTGGCCAAAGAGTGCCTGTGGTAAGGAGATACTGTAATCGTGATGACACCATAGACGGAGCCCTAGTGCTGTGTCATAAGTGCTCCTTTGATCTATGGCCTAGTCCTGTCTCATGTGCCAGCCAGGGATCCTTGGCAGGCCATATCTTGTCCCTTCTGTGGCTTCTTGGCACAAATAGTGCTGATTAATTGGAGGAGAAATTTCTGCGTTTGAAGCGTGAGCCAGCTGGGTTCTTACTACACATCTACTAAGAGAGTAAGTCATCCCCTCCTCCTGTAGTTCACCCGAGGGCAACGACCAGAGCGTCCTGGGTGGCTCAGGATCTGCTAGTTATAACGGCTGAGCTAAGTTTACAGTTTTCTGGTCAGGAAGCCCAAACTTGAGAGTGTATGACTCTTGTGTTAAGCAATGGTCCCACAGTCTTCCCCTTGGCTTGTCTTTTGTGGGCTGAGGCCACAACTTACTTGAAAGAATCTCCCCATTGGGTGCATTTCTGTACTTAGCATGGGAAGAGACTTTCCTTTCTGTTCCGTGGGTGAGAAGATGTGGTTGATCAGGAGCAGACCTGGGACCCTAATTACTTAGTAGTCAAAGCCTGAAAGGCTATTACTACTCAGTGCTCACCACTTATCCTTTGTGAGAGTGCTATTGTTGAGTCCTACTCTTCGCACTGCCCTGTTTTGGAAAGGGTTTGGTTTCCAAAGTCTCCAGTGGTAGCCGGTCCTGAGTGTGGTGAGGCTGAGGCGGTGGGGAAGTTTAACAGGTAGAGCTCAGGGGAAGGTAATAGTGTGTGAGGACTTGACCTTCATAAATGGGTTAGTGATCTCTGGCAGGAGTGGGCCGAGTCTCACACAGCTGGGTCAGTTCTCATGAGAGGGGATTGTTAGAAGAGAATGAGCGTGGCCTCTTTTGTGTCTTGTATTTGCTGTCACTGTGTGAGTTCCCTTACATGTGCTTCCTCCATGCCATACCATCTGTCGTATTCTGATAGTCAAAAGTCCAAGCTCTGCAGATTGTCTGGGGCTTTCAGCCTCCAGAGCTGTGAGCTGAATAAACCTTTTTTCTTATGTATTTTGTTATAGTAACAGAAAATGAATTAAGAATCATCACCCTATTAAACCCAGATGAATTCCTATGGAGGTATAAACAATTCTTCCACAGAACCTCGGAAGTGTCCCTTAGAGCAGCAGAGATAGGGGAAGGGGACACTCATGACTCTGAGGAGGAGAGTCTCTATATCCTGCTTTGAGAATTGTCTCCCCGATGCCCCATCACCGGCCTCTCGCTCTTCCTTGTCCCCCAAGTTCCCCACAGGTCCCTTTCTTCCCTCTAGTTCTCATCCTCTCCAGTTCCTATCAGAACCTTCTTGATTTGTTCTTCTTCCTGTTCTAAGAAGTTGGCTTGGCCCTTTTGGGATTCTTGCTTCAGGAGATCAGCCCGTAGCCCAAGTCTGTGTGCATCACTTGAAGAGATAGTATTAGGTATTCAGGGTGAGGAGGAAGAGGAGGCAGCCAGCAATTTTCCTCTGGAGACAGGGGGAGAGTCCAGGGCTTGGCTTGCGTTTACAGGCTACACTCTCACAGCTTGGTACTTGGTGCTCTGTGGTGGTCTGTCTGGCTGCATGGGGCTCTGTACTGTTTTATGGCAGCTCATGCAAGCGATAGAGACCCCACGAAGGTGGCAACTGGTGTCCCTAGGAAGGCAGAACCCTGAGACTGGAGTTCTGTGCCCCATACAGAGCATGGCAAGGGAGAAGTGCTGCCCTCATCCTAGGGCCCAGTGGCATGGACTGGGCTCATTCTTTTCCAGTGGCCTTCCCTGGTCCAGTTTCAGATCACCACACAGTTGTCCTGTGTTCTTTCTTCTTCATGTCTGGGAATAAGTGTGCAATGACTTTGCCACTCCATCTTCAGCCTGATAGTTTAGGGCTCAGGGTAGGAGATCAATACATTTTTTTTAAATAAGGAAAGCAACATTTCTTTCAAATATAAATTTGAGGCCTGCAATTTGTACTTGCTTCTTTATTCTAGGGTCTAGACTCCTGGTGTCTTTTTTTCTGATGGGTTTTCCTTTACCACTTGTACATAGTCTCTGTTCCTCTGCATTTCCATGCACATTCATTGTATCAGTATTAATTGAGGGCCCATCTCCTAGTTGTTAGGTACTGAATTATATGGGGAGTAGACAGTGATGCAGAAAGCAGGCCCCAGGCCCCCACAGTCTCATGGGGAAGACGTATGGGGTAACAAAGAAAAATAGCTGTTGTGATAAGCGTTAGTGAAAACAAATCTGATGTGGCATGGTGAAGGAAGTGGAGCTTCCAAGGTGCAATGAGGTGTGTGTGTGTATGACTGCTCATGCAAATGTAAGCATGCATGTGCGCATATATGCATGCATGCAAACACATGCATGTGAATGTCCAAAGAGAATGAGGGCCATCCTGGAAGGCTGTGAGGTCGGGAAGGGACTTGATGCTGTAAGGAGTGGGGAGAAGCCCTTGTAGACACAAGGAGGACAGGTCAGGGAGGGAGCAAGGAGGGAGTTCACCTACAGCCTTGGCAGACCTGCTGGGCAGCTTGACCATTGTCATAAGAGGTCATTGAGGTTCTCAAGGCTGGAAATAATAGGGCCTGATTTACATTTCTGAAAGATCGTTTGCATAGTTGACAAAAAGACAAGAGCTAAAGCAGGGAGACCTGGATTGCATAAGGAGGCAGAAATATCTGTAACTACAGGGAAAGTGTTCAGATATTATTGAGTGAGAATCCAAACAAAAACATTGAAGAAGCACTAAGTATGATGAAACTTACAGTTTAAAAAATAATGTGCACTTATGGTCACACCAGGAAAATCTGTTCAGGAATAATTTCTTCCAGCCTTTTGTGGTTACTAACACTTCATTATAGAAAGGAAACTATCCTGAATTTGGAAGCTCCTGAGTTGAGGCTACTGTCATATTTATTGACTTTGTCATTTATTTTCTTGATGCCTCAGCCTTCTCATCTTCAGAACGAGGGTATTGGAGCTGCTGAGCTCTAAACACGAATGGTTTTGACCTTTGGATTCTTATACTTTGGGCAGAAAGACACTGTGACTGAGAGAGGCGGTGTGTATTATGCAGGCCAGTCACATACTCAGCTTAGTCTCAGCACTGCAGAGTTAGGGTGACATTCCAGAAGAGCAGCCGCAGGCGCAGGGAGTGAGAACATCTCACTGGGCAGCCTGACAGTAGGAGGAGTGGGCAGCTGTCTCTGGCAGTGATTTGCCACCTGCCTGGACCAAAATAGTCCCATCTCCTGTTCTGCTCCAGGAAGCTCCTTGCTGCAAACATGGTATTGACTTATCCAAGTCTGGTATTAGAGTTGCATCAAGCTATTTCTCTCTGAAGACCTCCGAAACTCAGGCCAGGTATTTACTCTGATGGACATGCAGAAAGGGGATCACAGGAAAGGAGCACTCAAGAGCAAAGAAATTTTGGAATCCTCATGTGGCTGGCTTAGTAGGCATGAGAGGTGTCAGTAGTGATGGCAACAGGGGTTTTATTGCTTCCATGGAGTTGCAGGTTGGAGTAAAGGCTCTGCAGGATGCAACAGGTATTATTCGCAGTGAGCATTCTCCATTCAGGTTAGTTTGTGAAGTCCTTGCCTCAACAAAGTTGAGCTTCTCAGAGCTTTATTCAACTAACTTCATAAATCCCTGAGGAGGGGGAAAATAGTAGTGTTTCCATCTTTTATAAAAAGAATACTTTTCTGGATAAGTCTTTCTCAAATCACACTGCAGTAAAAATAGACTCGGCTGGGTAAATCTGATTTGGCCGAAGTGTGCCTGGGTCTTACTTGCTCCTGAGCTGTACTAACCACAGTGGCAGGTACAGGGTGGGTGCACAGTGACTATTCATCCGAGAGCTTCTAAGCAAACTTCACATACTTTATTACGTAGCGAGGAGTATACCTGGATGTCAAAATTCCTTATGTGTCTTCTTAATTCTTGTCGCATGGGTCTTCTATCAGTACTAATCAAGTGACCATGATAACTTCACTAGAATCATTTCCTTGTGAACTTTAAGAGTTTTCTCCTTTATTCCTTGACCCACAATCGATGTGCAGCTATTTAAGGATAGCTATTTAAGGATAGCTGAATCCAAGCTATCCTGATAGTATTAAATGGCTGCACTAACTAGCTAATTCCTAAAGTTTTAGAGCTTTGATTTCTTTGTGTTTGAAGGTCGAGTATGGACTATGAATTAGTCAGCTATGCATTGGAAACAAATGATCCATGAATCGCCATGGCTGACAATAACAAGCATCTGTTTTTTGTTTGTGTTATGTGTTGGCTATAGCTAAGCTGTTTATGTGCAACGGTGACTGAGAGTCTTCATTCTGGTCTCAAGTGGAATGTGTAGCCCTGGTGAATGCGCTGAGTTGTGCAGGAACTCTTAGAGCTTCTGCTGGAGAGGCCCTACTTTGTGTCTACTCACATCTAGTGTCTAAAGTGAGCCACACAGCCAGGTCTGGTTACCAGGGCAAGGATGAGACCCTTTCCCACTGCACAGCACCCAAAGACACATGAGAGTGGTAAAGACATCAGATATTTCCCTGAAATCATCAGGAATATTGATGCAGTCTGCCAAAACCAGATGATATCAAAGCTGTTGCAACCATAGACTTAGAATTCCTGGTTTTCTGTTAGAATGAATCAAAGTTTGAAAGAAAACTTTGGAAAACTGGTTTTTAATGGAACTTAATGAAAGAGAGATTATAGGCTTCCACTTGTTGGCAGTTGGTAGCTAAATGTTAGAATGCGTATTTGCACAGTGATGAGCAATTAGATTAAGGAGTGATTTCAGCTGTGGAGGGATTCTGAGACTGGTGGCTTTGGTGAATGACTTGCAGGTAAATCTAAATTTCAACAGAATCTTGAGTCTCTTTTGGGTGAGAAAGCAATGTGACTAGCATGGCTCATTTTGTTCTCCTACGTGGTCAACTGTATCTGGCAAGTGAAAATGAAGAAGCTAATAGGTTGCCCTAGGGATCTGCACTAGGAGTTCCCCATTTGGTCTACAGTTTCTGCAATGTTTGTTTTGAACCGTAGTTCATAAGATCTGACCCTGGCACTCACTGGGAAAGGGTAATGAATGCACAGTGTAAAGGAACTACAATCTAAAAATGATCATCATAGGTAAGAATCATGGATAAAAGTAGTAAGATGAAATTAGAAAGGCGTAGATTGTATGGTACATTATTTAGATTCCAAAAATTGATGACAGATTATTAGAGATATTTGATTAGATAATTTCATTTCTGCTAAGAGATTATAAACTATCAAAGTTTGGTTCAGAGTAAGTTTAATGTGAACAAACATAAAGTGACTACTAAAAGCATGATGTGAATAATAATTTTAGATTTTAATAGTAGATACATAGAGAAATCTTATTTCCAATCTGTGGACTTGGATAGGGCAGATGAATTAGGAAAGGTGGGAGAGAGACAGAGAAAGAGTAAGAGAGTACAGCAGAGAGATATTGAGAGAGAGATAGACAGATACAAAGAGAGAATCTTAAGTGTACAGAGCCTTTGCTTGCCCTGTGACACACACAATCTGTGTGCCTCAGACTGAGTGAGGGGAGAGATTATTAATCTGCTATTCCCTTTGTGAATTTTCTTTGTGTCACTCTCAATATGAGTACTTTCTCTGCTGAGTTTGATTCTGTTATGCAAAGATATGTATACTAATGCCAAAATTATAGTGCAAGTGCCTTCCCAAGGGCAAGTCATTGATTATGTGATCCAGTGGAAAGTAGTGATCTATTGTAGCATTGAAGGGCACCTGCAGGCATTGCATTTTGGGAAGGCATTGATGCTATTCTTTAGAGTGGCCCCTCTCCAAGGGTAACTTAGGCAGTACTTGGTTGACATGTTATAAGCTGATTTTAGAGTCTGCTTTCTACCTGAGCTATGACTTGACTACCATGTTGAAAAGTATCAGTGTGGTGGTTCTACTTTAATTGGAGAGGTCTGTGGATAGGTCAAAACTCATAAAGAGAAGGGTAACAGTTGAGGGAAGAAAATATTCCGTACATGGAGTAGAAGCTTGAGACACTGGGAAACCTGCCCTTGATTATCTGAAGGGTTGTCATGAGCCTTGAGATTCTAAGAACAGAGTTAGAGATAGTTTATGGGAGTTATACATGATCTGCTGAAAGGAAGATTTTTTAATAGAGATAGAGTATAGATAGCCTTTGGAAGATGGTAAGTTTCCTGTCTCTCGAGGTGACATAGAAGCAGTTGAATGACTATGTATCTGACATGTTCATGGGAACATTTTCTATTTCAGCAAAATGCTATTTTCCTTCTTTGGGTTACTGTGCTTGATTTTTCTCTATGAGCTCCTGTTAAGAATTCCACTCACAACTCATACATCCTAAGTGAGTTTGTTTACTCTATTTTGGCATCAGGGCTGAGCCTGTGTCATTTGGGTCTGGCATCTCATCCTTCTGGCTTAAGGGTTTGATTAGGGATGGGCATGTGACCCCTTTTGGCTAAAGAAAACTGTAGAGCAAGAAACATCTCTTCCATTGAGCTTGAAGCAGAAAGGAGGTTAGTGAGGAGTGAGAAATCCTCCTGACACCACAAAGAACTTGAAAATGGAGGCAATAAAGTCACATGATGGAGAAGGACCAGGAAATAAGTATCAAATCCTACATGGAGTTATCATTCCACCAAGGCTGATCACAAGCTAGTAAATTCCACTTTGAGTTGAGACAGTTTAAAGGTTTTGAATAACTTTGTAAACAAGAGTCCTTGATAGCCACAATGTGTGATGTGAGGTTAGAGTCTGTGATTGTCTGTGAGGTGAGTGACATTCTTTTTTTAATTTTTAATTTTAAAGTTAAATCCAACAAAACAAAGCAGAACAAAGCCAATAAAGACAAAGCAGCAAAATTGGTACAGAACTTCAAAGCAGGATACTACAATAGCTACCATAGTACATCTTGTTATCTTCACAATAGTTGGACAAGTTCCATCAGGTATAGCAACACCAAACCAAAACAAAACAGAATAAAACCAATCAAAACAGAACATTAAACATGTAAAAACAATTAATCAAAATAAAACAAAACATGATAACAATATTGGATTTCAAAGACAGGATGGAAGGAAACCCCCCATATTTTGCTATACTGCATACTGTGATCCTCCCAAGAGGCTCAGACTATTGGCCCCATGCCTGCAAAGTCAACCAAATAACACAACCATTTATTTGCTTTTTGTGCTTTGGTTGCTATCAACTTGGCCTGTGTTCCAAATCAGCAAGTTGCTTGCAAGGGTGGGGGCAGAAGCAGGAAGGAGGTGGTTGATTTTTAGCCTGTGTAACAGTAGCTCAGAGAAGGCACTGTTTGACTTTTCTCTTCCTGGGCTCCCATGGCTTGCACAGAAAGACTGGCTAGTTGGCTTTTTGGTGGGCTCCTCCCAGGCCCAGCATGACTGATTCTCAGGAGGCACTGCCTTTTCTCTTCCTGGACCCCACATGGCTTTCCATCAGTGACATTTTTACTCACACATTTATCTTTCAGATATGTCCATGGAGGAGCTAAGTTTTTGCCAGCAAATAGCTATTTTCTTTCTTTGGGTTACTGTGCTTGATTTTTCTCTATGAGCTCTTGTTAAGAATTCCACTCATGAAAACTAGTGGACTTCCGGGAGAACATGGCAGATAGATAACTGCAGCTATGGAGGCTCTCTGAGATATCCAGCTTAGAATCCAAGAATGGTGCAGTGTGAGGTGTCCTAAGCAAGGGGAAATATACCCTGCCGACCCGGGAATGAACTAAGCTGAGAGAAACCAACTGGAAATGCAGTACCCATGCTACAACTGGAACAGATAAAATCTCAGCACAGAAGCTGGAACTCACGCCTATGGAAGTCACGATTTGAATTTCCTGATTTGAATTTCCTGCTGCCGCTGCTGCATCTGAATTGGCACAGCGGGGAGAGAGATGCGTGAAAGCTCTGAGAATGGGAATATGCAAACAGAGTTGAGAGCGGGACTGTGGGGAGCCATGAATTGACCTGCGGTGAGTGAGAGGAACAGGGACCCTTCCATAGATTAGAGGCTCCAACAGAGGACATTCTGGGACCGGGCAGACTGGCTGGAATAGGACGCTGCAGTGACTTTAGCTGTATATTCCCCTCTGAAGCAGGATTGGTGGGGAATGCCTGGCCTGGGTGACACTGCAGATTAAGACCTAGTAGGCTAGCCCAAACCAGGTCCCTGCACCTGGCAGTGCACCCTAGCAGTGAAGCCTTCAGTAGATGGACCTGGAGGGGTCCCAGCATAGGCTGCCCAGGTGTGTCTCCCTAGTACACTGCAGTGGGCGGGAACACCTAGCTGGCAGATTCAAACAAACTGTAAACAACAAAGAAAAAAACTGGGCCTCCTGTATATGCTTGTATGGAAGGAACAAAAAGTATGGGAAGAGGGAGCAACCAGAAAGGGTCCTCAGTCTTCAATCTTGAGAACACTGATCCAGGAAAGGTAAATGCAAAGGAGAACTAGGACAGAAAACATGCAATATCAGACATGGCACCAATAGACATAAAGTGATATCTCCGGAGCCTCATAGACAAGTTCAAAAGTGAAGTATTTAATGAAGTAAAGCAAGATATAAGTAGAATAGTTAGAGAAATGCTAAGCACCGCCCAAGAAAAAACAGATGGTGGAACAGAAGAACACAAAAAAAGCGGAGAATTGTTTGATGGAGAAAATAGAGAAAACATAGAAGACATGAAGCAGGTACAAAGAGATTACCAGGAAACTAAAAACTATTGAAAACTGGCATAACAGCATGAAAGAAACTAAGGATAGATGATCTAAACTGGAGGACAGATTTATAATGTGGGAGCATGAAAGGAAAAACTTCTTAAAATTAACAAGGAAACAAACAATAATACAAAGGCTAGAAGATGATAAGAGGATCTATAACTTAAGAATTAAGAACACAAAAGAAGAAGTAGGGACACAAACAAATGAACTGCAAAGGCTATTCACAGAAATAACCAAGGAGAACTTCCTTTATATGGGAAAATGTAAAGATACTCAGATCTATGAGGCATACAGGACGCCAGCCACTTACAACCTAAACAGAGCTATACCCAGACATATCATAATCAAAATTCCAGAAATCCAATATAAGAACAGAATATTAAAAGCTGTCAGAGACAAGAAACAGATCACTTACAAGGGAAACACCCATCAGAATTACAGCAGACTTCTCGGCACAAACCATCAAATCACAAAGGGGGGGGGATAATTCAAGCTTTGAAAAATAATAACCACCAGCCGAGATTGATATATCCTGAACAACTGTCCCTAGAAATTGATGGAAAAACAAGGTGCTTCCAGGATAAAGAGGAACTAGGGGAATTTGCAACCACCAATTCAACTCTACAGAGAATACTGCAGGACATTCTAAAAGAGAAAAATACCAAGATTCTAGAAACAGTAGCAGAGAGGCCACAATGAATGGAGCAGAAAGTGAAATGAAGAAGACAAACTGACAACTAATGACAGAAAAAGAGCTCAGTAGAAATGAGGGAGAGAAGGTTGGATGGTGTGAACAGCTATTTTGGGGAAAACAAGACATTATAATAGCTAGTGCTTATTTAATATCATCTTGTTTTGAAGTCCCATCAGGCTTTTGTTCTTCTGTCTCCATCGGTCTTAACATGTTGTATCTTATTGGATTTTACTATATGTGATAATATAAACAAAAACTTTTATAGACAGGGAGATAATACAGAAACCATTGTTCATGTTCTGTTAGTTAATTCTAAATACCCTCTAATACTGTCATTCTCTTGAATGGTTTTACATTGTCTTGATATGTGTGATGCTACAGTATACGAAGTTATACTCAAAGATTTCAAGGAAAGAGACACTATGTTAACTACTTTTATGTCGGGATATCTTGTGGTGAAACACTATTTTGCTTAAATGGTTATGTTTTGACCTGCACTGTTTTGTTTTTATGTCCTCTTTTATCTCAATCTCCTTTTTTATTATTTACTTTTTTATTTTTATCTTTTTAATTAAGGGAAAAATAAAATATAGCAGGATATATTATAGTAACCCACTTTAATTTCCTTTTAACTTGATTTGAAGCCCTGTATTGCTCTCACCATCTTGTTTTGACTGATTTTACTCTATTCTGTTTTGCTTGATAATACCAAGTTTGAAAGTATAGGCAGCAACTGTGAAGACAATAAGATTCATTATGACGCCCATTCTGGTTGACTATTATCTTGTTTTTAAGTCCTGTAATGTCTCCAATGTTTTGGTTTTATTGGTTATGTTCTTTACTGTTTTGTTCAATTTTATTATATCTGATGATCTAGGCAATTCTTTTTAAGATAGCAAGAGACATTATGGTAACCATTGTTGATCACCTTGTATTTTGTTTTTACATTATGTATTATGTCCATCCTTTTGATTTGACTGACTCTGTTCTGTTATGTCACATTTGATTTTACTCTCTTAAAAAAGAAGTAATAAGAACTATGGGAGTAATAAAACCCAAAATGTGTAATTGTCATTGTAAAAAAGAGAGGAAAAGAAAGTGCTCTAAAGGATATAGCTGCATGTATATTTAAGTGTTTAAGGTAGATAACTATATTTCTGAGTTTTGTTGGATCATTGAACAGAACTGTTTGCAGTCTCACTGTTTGAATGGCCACTTTATATGCTTTAATTTTGTAACTGGAACAACTATTTCTAAGATGACAATATGTAATCTATTAACTAGTGATTTCCTACTGTTTATTTTTTCTGAAATTCTGTATAACTTGTACCCTTTTTCTGTTTTTTTTTTCTTTTTCTCCTTAAATAAAATTTAAAAAAATTCAACTCACAAGTCATGTATTCTAAGTGAGTTTGTTTACTCTACCTTATGAGCAACAATGCATTGAAAGGGATAGAAAACTCCTGAGCACAGAGCTGGGGCTATTTCTTTTAAGTGCTCCTGGCAACATCTCTTTTTATATGAGATAGGGAAAACATTAAAAATAAATGAAACAAAAAGAAAGGAAATGGAAGACATTTAACTTTAACATAGTTGAGGGTCACCAAAGTCACTTAAAGTTTGTGGTTCATACTTACTTGTAAGTGACTATGTAAATATATGAGCTAATTGAAGGGCTTGTGGTGATTGTAGGATGCGGACGTTGTAGTTGTATTAAAGGAATTTAATGAGTTGAGATATGGCAAAAGCAGGGAGCATAAAAAGTATGGAGTCACTTAAGTCCAGAGATAACAAAACACAACCACCATGGTTTCAGTACATTAGGAGCTGGAGGGTACCTTCCGTGGCTCCAAGTTTCAAGTCCTTCTTTCTCATTGATGGCTGAAAAGAAATACCTATTCAGAGCAGCTGTATATTCACTCAGTAACTATTTTAGCAGCTGCATGAGAGTGTTTCAGGTGCTGAGAATACTTCAAGGAATGCCGTAAGTCTCTGCCTTCATGCAGACTCCATATTCTTTGGGGAGAGACAGATATTAACATATAATACCCAGCACAACTTCAGCTAGTGCATTAGTTTCCTGTGGTTACTGTGATTAATTACCATACATTTAATGGCTCAGAAGAAAAATAGATTTATTATCTGCTAGCTCTGAGAGTAAATAGTCCAAGGGCTCATTGGAATAAAATCACGTCTTGGCAGAGCTGTGTCCTCCTGGAGGTTCTAGGAGACAACTCGTTTCTTTGTCTTTTCTAGCTCCTAGGAGCTGCCCACTTCCCTTAACACATTCCTTCCTCAGGTCCCTGAGAAGTCTCCTGCTCTGTCACATCTCCTTCTCTGACCATTCTGTCTCCCACTGGGGCCACTCAAAGAATCCAGGATAATCTCCCTGTCTCATGATACTTAACTCAATCACACCCACAAAGTCTCTTTTCCGGATAGGCAGTATGTCCCCAGGATCCAGATGTAGAATGTGATCATTTTGGGAGTCATTCTTCAGCCTGCTATAAGCTTTCCTGTGGAGGAAAGTCAGCTTAGATTGTTTGAAGGATAGAGAGCATGTCTGAGCCTAGAGTGGGTGGGAAGAGTAGAGGACAAGGGGAGGGGGACAAGAAGTCAGGCAAGACCTTGGGTTCATTGCTCTGCGCAGGGCTTTTGACTTAACGCAACTGTACTGAGGTCAAGGAACTGAGGTGGTCTAGCTTGATGATGCAGAGGACATGGCTGGCTGTGGGGAGCAGACCAAGGGAGCCAGGGTGAGAGTGGGAACACAGACAAGCCATCAGGCTCTGGGACTTGTCAGGGGAAAGATGATAGCACAGACTACAATGCTGGGCAGAGGGGATGGAGGGAGGTCAGATTGAGGATGCATTTTCATGTTGGGGCCAACAGGAATTGCTGATAGGCTGGATGTGGAATGTGAGGGAAAAAGATGTGCCCAGGATGGCAGGGCTTTCACCTGATGATCTTACCAAATGGGCACCATTTGCTATGATGGAGTGACTGGGAAAGGGATTGTCTTTCAATGGGAGGCAAGAGGAAAATCAAGAAGTCTGCTTTTGATACACTGAGTTTCAAATACATAAAGCCATTCAGGAGTGTTGGTAAGGGAGAAGTTAGATAACTTAGATCTCTACATGTGGGAGTCAGCACATGGTGGTATTTTAGTCTATGGGGCTGGATGAGATCATCAAGGAATAAGGATACAAGTTAGAGAAAAGAGGTCCCTGCCAGAAGAGAAGATTCCAGTGACCATCCAACAACTGGAGGTCAGGGTGAAATTGAGAAAGAGGTCCAAAGAACTGATAGAAAAACCAGCAAATAAAGAGGTCCTCGGTGCTTAATGAAAATATTTCAAGGAGGGGTGACCAACAATGCTAAGCGCTGCTAGAGGTGTAAGTTAAGGGTTACAGGGGCTCAGCGTTGGCCACCAGCTGGGTTGGTGACATGAAGGCATTGGGGGATCTTAGGAAGAGATGTTTCTGTAGAGGAGAAGGTTAAAATCTGTAGA
Source organism: Cavia porcellus (assembly GCF_034190915.1). Lineage (NCBI taxonomy): Eukaryota > Metazoa > Chordata > Mammalia > Rodentia > Caviidae > Cavia > Cavia porcellus. Next base: position 14,902,008 of record NW_026947502.1, on the reverse strand, counting down.
AGAGAGAGGTTAAAATCCTGACAAACACAATCCTGGGGAAACAGACTAATTTTTTCTTTTTTTTTTATTTAAGAGGAAAAAGAGAAAAACACAAAACAAAACAAAGCAGTGTAAGGTTACACATAATACAGAACTACAAAAAAAAAAAAACATAACAGTAAGAAATCACCTGTTAATAGATTACATATTATCATCTTGGAAATAGTTGCTCAAATCACAGTATCAAAGAATACAAAGTAGACATTCAAACAGAGAGACTGCAAACAGCTGTGTTCAATGATCCAAAAACATTAATATAGTCAGCTATTTAACATCCCTAAACACACTTGCTGTTATATCCGTTAGAGCTCTTTTTTTTTCCCTCCCTCTCTTTTTTACAACAAAATTTACACATTTTGGATTTTATTACTCCTTAGTTCTTATTACTTTTTTTGGGGGGGAGAGAATAAAGTCAAATATGGCAAAACAAAGCTGTAAGTCAAAACCAAGGATAGACATAGCACATGATGTAGAACAGAGTGAAAGACTTATACAGTGAAAACTATATTACACTGAAAAAGGAAATTGAAGATGATCTCAGAAAATGGAAAGACATTCCTTGCTCATGGATAGGAAGAACAAACATTGTGAAGATGGCCATTCTCCCAAAACTCTTATACAGATTCAATGCAATCCCAATAGAAATACCATCAACATACCTTATAGATCTAGAGAAATCACTCCTAAATTTCATCTGGAACCAGAAGAGACCTAGAATCGCAAAAGCAATTCTAAGCAGCAAAGACAAAGCAGGAGGCATCACAATCCCTGACTTGAAATTATACTACAAAGCAACAGTAGTAAAATCAACATGGTATTGGAATCAAAACAGAGCTGAAGATCAATGGAATAGATTAGAAGATACAACCACAACTACAAACACACTCAACCACCTTATCTTTGATAAAGGAGCCAAGCAGGTTCACTGGAAGAACGACAGTCTCTTTAATAAATGGTGCTGGAAAAACTGGCTCTCCATTTGCCGAAAACTAAAGCTAGACCCATGTCTATCACCATGTACTAAATTAAAATCTAAATGAGTCAAAGATCTGAATATTAAAACAGAAACGCTAAATCTATTGGCAGACTAATTTTTTCAAGGCTTCTGCAAGGTGAGGCAGGAAGAAGGAGCAGAGTAGTTGGAGGGCGTTGGAGGTGTTAAGGGAATTAAAAAGATTATACCCTGTTCACAGACCTAAATGATCCTGTTGTGAAAGAAAGGCTGTTTATATTGGAGAAAACAGGGAGAAATTAGGTCAGCAAAAGAGAAGCAATATGGTACCCTCTCAGAGATGAGATTATGCCTCTAGTGAGATGATCAGTAGGAATGTGAGATTTGAGCCTTGTGTTTTAAGGTAACTTTCTTGAAAGATTAGTCAGCCTTGCCTGGGTATTGTTTCCTAGCCACTGTCAGTTGCACAGGTCTGTGGAAAGTGAAATTTAAACAAGATTGGGGTTAACACAGGACACTATACCAGAGTGGGCATGGAGCAAGCGGCAGAGAATGACTGCAGGGAGCCTGCTGAGAGCTCAGCTCTGGATGTGCAGGCTTCCTGATGAGTCTCACTCAGTTTCTCTGATAGGCTTCAGCTCTTCCTCACTTCTGCTCACCACACCCATGTGGGGCAGTGTTTACGGGTGACAAAAGGAGCATCTGATGCTAGTTAAAGGTAGATCCATGGCCCCCCAGGTCCAGCTTACTTAACCAAATCTTTGGGATGGGACATTTGAAGCCTGAGCCTCTTAGCTCTGCTGGGGTTGAGAATCAATGCTTTCTTGAGCATCAACTTCTTTTTAAAAGAAATACATACTTAGTTCTCTGCTCTAGGTCACATTCACAAGTTGGTCAGGAGAAGCTGCCAGGAAATTTTAATTCTTCTATAATTGTTCCTTTTTATCAGCACTACAGTGTTCTCTCTCCTGCATCCTCCTCCTCCCCCTCCTCCTCCTCCTCCCCCTCCTCCTCCTCCTCCTCCTCCTCCTCCTCCTCTTCTTCTTCTTTTTCTTCTTCCTCTTCCTCCTCCTCTTCCTCCTCCTCTTTCTCCTCCTCCTCTTCTCCTCCTTCCTCATCTTCCTCTTCTCCTTCTCCATGTCCTCCTCCTCTTTCTTGTTTTTCTTCTTCTCCTCGCCTTTCCATCCTGAAAAACTACCACTGAGTCCTCACTTTCCAGCGCAAGTTCCTAAAAAATACTAAAAGTTGATATCTAGAGGTTCCCAGGGTGTGGTGTGTTTGGCTAAGAAAGCAGAGCTTTGTGGACTCATGAATAGACTCAAAGGACATATTCTTCTCTTCTTGAAGTTTATTTCCTAACAGAAAAGCCATCTGTTTTTCCACCACCACCCTCAGCTCCTCAGTTTATGAAGTATTGCTGGCTCCTTCCTTTTGGCCAGGAACATATGCTGTCCGGCTTCATAGCAGTATTCATTAGACTCAGAAAATTATCTCATACAAGGTGTAATACTGGAAATGAGGCACCAGACTATGTTCAAATGCATTGGTTCCCTTTGTCAGTGGATGCTTGCCAGTTCCCATGAGAATCAGAATTTTTGTTCTATTGATGTCCCAGGTATACGGGTCGGCTTCAGTTTCTTTTTAAATTACGTTCTGTCCTCCTCCAAACCTTTACATATGACATCTTCTCTCTCTGCAAAACTCACACTCACTTATCTCGCTGATTTCTTTCCCCTGTTTTAGGTTTCTGTTGAAATGCCGTGCACTCGGGGCAGCTTCTCTGAGTGCTGTATCTACTGTAGGTCTTTTGACCATCTTCTCTGCAGCTTCCCTCGGCACCATATTTATTTGGTTTATTGCTTTGGCTGTAGTTTGTAATTATTTTATTTACTTAATAATAATCTACATCTTCCAGTAGGATGAGCAATGAAAGGGCAGGATTTCATTTGTTTTGCTTTTTATTTTGTCCCTAGGGCCGGACACCCTATGGTTTCTCGGTTTGTTGGTTTTGTCCAATACAGGAAATGATGCGTTTGTAATGCATGTTGGGTCATATTCTTTGTCCAGCAGCAGGTGACTAAAAACTAAAAGCTGAACAGAGAATTGACAGGTGAGAATATTTTTCTTCCTCTCGTATGGAATGGTTCAGAGACAATCAGGAAGCCAAGTTCCTTCCAGTGTTTAGCTTTGTAAAGCTGCGGACAGCCCCTGTGCTCAGGGTCCATGCTGGCAGCTAGAGTTTCACCATCACATCCATACTCTGGGCTGAAGTTTAGGGGAAGAATTGAAGCATGATGGAAGAAAGATCCCAGGTCACCTGCCTTTAAGAAAAATTCCCACAGACCGCAGCCTCGCCCCATGAGTCAGTGCCATTCATGGACCGTGCTGTTCTCTCTAGAAGAAGCCCACACCAGGAAGCAAGCTCTGTCTGGGAACCTGCACCATGCACAGGCTGCCAGCAGACTGGAACAGACAGACCCTAGCCCCTTCCAGTGTGCAGGCTGCCAAACAAGAAGTATCAAACACCCCTACCCCTGTCGTAAGTGACAGGTTTATGTGGAGAAACACAGGCTGTGATGATAACTATGGAGGTGAAATGCAATTGGATGCCTGTGGTGCTCTGGTGTTTCACTAACTTTGCAGGTCTAGGACCAGTGGTCTGATCACAGGTTCAGAGGACAGCGGTAGGCAGTGTGACATCTGGTGGGGGATCTCCTTCTGAGTGTTGCAGCCATTGTTGATGCACTGTGATCTTGATTTGGAAGTCCTATACGGTTTCCATTATTTTGTTGGGGTGGGTTTTCTTTTCTTTTGTTTTGTTTGTTTATGTCAAATCCGATGGCAGAAGCAGCTATTTCAAAGTTAGCAAGAAACATTACGGTAGCAATTCTGGATCTACTATTGGATTTACTATTGTTTTGAAGTCCTTTATTGCATTCATTGTTTTGTTTTTATTGTTTCTCTTCTATTCTGTTCTATTTGATTTTTACTATGCCTGAAATTTTCTGCAGCTATTTTAAAAGACATCAAGAGGCATTATGGTAGCTATTGTTGATTTTGCAATGTTTTGAAGTCCTGTATTGCTTACATTGGTTTGTTCTGGTTGGTTTCACTGTTTTATCTTCTTTTTTTAAAAAGTTTATTTAGGGAGAAAAAGAAAAAAATAACAAAAAAATGGTGCAAGTTATACAGAATTAAAAAAAAAATAAACAGTACGAAATCCCTAGTTAATAGATTACATATTGTCATCTTAGAAATATTTGTTCAAGTTACAAAATTAAAGCCTATAAAGTAGATATTCAAACAGTGAGACTGCAAACAGTTCTGTTTAATGATCCAACAAAAACTCAGTAATACGGTTATCTATTTTATATGCTTAAATATACATGCAGTTATATCCTTTAGAGCACTTTCTTTTCCTCTCTTTTTTACAATGACAGTTACACATTTTGAGTTTTATTACTCTAACAGTTCTTATTACTTTTTTTGAAGAGAATATAACCAAATGTGACATAACAAACAGAGTCAGTCAAATCAAAAGGATGGACATAGTACATAATGTAAAAACAGAATACAAGGTGATCAACAATGGTTACCATAATGCCTCTTGCTATCTTAAAAAGAATTGCCTGTATGTCTCATAGATCTAAGTACCTTTACCTTTTCCCATATTAGGGAAGTTCTCCTTGATTATTTATGTGAAGTCATAATAAAATTGAACAAAACAGTAAAGAACAAATCCAATAAGACCAAAACATTGGAGACATTACAGGACTTCAAAAGAAGATAATACTCAAGCCAGAATGGGCATCATAGTGAATCTTATTGTCTTCACAGTTGTTGCCTATACTCTCAAACTTGGTACTATCAAGCAAAACAGAACAGAGTAAAATCAGTCAAAACAATATGGTGAGAGCAATACAGGGTTTCAAATAAAGTTAATAGGAAATCAAAGTGGGTTTCTCTAATATATCCTGCTATTTTTTTCTCTTAATTAAAAAGATAAAAATAAATAAATAAATAATAAAAAAGGAGATTGAAATAAAAGAGAACATAACAACAAAACAGCGCAGGTCAAAACATAACCATTTAAGCAAAATAGTGTTTCACCACAAGCTATCCCGACATAAAAGTAGTTACCATAATGTCTCTTTCCTTGAAATCTTTGAGTTTAACTTCATATACTGTAGCATCACACATATCAAGACAATGTAAAGCCATTCAAGAGAATGACAGTGTTATAGGGTATTTAGAACCAACTAACAGAAAATGAACAATGGTTTCTGTATTATCTCCTTGTCTATAAAAGCTTTTGTTTATATTATCACATATAATAAAATCCAGTAAGATACAACATGTTAAGACCGATGGATATAGAAAAACAAAAGCTTGATGGGACTTCAAAACAAGATGATATTAAATAAGCACTAGCTATTATGATGTCCTGTTTTCCCCAAAATAGCTGTTCACACCATCCAACCTTCTCTCCCTCATTTCTACTGAGCTCTTTTTCTGTCATTAGTTGTCAGTTTGTCTTCTTCATTTCACTTTCTGCTCCATTCATTGTGGCCTCTCTGCTACTGTTTCTAGAATCTTGGTATTTTTCTCTTTTAGAATGTCCTGCAGTATTCTCTGTAGAGTTGAATTGGTGGTTGCAAATTCCCCTAGTTCCTCTTTATCCTGGAAGCACCTTGTTTTTCCATCAATTTCTAGGGACAGTTGTTCAGGATATATCAATCTTGGCTGGTGGTTATTATTTTTCAAAGCTTGAATTATCCCCCCGCCTTTGTGATTTGATGGTTTGTGCCGAGAAGTCTGCTGTAATTCTGATGGGTGTTCCCTTGTAAGTGATCTGTTTCTTGTCTCTGACAGCTTTTAGTATTCTGTTCTTATATTGGATTTCTGGAATTTTGATTATGATATGCCTGGGTGTAGCTCTGTTTGGGTTGTAGGTGGCTGGGGTTCTGTATGCCTCATAGATCTGAGTATCTTTACCTTTTCCCATATTAGGGAAGTTCTCCTTGGTTATTTCTGTGACTAGCCTTTGCAGTTCATTTGTTTATATCCCTGCTTCTTCCTTTACATTCTTAATTCTTAAGTTATAGATCCTCTTACCATCTTCTAGCCTTTGTATTGTTACTTCTTGTTTCCTTGTTATTTTTAACAAATTTTCCCTTTCATGCTCCCACATTACAAATCTGTCCTCCAGTTCAGATAATCTATCCTTAGTTTCTTTCAAGCTGGTATGCCAGTTTTCAATAGAGTTTTTAGTTTCCTGGTAATCTCTTTGAACCTGCTTCCCGTATAGTATGTTTTCTCTATCTTCTCTATCAAACAATTCTCCCCTTTTTTTCTGTTCTTCCATTCCACCATCTGTTTTTTCTTGGGTGGTGCTTAGCATTTCTCTAAGTATTCTACTTATATTTTGCTTTATTTCATTAAATACTTCATTTTTGAACTCGTCTATGAGGCTCTGGAGATATCGCTTTATGTCTATTGGTGCCATGTCTGATATTGCATGTTTTCTGTCCTCATTCTCCTTTGCATTTCCCTTTCCTGGATCAGTGTTCTCAGCATTGGGGGCTGAGGACCCTTTTTTGTTGCTCCCTCTTCCCATATTTTTGTTCCTTCCATACAAGCATATATAGGAGGCCCAGTTTCTTTCTTTGTGGGTTACAGTTTGTTTGAATTACGCTGGCTAGGTGTTCCTGCCCACTGCAGTGTACTAGGGAGACACAGACCTGGGCAGCCTATGCTGGGCCCGCCCCTCCAGGTCAGTCAACCTGCTGAAGACTTCACTGCATTGGGGTGAACTGCCAGGTGCAGGGACCTGGTTTGGGCTAACCTACTGGGTCTTAGTCCGCGGTGTCACCTAGGTCAAGTGCTCCCCACCAATCCCGCTTGAGAGGGGAATATGTGACTGAAGTCACTGCAGCGTCTGTTTCCGGCTAGTCTGCTCAGTCCCAGAATGTCTTCTGTTGGAGCCTCCTAGTCTATGGAAGGGTCCCCGTTCTTCTCACTCACCACAGGTCGATGCAGAGCTGCCCGCCAGCTCTGCTTTGAATTCGGTTCGCTGCTTCCCGTTCTCAGAGGTTTCGCCTCTCTGTCCCTGCTGTGCCAATTCAGATGCAGCAGCAGTGGCAGGAAATTCAGGCCACAGTTTCCAGAGGCATGGGTTCCAGCTTTGGCACTGCTCCAGTCATAGCACTGGGATTGCATCTCCAGTTGGTTTCTCTCAGCTTAGTTCATTCCTGGGTTGGCAGGGTATATCTTGCCCTGCTTAGGACTCCCCACAGCACACCATTCCTGAAATCTAAGCTGGCTATCTGTTTTATCTCTTTAACATAAAATTTAAAAAAAAAACCAAGAAAAATTCCCACAATAATTCCCACATGGCACTTTTGCTTCCATCTCATAGGACCGCACTTAGTTATATCTTTGGCCATATCTTTCTACAAGGGAGTTTGGGAAATGTAGTCTTTTTGAAGGGCCACATTTCTACCCTAAATAATGTTAGTTTTACTAATAAGAATACTGGGGAGTATAGACACTTGGGTAGGAACAATAAGTCGCCACTGAATGTTTCCTACTTAAAAACCTTTTATAGTTTCCCAGTACTTATGTTAGTGTTCTTAACAGTTTTGGGTAAAAAGAGTACTTTGGAAACTTGAAAAGACACGTGGTTGAGCCTCAACATCTAGGGAGGGTTTTGTTGGTGACACTTCAGGCAGTCAGTCATAACCTCCTCTCAACTCAACCATTTGAGGAAACACAAGAGTCAGATAAGCAAGGAACAAAAATCCACCTTTACTCTTGACTTGGCTGTTTGGAAAATGCAGCTTTTCATTGCATTGGCCAGCAGGCTGATAAACTTTTTCACTTTTCAATTAGGCAGACTCATCTGTTTGGAGGCACCCTGTGCTTCTCCATGAGTAGGACCTTTACCTTTGATGACGTGACAGGAAGCAGCTGAGGCCCACAGCACAGGTTCACAGGGCCTGAACCAGTCATACTGCTTTTTTCTTCCCTAACTTACAGATCAGATGAGCTGTGCTGTTTCCCTTCCCTCTCCCTAGGAGGTATGAGTAAAAACAGGCCAAGAGGTTTACTCTGAGAAAGCTCAGAAGTAGGGAGCAGTGTGAGACCCTCCAAACTTCATCAAAAGTTCCATGTGTGTTCCTTTGCAAGTTTTCTGAACATCTTATCGGTCTTCTTAGGGTCTTTGTTTCTAGCTTTGTTTCTCCCTTCTTCCTGCTCCCTGTGCTTCAGGTTTTCCCTGCCCCAGTGCTTTTTTCATGCTGCTCTTCTGTTTGTAAGGACTTCCTTTCTAATTCTGAACATTAGACTTCAATCCCCATTCAAGTACAGAACCAACTCCATATTCTTCAGGAGGTCGCCGTCAATCCCGTTATATCAAATCAATCTCTGTCCTACATTTCTGTGACACCTTGTTTATGCCCTTACACGATCTTCTCATTATTTATGCATGCATCTATAAAGACAAACACCAGTAGTTACTGGTCCAGAAACAGCAAAAGAGAAGAGAGGTGGGTGGAAGGCTAGGAGGGAAGGGAGGGGTTAAACACACGCGGGTTTGCATAGGTTTGCAAATGTGTGATTGTCACCCCTTCATGCTGTACATGCGCTCTCAGGTCATCCTAATTTCTTCATACCTGGCATTTCTTGCACTGGATCTGCCTCCTATAACTACATTACTTGCCTGGTCCCAATAGAATTTTGGCTTTCTGATCTGTGCTCTCCATCCTGCCTGGAAAGTAGCTGAATCCACTTAGCTTGAGACAGAGAAATGCCCCACTGTGTGTCAGCCTATTTCCTTGCAAGCACCACATTAATCTTCCTGTAGCTTGCAATCAGTGTCCCCAGGCCCATCTCTTGGGGTTGCTCAGATTATGCAGTCTGTCTCCTGCATATGACAGTCCCTCCAAAATGCAGAGTCATTTCAATCTCATCTCTATAGCAAGTGTACAATGGAAGTTGTTTTTAATAAACACTCTTAATGCTATGATTGATCATTATATGCTGACAAGTAAGGAAAGCCAGGTCCAGCAGAGAGGAATGGGAAGGTTGGGATTTTATGAGCATTTCAGAATTTTTTTAGCCTAGCATAATTGTGTTAGTGCACAAATGTTCTTTCTTTGACAAAAATTAGAGGATGAAGCTGATCTCAGGTCACATCTGGGCTCACTGGGAAAGGATGTTGGCATGGGTTTGTGATGGGTGACTGGAAAAGGAAAGAGAAGGCAGTGGAGGGATATTAGTCACTTGCCATCTGTTATGGCTCAGATTTGAAATTTCTTGCAGAAGGCCCATGTGTTCAGCAGTAGAGCTTTTGGAAGGAAATTGGATTATGAGGGTGCTACACTCATGAGTGGAGCAATCTCCTGATGGATTCATAATTGGATGACATTATCGGAAGGTGATGGAAACATGAGTTTGGATCTAGTTGGAAGGAGTAAGTCATGAGGGCATGCACTTGGAGGGCTATGTCTTGTCATTCATTCTTTCTCTCTCTCTCTCTCTCTCTCTCTCTCTCTCTCTCTCTCTCTCGTGCCACGAGGTGAGCAGCATTCTTATGCCATGATGCCACGATGTTCTAACTTACCTCAAACCTAAACACAATGGAGCCAGCACATCATGAACTGAAACCTTTGAAATCACAAGCCAGAATAAACCTTTCCTCTTTTAAGTTGTAATCCTCAGGTACTGTGTCACAGTGATGAAGAAGCTGACCAACATGCCATCCCTGTATTAATCAACATCATAGGTCATCAGGTAGGCCAGCTCAGCTGGAGTGAGGTGCAGATGGAATTTAGAATTCTTGACATCTATTCTACATTTTTGTGCTTTTGATCAAAATGCTCATTCTAGTGAAAATCAGAGGCCAGTGAAATGCCTATCCAGGCTTTGGTGGATTTTCTAGTTGTTATTCCTCATTTTCTTTCCTCTGAGCTGTCTCAACTGTCACGTCTCCTCACGAGGCTGAATTTTACATTAATCTGCTAATATATCTCTTTCCTTAGCTACATAAAAAAGAATCATCCTGCTTCTTCCACTGCCATTCTTTTTGGAAAGCACAATAATCAGTCTTTAATGAGCTTGTGACTCTGAACTGAAGTATAATAATTTCGGTGACTCTGCAGCTTCTGTTGATGAAAATACATTTATTTTAGAAGTTGATGACCTGTGGGGAAAGACTATTATTCTAAATACCATGATGAGATCATGGGAGCTGATGGAGTGCTTGATGGGATGGGAAAGGGAGGTGGAAGAGGACCAGTGAAAATTAGAATTGCATATGAATGAAAATAGATTATTTTCCATTCTGAGCAAGGGATCCTGGTTTCTTGATTCTTTGGGGTCACTGAATAAAAAAGTACACAGAAGTTTCTTGGGGATGGATCAACCCTTTGCACAGTGCGCCATCAGGTGACATGAAGGGTGACAGGGGCAGTCAGCCATGCATCCCATGATGGACAAGTAGAGGGTTCTAGGAGTAGAAACTGTAATGCTTAGAGGTCATGTTCCACACCAGACCTCAGGCTCCTTCTGCACTGAAATTTTATGTGAAGCACAATGTTTTTTATTATATAAAAAGCAAAGATCCCCAAAAATGAGTGAAAAAGTATAGAGTTACCCATACTCTCATGCCTTTGTAATTATCACAGACAGGGCCACACATACACATCTAGACATACACGTATACACAAGGATTTTTAAAGACAGGGGTCTTACTAACCATATTCTTCATTGATCTCATGTTTATGGTATAAATGTTATCATCATCTAACTAGGTGAACATATTTAGGACCATGTTGTTGTACTGGGCATTTATTGGTTACCCTTCAAACAGGTGTTCCTACCGTATCATTTCTTAATGAAACAGTTTCCAAGCCATGGGTTGTGGGTGAACCATCCTACTGTAGCTGCAAACTGTACTTTGATTAGCTTTGCCAATCAGCCTATCTTATTACCCACAGCTTGGTGACTGGTTCAGGAATGGACAGTTGAATATTTCAGGAATGGAGCCAAAAGGAGAATTTTGCTGAGGACTTTTGAGATGGATAGTTTGCCTCTCTTTCATAGAAGACTTTGGAATTGATGCTTTCTCTTACCTTGGATGATGTGGGATAAGAAGGTGGGATTGGGTGTTCGGTAACTTTTGTCACTATCAGGAAAGGGGATAGCAGAGACTGAAGCTACAAAGGGTGGAGTGAGAATATGGCAAAATAGAAATCCCTAGACTCATATGAGGAACCCTAGATCAAACCACATGTGAGATCTAAACTATATCTAGGCTTTTCAGTTAAATGAGCTAATAAATTTAACCCTGTTTAAGTTAAAATTTCAGTTACCAGCAACCCAAAATATTTTAAGTAGTACAATCACTTAAACTAAAATCAAAATGGATCAAAGATTTAAATTTTTTTGTTTTGTTTTTTGTTTTGTTTTTTCCTTTTTATCAGTACCGGGGATCGAACTCATGACTCCCTGCTTGCAAGGCAAGCGCTTATGCCGCTGAGCTAAATCTCCAGCCCAAAGATTTAGATATTAGAACAGAAACTAAATTTGCTGGAAGAGAGAACAGGTAGAACTCTTGAAGATGTTGGTGTAGGCAAAGGCTATGAACAATTGCATGGGAATTACCAAGAATCAACAACTAGAATCTTGATAAAATCTTTTGCACAGCAAAAGAAATTAACAAAATAAAGAAACAACACAGAATGGGAAAATACTTCTGCCAGTTGTTTCTCAGATGAAGGACAAATATCCAGAACATATAAATAACTGAAAAAAAATCAGACCCTGAAATTTAAAGACCCAGTTCAAAAATGGGCATCTAAAGTGTGCAAACACTTCTCAGGATGAAGTACAAATGACAAATAAATATATGAAAAATGTTCAACATCATTGGTCTTTTGAGAGATGAAAATTAAAACATTGCTGAGATTCCCTCTCACTTCAGAAAGAATGGCTATTATCAAGAAAACAACCAATAACAAATGCTGATAGGACTGTGGAGGAAAAGGATCCCTTCTCCACTGTTAGGGGGAGTGCAGACTGGTGAAACCACTGTGGATCAGTATGGGGATTCCTCAAAAAAAGTAAAGGGGCTGGGGATTTAGATCAGTGGCATAAGCGCCTGCCTGGCAAATGCAAGGTAGTGAGTTCAATGCCTGGCACTATACACACACATACACACACACACACACACACACACACACACACACACAATACAAGATGTGCCAGTTGACCCATGTTTTCCTTCTTGGTATCTTCTTTAAAGAATGAAAAGCTTCATACCACAGCAAAACATGTGCACTCATGTTTATAGAAGCACATTTTGTAAGAGCTGAATCTTGGAAACAACCCAGATGCCCATCAACCAGTTACTGGATAAAAATTTTTTGATATAGTTTTTTACTATTCTGCCATAAAGAAGTGCATACTTGAGACATTTCTAGGTAAACAGATGGACCTTGAGACCACACTCTTAAGTGAGATAAATCAGACACACAGGTATAATATCACACTGTGTCTCTGGTGTGAGAAACTAAAAGTATAAATAAGGGCCCAAACGTACTATAGATATTGTGAAATAGGAAGAAATCATTCAAATACAAAGGGGAACTAAGGAGATGGGAGAGGAGAAGGAAGAAAGAGAAAAGAAAAGTGAGAAACGAAGGATAAATTTGAAACGAAGTTTTTATAAATAAGAAGCAGAAGAGAGGTTGAAGGGAAGGGAGGAGAGAGGAAAAACAGGAGGAATCAAGATATGTTATGTATGTGTACAAATTTCCTATGATGAGTGTGATCATTATGTATAACCTCATACCATTAACTAATAAAAAAGATCCTTAAAGAATGAAATAGTATTTTATTATATGTATAATCTATGGATGTTTTCAGGTCTACGTTCCAGTGTGAGGATCTATTTAAGGACTTCTATGTGGTAAGTATATACATATCTACTTGCCAAGTACAGAACCAAGGTCCAGAGGGGGCAATGGGTCTCTCCAAGGTCTTCATCCTAAGGTCACAAAACTAGTTAGCAGCAAAATGAGGCTTTCTGAATCCTGCATCAAAATGCTTTCTAATTAATTATACTTAAATGTAGAGCCATGCGGGTCCAGGGGAAATAATAATTTTGAAAGATGGAATCACATCATTAAGCTGACAGTAAGGATATAAAAGTGAATCAGTTGTATCCTCAATTTGAAGTGTTTTGTATATCTTAATGTGAGGCAAGGAATGATTTAGAGATTAGAGCAGTAGTTATCAAACTATGGACTGGGGAAATCTTCTAAGGGGTCAGTGAGGTTGAAACTATTTTTATATAATGTTAAAATGATATTTTCCTTTTCATCTTCATTCTCCAAAGGGATGTTACAGCAGCTACCTACCTGTATGTGACACACAGCAGACCAAATGCAGAAGGACACAGGAGACCCTTCTGCATCTATAAAGCCATACGTTAATGGCATTTACAGAAATGTCAAACAATTCCACTCTTCTCATTATGGGCAGGTACAACCCACGTAAGCATAAGCCAGTGGATCCCTCAATATTTTGAAGAGTGTAAAGACAATCTGAGACCATAAATATCAAGAACCACTGGATTAAAACATAAGCATGATTTTCAACTAAACTTCTTTCAGAAGTCTATTTTAGTTTATCTTCATTTCTGATTCCTGGAATCCACACACATAGTACAGTGTGAACTAGAAATTTGGCCATCAAAGGTTAATATGTCTAGCATGGCTTAAACCAATTTGTACAAGTTTGGTAAGAAAAAAAAGCACTTTGGGATCAAAACAAATTTATGTATGTCAGTGAAATTGATACGAAACTGTTCATTTCTTTGCAGTCTTTGGTCAAACAAAAAAGCACTCTAGTTCTGTGGTGAGAGATTATCACTGTACTGCAGTCTATATCCATTAGAATTTCTGGTGGTGTGCACCAAAAGTTGACTCTGGCTAATTGGGTGGAGAGAGTTCATCAAAAAAGATCCTGAGGGCTCTCACAGTTGTTAGAATTGGAGACCCACACTTGAAGTCAAGCTTTTGGGAGTGGTAAAAAAAAAAATGACACCACTGTACTGGGTTGATGGGAGAATAATTCACCTGCTCTTATCTCACCAAACTGTAGATCTTTGTGCCCAGATCTCAGCCTAGCAGACTTTGTTACCTTGGAAGCTGGATTCTTTTCCACGATTCTTGCCCGTGGAATGAATCTTTTGCAGAGCCTTATTACTTTAGTCTTTCTCTTTAGAATGAAAGTCTTCCAGGAGTGTCTGATTGCCAGAACTTTAGGCAAACACCTTTGTCCAAGTTACAAGGAGGCTGAGGTTTGACTGAGTAGTCTGGGATTTGCCTTGGAGAGATGGGATGCACAGGGCTGAAACTATCCCTAATATAGCAAGAATATTTAACACAATCGGAGAAGCCTGGAAATGATGCTGTCTGCAACACATGGTGTTAGCAGTCCTAGAGTAGTAACAGGGAAGGACAAGGAATGTCTGGGTTTGGATCCTGACTCAGTTGTGACTGTGCCTATAGTGTGACTATAGGCAAGTCACTTGAAGCCTCAATGATACCGCCTGTCTCCTTTGGAAGGTGAGTGTACTGTATTAAGTCAGTTTTGTGGGTGCAATTACACTCAATGTAATCCTGTATGAACTTAGTACCTCTAAATGACAACTATCAATATTACCAATTTCTAGATTCTTCCATAGACACTTACTCTCTCCCTAATGGGGTGAAGGGGACTTGGGGCACAAAGAGGCCAAGTGATTCGCTTAAAATTTGAGCAATGCTAGCATTGGGACATGTTTCTGAACTCCCTGATTTTGGATCTGGTCCAAGTTCCTGAGCCTCTTGTACAATTAAAAGGTAGCAGATATAATAAAGTAATAAGGAAGTAATCTCACCTTAAGTGATTTTTTTTTAGGGTGAGAATATTTAAACTGATTTTTATTTGTCTTATTCTTTTCCGTGCTTGAAAATTTTACTCATGAGTACACAATATTAAAATAATTAAAAAAAATAAAAGTAGCAGGAAAGCTCTTTTTGCCCTGGGAGAAAGATTTGTTTCAGTTTGTGTTCCTTTCAAGGTGAGGGTGTGGGAAGCAACCTAAATGCAGGGTTTCTAATGTGCACTGAAGAGCTAAATCTAGAGGAACATTTTCTATGTGTGTGTTACTGATTAAGAAAGTGCTCCTGGAGATTATCCAAATAACAGGAATCCTCGGTAAGATGAGTTGGGGGACGATGTTGGAGTGAACTCTTCTTTAATCGCCCAGCTTCTCAGGGCCTTCGCTTTACTAACGTGCCTTGAGACTCGCTGAGAGGGACTCACAGAACTGAAGCTCGTCTTATTCCAAGGTGACTTTGCAGGATTAAAATTCTGGTGAGTACACTTAAGGAGATGTTGGATGATCTCAGAGGCCACTTCAAGCTGTAAATTTGGTGATTTCTATGAGCTCATTTAATTTTTCCTCCACGTAGGCAAAATGAGAAACTGTGGTCCTTCAGGGTTCTTGATATTTATGGTCTCAGATTGTCGTTACACTCTTCAAAATATTGAGGAATCTAATGGCTTATGCTTACGTGGGTTGTACCTGCCCATAATGAGAAGGGTGGAATTGTTTGACATTTCTGCAAATACCATTAACGTCTGTCCCTATAGAAGGCAGAAGGTTCTCCTATTTCCTTCTGCATTTCACTATGAAAATGGAGATTTCTCAAACCTCTATTTTTTCCTACTGACACACAGTGTGAGTACATGTATGAACTGAATTGTGTCTTCTTTGGTATGTTGAACCCTCAAATGTGACCTTCCTTGGAAGTCAGATCTATATAGTGACACTCAAGTTAAAATGAAGTCGTTAGTGTGTGCCTTGGTCCAGGGTGGCTGGTGACCTGGTAAGAAAGAGTAATTTGGATACAGAGGTAAGCATGTGTGGAGGAAAGACAGGGAGAAGGCCACGCAGAGATAGAGAGAGGCACTGGAGAGATGCCACCACCTGCCAAAGGCTACCTGGGACTCCTAGAGGAAGGGAGAGGCAAGGAAGGGGATCATTCTCTGTGGGTTTTGCAGAGAATACGTGCCTAACAGCACCTTGATTTTAGACTCAGGGCCTCCAGAACTGTGAAACAATAGAATTCTGTGACCATCACCTTGCCTACTTTGTCGCACATGCCCACAAAATGGACACAGCAGATAAAACATGAGCCTTGGAATGCTGCTTGCATTCTAGAGCTAAGTCTGAGGTCTGGATAGAGCCTTTCTCAGCCTGCCTGGGGAGAAAGCCACTGACCCCAGCCTTGGGTGGACAGTACTTCTGTTTAACAGCTAGGAACAAGGAGATTTTCCATCTTTTTCTTGGACCCAATGTCCTTCTGCCTCCCTTCTCACCTCAGCAGCAAACAAGAGAACTTGGAGGCTCATCAGCTTTTTACAAACAAACAGCTTCCTTTAATGTTTGCTTTGTCTCTATCTGGGCAGGGCTGTTTTCTCGTGCTGGGCTGCAGGGCCATGGAATGTGACCTCTCTCTGTGGAAAGAGCCAAGAGCAAACTTTGCCAGCAGAGTTGGCAGGTGTCAAGCTGCCCTGGGTGTAGGCACCTGTTGCTTGAGTGTGTTGGCGGAGAGACACACTGCCCCCAGGCAGGGCTCACCCCTCCCAATTATGCAGGTCACTCCTGCAGTCATAACACGATCTTCCAATGGATCTTGTGTCTATCCCAGGTTCTGGAGGCCTCAGAGGCACACAGCTGAATTAATCTTCACACTGGTGTAAAGTAGGCAGAGCGTCCCCCTCCATTTTATTAATGAGAACACTGAGCTTCAAAGAGTAGAAGGGACTTTTCCCGGGTCATAGAATTAATTCATAGCAGAGACTACCTCCCCAAAGGAGTTGCTTATGGGAAGGGCTTGGTGTTTGCCTGAGAAAATACAACAGCAAGGCGACATGCAGTGAGGTGCAGAGCAAGGGAAGAATGCTGAAAAACAGGGGTAAGGGGCCAAGTAACCCCTAACTTTGGGGTCAACTCTAGGTTCTGCTAATATTTGATGTGTGACATGGCAAGCTGCTCTCTGTGCTTCAGTTTGTCTGAGAGGTGAAGGAAATAATTATACCTGTTTTGTGAGAATGTCCTGATCCCTGGATGAGAGTATATATGTGTTTAACTTGGTGTTCAGTGTGTGGGAATCATTCAGTTAATCACAGATGTGATTGCACCTTTGCTGAGCTGGCCACTCTGGGTGAGGCAGGTGCAGAGGAGGTGACGGTCCTGATGGGACTTAGGGATGCTGGTCAGGGAAAGGGGCCAGGACAGATCCCAGGCAGTTAGTGGGAGCTGGAGCCTGACTGGAAACCAAGTCCCCACGAGTGATTCTGCAGCTTATGTTAAGGGCCTGTGAGCAAAACAAAATAGAATCTGTCCAAAGCTTCCAAAATGTTCTCAGCTGCCAATCCTAGTTATGTTTTCTAAGCCCTGCTCAGATAACTTGAACTCCTACTCCCTTAGAGACAAGGACTGTGACCGTTTCAGGGTCAGGATGCATCTTGAGCAATGTGGCAAGGGCTGGGCAGGGCTTGTTTCCACAAGGAGGCTGCTGGCTCTCACTCTCATGGTCCTGTGGCCGAGTTGTGCCTAATGGTGAAGATACGGAGCTGCGGTAAGTTGCAGGCCCAGCTGGTCAGCTCTCCTGAAGGCAAACATTAGTCCCACAGTCCCTGCAGTGTGGAATAAGAGGGCAGGGCTCTCAGACCCTTCATTCTCCTCACATAGAAGCATACGTGTCCTGCCTGTCCCTCAGCATAGGTCCGACAGTGACTCTGCTCACCTCAGTCTTCAGCAGCTACCTCCTGCTTATACTCTGTGCAGTGAAGCTGGAATTTCTTAGCCTGGCATTCAAAGCTTTAAAGATCTGACTTTGGTCCAGATGTGCAGCTTGTCCTTTGTGGGGTCCTTTAAGAGCCCAGACATTATGAATCTGCCTTTTCTTCATTGAGGACCATTTCATGCTGCCCTGCTCTGATGGCTAAAACAATTTTGCATGTAGTATGCTTGGATAAGAAAGACCCATGTTAGCCCAGTGGCAAAAAGACATGATTGGTTTAAGCCACCATGTTTTAGGTTAACTGATAATCAAGCCATCAAATTAATTTGGTATTTTCTAGATGATGAATGATGATTTCGGTTGTTCTGGGGAGTAAACTCAGGGCCTTTGTGCTGAACCACAGCCCCTGCCATTCTGTATATTTTATTTTGAGATAGGGTCTCTTCAAGTCACTAAATTATCCAGATTGGGCTCAAGTTTGTGGACCTCCTGCCTCAGCCTCCCAAAGTGCTGGGATTGTGGGTGTGTGCCACCATGTCTGGTTAAAAAGTAATCTGGATAGTTACCATTCCAGTATTAAAGGCAGGAGAACAAGCCTTTATTTAATTCATTTATTTATTTTATTTTAAAGAGAATAAAACCCAGCAATACAAAATAGAATAAAGTCAATCAATATAACATTAAATAAAACAAAACAATAAATTGGAACAAAACAAAACAGTGAGAACAATACTTCACATTGTCATCTTCAAAGTAGTTGCTCAGGTTACCAGACACAGGGATAAAGCAAAGTGGTAAAACGGAACTGGATTTCAAAAGCAAGACAGGAGGAAATCCCCCACAGTTGACACGGTGCACACTGCCGTCCTCCAAGTAGATGCCCGGACCACTAGCCCAGGCCTGCAAGGTCAACCAAACAATACAAGCATGAAGCTCCTCCCTTCCCCTCAGGTGCTATCATCTCACCCCGAGTCCTCCGAATTGGGGGTGAGGGGAATGCTCTTTTGGTTTCTCAGCCCGTGCACCAGCTGTTTCACAGGAAGGCATGGTTTCTCTTCTGGCTGAGGCTCTTACCCATCAGGATGGAGGGAAGCCTTGATTTTAAAAATTTTTTAAAAAGATTCACGAGTGAGCTTCTTGGTGGAGGAACACTCGATTGGAGGAGATGGGGGAAGAATACTCAGAATCGGTTTTAGTAAGGAGAGATAAATGAGAGCAAATTTCCGCAAGGGCGGCTCCCAGTCCACAGCTCGCTGCCTCTGTCTGAGAGCTCTGGCCTGGGACTCCCTCAGTCTCTCTGTGCCTGGGACTCCCTCAGTCTCTCTGTGCCGGAGCAGCTGGCTACTTCCCTGCCCTGCAGGAGGTCACAATGCAATGAAGGTACTTAAAAATACAGTGGATTAACTTGGTCCAGCTTTTCTAGTAAAGTACCAAAAGGTCTGTCTTGAGATGGAGACACACATTATTCTAAAAAGAAGAAATAAGTGGAGTTTCTTCTTCCATTTTAGTGGTAATTAAGAGCGCCCAAATGGCAAGCAAGCTATAAACATGACTGTGTGAGTTCAGAGTCCCCTTGCCAAGATCAGGTCAGTTTTACCATTCTGTTCCTCCAGAGCCCTGGATAAATCTTGCCAGGATACCTGTTCGGCTCTTGACTGGTCTCTGCAAAGGACTGAATTATACCCTTGTTCTGATCCCCAATCGTGTGTTGAAGTCTTAATTTCCAATACGACTGCATTTGGTGATGGAGCTTCTAGGGGGCAATTAAAGTAGAATGAGGGTCTAAGGGTGAGCCTGAATCCAAGAGGACAGCTTTATAAGAAGAGTAAGAAAAACAGTCTTTGTAGACCAAGAAGAGAGCCCTCATCACAACCAAACCAGCCAATGCCTTCACCTAGGACTTCCGGTGTGCACAACTAAGAGAAGGACTTTAAAGTCACACACTGTTTATAGCAACTACAGCTTCATACTACAGCTTTCCTTATTTTTATTTGCACTCTTGAATCTAATCCTTACACAACAGCCAGTCTTTTAAAGTGATAAATTAGCTTGTAACCCATGCCAAGTTGGAGATCATTTAAACTTTTTTTCCTGACTTATAAGACCCCAAATAATATGGCCTTGCTTACCTCTAAACTTTATCCTCATTCCTTGTCCTGCAACTATATTGTTTACTTTAAAACTTTCTACCTCGGAACCTTTGTATGTGCTGTATGCTTTTTTCTGAAATGCTATTCTCCAGATTGTCTTATGCCTCAGCTCAACTGGAGTCTCATCAGAGAGATTTACCTTGTTCACCTTATATGATAGGACTATCATAGATAGTCTTTATTTAAGATAATGTCTCAGTTAATATCTTTCACATATATGAACAGTATCTGCAAATATCTATTTGTGTTCTTGTCTGTGTCTGCTGTTAGAAATTAAGTGCCTTGAGAACAGGGTTCCTGCCTGTCCTGGTAACTCTTATAGATCAGAGCCTAGGGCTTTGTAGACAGCGGGAAGTTTTCATCCGTGGTGAAAGGCCAAATGGCTGAAGATCGCATTCCTTTCTTCATATGTTTACCTGTCAAATGCCTGTTCATCCTACACGCCCTGTGTAAACCTCATCTTCTAAGACCACTATAACTCCTTTCTCTAGACTCCTTTTAGTACACTATGATTCCGATAGACCTGTGTGTTACACTGTCCCTTTCCTGGTGTCTTTGTTATTTTTCTCTCATTGCTGAGACAAAATGCCCAATGCCCAACATGAATAAGGGAAAGGCTTATTTGGCTCACAGTTTGTAGAGGTTTCAGTCTATAATCAGCTGTCTCTGAGGGAAGAGCAAGCCTTTTTTCTCCCTTATAGCACACGCAGGCTACCTGCCCTAGGGCAGTCGTATCACTCACATTCCAATCCCAGCACTGGACAATGAATCAATCACAGACTCTAGATTCAGTCACCTCCAAAAAATCGCGTTCCTACATGACTTTGGCTTTGAGGGGACATCCAAACAGAAACCATAACATCTGGATTCAGTAGGCATTGTGTGAACCCCCTCTCACTACTCTCCTAAGGACATTACTTGTGTTGTATTTCCTGGTTTCTTCCTGAAGTTTATAGTGCACAGAATGCTATGTAAATATGAGTTAGTGAGTGAGTGCCTGCACCGAATTCCATTTTGACTGCCATCCGTAGCATCAATAGGGAGCTTTTTCTCCTCCAACATTTTCAGGATGGGGTGCAGCTTTTAGCAGATTAGATTTCACACGTAGTGAATTCTCAAGAAGACAAGCGATTGTTAAGGCAAGAGACTATCGAGCCAGGCTCTTGTCAAACTCCTGTCAGTGTATATTCTCAATAGAACCAAAGAAATCATAAAAGGATAAGTAGACCACTACAAAAGCTGCACAATTCCCTGCTATCAATGAAAGGTACTTCTGATCTTCACTCAGTGCTTTTCTGAGCTAGGCCTGAACAATGTTCTGAGAATCTCTTTTACTAGAATAATTCCACCTTAGAATAGTAAGCATTAAATTCGAGACAGGGCTGGAAAGGAAATAACCCAGCCTGACTCTCTCTACTGAGAATGAAGAATCTTTGGCTTCTGGGGGAATTCTATTCAATATCTCAAGGCAGTCTGGAACAAATGTGGGACACCCATGCCGACCTCCTGACCCTTAGTCACTGTGCTTCTGTGTCAACATCAGTCCCTTTGCCTCAGCCACTCTTTTGATATTTTCACATAACATGTTTTGGCTGTAAGCTGTAGCTTTCAATCCTGTATACACCCTGGCTGCGGAACTGGGACCTTCCTCTGTGGCTTGACTTTATGGACACCTGAAAAGCGAAAGCTCCCCTTTTTCCTCCTTGTTCCAGACTCCAAACTTGACCTGTCATGAAATCGCATCACTGAATTCAGCTACCACGCATGTGGGCATCATCTGTCTTTAAACAGAAGGCTACAGTCTCAAATGCCTGTATGGGCTAAGCCAGTACAGTTTGTCCAGGGGGGGACAGCGAGAACAGGAAGGACACAGGCCATGTCCAGAGGGGACAAAGGAGCAGCTATTACACCACTCCAGCCCACAAGGTCCTTACCATAGGTGTTTTCAAAGGAAGCCAGAAATACAATTTTCCTTTTATTTAAATTCTTCTGAATTTTAAACGCTGGCCACAAATTTCAAAAATTAAAACATGCTCTGGACAAAAACAAAGCCAAACTAAATCTCCAGAAATGTGATTTGATCTTTCCCACATGAGTGTAAGGGCCATCTATAGTCTTTGCCATAGAAATTTGGAACTGGGGATAGGGTTAAAGACATAAAAGGCTTCCTGGGGGAATGCATGAAAGGCAGTTTTAAGGGGTATGGGCAGGGCCGGAAGCAGGGTGCAAATTTGCACTGAGATGCAAATTTAAGGAAGTGCTCATTCTCTGAGAATGAGCTCCAAACTGGCATGACCCAGAAAGTGAGGACCTCTTTAAAGTTTGCTGTCCAGGTGTTTGGCTGGTTTTTCCCTGTCTTGGTCCAGAGTAGAGAAGGGAGGGAGGAGGATCAGCAGTGAGTCATGGCAATTAGTGTTGGTCAGCATGGATGGCGAAGAGCCCAAGAAGTCCATGCAGTGGCAGGAAGACCACCAAAGCCAGTTCTACAAGCTGCATGATTCTTCTCCAACTTCCCATCTCAGAGGGAACTGGGTAGAGCATGTCCCATGCCTGTAGCCCCTCTGTCTGTTTCCCTGTAACTGCCACTTCCCCTGGATGTCTTGACTCAGTCTTGCCCCAAGTGACCTCCAGGAGCAGCAGTTGTTTTTATCCCTGAACCGAGTGAGGAAGAGTTGCTGACGCAGTGCTGGTTGCAGATCTTCAATTCTCCGGACTGTCCAGGAGCCCCCAGAGTGGCAGGGACCTTTCGAGGTAGCTAAGCCACGGGTGTCAGCTAAGTGAGAGGCCCCAGGAGCACAGCTTGGGGCTGTGGTTTCTCCCAGTGCCCTCAAGAGGAGGGCAGACTTGCCTTTGAGACAA
This sequence comes from Cavia porcellus, assembly GCF_034190915.1. NCBI lineage: Eukaryota > Metazoa > Chordata > Mammalia > Rodentia > Caviidae > Cavia > Cavia porcellus. The sequence goes on along the minus strand of NW_026947502.1, from coordinate 14,879,143 downwards.
TTCTGATGAGGGGGAAGCTGGGCTTTGGAGAAAGGGGTCTCCGTGCCTCCGTGCCTCCGGAGCGGAGCTTCGCAGGAGTCTGGAGGAGCACCATTCTGAGCAGCTCCTCCTGCTGCCTCTCTGGTGCTCCAGCCAAACGCCTGTGGTCTCAGCCCAGCAAAAGGGACAGCTGGGTTTGTTTTGGTGTTCAGTTCAGGGAAGAGGGACATGATTTTAACACAGAAAAAATAAATTGTTTTCAAGAGAGCAAAAAGGCTTCCAGCGGGAGCCCTTGAAGGCTCTAACCCTGTCTGCTCCCTCCCAGTGTCAAAGAATAAACGCTTGACAGGAGCCAGCAGTTAGCATGCAGCCCCGGGGAAATGAAAAAGCAACATGGCAGGAGTGGCACCAGTTACCCCAAGATGCCAGGAGGGTCCTCAGCGTGGGGTCTCAGCCCTGCTCTCACCTGCTCTCAGCCCTGCTCTCAGCCCTGCTCTCACCTGGATCCTTGCTGTCAGCTACCGGGTGTTTTCAAATCCTGCAGTGCTGCTGCTTGAAGAAGTTGGACCAGAGAACTGAGCTAAGGGAAACACATTTTCTTGCTACTACAAGTTAAATAAATAAGTGAAAAGAAAAATAAGCAGAAAATAAATGCATTTAATGATCAGCGCTCTCTGCTGTGGTATCTCAGATCCCAGTCACTTCTCCAGAGCCAGCGTTCATCAACTCTCTCCGGTCCCCCATTGAAAGTTTTCTTTCCTTGTAGTGATTCTCTCTCATCAGTCTGTCTCTCTCTTGCAAATTACTTATCAAAGTCCATGAATATCATGCCCACCACCTTATGACTTATTTATTTTGTATCCACCATCTAGTGATGAGCTTCATGAAGACAGAGGCCCTGGTCCCCTGCTCATCATCGCTCCTTCAGTGCCTAGCCCAGCTCCTGGCACATAGAGGAGTTCCATCAATGTTTGTTGACTGCATAAACGAGGAATGAATAACTATTCCATGAGCAAAGGAATTCTCCACCACTGGCAGGACTTAGGAAGCTGGGTGGCTGTTAGAAAGCTCACCCAACTCCTGCATTAGGTATAGGTAAGCTAGAGGCTGTGACTATCAACCCAAACTATAAAATGGCTCAGTCATAAGACAGAGTTTGTTTTGCTCTTATAAAGTCCTCATTGGATGTTTCTGCCAGTGGAGAGCTCTGTTCTTGGAGGTGTTTTGGGGACTCAGGCTCCTTTCACGTTGGGAGTCTACCATCTTCTGGGTATTGCTTTTAGGTCACCATGCTTAACTGCGTGGAGCAGTTCAGAAGGGAGGAGGGAATTGCGGGCTGGGCCTGGAAGAGGAGCGCACACTCCCCAGTTCTGCTACTAATTACAAGGCTCGGGTCATGGCTCAGGAGGAAGAGGGACAAGTTTGGTTCATACCTGCCAGGATCCGCCATGCCTGCACAGGGCAGGAGGTGGGACCAGATGGCTTCCCCAGCGTTTGTGTTTGAAGAGTTTTGTTCCCCTTCTACAACAACACAGCACTTAAGGAGACATAAGGTCCTTGTCACCTGTCTTTCTTCTGCAGCTTTGTCATGTTTTTCTTTTGCTCAGAATTCTGTCATGTGTTTCTGGTGTGTCATTATGGACAGTGAGAACATTTGCTTAGGCAACCACAAAAATGTCCAGGGTGGACGGGTCTGACTCCCACAAATGCCTACTTCACTGCCTAGGTATGTGGCTTTGAGCACGTTGCCCAGCCTTTCTGGCCCTCTGCTTTCTTTTCTGGATATAGGGGTAACGGCATCAATAACACCTACTTTGCAATATTGAGCAGCTTAAAGGAGCAGAGGTATGCACCGTCCATGTGTGTTTAATTGGAGGCCACTGTCATAAGTACATTGTTTTCATCATCTTTTTAAAATTTCATGGCAACTTGATGGAGTAGATCTATGATTACTTGAGTGGAATGAAGGAGAAAAGTAGCTCTAGTTTTATAGAGACAAATACAGAATCATGGAGAGATTAAGCTGTTTGCCTAAAGTCATCAGCTAACAGGTTGGGAATCAGGACATGAATGAAATATCCAGCTCAAAGCCCACAAGGTATGTAATAAATAGATAGTAGCAATCATGAGCAGGGTGGTTTTTCTTTGGTTACAATTTTCTGTAAAGGATGAACCAATGCTGGGCATACTTAGCGTATCAGTGCTGATTTGTAAGACATCCCAGTTGTAAAATGGCTTTGTGGCTCTTAGCTTGTTCACTGCTCACAATAATTGCAAGGTAGTTTCACCATGGTCCCCCTTCCCAAGGGTTAAGAATGAGCTCCACAAGGCATGAGTCACAGGCCAAGGTCACAGAGCCAGAAAATAGTGGAGCTGGCTTTCACACTCTGACTTTGATAAAGACATTGCTCAGCCTCAGACTGGTGCCTGGCACATATTAAGCGTGATATTAGTGTTTACTAAAAGTGAATCAAATACATGTCACACCTCACTGATCCTCTCAAATATTCCTCTATTATGTGCCACCAACTGTGGAGTGAGGATGTTTTGTGGCCCCAGCCTGGGGTCTTCTCTTGATCCAACCACTACCCTTTGTCCTCAGTGTCCTTAGGCTCTATTTTGGTTGGGCTAGTGACTCTTGGGCAGCTTTCTGAGATCTGGAACTCCTCTACTAAACATATTTGGCTTCTGCTCTTTCTGTTTTTTAGGACCCTGCCTGCTGCAGTCTGATAGAATCATCTTCTGGAATGGTGTTAATGATCAGTGATCTTGTGTGCCATAGCACTCACGCAGATGGTTTACTTACCTTCAAAAAGGGACTTCAGTTGACCCAAAGGAGTGGTTAGTGGCAAGATTTCTGGCAGTTTCACAGACCGATGGGGGAGTCATGTTTGGATGGAGGCCCTGAAATCATACCACAGGAACTTAGGAAGGAGGGAGGGCTGACTCTCTTCAGGGTTTTACCCAGAGTCCATTTGACTGGGAGAAATGGGATAATGCTTCTCTTTTACTCTGTCCTCTTTTATAAAAGCTTTTCCTTAAGTTGTTTTAGAAGATTCCTAACATTCTTTGTCAAGTTGAATTCAAAATTATTTCTAACTTGTGCTTTTCATGGCATAGATTCAGGTACTCCCGAACAATGAGGAAATCAAATTGGGAAACCTGTACACACTTATGTTGTGTGTACTGCAGAAGGTGGGGGGTGGCAGTCATGGCTGCTCAAACAGTACCTGCACCTGCTAGAGTCAAACCTAGAGTAGCCCAGGAGCACAGCGTCCTGGGAGAGGAAAGTTTTGCAGCTCTTTGTCTGGCCCTACAACTCGGTCAAGGATGACAGTGGCAGCTCCGGTGATCTTCAACAAGTTTCACTGAGCCTCTGTTGCATGTCAGAGCGTGTTCTGGGTACCACGGAGGCAAGGGTGGATGAGTCAACCATGGTCTCCTGTCTCCCTTCATTTGGGTTGCTATCTTAGTTGCTTTACTTGTTACTGAGACAAAATACCCACCACCCAAAGTTACAATAGGGAAAGGTTTATTTAGCTCAGATTGTGGTGGTTTCAGTCCACTATTGCCCTATTCTGAGGCAGGGTGGTGTGGCAGAGGGACATTGCAGTAGAGAACAGTTTATGATGGGCAGAAGGCAGTAAAGCAAGCAACAGGGAAAAACAAGTCCCTTTTGGTTTCTAATATTGTATCCAGGCTACTAGGTTAAGGGCCGTGCCAAATCAATGGATGGACTGATTTAGTAATCACACTTCATTGCACCATGAGTCAGTCACACTCTAGATTCGGCCCCCTCTGAAAAAGCCCTACCTGTGACTCCTTGAGGCTGTGGGGGGTCATCTAGACACAAGCCATAACAGTTGCTGTAACAAAGTCTTATATAAACTGAGTGGCATATAAACCCCAAATGTTTGTTTTTCACAGTTCTTCATATAGAGAAATCTAAAATCTAGGTGCCGGCAGATAAGGTATCTGGTGAGGACCAGAGCACCTTCTCTCTGTGTCCCTCATGGTGGAAAGGGCAAATGAGATCCCTCATTTATTCATTTATTTATTTTGGGGTTTAGACTGGAGTTTTATTTATTAGCACATTGGCATACAGATGTAGGGAAATAAAGGTATATGGCTCATCAAAAATATCCAGCAGTCCTGAAGTTCATCAGCTCTTATGTTCACTCTTTTGATTGCCAGATGATATAGCCTGTCAGCCTCAACTGGGTCCAGGAGCTCCCAGATCTCCCCAAGATTGGCTTCTGCTCTTCCTCTTCTCTTGCTGTGGCACTGCCTTCCCCTGCACTGGCTCCCAGCAGGCTCTGAGGAGCTGTGCTGAGGTCGAGCTGCAAAGCCCTTGTGTGCCTTGCTATGACCACAAGCCTGTCCCTGTCTTCTGTTGTCTCCTCACTCTCCTGTGGCTAGAAAAGCCCGTTTGGGCTCTCCTTTGTCAATCTGTCTACCTGGCATGAGGCTGACAGACAACTGAGGAACTCTGATATTGAGGAGACCTAAATGTCAGCCCAAGTGGGCAATCTGGAGGCTGAGCTGGGTTGCATTTTCCTGCTCCCTTCACCTGTTTTCCACAAAGTCCCCGAGGAGAGGTCAGAACAGGAGTAAGTACAGGGCTGCAGGCCACCTTGGTTAAGGGCCAAAGACAGAGACCAGCACCCAGGTTGGGAATGAATTGCTTTACCTAGCCTGGGCCTTTGGTCACAGAATGAGCTCCCTTATTTTATAAGGATGCTAATTCCATTCATAGCCTCAGTGCCATCATGACATCATCTCCCAAATGCCCACCTGTGATACCATCACTTTGAAGGTTAGATTTTGGCATTGAAGCTTGAGGGCGGAACATACAAATATTCAGACCGTAGCATTCCTCCATGTCCTCAAAAAGACTCATGGCCTTCTCACATGCAAATTATATTCATTCTTTTCTAGTAGCCTCAAAAGTCTTAACTTGTTCCAAGATTAATTTTAAAGCCCCAAATCTCATCTCAATGTTATCCAAGTCGGATGCTGGCTGAGACGTAAGGTACAATGTGTCTTGAGGGAAATGGCCCTCCAGCTGTGAGTCTATGAAATCAGACATGTTATGTACTTCCAAAATGCTGTGGCGGGATTGGCGTATGATAGACATTCCCATTCTAAAAAGCAGAAATTGGAAAGAAGAAGGAGGAGCTGGTTCCAAGTAAGGCCCCAAACCTTAACGTTTGAGCGGAGTCCTTAACTGTAGCTCCCGTCTTCTAGGCCCAGTGGGGCAGACATCTTGCCTCTGAAGCTTTGCTGGACAGGGGTTAGGGCCCCTGTCTCTGGGCAGGCTTTGGAAGATTTTTCTCACCTTCTTTCTGATTTTAGAGGAAAAGCATTCCATTTTCCCTGTTTTGTATGATGTTGGCAGTAGGTTTTTCATAAATGTCTTTTAGTCCTATAGGTATTTTTTTTAGACTTTTTATCATGAATGGATGTTGAGTTTGTCAAAAGCTTTTGCTGCATTTGTTGAGATGATTGTGTGATTTTCATTTTTGCTACTGTTTGTTCCATTTATACATCCCATTTATTGCACTTATTGATTGTGGGTGTTGAAACATTCTTGTTTCTCTAGGATGAAGCTGACTTGCTCATGATATATGATCTTTTTGACAGTTTATTGCACTCTGTTTGCCAATATCTTGTTGAGGATTTTTCCATGTATGTCCATTAAAGAGACTGACCCGTAGTTCTCTATTTTGGGCCCTTGTCTAGTTTTGGAATCAGCGTAATGAGATGATTTGATTTAGATCTCCCATTTCACTCTTTGTTTGCTCCTCTGTTTCTATCCTTTTTTTTTTTTTTTTGCCTCTTTTGAATATAGTTTGGAAATCCCTGTCAACATTTGAGCTATACCTCATATTATTAATAGCTACTCCATGAGTCTATGATATAAAATTTTCACTGTTGGAAAATTTTTGGAGCTTAATTAGAGTTAGTATTGTGTTACATCACATAAAATATAGAATGTTTGCAATGACACAGTTTAATTTATCCTTGTTTCCCCTACTGTAATCCTTCCTGCCACACATGTTATATCTAGTCTGTTTACTTACAAAATAAAACTAGAGAGATATTCTGATTTTTCCACAAAAGTGCCATTTTTAGTTTAAAGAGGTTAAGAGTAAAAGTAACTTTTATATTCATCATATATTTGCTAATTATTTCCTGGTGATTTGAGTTTTCCTTGGTATCTTCCTCTAAGCTTGACAGAGTTCATCGTATCTTGTACAGTGCTGACAACAAGAGCTTACGTTTATCTTACAATGTCATTTCAGCTGTCCCCTGCCCCGAAGGTGGATCTAGAGTCACATCCTTATGTGTAACTTTATCTTCTGATAGGTTTTTTCCTTGCAGCATGAAGATGAATGCTTCACTGTCTTTTGACCTCTGTAATTTCTGATAAGTGTGTTTTTAGCCCTCTATAGATAACATCTTCCTTTGGCTTCCTTCAAGATTTTTCTTTTTAGGTTTATTTTTTTCAACAACTCAGCTACAATGCGTTTTTCATATTTTCTTTTTTAAAATCTCCTGTTGGGTTTTACTATTTTGAATCTTTCCAGTACGTCATTCAGTCAAATTTGTGGCGTTTTCAGGCATTGTTTTTTCATGTATTCTACTCTATTTTCTTCATCTTCTAAGAATCTATTTACATGTTAGAACATTAATATGATTTCACGGTTCTCCATGGTAGTGTCTATTATTTTTACTTCCTCTTGTTTAACTAAAAAAAATTTCATAATAAAATATGAGCATAACAGTAGTTCATACATTGCATATCATTATCTTCAGAGGAGTTACTCAGAATATAAGACATATACTGAAAAGGTTCTTGCAAAAAACAAAACAAACTATAACACAAAACTTTCTTTTCAATGAATGAAGATAAACTAGTAGAATAAATGAAACTAATCTGTATGTTAATTTTTTTGTCTTTTTAGACAGGATCTCTCTATGCAGTTCAGGTTGGCCTTGAGCTTACTTTGTAGCCCAGACTGATTTTGAACACACAAGGCTCTGCTTGCCTCAGCCTCTCAAGTACTGGGATTACACTCATGTGCCACGATGCCCAGCTATTAAAAATTTTTTAAACAATGAAATATGTAATTTGGAGAAGTATTTGAACTTCTCCCTACTTCTTATTTATCTTCCTTCTGTTTTGCTTTTTATTTGCATATGTATGTATTTGCATATACATATATGTGTGTGTATATGTGTGTGTGTGTAATTCTCATATAAGAGAAACTGTGTACTATTTGAGCCTCTGTGTCTGATTTATTTCACTTAACACTACATTCTCAAGTGGAATCCATTCACTTATGAATAACTCAAGTTTATCTTTATGGCAGAATACTGCTTCACTGTGTATAAATGCATTTTCCTTGTTCACTCATCTGTCGATGGACATACATGCTATTTCTAAGGTCCAGCTACTGTATATTGTGCTGCTATAACCACAGGTATGTATGTATCCTTATACTGCGGTAGCTTTAACTCTTTTGGGAAGATACCTAGAAAGGAGGTAAAGGAATTTTTATTTTTATTTTTGTGGTGCTCGGGATCAAATCTGGGGCCTTGTGCAAGTGGGTAAGAACTCTACCACTGAGCCCCATCCCCAGCAGAATTTCTATTTTTAGTTGGAACAAAATAGAAAATAGAAAAAGCAGGCACATACAGCTTTTTGATCTTTGGCAAAGGAGCTAAAACATACGATAGATAACCTCTTTAATAAATGGTGCTAGGATAATTGGATGTCTACATGCAAAAGATTGAGTCTACATCCACATATTTCACCATGTACTAAATTAAATGGATCAAAGACATGGATGTTAAAACAAACACAATCTATCTGCATATAAAATGGGTACAACTCTTGAAGACAAAAGAATGTTGATGTTTTTATTTTAGCTGCTAATTAACTTGACTAATACGAACTCTCATGTAGTGACTGCTATCTCAAACCAGGGACCAAGACTCCTATTTCTCTGCTTTGTACATGAATGATGTAAGTGTCAGCCTTTTTTTGCATAGAAGTGTGATGTCTCTAATTTCTTTGTCAAGAGTCTTTGGCTGTTTCATGTCTTTTTGTGGTTCCCTATGAATTTCAGAATTGTGTTTCTTGTTTCTGTGAAAGATGCCGTTGTAGGTTTGATAAACAGTGTTTAACATTGCGTTATCTGCACGTTGCTTTAGGTAGAATGAGTCTTTTAACATTAATTCTTCCCATCCATGAACATGGAATATCTTTCCATTTATTTGTTCTTCTTTCTTTCATTAAGGTCTTCTAGCTTATATTGTTCAAGTCTTTTATTTCTTTGGCTAGATTGATTGGCAGGTATTTATCCTTTCTAATCCTATTATAAATGGAATTGCTTTTTAAAACTTGTGTTCTGCATAGTTCATTATTGGTGAAAAACTCCCTACTGATTTTTGTATGTTGATTTTCTTGGTGTTGTACTGAATTCATTTATTTGTTCTAACAATTTTTTTAGTGTAAGTTTTTCTACATATAGGGCCATGTTATGTGCAAACAAAGATAATTTTATATCTTCCTTTCCAATTAAGATGTATTTTACTGTTATTTCTTGTCTAATTGCTCTTGACACTGGACTCATGTGTTTGCACTGAATTTTTCAGGGAAGGAGGTGGGTGGAGAAGCAGATTCTGACCGTGTTTGGAAGCCACACACACTTTGTGGCTTGGGACTTGGAACACATCCTTTCCCCTCTGAGCTCCAAATCTTCTGCTCTTATAGAAAATGTAACTTCCAGCTTTAAAAACAAGTAGCTTACACCAAATCCAGAAGTCATAGATTTCAAATGGCCCTTATAAAACATAGTGGTAGCTTTGAGGAAGTAAATCTGAAATACATTGATTATATTTTGGCTGAAATTGCATAGGAATTTGAACACACAGAGAACAACATTCTTAAGAGTGCTTGTTTTGACATTCCTTATCCAAATCTCAAATATTCAAAAGATGCTTTTGAATAATTTGTTTTAAAAAGCAAAACAAATGAAAAAAATGCTTTGAGCTTCAGAACTTGAAAAGTAGGCTGTCATTAACCATTATTTCTACATAGCAAAGTGTGTTCTTGGGTCATTATTACCTCAGAAGAGGTCAAAGGAAAAACATGGCCTATATTTAAGAGCTTTCTTTTGTCATTTACCACCTGTATTTTAATTGCTAAAAATTTAGTTTCTTCACCTATTAAGTAGGGCTATTATATCTTCTTATACTGTCACTATATAAAATTTCTGGCCCATAGGTAACCCTTAAGAAGACCCTGGTTTATTATTATTACTTTGATAAATAAATCTGTCCATGCAACACAGAGTTTTTATTATTCTCCAAATACATAATTTTAAAATTAACTTGCTATTCAATTTATTGTTTGCATTAAAAGTTCAGGGTTTAGCTGAACAATAGATTAAATATGTTACTTTTAAGTCATCAGATCTGGGTCAAGTTCTGCCTCTACTACTTATTAGTTGTATGGCATTTTAAAGGGAATTAACTTCTCTAAGCCTCAACTTTGTGATCTGTAAAATGAGAATAATAATGGTGCTTCTCAGTGTTATTATGAAGATGAAATGAAACTATATGTATTACATATATACATAGTGCTTGAAATAGTACCATTTGTAAAACTATTGTAATGACAAAAGTTCTTTTTTCCTCATATATTATCAAAATCCACTTACATATAAAAATTACTACCTAAAATAAAATGCTACACTTTGTAATTTTTTTTTTGTACTGAGGATTGAACTCATGACCTCATGCTTGGCAGGCAAATGCTTATACCGCTGAGCTAAATCCCCAGCCCTAATAAAATACTACATACACAAATGCTGAATATTTGGCTTTTTCCTTCCTTCTCTTAATATTACTCATCAAGTTTACCTACAGGAAGCACTCCCAATTATGCTGTTACTGGAAGGGCTGTGTCTAACCATAGATCCATTCATTATAATTAAATTTATTACTACCATGAAGTGGCAAACTGTTGATGTCATGGTAATTGATCATTGAATGAATCAGCTTCATGCTTCTTAATTTGACACTAGAGGTTCTGGAACCAGTCTACAAAAAGGAGTAGGAGACTTTAGGTATTAATTAATTTTCTGTACCTCATTGAGGAGAAATGTATAGGAAGCAGTCATAGCATGTATTAAGGCACCTTGGAGATAGTCTTAACAGAGAGCAGGAGAGGTTATAAGATCTCTTTTATTAAAAAGAAACAGCAAGCCTGTCCTGTGACTATGCCAAAAGTCTTGACTTGAGCAGAAATGACCATTCTAGTTGGGAGAGGGCAAGAACAGCCTGTCTACTTTGTTCACCTGTGAAATTGATTACTAGGTATTATCAAACAATGAACAAATGAGTCAAAGTAAGAACTTCTATGAGAAATATTTTTCCTATAAATGTAAAACTATAAAATTATAATTCATACTCAGTTCTGATCTCTATGCTCTTCCCTCTCTTGAAAGTTTCTCTAAGTCAAATGGGCTTCTTAAAGTGTTCTGAACATGTGGAAACACTGCCCCACTTCACATAATAAACACCATCTAGTCTACACGCAGATCACTTTTCCAATAATATTTTAGTGACAAAAATCAACAAGTTTCTTGTCAGGACATCTTGGTCATTAAACATGCATTAGCAACTCATTATTCAAGATGTTATACTAATTCTACTCATTTCCTATTGAAGCTTATTAAATACTAAAGCACCTAATCAACCAGAAGTAGTGTTCAGTGGCCACAAAGAATATGCTCCATTAAAGACAAAAAGAGAACTGTGACCAAAGTGTTAATTATAATACATTGTATTTATCTGGCACTGAGCTCTTCTAATGAGTTGAATGGCTTTGAAGTTCATATAGAAAATGGCTGAGGAAGCATTTTATTCAAAACTGTAATTAAAAGGGTGCTTGAATTTGTGGGGGGCAGGCATGTATTCATGTATTCAGTGGCAATGAGGCCTTACGGATTTTCCAGAATTCTCCAGAAAAGACTGGTAAAAGTTCCTCTGCAATGAGTTTAGTAACTATTTTGATCAGAACCAGCTCTAAACCACCTCCCAACTGGAATTTTTCATTCTACTGCTTACTAGGCATGTGACATTGTATATATTTTTTTTTATAACTCTCATTTGACTCTGAGTTTGACTGCCATATTTTAAATGTTATTGTCTGGGTCTCAGTATGATTATCTTGAAATAATAAATCATTTCTTGCAAGAGTTTTACTAAGATTTAAGATTGATGTTTGTAGGATATAGGCACCCAGAAAACACTCAGTAAAGGAGGACATTAGTGTTTCTACTTCACTAGACAAAGTCCTTTAAATACAGGTATTTTATCTTACTCAACTTCAATATCCACAGCACTAGCACCATGTAAGGCATATGGGAGACCCTCAGAATCTGTGGGTGGTACTAACCTGGAGTTCCACCTCTGGAACAGTGATCTTTTTGAGAGCTTTCTAAGAATAATAGCATTTTTTCTAAATGGCTATCTAATAAATATTTGCTTTTGATTAATTGGTGACAGTATATAATTTATTGATTGAATGTTAAGCTCTATCTCACCCTTAGGAGCTTAAATTTAATTTGAGAAAAGCATGGTTTACACATATAAAATGGGAGAACACTGTTTTTGAAATATTTTCATTTTCCCCCCTAACATTTCTTTTCCTCTTTTTCTGTAGAAATATCGTATTTCCCTTTGATGAGATGGCCACTCTACCCCCACACTCTTATGAACTCTTCTGCATTATCTAGAAAAAAATATATACTACTAAGCTTATCCAATATGGTTGTCATTTCTGCCATGAGGCTATGTGGAGCTACCCAGGTAGCTATGTGATCCAGCCCTGACCAACTGGAGCTTCTATTTCAGTGGCTACAGTGGTTAGTTCAGAGTTCATATTACCAAAAATGTTTAAAACACGTACTGTGTTAGTTATTTTCCTCTCATTGCTGAGACAAAATACCTGACATCCAAATTAGAGGTTTTAGCCCATAATCAGTTGGCTCTGAGGCAGGGGGTTATGGAAGAGGTGCAACAGTTCATGGTGGTGGAAGACAGCAAAGACAGCAAGAGCCAAAAGGGAGGAGAGCAAGGCCTTTTCCTTTCTTACATTGTACACGGGTTACCTGCCCTAGGTTGGATCCTGTACACCTTAGGATGTAACACTGTTGAGTCACTTAGCTAAGCTTCTGAACTTCTGAAGTTGACACAATGAAACAACTATCACAGTATCCTAGGGCATAAACAGCCACCCTAGGGCATGTCCTTTACACCCTAGAATGTAGAGCTCTTGAGTCATTTGGTTAAGCTTCTAGAATTCTCAATTTGACACAGTGTATCAACCATTACATGTACTGAGTAGAACCTCTTATAGAGGTTAAAGATTACTTAGAATAGCTATTACCAAAGGATAGAAGATTTGTAGATGTTATCTGCAGAATATCACAGGTGACAATAAGTTGTGAGATGATCAGGGGCTTTAGCTTCTTAAGATGCCTTGGTTACCTAGCTTGGTGGTGACACAATTGTCCATTTCAGGCATGAGGTGTTGCCTGATTTCATGAAGTTGTTAATGAGACATAATACTATTAAACTCCAGCATCATGGTTGCAAACATTGATGCAAACAAGTCTAGTCAGTGTCACTGTTCGCCATTAACACCATCGTGCTATACTATCCATAAGTCACATAATGACACATATGACCAGCACTGGAGTTGTCTAATGATAACAACTATTTTTTTAGTCCAGGGAAGGTGAGCATATGGGCCCTATGACAGACATGTGACTTGGTCAGAGCCAATAATTCCGCTTACTTGAGAATTCTGAGGAACTGGAAAGAGAGAATCAACTTCCTGCCGGTTCTCCTAAGACAGAGAGCGCAGGGAGCTTGCTTGCCATCCAAAGATGGACAGCCTGTTGCTGGGTTGTTCCGTTAGGAATCGCTCCGCCGATTAAAAGTTTTCTAGGTCCTTCTTACCTCAAAGAAAGAATTGGATGAGACAAGCCAAATATGGTGCCAAAAGTTTATTTGAAAATGAGGGGTGAAGGAGTAAGGAAAAACTGACTCTGTAGAATGAATTTGGGGTGAGCAAGAGAGAAAAGGATAAAAAGAACAAAAATAGAAATATAGTCTGTGTTTGGGAGACACAGTGTAGACTACTGTGAAGAGTCATGTAGCAGGCTCCTCTTGGCATCTGGTCTTTTTCGTGCTGCCCACATCTTGGAATGGAAGAGAAGTTTTATTTATGGGATCCTGGGAATTGTTTGGTGCTGTCTTGGGATCTTGTGATTGACAGGTCCCACTTACTTTCCCAGGCAGCCACATCCCATCTCCTATATGAAACCTGCCTGAGAAAGGAGTCCACCCAGAGAAAGAAAGAGATGGGGAAATTTGTGATGACTCTTGATGTTGTCCTGTGAGGCCCAAGACCCAGGAGAGCCTAAGGTACCAGGGGATGTCGGAATTGGGATCTATCCCTTCGCTTCCCTTTTTGCAACAAACAAACCTTCATTCCTTTTCCCTTTTGCTTAAGGCAATTTAAATTGCAGATTGTCACTTGCAAAATACAACACAAATGCATGACTCAGATTACAAATTTGATGACTTTAGTGAATAAAACAGAAATTATCCCTATAGTAACTAGGTAACCTCTTGAAGCACATGGAATAGAGCCTGGTTTTTGAAAATTAGGGAGTATTTGGGTTACTACAAAAGGAGTATTCTACATGCCAGAGTAAACAAATAAAAAACAACATAAAAGATGATTAATGGAGAAAGGAAATGTAGAAATATATAGAATACATGTGTGACAGAAAAGATGCCAGATAGAGAGACAGAGTTCTAGGGCTTCGTCTGGTCCCAGCCATTTATCTGACCATGGGAAGATTCCTTTTTTGTTCTGGGACTCAGTTTCCCTTTATATCAGTGTATAAACTTCGACTCTTAATTTCTCTAAAATTCTCTCCAGCTCTACCTTCTGAGTCTATGAAATCCAGAGAAACTGCTCATAGTCCTGTATAGTTAAACATCTCCCGAGTTATTAATCTATTCTTGGAGTAGAGTCTCTTTGATCCTTTGTCTTCTCCCTCTGCTCCCCACTTCTTATTTGCTCTGTAAAAAGCAATCTCTCTTCCTCATGTTCTGAATGAAATGGAAATGGGCGCACTGCGTTCACTAAAAAGCTGTGACTTTTAAGCTTTGAAAGCCCTTGATTGCACCCTAGAAAAGCTCCTCTGGGAGTGAGGGTGATGAAAGCAGGGAAGGGGGCACCTGGTTAATTGTGCTTCTGTGGAGATTAAAGAGCCAGTGAGGAGTTTGCAGGCACTTTGCTCTTTCTGAGTCGGCTCCCTCTGCCCTCTTCTCTTTCGGAGGAAAAGGCTTTGACATCCAGGTCTAAATTAAGATTCGAGATGTATCGTATGCAGATTGGATCCTGAATTAGCTCTCAATAACATTTGCAGAAGTAACCTATATCCCTCCAAAAAACTATTTTCTTTGCGATCCAATGAAGTCTGGACACGAGTCTCCCTCTGGTTCATGTCCTTGGTTGTTCTGGTTTAAAACCATTGCAGAAAAACTTGTAAAACTAGTTAGAAATCTGCATTTGGATTTCAGTGAGACTCAGGCACACATCTCCAAACTCCAAGTCCTGAACTTACTGTCTAAAATACCACAGTGCGAATTAATTTATTTCCTATTGGTCGCCACTTTGAAAGCAAGGACTTACTATTATTTGCTGCTGAATACATAGCCTGGCATCTAGTAATTGATCAATAAATGCTTATTGATTTGTGAATGAACAACTGTTAATAAGAGCTTTACGTGAGTTCTTTTAGTTAACCAGGAACACAAATAGATGTTTATCAAAATTTTTGATCCACATGAAAGAATTACAGATACATAGCACAGAGTTGATACAATTTTTTAAAAATTATGTATTATTAGTAGTACATGTTTGCATTCCTAGTGAGGAGTTGGTACATCTTAATTCCTTTTTAAAATCACTTTTCCCTCTTCACCATCCCCTCTATCTCTTGATCCCCTTCTTACTGAGAAAGATCTCCCTACTTCTTATCTTTTATTTAGCTTTTTGCTTATAATTTGTATTTCTCATATAAGAGAAACCACATACATGGTATTTAAGCTTTGTGTCTGATTTATTTCACTTAACATAGTCTGAAGGCTCATCCATCTTCCTACAAATGACTCAAATTTATCTATTTTATGGAAGAGTAGTACTCCATTGCATATAAATTTTCTTTATCTCCTCATTTGTTGGTGTACATATAGGCTGATTCCAAGATTTAGCTATTATGAGCATGGATATATATCAGTGTAACATGATGCTTTTAACGCTTTGGGGAAGATATCTAGAAGGGAATAGCTGAGTCAAATGGAACTCTAGTTTCACAGGAAAAATATACATCAGAGAAAGAAATAGCTTCTTAATAAGTGGTGTTGGGCAAACTGATGTAGTTTTTTTTTTTAACCCCTAAGAAAGACCTCTGACTTTGTGAAAACTTTAACTCTGGATACATGTGCGGTATTTACCTGGGCTTTGGAAATACTGGCAATAATTCATGGTCCTGTGGTTTCAGAGAATTCAGTTTGGGAAACTTTGATCTCTCTAACCCCTTCATTTTTGCATGAGAAGTCCAGGAAAAGATTTGTTTCTTGGCAAATCCTGGGTGCTGTCATTTAAGAAAGCTCGGGTGTTGAGGCAGTGTTGGCTGAACAAGTACTGGGCAGGTGAATCCCTGAATCCTGAATCCTGAATATTGTCCAACCTCATAGCTTTTGAGAAGGAGCCAAAATTTGATGTTCTCAAGACAGTTTTGGATCCCTGGAGGAGGGAGAAGGTAAGATGGAGGAGTGTTAAGAGAGGCAGGCAGATAGGGGCGGCGTGAAGATAAGGTTGATCTGTCTGGTGTAACTCTCGTGACCTCTGAGATTGCCCGTGTGTGTGTGTGTGTGTGTGTGTGTGTGTGTGTGTGTGTGTGTGACTAAGAGTTGAATTCAGAACTTCACAGTGAGCTACATCCCCAACCTTTTTTATTTTGAGACAGGCTCTTACTAATTTGCTATGTAACCAGGTTGGGCTCAAGGTGCATTTTTCTTATTTGTCTTTTGGATGCGCAGTCTCAGTTTCTCGCTATGATGTATACTGGGACAGTACTTACAATTTAAATTCAAAGTATCATAAGGCCCTGGAAGGTTTGCAGAAATTATGCCATGCTACTGGTGGGAGATGTGGTACCTGGGTTATTTAGATATTTGAGGGGTGGAGGCATCAGCTGATATTTGCATGCAGATAGGGCAACTGAGACAACAGGACATGTGTAAGAACAAAAACAAAGACAACACAACAAAACGAAAGATTCGATTCTAGAACCAAGTGTTCTATAATTGAGTTCGAGTTTCAGCTGTTGTTCTCATTCTGTGGTTCTAAACCAGCCTAAAGTCCAAGTCTCTGGATCCCCAGTGCCTACTCAAGAAGTTGACATGACAGTGTCAAGGGAGGAGACCGGTGGCCTTGAGCAGAGAGCTCTGTCAGTCATTGTCATTAGTTCAAGCAATTCACCAAAGCGCCTGGACCAGACACGGACAAGCGGGGAGCAGAATGTGGTGCTCCTGCCACCCTATTGGCTGTCCCTTTCCCACATTCAGGTTCTGTCACTCTTTTTAATGCAGAGTCAAAGATGGAAGCATCAGCTTTGGAGTTCATGAAAGCCCAGCTGTCACTTGATAGAAAGCATCCTGTCTAATGGTAGAAATATAAAAACCAGGATTCTCAACTATTTTAAATAATAATAGTGAATTATGACTTCCGTTGTATTTATTAGGACAACACTATAAATGGGAATTTGTTATTGTGTCCTTGGAGAGATGAAGAATTTCATTCCATGGGAATCCTATTGTGGACTCCCATTAGGGCTGTCTTTGCTGAGAAGAAATTGCATTTATCATCTGGAGTCTAACACGTTTATAGTCTTGTTGAAGTTGTTTGCAGCACTGATGGGCTGCTGGCTCAAGTCATCCAGCTCAGAGCAGTGGGGGAGCCATGGGGTGGGGACCCTGGTTGGACAGGGTGCCTAGTTGTCTGGGTTCAAGAACAAGATGAGTTTTTTGGCATGATATTAGTAGGTTTATGTCCCATCCCAAGGCTTCAGTCAATGGACACAAAGGGCTTAGACAAATTTTCAAGGCTCTTTGGGTGGTGGCACTGTATAATTCTAATGGCTAGAAGAAGTCTTGAAGGTGGCCAAAAGGGAAGGCATTACTGTGCTGACCTGCTCTACATGCTCCGCGTTAAGCTCTCCTTGCATCCATCTGCATGCTGACTGCACCTTACTTAGCTTCCCCTTCAGCATGAAATTCTGACTCTTCAGTTAACTACTTCAAATTGATGGCTTTGCCTGTTCCCCAGAATCTCCTTACTCTGTTCTCTGCCCCTGGGATCTGCCTGGGCTTGCCCAAGAGAATTCAGACTTAGATGGAATTCATATTATCTTCTTTGAAGATGTCAGACTTTTTAGAGGCTCAATGAGAAAAAACGTTTGTTGTTGCCTATAAAAAATTGTAGAGGTTTTTTGATGATGTTATCTTTCCCCAGAGAAGACTTAATTTTCTTCTGGCCAGTATTTAGAGTAGGAGGAGTTCATGCCTGTCAAATCAGGGGTTCAGATGGTTCTCAATGAGAGTTAGTGAGTCCTGGTCTGTTTCCAGTTTGCTCTTGTTATTGGTCTTAACTAGATGCCTGGAATTTTTACTAGGGCCCCTCTTTCTTAGCATCCATGGGCTTCTTCAGCATCTTTGTGCCTCCTGCTACCTGAGAGTTGCTTTGTTAGCCTCTGAACAGCTGCCTCTGTCTGGTTTTCTCGGCTTCTCACTCTCAGCCAGTTTAAGATTCATTAATGTCTTATGGTTCAAAGAGGAGCAAAATGTCAGCTTTATTTCTCTTTGCATCATTTTTCTCTGGGATCTCATGCCTGCAAGTCCTGGCTGCCTTGATTGGTCTTTGACAAACACTGTTAATTTAGGTTTTATTAATTGTTTTCAGTAGGAGGGTTGATATGAATCAAGCTATTCCATCATATTTGGAAGCAAAAGTTATGTGGCCACGTATATTTAATCATGAACTTCAAGAGGCAGTTTGCTGGTGCTATGGAGAAAGAGCCTCAGTCATACAATACCAAAGTCCATGCATTCACTCACTGAGTTCCCATTGCATGCCAACAATATCCCAAGCACTCCGTGCTCAGCACTGGAGATAAAGTTGTGAACTAAGCACGGAGTCCCCATTTTCATAGTCTCCTTGGGAAGTGTATATATTAACTAATTCATCAATAGAGACTGTAGTAAAGTCTTTAGAGAAAAAACAACAGGGTTCCCAGTCAGAGAATAACAAAGTAGAAATCACTTACAGAGGGATGCTGGTCAAGGATGGGCCCTGGGAGTCACTGATGTTGAGTGATGATGGTTGCACTGACTTAGCCTGAGAGACAATATGGATGGTAGGTGGGGAAAGAATCTATGTACAAGGACCAGCATGCATCAAAACCATGACTTGGTGGAGCCCAGACAAGTAAGTGAGTGTTAATGAAGCACAGAAATCAAAAGTAAAATGAAGTAGGATTGGGGGAAGCACTAGGATTGTTGGCCCAGACCAAAAGTTTTAGCCCTAGAAGGACTAAGAAATCATTGCAAAGCTTTTAGACAGGGCATTGATGAGCTCTGAGCCATTTGACTAGACAACCATGCTGAAGGAGAACGGATTTGGGTTGAGACAGGACAAGAGACAGGGAAGCCTGATCTGAAGTAATTGTGGTGAGACCTACAGAGAGATGATGGTGGCTTGGACTAGAGTAAAGGAAAGGAGATGGGAAGAGGTGACAAGTTTGGAAATATTATGGAGTGAAGGCATCCCTAGGGATTGGTTATGAATTGGAATGGAAAGCAGGGAAGGGCAAGGCTCCCTTGTTGCTGATGGGCCACAGGTGCTGAATTGGCTTTGCTAGGGCTGCCAGAACAATGTACCACATATTGATGGCTAAATGACTAGAACTTTATTATCTTACAGGCTTGAGTCTGGAAGTCCGAGATCAAAGAGTCAGCACCTTCTGAGAGCCTGAGGAAGAATCTGTTTCATCCCTTCCTCTGAGCTCACAGTGGCTTGCTGGAAGTCTTTGTTATTCCCTAGATTTTAGATGCATCATCACAACCTCTGCCTTCATCTTCACGTGACATTCTCCCTTGGGTGTTCCACTATCCAGATTTTCTTTTATCATGAGGACACTGGATATATTGACTTTCAGATCACCCTACTAATCTCATCTTACTTACCTAATTATATCTGTGATGATCTTAGTTTTAAATAACTTCACATTCCATGGTTGTTGGGATTTTGACCTTGACATATGAGTTTGGAAGCAAATAATTCAAAGCACAATAGTCACTTAACAGACCTGTGCCTCAGTTTCTTCAACTGCAGATTCGGGATAAATACCTCATGGAGAATAGACTAAAAGCTAATTTAATATTGAGCACATAGTGGAATTTAAGAATTATTGGTCCCATTCTGACCTGTTATCTAAACAAGAAAGAAAGAGAACTTCAGATCAGGAGGGGAAGGCTTCCTGTGGCACCTGGGGTCACATGGTATCTTTAAAATCATATAGTTGATAACTATGTTCGTATTGGGGCCAGGTTGATGCCTTATGTCTAGGCCAGTCAAAGAGTTGGAGGGATGATTGAGGTTATACTGCCCCAATAAAGGAGGCAACACTGGCCTAGGAGTTGGGTCCTCAGAGCTCTGATAGTTGGATGAGTAAATTTAGACAAGCACTCGCTTCCTCTGGACCCAAGCATTCTCTTTAAAAAGTCAAATCACTCTTCATTAGCTAAACAAATGTTTCATAAATAGATTACAAAGCACTTATGATATGCTGCGTCCTATGCAATATGATTTATATCCATGCTCTTATTTAATTTTCTCAGTAGTTCCTCTGCAATTTCATAGACAAAGAATGATGTGGTCACTGTTACGGTTTGTGTCTGGATGCCCTCCCCCAAACCTCATGTGGTTAAGGAGGGTGGGCGTTTTGGAGGCAGCAGAATCTAGAGTTTGTGATTAGTTCATTGTTGATTGCTGGGATTAGTAATGTAAATGCTATACTCGCCTTAGGATAGGTAGCCCACATAAACTATAAGTGAGAAAAAGAGGCTTGCTCTGCCCCTTTTGCTATTACTGTTTTTTCTGTCTGCTGCTTCCATGAACAGTTGCATCTGTCTTGCCACCATGTCTTGGAGCCAGCTGATTATGGACTCTACAAACTATGAACTAAACAAATGTTTCCCTCCTTAACTTTGGGTGTTGGGTAGTTTGTCCCAGCAAAGAAAAAAGTAACTAAGACAGAATTTGGTACTGGGATTGGGGCCATTGTTGTGATTACACCTGACCACATGGTTCAGGAAACTTTGGAAATGGCTTGTGGGAAGAGTTTGGAAAAGTTTGGAGATGTCACCTGAAAGAGTAGAGCTGGAATGCATTAGAGGGATTCTGGTCAGAGCTCAGAAGACCAGAAAACTGATAGAAATATGGCTGATAAAGACTAGGCTCAGGAGGTTTCTTCTGGGAAGAAGGACTGCATAAGGTTTTGGAGTCCAGATGATGTGGGTTACGGCTTGACAGAGTTTGTTTGCATTTTGATCATATACAAAGACTTTGTCTGAGACTAAGATTAAGAGCAGTAGACCAATTAATCTGGCAGAAGAAATTTCAAGGCAGTTGAATGTTGAGGTGGTGGCATAGCTACTGTTGGGAGCTTTTAGCAAGATTTATGTTGAGAATCAAGAACAAAGAGGCCAGAGGACTGATTTAAAATGTGAGTTTGGCCAGAAAGGAAACTCCAGTAAGGATGTGGATTGAAAAGATAGAGCAGAGGAGACCTTGATTGTTGAGAAGAAACAGGAGAATATAAAAGATGGCTTGACGGCATCACAAATAGCAATATGAGCTCCACAGTACAGCCTCAAAATTGCAAGAGTGGAAGACTTTGCTTTGAGAAGAGAGCTCCAGAGCACCATGTTTCAGAATGGTACCAACCCAGAGAATTTGTTCCTCAGAACTAGATCCAGGATGCTCAGTGACCCAGGTACTCAACTCCTACAGCCAAAAGAGAAAGAAGTTTGGCTCCTGCTCCAGCTGGTAGCAGACCTTGGCATCATCCATATGGTGCTGGTTTTTGGCACATGCAGAATGCAAGAGTTATAGGCTTTTACGTATATTTCAAAAGGCCTGGGGGGCTGGGGACAGTGTGCCCCTGAGAGGGCAGTGTGTGAAACTGTGAAGCCAGAGGTGCAGTGAAGATCTCAGAAGTTTGGAAAAGCCACAAATGTGGATCATCTAAGGAAACCTGCAAGTAGGGAACAGAACAGGCCTAAAAAAGAAGCCATGGGAGCTGGAAGTACCATAGAGGAGAAGCCTATGGTACTTCTCTGCCATGCCACTTTGCCTTGAAACCGGCTGATTATGGATTGCAACCTCTACAACCTGTGAGGTAATTAAACCTCTTCCCCTTTAATTTTGGGTGTTGGGCATTTTGTGCCAGTAATGAAAGAAAAGTAATTAAGACAGTCACTTATCTATAGCCATATAGGATGTGATAGAATTGACCCCAGTCTGTCTCCCCTCATTATTTAGGTTATAAACCCAAATAAAAGGTTTATTTGGAAAGAAGTCCACAAGAAGCTAAGACCTCCTGTGAGTTGGCGCCATGCGCAGGCTGCTTGGGAGAGAGCCAGATGCCGGCTCCTTCTGGTGCATAGGTGGGGAGAAAAAAAGAGCCAATGCCCCCCACTCCATAAGTGACCAGCTGATCTAGAGAAACATA
Source organism: Cavia porcellus (assembly GCF_034190915.1). NCBI lineage: Eukaryota > Metazoa > Chordata > Mammalia > Rodentia > Caviidae > Cavia > Cavia porcellus. The sequence continues at coordinate 14,857,208 of NW_026947502.1, read as the reverse complement.
GGCTGTGATGATAGCTAATGAGATAAAATACAACTTAATTCTTGTAGTGTTGGCAGTGGTGCAAGTGAACAGCAGGCACGTAAGGGAGATAACCAGTCAGTGTCTCCTGAGATCCAGCCATGTTGGAATTTGGGGGGCTGAACGAGAAAGCAACGTGCCCTCTTTCCTGGTAAGCAGCAGCTGTGTAAGCCCTGGAGTTGATAGCAACTAAGGCACATAAAGCAAGTAAATGCTTGTATCATTGGGTTGATTATGCTGACCTGAGGCCAGAGGCCTGAGCATCTCTCGGGAGGATGACTATATGCAATATAGCAAATATGGAGAATTTCCTTCTGTCTTCTCTTTGAAGGCAAATAGTTTTCACTGTTCTGCTTTGTTCTGATTAGTTGTTTTGCTCTATTCAATATTCTGTTTTGATAAGTTTTATAATGTTCTGTTTTGGGTTTGATTTTGCTATATTTGATTGAATGGACAACTATTGTGAAGGTAACAAGATATACTATGGTATCTATTTCTGTTATCCTGGTATCCTGCTCTGAAGGTCTGTACCAACTTTGCTGCGTTGTCTCGATTGGCTTTGTTCTGTCTTGTTTTGTGGTATTTTACTACCTTCAAAAAAAAAATGCTTGTAGGCCTAACTTTACAGGCCTAAAACGGTAGTCTGATCATCTACTCAGAAGATAACAATACACATTGTAGCATATGTGAGGATCTCCTTGTGAGGGTGGTAGTCATTGATAATTCCCTATTACCTTGTTTCAAAATTCTGTATCGTTCTTGTTGTGTTTGGTTGGTTTTTATTCTATTTTATTATTTGATTTTGTTGTATCTGATGGCATAGGCAGCTATTTCAAAGATAACAAGATATATTATGATAGCCATTTTGAATTTACTATTATCTTGTTTTGAAGTCCTGTATTGCATTCATTGTTTTGTTTTTATTGTTTCTATTCTGTTTCATTTGATTTTACTATGTCTGAAGGTAGGGGCAGCTATTTTGAAGACAAGATATGGTAAGCATTGTTGAGTGCCTATTATCCTGTTTTGAAATTCTGTGTCACTTACATTGACTTGTTTTGACTTGCTTTTTTCTTGCTTATTTTGATTGGGTTTATTTTCTCTAAAATAATATTTACAAAAAAATAAAACCACCATGAAGTCTGACCTCCTGTGGCCTAGCTTTGGTATTCCAGTGCTCCAGACATCCCTGCTGATGTGCTCAACTTCCTTCTTTGGTCTCTAGCACTGTGTTGACAGTGTTGAGTCCTTCTGTTTTCCAGTCTTGCCCAGGAAACCCATTTAGCAAGACAGAAGCAATTACAAGCTGCAATCAGAGCCATAAGAACCTCAGATCCCTTTAAATATTTTGATTCACTTGCCATTTACTTGAGCTCTAATCTATATTTATGTCTGTGTCTTTCTAAAATGGATTTTTCAAGAGGAAGGGGAGAAGTGCCATAGGGACATGAAAGATTCTTTTTCTTCAGGACAGTGAAGTATGATTGTTTCCTGGAGGTTGATTCTACCCTTGGGTAATTGTGTGGCCCCTTCTTCTTGTTGCCCCTAATAACATTAATTATGATTTTAGCTGCCAATATTTTAACTGATCTCTGTAATAATGAGAAATTGCCTGCTGAGCTTCAGTCAGCAATCATGGTAGTGGTGTTTAAATATTAGAACCTGAACTTCTTGAGTGAGGTCCCTAGTATGGGATGTGGCTTTCCTGGGTGTATGACCCTTCTTCTGTCCCCTTTTCGATAGTGAGAAAGGAAACATGAACGAAGTAGAAAGGAGAATCATGTACACACAGTGAGAAAGAGGTAACCCTTTGGATCTACCTCAAAATAGTCTGTAATCTCAGAACTGCCTTATTCAAATGAAAATCATCGCCTATTTTTGAGAATTTTCTGTATTGTACATTCTGTTATCCTTCCCTTTGTGTGAGTTAAGATAATGAGGCTCTGTGAAATCACTTAAAACTTCCCAGTTCAGTTCTTCTAAGTAGTAGATCTGAAATTAATTTTCAAGCTGTTTATAGCCAGAGGTTCTATGCACTTGATCACTATATCTATGGGTTCAGATTTGCAAAGGAAAGTCACTTAAGGTCACATGACAACTGAGTGACATCTTGGGAAAACATCTTCAACCCTGCACCCATAATTCTCATTACAACTACAGTTATTTGTCTAGGGTTTAAAATGAAGCATGGCTTACTAATAGAGACTTAAATACATTATAGTATTTAATTCTCACATTCTACCTCATGAAGTAGGTACTGTCTTATATGTGAGAAATTTAGACTTAGAAATCCAAGTAACATGCATGATCCATAGGGTTGAAGGATATATTTGGTTTTATTTTAATTTTTCTACTAACAAAATCAATGACTTGGAGATTTCTTTATCAGATATATACTTACATTGGGGACATTTTCACGAATCTCAAAAAAATTCTTGTAACCCTTTACAATCTTCTTTATGGGAATATGTTTTGAGGAGTAGGTTTTTTTTTAGCATCTTAAATCCATATGGTCCTAATGATCACATATTTCCAGGCTATGTTTCCAGATACAGACGTTTTTGTTTTTGATTTCTTGCTAACTCTAATTGTTCTCTTTTGGTGCTTCAGGATTAAGCTTTCTATAGTGTCTGGGTATATTTTTTGCATCATAATGACTCTGTTTGTAGAAGATTTTGCGTAGATCTAATGTCACTGTCCTGGGCAGCCAACATTGGTATTTTCCTTTCCTGGTGAGATAGAGTACATTCAAAATGTTTTGTCTTTTTTCTTCATTCAGCACCTGGAGGCTCTCTCTTGATTTTCGAGAAGATCTATATATTTTTTAATGAAAATAATATTAGTCCTACTGAGTGTGGTGATGTGCTTGTGACATCCCAGCACTTAGGAGGCTAAGGTGGAGGATCTTTGTGAGTTTGAGGCCAGTCTGGGCCACATAAGTGAGTTCAAGGCCAGCCTGCACCACACAGCAAGACCTTGTCTCAAAAAAGAGCAAAATAAAACAGTCACACACACACACAAAATTAGTCCAACAATTTTAGTATTGAGGGCACAGCTCACTCTACCTTACTCTGCCATTTTGTCCCGACCCACTCTGTCACCTTGAGTGGAAACTGATCCTGGGTCTCTAAATCACTAGCACTCAGGCCTTCTGTAGAGATGGGTGGTTCGGTTAGCTTGTTTTATACACTTTGTTCAATAGCCCATTTCACTGATGTGAGCAAGGAGAAGTGCCCTGCCTACCAAGCTAACCACCTGCCACTCCTTTGAATCTTTATGATATTCTTTTTTTTAATTTAAAAAAAAGATTAAGATAAAAGAGGGCATAACAAAACAGGTCAGACCAGAACAATTTAAGCAACATAGTGTTTCACCACAAGATAACCCGACATAACAGTAGCTACCACAGTGTCTCTTTCCTTGAAATATTTGAGTATGCCTTCGTATGTTTGATACTATAGTATCAAACATAACAAGACAGTGTAAAACCATTCAAGAGAATGAAAGTATTACAGGATATTCAGAACCAACTAACAGAAAATGAACAAAGGTTACTATATTATCTCCTTGTCTATAAAATATTTTGTTAATACTATCACATATAATAAAATCCAATAAGATACAACACGGACATTCTTGAAATACAGAAATTGGTTGTTTACATCTTGTGGCCCCAGAAAACTGAAGCTCAAAGACGTTAAGTTTTCCAACGTCAGCAAGGAATTGAGAGGACTCGAATTTAGGACTTTCCGCCTTCATTACAGTTGATATTTGTGCTCACCTAGGCTGGCTGGGAGGCAGACAATGGGAAAACTCCTCTCTACTAACCTGCAAGTCTTCCTTGCTCAGGGTCCAAGGGCACCACGCTGTCATTAGCCCTGCTCCAAAGCATCACCCCATTGAGAGCTCTTCTGTCTGTCTCCGTCCTTCACAAGGAACTGTGTCAATAAGCTCAACCCATAGATCAATTTTTTCTTTTAAAAAGAAAAACAAAAAAAAAAAATGATACAGAATTTCCAAAAAAGTAGCAGGAAATTAACATTAGTTAATATATTGCATATTTTTGTCTTAGAACTAGTTGTTCAGGTTATAAGATCTAGGCACAAAAAATGATCAGCCAGTGACAGCATATGCTATTCTTTTTGATAAACTGAGATTGGAGTATAGTTATCTATCTTGCATACATATACACACAGTTATATATGTATACATACATACATCTAATCTTTTTCTTTCTTCCTTTTCTCCTCAATTTTCTTATCATCTTGAATGAGGGTTCATCTCCCAAACTGGTGATGTCTGACTATACAACTTGATCAAATCTGATAACATGTCTGAACTTAATTTATCTATCTGCAAATGGGGACTGATAATTACTCATGCTGCTATGCCTTGTCCAGGCACATTCCCACTCCCATGGTTTTATTTTGCCTTGTGGGAGTTAAAATTAATTAATTGCTTCAGAAATAGCTTAGTTCATGTAGTTCATCCTCACAGCATCTCTATGAAGTAGGCATATTATTATTTCATTATTATTACTATTCCATTTCAAGAACTAGGAAGCTAAGACTGAGTATTAAATCACCCAAAGTCACGTATCTGCAAAGTGAAGGAGCTTGTTTGAATTAAGTATTCCAACACCCAATTTCTACGTTCTACGAAGAGGGATAAAGTGTTTTTCTCATTTTTCAAGGAAGAAAACTAAGACCTGCAAGTCCAGTTCCAGGTCACATTCGCACATCAGCAGGATAAGTTTAGGAACAGGGGTGGACTTCAAGGATGTGGCTCTAGTGACGAAATCTTACATTTCTCTTCAAACTTAGGAGAGCATACAGACTCCAAGGTTTGATGCTGTTCATGCCATGAAATGAATTTTGTCTGGATGAAGCCTGCAGCCCTAGCTCCTGCTCTCTGCCAAGGTCTGGAGTCACCTGAGGCCTTCCTCAAGCAATCTTGCCCCCTGTGGACCTCGCTAGGTGAGACTGCTGGCTCTGGGTCCCTGCCCGGGTCTGAGGTTTATGGCCAGGACTGCTCTCACAACTGTGGGGCAATCCTCCCGCGGCCTCCTTACCTGGCATCGTGAGCAGCCCGAGGCCAGAGCACCTGCTTTTCCCAGAGGGTGCTGTTCTCTACCGGCAAGATGCCTATTTGCCTATTGTGGGTGACACTGGCCAAAGCCACTGTAGGAAAGGAATGAACAGAGAGACAGCTGGATTCTGTGACCTGATTTTGGCAAAGAAAAGCAGGGGAGGTGGAGTCCCAGTGACCAGCCCCGGAATCTTTCAGGGAGTTTAGATTTGACTTGGCCTGGAATAACCTGTTGTTGGATCAGCTGTACCACCGTTGCCAAAAAGCCCAAGAATGACCCAAAGCCCTCCCCACAGGGAGCCCTCTGGCCCCAGAAGCCTCTTGGATGTGGGACCAGGAGGAAGTTTCTTCAGGAAGTTCTTCAGGAAGTTTGCGTCTCTTCCAGATGAGGCTGGAAGGTCTGCTCTGGAAAAACAACGCCGAGCTCCCCGGAGTTGATGGTGCTGTCTGATGCTCAGCTTCCTCCTCTCTTCCTTTAACTCTATCACAGAGCCAGTAGGCTCCAGGTCCAACAGTCAGACACACACGCTCAACTATCACATGGTTTCTTTTATACGAGAAATTCAAAGTAAATATAATTAAAGAGCAAAATATAGGATAGATAATAGGAAATAGGGAGATAGATCTTTTGCAAAAGAGAAAGAGACCAAGTGATGGGGGGAGAAGAGAAGAAGATTAAAAAAGAATTAAGAAGTGCTATGTACATCTGCCAACTCCCCACAACAAATGTAATCCATATACATTGCAAACATACATTAATAAAAATGTTTTGAAACCCTAGCTTGCCATATCATTAACTGTGTGACCCCAGGAAAACTACCTAAATTCCTCCTGCCTCAACTTTTTCTCTAACCTCTTCTAGATAATAAATCTTTGCAGTTGCTAGGAATTGAAAATAGTGGGTACTAAATGCCCAATATTTGATCTTGATACTTTAGTATCTCTATTACATGGTATAGTAAGGAAACTAGATAAAGGATTTTGTCTCTGAGAATGTCAGGTATCTTACTTCAAATTGAGGTTTTCAGGAATAAGTCCTTAACTCAGGTTCAGAAAGCTTTTATGGGGCTGGGGATTTAGCTCAGTGGCAGAAGCACCTGCCTGGCAAGCGTGAGGTCATGAGTTCGATCCCTGGTACCAAAAAAAAAAAAGTTTTTATGAATAAAAATGTACTTATTACATTATAAATAAAAATGTCATTATTTTGTCTTTTACATTTTATGAGAGAAGTTGCAGAGTGGCGAAAGGACTGGCTGGACAGCTCTCTCCCTGATTGTGAGTACCTCTGTGTTTCTCTGCGTCTCTCTTGGTCCCTCTGTCAGTCACCATTACCTTTCATCTGTCACTGAACAACAAATACACACATGCATACCACACCCCCTTAGGTTCTTCAACCCTCAAGAGTGGAGAAATGATTATAAGCTCATCGCCCAAGTTCTTGAGAAAGCAAGCAATCCTCAGTGATGATGGATGGGCTCCGAGCCCCTGGGAACAAAGACTCTGTCGGTCAGTGCAGCTGACAGTGGGCACAGGTAGGAGGTGCACTGGTGTGACAAGGGCAGGTTCTAGAGCAGGCTGGTGTCAACAGTGCCTTGGGGGTGCTTTACTGTTCCAGCTCAGAGTCTTAACTGCACTGGATCAAGCTCTGTTCTCCTGCCACATGATTCCCTGTGCGTTCAACAACAAACAACCAGTTCCAAAACCTGGGTTATCAGAAGCCCAGCTATCCAAACTAGGGGCTTTTGGAAGGTCAGGGAGGAGGATGTTACCACAAAACACAGGAGATGACACATAGGCTGTGTATTCTAAATGTTCCAGGCTAACTACTTGAGCGTGCTTCTAGATTGGGAATGGGGAATTGGGGGGAGAGGGAGGAGGGGATGAAAAGCAAAGCAAGCATCTTATCTGAAGTTGGAATCCTCCCCTGAAGAAGCACACATCTGGAGTTCATTCCCCGCAGCAGCAAGCCGCAGACCAGCTCTCTAACCGGACCCTGCCCAGCTGCTGCGAAGACTGCAACCCGGCGTACTCTGTGTTTTGCAAGGGACCTAGAGAGTTCTTCACCGACAAATGTTCTTACCAAACTTAGTTTTCAAGCCATGGCTCATAAATATACAGTATTTTAGTGAAAAAGTACAGAATGTCCTCCTGGGGTTGACAAGCAAATAGTTTCATAAATAACCCTCTTGACACGTGCAAGATGTTAACATTTTTGAGGTTTTGGGCAGGGGCAGATGCGGATTTAATTGCTCGATCCAGTCTGGAGCCACAACTGGGCTTGGATGTTACCTCCTGGGGCCCGCTGGAAATGTTTTTCTTGGCTTCAGAATCCTGGTGTTGCTTGTCAGCAGTGAGGACAAAGGCTTCTCCTCACAAGATTCTGGGCCAGGGCAGTGCCCAGCACAGGTGACTCTGACCAGAGCAACAGTCAAGGATCTGCAAGGGACATCAAATAAAGTGCAGTTCCTCATGCAGGAGGAACACTGGGCTGAGCCTCAGCATTAAGTGTCATACAAGCAGTAAATGCCCAGCTTGGGGAACGTTTACATAAAAAAGTGAGAAAGTTCCAGAGAACCTTCCTGTTTTGATAGTATTGTTTTCTTAAATAGCAAACTGCATAGATTCCAGAGTGGGCCAAGTCAAACACTTTAAATCTATGAGGATTTTAGTACAAGTGGATCTTAAATAGTGGGTAGGACAAATTGAGGTTTGTAAAACAAACAAACAAAAAACAAGTGTGTGTCACACTAATGCTACTGTGTTGTTAGTATCCATGCACTGTGTGTTATCTGGGTATAATGAATGATGACATTGTAACCATAAGCTCCTTGATAGTCACTTATGTGGCGCTTTAAAGTCTCCCCACCCACCCTCCCACAACAACAGTTTAACTCTGGCATACCCTTGCAGGGAATAAATGGGGTGGGTGAGGCATATTTCCATTTTAGAGATCGGAATGTAGAGGCCAGGTGAGAAGATAATTGACTAGAACTCCCAGGGTGTAGCTTTCAGGCCAAGGATTTGAATTTAAGCCTTGGCCTCTTGTGGCTGTGTGTTAGCAAATGGTTGGATTACCAGACGTCCTAGAAAAGCAGAGAGCAGGACCTGGAGGAAGTGAGCACCAGGACAGAAAGATGTTAATGGGGAACAAGAAGACAGGGCTCTGGGCATGTGGGACTCTGTTCCCATAGCAGATCAACAGCACTCAACTTTTGTTATACCTTTAGCAGGCGTGGGGAGGGTGACTGGTCACACCAGCCCCAACACTACCTGCCTGGGGATGACAGTGGTGGTAGACACATGTCACCATGATCTCTGAAGTGTGAGAAGGGTGTTTGCAGGTCTCACTTACAACACATCAGCATAGCAGCCTGCTTCTAAAGGTGGTTCTAAATTCCCCTGTGAAGACAGGAACTTTAAAAATGTCTTAAAGGAGGGAAAGAAATCTCTCTGGCTTCTTATTTACAGGCCATATTGTATTTCCATATGGCAAATCAAAAAGGTCTAAATCAGTTTGCACTGGGAGTTACTGATAAAAATAATAGTAATAATCCCTGTGAGGACAAGAAAAGATGCAGGGATATGAGCTCAACAGGACATGTTTACTTCAGAACAAACCTGAGAAGGACCAGTCTGGCACTAGCGTCCAGACCTGCTAACCCTTATATAGGCTCTAAGGTCTTTATAGGGTCACGAGCATTAAAAGAGGGTGGTGAGCTGTGGAAGGAAAATCTCACAATGGGACTTGCAAGGGGAGAGTTCAGGACAAAGGAATGTGGTTATCCACCTGGGACTGGGCTTAAGGAGGTACAAGGGGTTGCAAGCTGAACAAGAATAGGGCTGAACAATGATCAGGAATTTCAGGGCGTAGCTGTGTTCTCTGGGCTACATCTGTAGCAGGTGTGAGAGCATAGCAGGGGGAAGGCATTTAAAATAGTCTCTGCTTAGACTACGATGGCAGTGGTCTGGGTCCTTCAGCCACCGTCCTGATTGCTGAGCTTGTGCACTGGACCCAGAGTTGAGCTGCAGATATATGGGAACAGTTTATCGAGTGGGCTGAAGTCAATGGGAACACAAATAGGCAATGGATTCTTTTGTCCCCTTAATGCTACACTCCCAAATGCTCCATAGATATCCTTGTACGACTTGACATCTTGAATTAATCCGTACTCTGCTTTCTTCTCAGTGTAGGTTAATGAGAACTATTTTGGTTACTTACACTCAATTTCAGGTATTAGATGGTCACTTGGAGACTGCATCAAAACTTCAACCTCCCAGCACCAGTTAAAATCCTCCAACCTCTAACTTGATCTATAGGGGTCTAAGGTGGGTATGGAAGGGGAGCAAGTGTTCTCTTCTTCACTTTCCCATCTCTGGGGTTGGTTTCTTCAGAGTCTGGGTAAGGGGTGATGTTGTGGGTTAAAACCTGGTGGTCAACTTAACATCAGGTGAATTAAATCAAAATGGTGTTGAGTGTAGATGGCCCATTTGAGGAAAGTTGCCAGTATAAATAAAGACATAGAGAAGAAAAGCTAGGTATTGTGGGTTTCTCTAAAGTGTTGCTGTTTTGAGCTGTTGGTTCTCCTGGAGGAGCTCATCATGACTAGCTTCCTCAGTCTGAGTTCCACCACTGTCATCAGAGGAGCTCGGGACCATGTTGGTGGGAGTGGCTGTGATTCACTTTGGGGGAGCTCTGGCCCTTACACCAAGCATTGCTTCCTGGCTCTGGAGGTTCCCCTGGAAGATGTGTGTCATTTAATCTCCAGGAGAAACTTGTCATGCTGGCTTTCTGGCAGGTACGCAACTGTTCTTATTGTCAGAGAAGCTTAGGACCTCCGTGTCTCTGAGGATGGCTGTGGTGTTTTTCAGGGCAGTCCTGGTCTTGGTTGTGAGTGTGACTTCTTGGCTCCAGTGTAGAACCCTCAACCTACCAGCACAGCTCCTTCACCCCGCTGGCACAGACTTTCTAGCTTCCACTGCTGACCTTTGGGTCTTCCCCGTGCAGATCCATAAAAGAGACTGACGTGAGTCCTCCTCATGGGCTCTAGACCTCCAGTGGGACTCGTGGGAGGCACTGTCATGGGCTCTAGGTTTTCAACTGGACTTATACAGGATGTTGCTGTGGAATCCAGGCTCTCGGCTGAATATTCTGTGTTTTTAGCATTGTGGACAGATTTCCTGCACTTTCTTGTGTTAATTCTAGGTGACCTTGAAAAATAATATCATAAATTCTGTGTCTTGATTCTAATTGTTCTCCTCACAACCTCTTTTACACAAATGTTGCAGTTGACCACCAGTATTGTCTTTAGGAAAGCTGCCTTCTTTCCATCTCACATGCATGCATGAGCAGATCCCAGAGGCTCTGAATCAATGTGCAGGCTGGTCTTTTATGACTCTCCTGTGTACCTTCCCTGGTTATCCACTGCATGTGTCTTATTGCTGGGGGCCCAGGAGGAAGGCTCAAACTGTGTTGGCTTCTGTGGCTTACTCTTGGTGCACAGTAAACTCCAGTTGCCAAATCAAAGTAGGATTTTCCCTACCAAGTCCCGTCTCCTGTCTGCTTTCCCCCCTGCCTTCTGTACGGACTAGGTTTGAAAGTCCTTAATACCGCCAAATGCATACCATGCTATGCAGGTGTCTTCCTATTGCTGTTGGTCCCTGTCCCATGATGGCATGGAACCTCTGCATTATGCATCATTATAAAACCTGTCCAGCTGTGGGGTGCTAACCTCAGGCTTCGTGGCATCCCCAATCTCTGTGAACGATTCTCTTAGCTGCATTCCTTTTCTCTCACACACTTGCCTTAAAAAGAGGTCTTTTGAATTTCTTTCTTCTATTGCTGGTTAAATGGGATTATCATTGCTGAATCAGCTCTGCTGTCCTGTCTTTATTGCATGTTCAAAGGAATAGCACCTTTGTATGATACGGATGATACTTCTATAGCATTCAGTGTGGGGCCTTTCATTGAATTTTAGAGGCAGCGAATATTTAAATCGAATATCCTGTTTACACACTATACCTTAAAACAACACATTCTGGATGGCTCTAATAATCCTCATTTAAAGATTAGGACACTGAGGCTCCAACAGGTGAGTGATTTGCCAAAAGGCACGCACAGCAAGGCTGTGAGAGAGGGTGAATGGAGTCTCACTCTGCTCTATCTGATCCCAAAGCCAGTGCTTTTAACATGGGATGGGAAGACGACAAGAGAGCCGCGGGCCAGTAGTTCTGAAGACATAGCTAAAGACAGGAGAAATGGGAAGGACACATCCATAAATCAGTGTTCCATTCATATTTGTTTTCTTTTACATAACTGTCCTTTATTAGACTAAAAAAAAAAAAAAAAAAACAGTATCCTGAAGCGCTGATTTTGATTGTCAGGAATGGTGGGGCTGAAGTGGTCAGTTAATCCACACCTTGCAAAAACCCAATCAAGCCAGCCTTAATTGATAGGCACAACTGGCTCCAGTAATGGGGTTCCGAGGTAACATGCAAACAATGAGGCCATTAGAGTGGACAACAGAGTTATGATTAAGGAACATGCTAACCAGCGTTCCCTGAGTCATGTCAGCTCTCAGGCTGATTGCATTCACAACTGTGATCGCTTTTATGAGCTCCCCATAATAAAACAGTTGGAAAAAAGAACTGAATTACTGGCCCATTTTACCGTCAGAAAACTGAGATCCATGAAGATGAAGGAATTCCCAATTTCCCCCAGGTGAATGGCAGAGTGAGGAATGGAAATCTCGTCTCCTCCCCCAGAATCCTTGCCTCCAGTGAGACTGTTCAAAAGTGCAGTACATTCAGGAAGGCATCAGAACAGCAGCTGTTCTTGGCTGACCGTGAAACTCAAGGGCTGAAGGCACTTTGTTTAGTCTCCCTGAAGGCGCCTTGACTGTATGCTTTGGTGCATGCATGTGCTTGTGTGTGTGCATGTGTATGTGCATGCGTATTTACTATGTTTTTTTCTAAGAGAAAGTAGAAGACAAAGGACTGAACATTGGTAAGACAATCTTAATTCGATCTTGTCCTCCTCTGGGGGGCCCAAATGCACCATCTTCTACATTCCTTCCTGTCTGTGAGAAATAATATTTTCAGTAATAACACTTATCTGGCAAGCACTTAGTATGTGCTAAAGTATTATGCTAGGTGTTTACGTGCACTTTTCCCTCATTCCATTTTACAGTCTGAGGAAGAGGTATTTCACATCCATAATAGCTTTTCCAATACCCTTGAGGCTGGGTGAGTTTCAAAATTCAGGGTTTTTTAAAAAATATTTTTTTAGATTTTAGAAAGATCATATCGTACACACACATTATCCGAAGCCTAGCATAGACTACAGCAGCATATTGTTAACTAGCACATTCCTATTTCTGTGATAAAGTGTAGAAACTGTCAGAAAAGTAGGATAAATAAAAGGTATATAGGTGTTTTGGATTAAGAACTGGTGGACAACTTAACACCAGCTGGATTACATCAGCATGGCATTGAGCGAAGAGGCTCCACCTGAGGAAAGTTGCCAGGATAAATAGGTGGAGAAGAAGGGAGGTGTTGAGCATTGAGGCGTTAATGCATTATTGCATTGAGGTATTGTGGGTTCTCTTACATGTTGCTGTTTGAGCTGTTGGTTCTCCTGGAGAAGCTTTGGTTCTTACATCGAGCATTGCTTCCTGGCTCCGGAGGGGAAGACATGTGCTGCTTGGTCTCTAGGATGAACTCGTCACACTGCTTCTTGGCATGTACCCAACTGTGCTTGCTATTGGAGGAGCTCAGGGCCTCCGTGTCACTGAGGATGGCTGTGGTGCCTTTCACGACAGCCCTGGTCTTCGTTGTGTGATTTCTCGGCTCCAGCATAGAACCCTCATCTCACTAGCATGGCTCCTTCACCCCACTGGCATGGACTTTCTGGCTTCCACTGCTGACCGTTGTGTCTTCCTGGCACGGATCCATAAAAGAGACTGGTGTGAGTCCTTCTTGTGGGCTCTGGACCTCCAGTTGGACTCATGGGAGGCATTGTCCTGAGCTCTGGGTTTTTATCTGGACTCATGTGGGACATTGCTGTGGGATTTAGGCTCTTGACTAAATAATCAATGTCTTTGGTGTTGCAGATAGATTTCCTGCATTTTCTTGTGTTAACTCCCAGTGACCATTATAAAAATAATTCTAATTGTTCTCTGCACAATCCCTGAGTACAATAGGTTTGTCAACTTCTGCACCCAAGTAAGTAATGAAGAAATTTGTGATTTTCAGAACTCTTTGGATTGTGGAATTGCAAATGAGGGGTGATGGATCTGTATTGTTATGCTTATTTCACAGATAGAGAACTTTAGAGATTTTTTTTCTCCTCCAGGCCAAAGGCTGCTAAGTGAGAGTTCAGATACAAACCAGGTCCCCTGACTTTAGTACCTGCTCCCTTAATGATAAGGCCTCCAAGGAATAATTCTTTCTGGAAGCATCAGATAGGGACCTTTGTACCAACAAGCTGCTAACTTCATTCATTATGTCTGGAGCAATAGAGTCATCAGAATCACTTACCTAATTTGAAGAACACAAGCAGCCTGCGCTGTCTAGGTACGCTCTGCTCCAAATCCTTGTTACTAAATGCACCCCATGAACCATCCACATCGGCATCACTGGCAGGTTGTTAGAAACAGAGCACGTCAGGCCCTCCCTAGGGCCTGCTGGGTCAGAAATACATGTCAGTGAGCTGCTCAAGGGGTTCATGGGCACAGGCCAGTTTGAGCAGCTCGGACCTAACCTATGATCTCAGTACAACAACCCCATGACATAGGCGTTCTCATCATCTACCGTATATAGTTAAGTTGAGATCAAGAAAGGTTAAAAGATTGGATCAAGGCAAAGTCTTACAACTGGTATGCTCCGTCATGAACAATGATCAGCCGGACTTAGGGTCCAGGCTGCTCACATTATCTTCCTCCTTTTGCAAACAGGAAGTGAAGCCAAGACTATCCTCAGGAGCTTGGGATAGGGCTGCTCCTCTGAAATGCTTAGGAGAGAGGTGAAGACTCAAGCTGCCAACTGGTGGCCTCTAAACAGCCTTCTAATTTGTTCCCACCTTTGTCCTCCAGCCTCTTTGTCTCTTGTTGCTGTGCTCTCCCTTCAGGGCCTATGCTGTGGTTTTACTTCCTAATTCCACTTGGACACAGAGGGGCCCAGACATGAGACTGCGCTGGCCAGGGAAATGTGAGGGAAACTGGTCCGTGTCATTTCTGGGGAGATGAGTTTCATTGCCAATGCTAGACTGCACAGTAACCTTTGACCCTTGTCATAGGGGGTTTTGCAAGAACACATGCAGATAGAAGCCTTCAGTCGCCTGGGTCCCTGAGTGTTTACAAGGGACAGAACCACCACCACCCCAAACTGGATGTGCAGTACAAAGGCGAAAATCTTTGTACTTTCAAGCTACTGAGGTTTGGGGGTTTGTTTTACCCTGGTATAACCCAGCCCTTCCTGGCCAATCCTCTGACTCATCTTCCTTTCCTCCAGAGAGACTGATTTACGCTGCAGGAATGCCAGCCAGCAGCTCCGTGGGTGGGAAAAATGTACCTGATTTTATGTGCCCAAGCTAATAGCCTCTTTTCCTCTACTGCCTGAGAGAGTCCGTCTCTTTCTCCTCCTTTCTGTGTCAGATATAGTTCTGATTTGTTTTCCTTGTTGAACCTCCACAACTCCTTATTTTCCAAGGCTATTTTTAGTAGCTCCATCCTACCCTGAAGAAAATAGTTCATATCTTGGTACCCAGGGCTTTTTTAGCTCCTTTTAATGGGAGAGGATAACACGTATCAACAATTCTTTTAGCCACCATGTCATTTCCCCAAGAGGCTCAGAGAAGAACATAATGTCTCCATTAAATGAGTTTTGGGTTTTAGTCTCCAATCTCCTCATTGTGCATGATCCTCCCCACAAGGAGATTTCCACTGTTCTCCTTAAACCTGGTGATTTTCCTAGGTCTACCATATCAGTCTCTGGGAGCAGAGTTCAAAATTCTATGTCTTTTAGATATTTCCTGGGTAATTTATCTATAGATAATTGAGGTTGGGTATTTGGGAAGTTTTGGATTGGCCATATGTCCTATGTAAAGAGACATACTTATTGTAACTCATACATACTCATCATAAAGTCATAATTGGCAAAAATATGATCAGTACTATATTCAAGGGTATTTATAGTACCTTTATTCATAATTGTGAAAATTTGAAAGTAACCAAGATATCCCTCAATTGGCAAATAAATAACTGTGGTGGATTCAGATTGTGAAATATTAGTCAGTGCTATCAAGAAATAAGTTAGTAAGCCATAAAAAGATACAGATAATCAGGGGCTGGAGATTTAGCTCAGCGGCATAAGTGCCTGCCTTGCAAGCAGGCAGTTGTGAGTTCGATCCCTGGTACCGATAAAAAGGAAAAAAAGACAAAAAAAAAAAAAAAAGATACAGATAATCTTAAATCATGTTACTAAGTGGAAGAAGCCGATCTGAAAAGGATACACATGACATGATTCCAACTATATGACCTTCTGCAGATGACAACACTATGGATATAATAAAAGGATCAGTGGTGCCAGAGGCGTGTAGGGAGAGAGAAATGAGTAATTGAAGCATAGGAAATTTTTAGGGTGATGAAAATATTTACTGTGAACTATATGGTAGATTCACGTCATTAAAAATGTATCAAAACCCACGGAATATGCAACACAAGAGTGAACTGTAATGTAAACTATGGTGATTATGGTATGTAAATGTAAGTTAATCAGTTTTAAAAACAGTACTGCTCTGCTGGGGGATGTTACTAGTGAGGGAGCTTGTGGTATGTGTGGGCCCAGGGGGCACAGCGAACAATCTAGTTTTTCTGCTTGATTTTTCTATTCACCTAAAAGTGCTATAAAAATAAAGTTTTCAACATTCTGTTCCATGCTTCTGGAAGAAATCATGCCTCCTTGCTGAGGGATAAGTTGGAATGTCCCAGACTCTATAGAGCTGCCATTTGTCAGTCAATGCCTTCCATCTCCCCATCAGAGCCAATCAGGACAGAAGAAGGATCAGAATGTAGCTGTAGTCATGTGGGAAAGTCCTTAGGCCAGGGACTCCAATAAGGACCTGTGTGTGTAGCGACTGTGATCTATTTCTGTTCTGGAAATTTGCAGCCAATGTTCTGCACAATGTCATCACCGGAAAACATCTGGGAAGTTAGGACTGTTATAAGATCGTTTGTTGTGTAAGCATTTGTTGTGTAAGGACCACAATCACAACATTTGTGGCGATCAGAAAGAAAGCCAGGCTGAGGAACTCAGGCATAAGAGGGGAGCATGTACCACAGAAGCATCTAGAGGTGAGAAGTCCAAGCAGACTGTGGGCAGAGAGTTGAGAAAGAAGCCGAATACAGGAGCTAGATGATCAGAAGTCAAGTGGAAGCTTGCGATGGATAGAAAGCGGGAACATCTGACCACAGAACAGCTTCTCAACAGTTTTCTTCTGTAAGGGGCAACCACTGTGAAACCAAGACAGCTGCCCTGGTCTCCTGGAGTGTGCAGCTCGAGGACACAGTGGGGCCTCCTTGAGGAGGGCAAGACACGCTCAGCGTTTAGGACACTACTGGTTCATCAACTGAGCTCATAAAAGACAGTGGCCAGTTTCCACGAGGACCTCCAGGAAGTCAGCTGCTGAACTGAGGCTCTCCCATTCCAAGAAGGAAAAGAACTGGTTTAAAAAGCCTAGCAAAAGCACAAGGTCTTGAGTTTGATTCCCAGTTCTTTACCTGCTCCCCCAGTGCCAAGGAAGAATCACTATTTTACACTTACAACCTCCCCCAAATCGTTTCGTCTTGGTCTTAGTTCTTATTAAATTTACTGGCCGTCCAAACCTTTCCCTTTGGTATATTCTAGCTTATGAATATTGTAAGAGAACATCTGTTGACACTTAAAATGAATCAAAACAAAAAGATCAGCTTAGTATGTGGATAGCCATGAGAACATTTCATGAAGGAAGCCAAAATTGGTTATATTAGTGTTTACACAGAACACTGATGATAGCAGTAGTAATTATCTTAATAAAAGTAGTAATAAGAAAATGTTAGTCGCTGCGGAGTCTTTCTGAGAAGGTCAAAGATCTGTTATTGGTCTGTGGTTTCCCAGCTTTTGCTCGTCTCTGTGAAAACTCACTTTCAAAGCTGGATCCAGCATAATTTACACTACAGCATGAAAACCCTTCAGTGTGAGTTTGATAACTGTTTCAAGGAAAGGGTTCCCTGGACTGTGTTTTAGTGACGCTGGCTGTGAGAGTTTCAGCCTGCTGATGTTGGACTTTTAATATTGAGGGTACAAACTGGGAATAGGCTGGGGACTGGGGTAAGAAGTTGAGTGGGTACAGACTAGGTGGAACTGGGGCTTTTTAGGAGTCTTCTCTTTGTCCTTAAATCATATAAGCGAAAACTTTTGAAGCTACAAAGGACCACTCGAAGCCAAAGGAAATTATTTTTCTTATTTCAGGTGACCAAGAGCAGATGGAGATGTTAGGGGAGATCAGAGGGAATGGAAGAGCCAAAGCCAAAAAGTGAATTATTATTTTAAGTATAGCAAGCATGAGGGTACAGAAGTAGAGAAACCGTTGTTCCTGCTACTGATTTCAGAAAAATAAGCACCAGTGACAGCAAACGGAAGTGAAAAGAGATACAATATTAACTATAGGAGAGGGAGAGGATTAGTCCTGCCGAGCAGTTATTCACTGAGGGTCCACCCTACACAGGCACCGTGTTAGCTGTTTGGAGTATAAAGATAAAAGCCAAACTGTGGCCCTGAGCAGCTTGCAGAACCACGAGCCTGCTAGACTGTTTGTTCCTCAAGGACAGAATCACATGTGCCAGGCCATTGCCTTCCCAGATGTGTGGCTTTCTTCTAGTAGAGGCCTGATAGATATGTGTCACGTGGATGAGACTGAATCAGTGTGAAGGGTGCAGAAGTCATCTGGTTACCACAATCCTGTTGTTCAGCCCGGGGCTGCTTTGTTTCTTCCTGGAGGCAGGAGAGTGATTGACAGGGATCTGTGTTCCATTGCAGAGTCCCCTTGTCCTTAGTCCCTGTTCCCTGGTGTGACATTTCTGGAGGAAGTTACCTGGGCTTCAGAGAAGGCCAGGTTTCATAAGTCAGACCTGGAACTTCTCCAGCCTTCCAGAGGCAAGTTCTCAAGCCTGTGCATTTATATTTAATTGCATGGTGTTACCAGTCATCTGCTGTTCCAAGAACAAGAACACTGCTTCCAAAGCAGATACCTTTTTTGGAGCTCCATTTCCCAAATCTTGTCGGCTGGAGTCAAAACAGTGCCTGGCAGGGTGACTGACAACTGCACATAGCCAAGCAGCACAAAAGTCACTCTAAGCAAGAGCTGAAAGACTTCCATTTCTCTGCCTGCCTCGGCGGAAAGAGAGGTGGGAGGTACGGCAGCCAAAAAGCTCCACACTGTGGACTATCTGTGCATGCCTTGGGTGTCCACTGGTAGGGGCCCCTGTTCATGGGAATCTCAGCCTCTTTCCTGCTCATCTAAAGCCGTTCCTGATTCTCTTGAAACCCATTGCTGCTGCTCACACACAGACCTGTCTTCCTGGAAGGGCTCCTTCCTCTGCTTGTTTTCCTTCTGAATAAACCTCTCATGTCATATTTATCAAATTCCATCACAAAGGGACCACTTAACTAACAGGCTACCATTGTATGGAGGCTGATTTGGAAGCTTAGACCCATTTAAGAAATCTCACATTGTCCCAGATGACAGGAACAGTGGGATGTGCCATCTGGGAGGGAGCTCCCGCCAAAACAGATGCCAGTGTTTCCATGATTAAGAACCTAATATTATACCATTGTAGTATGTTGTGCCATTTGGTTAGGAGATGCAGCCTCTGAGTGAGCATTCTCAGGTCTCACCAAATCACTCAGCATCAAAACATTTGCTCTGGCTCAGGGCTCTGGTTTATTCTTCTCTTATGTCTAGTTTCCTTGGGGAGCCTGTGCGGGACAGGGTACATTGAAAGAACACAATGACAACTTGCCAAAGAATTCGCTGTCCACGAGTGTGGTATACAGTCAGAGTGTAGTTCTTGTGTGTTACAAAACCAGCTACAGGTGAATCTTCAATTCCAAGGGTTTGCTACAAGACTAATTGGTTTTTGACACATGGCCCCAAGCTTCATTTCGGTCCAAAACACCAGATTTGCCCTTCAATCATCCTGCCTCACTTGAACCCTTATCGTCAGCTACTTCATCCTTTAACTTGCTCTGCTTGAGTAACAAATATGACCAAGTATTGTGCGGGGCTGGCTGCAAAATCTTTAAAAAGTTTACATGATCTCCTTAAAACATGACATCTACTGTTTTCTCTGATTGGACAAGAGACATCTATACATGATGGAAATAGAAAATTAAAGAACTCAAATAAATAAAAAGAAAAAAATGTAAGAATTATGTATAACTTCCAGGAAGCCTGTTGGTATACTTTCCTTTTGCCCATCTCTTTGTGTATTTCCTTCTGGTCTTTGCATTATGCTCTGTGTGGACAGTTCCTGCATTGCTTCTTCATTAGCCCATTCCTGGTCTCCTCTTTATGCTGTTGTTGCTTTCTTGTCCTTCTGGGAGAGGGCTCATCTCCTTTCCGGCTACCTTCTGGGCTTACCTTCCTCTGGAAGGCTAATTTCCTTCCCATTAGAAAGATATGACATTAGCTCTTGGTTTGGATCTTTGGATTGGACTGTGCTTTCTTCTACGTAACTAGCTATGGACTTGGGAAATCACTTGTTTCTCTGAGCCTCAGATTTCTCCCCTCTAAGGTGGATATTAGAACCTTGCAAATTGAGTGTCATAGTTAAAGCAGGTGAGAAGAATGAAGAGCAAATCAGTAAAAGGCAGCTCTCAGGTACTCTCTGCAAGCTCACAGCACTTGCAGTCTGTTGCCCATAACTTGCTCTCGTTATATACACTTATGTGACTTACATTATCCACAGCAGCTAATCCCCATGGTGTTGTGGTCCAAAAGGCCCCTCATTTATTCTCCACCCATACAGGTCACACCAACTCCCCTACCTGCCTTGGGATGGGAGAGATTGTGTGCGCTGGAACACTCTTCCCTTCTATCCACGCCTCTCTGCCTCTTCTCACCCTGACTTGTCACATTATAGAAGAATCATGCCTGGGATCTCTAGAAGAGAGCAATCCCTTTCTACTTCTCACAGTACCGTGTCTCGGGGCACCCTTGTTGTGGGAGTTCACATTTTTGTGTCTTTTTGCATTAACATTTCCTCTTCCAGAATTAATATCCACAAGGATGGGTACCATGTTTGATTTTGATCTCTATTAACTTCTAGCACCTATCAATATCTGACACATAGTAGGTACTCACTACATACCTTTGCATTCTTAATTTTTGGAATTTCCCAGTTGCCAACACCCATGAATGGAAACTGCTTATCGATCAGCTTTTCTTCCTGCAATTGTCATTGTGGGCCACTTCACCCATACTCAGGCCCTAGAAAAATAATATTGCACTAGCTGTCATTATACTAAATGGCTTGAAGCGTTTAAAGAGTATCCATAAAGAGGCCAGATTGGTCCTATGTCATCCACACCACTTCCTGGATTGTTGTTTACCTTTCTATGATCAAATCTGTCTACCAGGTCCAACTCAACACCTTCTTCTCTAGAAAGTCTTTTTGACTCACCCCTTCCCACCAGTGTGACGTTTATTCTGCACTCTTGAGTACAGATACAGGTACTGACCTCCCTCCCTCTCTGCACATGCCATGGGCTATGTGCTGGTTTGCCAGCTCATCTTCCCTCTGGTGAGTCCTAAGTCCTCAGTGAGGCTCCCCATATTCCTGATTCCCAGAACTCTTCCTCCTTAGCCCTTGTGCAACAGGTCCTGAGCGCTTTATTGCCCTTCAAACCATCCCTGAACTGTCCTGTCTCTTGCCTAAGGCACATGCTGTTCTCTCTGGCTGACTCTCCCTAGCTCCTCTCCATCTGCCTAATGGCCACATGACCATCTAGGATCATCCAGGCCTGGACTTTAGAATCTGCCATTTGGAGTCCTTCCTTCCTTTCTTGCCTTGGTGAAGTTGAAGGCTTGCGGTCAGTGCTGGGTTCTAGCAGCACCTTCCCGTAGTATTTTCCACGGCTTGTTTGCCAGTCTCTCCTGCTAGGCTGTGTCTGTCATGATGGCAGGGGTCCCCGGCACAGTGTGTGCTGAATACCTGGCCTAGGAAGAGACGAATGAAGGCTGCCTTAGTCACCTTTGCAGCTGTCTCCTTTGTCACTGTACACTGCACATAGTGGGGCTCCAAACTGCTTGCAAGGTGGCAGGAGATGGAATTAAATTTCTCTGGACAAATACATACTTCTGGGCATAGTAAGGGACCTCAGAGCACTTCACAGGGAGCCCTCTGATGGGCAAGGACCATTGTCAGTCACCTCCTCTGTGTCAGCAGCACAGTCCTGGTGTGCCAGGGGGACACAGTGGCTGTCACATTGCTCTTTATGGAGTGTAAGGAGAGATTCGGCCAGTTGAGTCCCTTCTGCCACTTCCCCTTTCCTCTCTGAGTGATGACCCAAAGAGCACTTGGTCCCTGGAGTCCGAGCTACCGTTCACCCCTTTGCAATTTGCCACACTTGTGCTGGCTCTGACCTCAAACCCTGGAACCCTAGCGGGTGGTCCAACAGCTGCACCAGCCGCCTCAGTGTCCCGGTCCTGGCGTTCTGCTTTCCAGACACACCTGGCCGCAACCCCGGGCTCCGCAGCCTTGGCCCGCGCCCCTGCCACCTCCCAGCCGGCGCTCCTGGAAGTCTCCGCGGTGGCGGGCGGTGAGTCACTGCCCTTTTTTTAGCAGGCGCGCTGGATGTGCATCGTCACTCACCGCGGCTCCCCGGAGCCGGCGCTGCAGCCGCCGGCGTCAGAGCCTCAGGCTGGGTGCTCGGCCAGCTGCGGCTGCGGGGGAGGCGACCGCAGCCCGGCTCCCTGCACCCCCAGGGCCGATCCCAGCCTGCGGTGCTCACTGCGGTCCGCCGGGGCGAAATGAACCAGGGAGCTCTCCCAGTAAACTGCCCGTTTGGGGCACTTGGGAACTGTGGGGAGGGAAGGGGAGAAAACCCACGAGGCAGCCATTTGTGCGTGTGTCCATCTGTCTGTCCACCCCGCCGCCCCCCACTCCTTTACCTGTCCGCTCCATCAGCAGCCCACCCCACCATTCCTCCCACCCCCCAATCTCTCCTTCCCATTCAGGCGTCCGACATCCTGAGTCACTCAGGTCGACCCCTCCAGCTCTGTCCCTCTCACTGATTTGCTTCCCATCCTTCTGCCTCTGCTCATCCTTCCGTCTGTCTATCTTTCTGCTCCCCTTTCGTTCACGTACACTGGTGTCAACGATGCTGCTTGAGAGCAGGACCTCAGAGACTCGGGACAGCCCCTCCCCTCCATCCTGTCAGAAGTGAAGAAACGCAGAATGGCTTCCTATTACAGTAGGATGATCACAGCAATAAAAGTAATTACAGTGGGATAAAAACAGCAATTAGCGTAACAGAGCAGGATGATAGTAGTAATAATAGTAATCCTATTAGATTAGCATAATAATGATAATAACAGTAGTAGTAACTGATATTTATTGAGCCTGATTTGTCAACTAGTATTCTAAGCTCTTCACAGGCAGCATCCTATTGGAGACTTCCAACTCTAGTAGATAGATACAAATTTAGTATCCCTTATCTGAAATGTTTGGGACTGGAAGGGTCTTTTATTTTGACCCTCCCCACCACCACCACCACCACGAGTTTGGAGTATTTGCATAGACTTTACCCAAAAAGTTTTGAATTTTGGAACATTTTGGACTTCAGGTTTTCAGATTATGGGTACTCAACCTGTTCCATTTGATTTTAATTAATTAATTAATTAATTAGTATTAATATTATTTTGTCTTTTTGAGACAGGGTCTCACTTGTGCAGTTCAGGCTGGCTTTGAGCTCACTTTGTAGCTCAGGCTGGTCTTGAACTCACAATGATCTTCCTGCCTCAGCCTCCCAAGTGCTGGGATTACAGGCCCGCAAACTTGTCCCATTTTAATGTCCAAATTACATATAAAAGAAACAGGCTCCCAGAGGTTCAGGAACTCTGATGCTTGCACAGCTATTAAATGATCAAGCAGGATTAGAAACTAGACTTTGAAATTAGTGCTTCTAGCAGCTTTGCTGCTTGGCATTTCTTACCTACAGAGAAGACACAATAAAAAGAGTTCAGTTGAATCCACTATGATCTTCCCAAGCCTGTTTTCTTCTTTGTACAAACACTGATACTTTTCCGGGCCAGGGTGAATATTCAGCCTTGCATCTGTTTGCAAGCATCGCTGTGTCCGATGACCTTATCAGCAACCAAGATCATGGAATAAAAGGAGCATCCAGAGGCAATGAGGCAACCTGCTTTTGTTACTTTTGTTCATTCGCATTATACAATAAGTAGTAATAATAACAAATCTGTGAATCCACTATATAGAACACCAGCTGTTAACAGAGTGGTTTATATTCTTTGAAGTGGTTGCTATCCATATGTAAAAGTATGTGTGTGCATATTTTTTCTTTGCCACAAATGGATCATTTTATATAACATTTAAAAACTATAGCATGCCATTGCCTGGCCTGGTGGCACATGCCTCTAATCCCAGCACTAAAGAGGCTGAGGCAGGTGGATTGCCATGAGTTTGATGCCTGCATGGGCTACCTAGTGAGTTCAAAGCCAGCCTGGACTACAAAGCAAGACCTTGTCTCACAAAAAAAAAAAAAAAAAAAAGAAAGAAAGAAAGAAATATACATGCACATGGCATGCCATGGACATTTTCCCATGGATTTAACACATTTTAAAAAGAATAAAAACTACCATTTTGGTTGTTACTACTTTTTGGCTTATTTTCTTCCTCTCCTCCTTCCCTTTCTTCCCTTCCTCCTTTCCCTTCTGGGCCAGAGGACCTAAATGCAGAAAACAGAAACTAACTAATTTGAGTAGAAGATTTGCTGGCAACAGATCACAAGGGTGTCTTGTATTTGTTTTTGTGGAGAGTATTATTAAATCGCTCATAGAACTACTGAGTGGGCTGGGTATACAAGCTCTAAGACAAGCATTCAGGAAAACAGCACTGCAAACCTCAGCATAGAACCGGGCCACCGGAGGAGCTACAGAATGAGGGAACTGCTGTCATGGCAAGAGACAACAAAATAACCCCCAAACCCAAACCCTAATCAAAACAAACCTGGAAAAACCTTGAAACCTACCCATGTGTGAAGTTGTAAAAACCTTATTGTTTTACAAAGCAAGCCATGTGGGAAAACTCAGAATCAAGGGGTGGGAAAATGGGCTGTACCTCTAAAGAGAAGGAGCCGTTAATCCACCCCAGGAAGGGAAAGGATAAGGAAAGGGTGGAGAATCCAGGTCAATCTCACCATCAAAACCCTCAGGGAAGGTTGATGTTTTTAGAGGAAGTGATAGCCGAGCTAATTTTAAAGGATGACTGGAGCTTGACTGGGTGAAAGGAGACAGGTAATACGGTGTGTGTGAGAAAGGTAACACGGGGCACATGCATCAGCATGTGCAGACATCCCACAGTTTATCTGCGCGTGGATGGTGGTTCTGTGTTGCTACCGTCTAAGAGTGCAAGAAGAGAATAGCAGATGAGGCTAGAAAGGTAAGTAAGTAGCCAAATCAGGAAGTGCCTAGAGTTATAGTAATAAAATAGACAAACTGCTTTTTTGTCTGTACAGTACTCAAGAACACTTCTGATGTCAAATATGTGGGTTTTTTCCTTTGACATGAAGTAATTTTCCAGCTCTCTGGACACCAATTGGATGTTCTGTAATCCAGTTATGATGACTGTATTAAATTGGGCAGAACCAGCGATTAGGGGCTCCACAACATAACCCCTAATTTCCGACTCCATCACGATGCCCAGTTCATGATCTGTGCTTCTGAGAAGCCCTCTGTAGATCAGGGGTCTCACCATCTCTTTGAGTTTGGTAGTTTGTTAGAATACAAGACTTACTATTCCTGGTTACAGAGGACGTATGTCAGGAAGAGCCAAATGCAAGATAAACATAGAAGAGCAAGATGTGGAGATTGAGGCTGCTTGGAGCGTTCACGCGCTGTCTGGGCAGGCCACCTTTCCTGAGCCTTGCCATGTCTACCTGTCTGGAAGCTCTCTGAACCCCTAGTTTTATGGAGTTTCCACTAACCAGAGGTGATTGACTAACCCACAGGCTGTGAACGGTTAAACCCAATGTCTCTGGAAGTGGTAGGCCTGGGCCAAATGTTCCAATCTTGTAATCACGTGATTGGTTCTTTTGGCAATGACCCCCCATTCTCCTAGAATTACCACATTATCATAAATCCAGGTGAGGTTGGAAGGGGATTATTCTGAATGCCGAAGATACTCTTTTGACTTCTCACATTCAGGAAATTCCAAGCATTTGAGGAACTCTTTGTCAGGAACCAGGGGTGAAGGCTAAATATCTATTTTTAATATACCACATATGATAAGGAACCCACATCTTACCCTGGCAATGGTGGTGATGTGGTGAGAACATTTCATGAGTTTTAAGAAGACTGACAACCATCAGTTAGTATGCAGTCAAGATTAGAGGGGAGAACAGCATCTGGAAGAGTACATGGTACTAATCTAGATTGGAATAATCTCAAATCCAGTTACGGGCAGTAGAGAGGGAGAGATGTGAGATTGCTTGTGATATATTAAAAATTGATAGTATTTGCTCATTGCCTGGATATAGAGATGAAGGGGAAAAAGTAAAGGATGTTGGCTTGTTTCTAGCTGGCACAGTGGGACAGATGGTAGTCTATCACCAAGATAGAAATATCTTTAGATTTGGACATAATCCATGTTTGAGGGAAATGGTGTGAGCAATCACGGCCAACCAAAGACAGCCATATCCTGGCTCCTAGGAATGCTACCTTATGTGCCACACAGAACTTTGCAGATGTGAATGAACTTTAAAATGAGGAGATTTCTCTGAATTATCTGAGTGGATCCAAGGAAATGCCAAAGGTCACTGTAAAAGACAGGCAGGAAAAGCAGTATCAGAGAAAGAGACATGACAACAGAAGCTGAGGTTGGAGGGACCAGGGGCCACGAGCCAAGGAATACAGGCCACTTCAAATGGTGGGAGAAAAACTAAGGAAATGGATGGCCCCCTGAAACCTCCAGAAAGGAGGCGACTCTGCTGACGGCCTGATTTTAGCCCACTGAGACTGATTTCAGGCCTATTCTCTCTAAGATAACAAACTTGTATTGTTTTAAGCTAATGGCCTGGTGGAGATTTGTTACATCAGCAATAGGGAAGTTGTACAAGAGGCCCGTGAAAATCCAGGCAAGGATGTACAAGAAGCAAGAGGAAAAACCAGCTAGGCTGGAGATACAGGCACTAAAGTGACAGGCATAGGACTAGATGATGGCCCTCTGTCTCTCTGGAAGGTTTTGTCAAATGAGGGGAGGAGACAGTCTAGGAAAGGTTCAATTTCAGGTACTTTTGAAGGAGAAGAAGAAGGAGAAGCTATAGAAATAAAGGAACATGAAGGAAATCCAGTACTGGAAAATCCATGGGTGGAGTGTCAAAACGGAAGTCCCTCCATCCACTGTCACAGAGTAAATCAATCCAGAGATCCAGTGGGCCTTTTGGGTTCTACCACCAACAGACTACTGCTATATTGCTGAGCGCAGTTTCTTGTTTCTTTCTTTTTTTTTTTTTGAGACAGGGCCTCCCTGTGTAGTCCAGGTTGGACTTGAACTCACTGTGTAGTTCAGGTTAGCCTATAACTCATGGTGATCTTTCTGCCTCAGCCTTCTGAGTGCGGGGATTGCTTGCACGCACCACACACCCAGCTGAGAACCATATCAGAGCAGAAGTGGAACCAGCTGAATTGCAGGCTGCAGAGGGTGGAAAGTGGGGAAGTGAAGCACAAAGGTAGCTAGTTCTCTTAGATCATTGTTGTTGATGAGGATGAAGAGATAGGATAGTATCTGGGGAAAAATGAAGGATCAAGGGAGCATCGAGAGAGAGAGAGAGAGAGAGAGAGAGAGAGAATTGCATTTTGAAGAACTGTTTTGTTTTGTTTTTTTAAAGAATTTGTCAAAGGAGTCAGCCCAGGAGTGTTTGGAATGGCCGATGATGAAAGACAGAGGGGGATTTTGTGGAGGACAAGGTCAGGAACCTGAGTGTTAAGGCAGGATTCCAAGTGGTCCGCTGGGTCAAGATTAGTCCTGGTTTGGAGGAGGCTGATTCTTTCACTAGGCTTGAAGGGGAGGAAGCAGAGATGGGTGTGGGAGAAGGTACATGAAGATGTGCACGTGGGGCTGGAGGTAGAGAATGACTTTCCACCTGCTGGATAAGATGCTTAGCTGTTTTAGGATAGATCTGTACTGACTTGCTATACATCTTGATCACAGTTTTTCACTACTTAGATTGGCAGGACACAATTTAGAAGGCACAAAGATATTAGGGTAATGGTCAGTGGGATAGCACACAGAACAGAGTCACAGCTGAAAAAGTTTCTGTCTCAAGAATCATAAAAACATAAAACATAGGAACTGCCATACTGGGATAGACACTGTTCCACACAGGCTGGCATTTGCTGCCAGCAGAGTCCCTTGGGATGGGTACCCAGAGGGCACAGACATGCCATATCCTTCCTTGCTCTTGGTTAATAGAGAAAGAAACCATTTCTCCCATGACGTCAACCATAAAGGTTAGGGGTATCCCAGAGCCCATGTAGGGCTGTGATGCATCAATATACCCATACGCATTCCAGCTGCCTCTATCATTCCCTGGGGTTGTGTGTTCATTAATATTTTTCCCACCATGTGACTCAGAATCTTTAAAACTCTATTTCTAACCTACTTTGAGGTCCAAAGCGAGACCCAGGAGGTGTCAAGTCTAATAACACAAATGAAGTACATGTGGCATATCACAAAACCTGGCACGCCATGAATAATCCATAGAGGCTGCTGCTGTTACTAATACTGCTAAAGATGGTGGTGAGGACGTGTCACACCTCAGGGATGCAGCCTGTCTGTGCTATCCTCCCATTTTACAGAAAGGCACACTAAGGGGGGGGCTCGTTGCAGTTACATGATGAGATGAAGTGATCAGAGAAGGAAAAGTTGGCGGTCGGTGAGGATGGAAAAATCCAAGGGTGACACAGGGACTGGAGAAGGAATGGCGTTGAGATTCCCTTCCCGTCCCCTCTCCAGCCCAGGGCTGTGTTGGCTGGCAGGCTTCCTTTGCCTTCATAGAGATCTGACCCTAACTCACCCAGCTTTGGGGCCTATCAGCCTGACATGCAACCTTTGGGTCTGGCATGCAAAAGGATCCTTTTTATTTATTCTATCCCCGTTATGGCTATGGTCCCCCAAATGTCTTTGTGCTTACTAAGCTATTTCCTGGCCAAAGCTAGCCAGAGAATGTTAATTATCTCCCCTCCCTTCATGATGAATTATTGACTTCCAGAGCATGCTATCTTTAATTGTGAGGTATTCCAGAATGAGCAGGTTATCAAAAATGTGCAACAGGAGGGAGAGAATTTTGGTTCAGCTCTGGGAGACTGAGGTGGGAAAATTTACCCTTATTTATTTACATGGAAATGGAATGAGCTTTTGCCAGCTTGCTAATGGGTTCTTAAAGAGAAACAGGCTTCCTGTGGCCTAGTTAGAACGACTGGGTGCTCTGTTACCACATAAAACACCAAACCAAGAAGGCAGAAACTCTTTCTCCATGATTCTTATTTTAGGGGTGCTATTGGCACTATTCTGTGGGAGATCCAGGTTAGCAGGTGAATGCAGTACCTCTGATTTCAAAAGAACAGCCCCTTCTCTGCCCTCAAGTAGCTATTTGGCCTCACGCAGTCAATGTAAGCTTCCCTTAGTCTCAGTTTTTCTGTCTATGAAATGGGAATGGTTATGCTTTTCCCTAAATCAACTTAGCAAATTTGGAAGACAAGATTAAAAGGTTGGTTTGAAAAATGCAATGATCGTATTTTGTGTCTCTGAGAAGCATACATGATTTTCCAGAAAGCAAGAGATAGGTCCTAATCATATTTAAAAATAAACCTTACATTTTCTAAGTGCTTGGCCAATTACTCTAAATAACATTCATTCCAGAGGCTGCTGGGAAGGAGGGGAGGGTGAGTCACATGACGAATATATTAGCCTGTGGTGCGGCTAGAGATAGGCTGGTGTCCCAGCGCTGAGCAGGAAACAGATACCCCTAAATTTTTCTCCCAATAGTCATTGATTTACTCTTCCCGACAGAGGCCTAGAAACCCTCATGGGTTCTTCCTGCTTTGAGCTCTTTTTCCTTTAGGTCTCATTTATTCAGTAAATGTTTGAGTGCCTTCTATATACCGGGTGCTGAGCGAGGTGTTGGGGAGAATCCTTGTGGAGTGCAGAGAGGAAGAACCGAACTATCGTGTAAATAAATACTGTATTGGATTGCAGTGGGAGCTCAGCACCTGGGGCCTGCGGGAGAAGGTACAGGGGAGGGAAGGCAAATTACTCTGGAGGGCTGGGAAAAACCTCCCTGCAGTCATTCATTTGAACCAAGACTCAATAAATTCACCCATCAGACCAAAAGTACTACGGGAAGGAGCATTTCAGTCAGAGGGAAAAGTAAGGAGCAGGGAAAAGCTTGATGCAGAGGAGGACTTCGAGCAGTAGGGGAGGGACAGAGAGGGGGACAGAGCGGGGAGAGTGAGGTCAGGCGACATAGAAGGGGCTATGTGGGTGCATTTGAACCCTGGCTTTGCTGCCTGTTGACTGTATAATCCTGGGCAAGCCACATCACCTCTCTGAGCTTCAGCGCCCATGTGAAAGGGCCTAAGTGCCACACGAGTAAACCTGAGGCTCAGGGTTCACCACAGCAGCTCACGGAGTCTCTAAGTTGGCTCAGGTTACCTCTTTGACCTTCTCTCTCCTCATCTTCCTTCCCAGCCAATTGGTCTCTGCCACGCCTCAGGTACAGGAGACATTTCACCTTAGGTATACACTTGCTCTTTGATCTGCTGTCAGTACTTGTCACCTGTAAGTCCCACTCCTTCCCTGCCCTAAGTTTTCACTCACATAGCATGCTCTGGGTAAGACCTTTCCTAATTATTTAAAGTCACCACTTCTGGTCCATTCCAAACATGCATACCTGGTCCTTGGTTCATGTTTTTCTTCACCATCCAACGCTCTCTATATTTTACTTATTTTGTGCCTCATCTGTTCTTCCTGTTGGGACAGGGGCTCCAACAGGCCATGGGGTTTGTTCTGTGCTTTTGTCTTCTGACTCAGAAAGTTCTGCCCCGTGGGAGCCCCTGGAAGCCGAGCCCTCCAGCTCCATTTGAGTAATTCCAGGGTTGTCACCTCTGTACCTGCCCTAGCACTCCTTTCCTTCCAGATCTCATGCAAGTTGCATCTGCTCCATAAATCCTTCCCTGACTGCCCTCCCCATGCCTGCGAGAGCTTCCCCTCTTATCCTTTCTAACACTCAGAATCCTTACCTCTTCTGTGAGCGTTACTATTGAATGCTTTGTGAAACTCCTGCTTTGGCTTTTAACTTTTTGCTCTATCTGTCTTTCGAAACAAGACTTAGAACAAAGGTTTCATAGAATTTTAGTGTAAACATGAATTTTAGTAGTGCTTTCCTTGAATGCTGTGGCTACTGTGTGCCAACTCATGGACAAGGCACTGCGATAGGATAGTGAAACCGGTGGACTTTAAACTCTTAAATTCTTATGTGATACTTTACAGCCAAAAATGATGGTTAAATTGCGCTGAAGAAAGGAGTGAATGATTCAGAGGAACTGTATTGTTTGATCGACTTTGCAAGCCTAAAGCCAGTAGTCTGAGCAATAACTCAGCAATATGCAAAATAGTAACTATTGTAGAGTTCCTACAGTCTTATCACTGTTTCATTTTGCTTTGTTGTTCTGTTTTACTCCCTTTTAAATTAAAGAAAGCAATGAATGAATGAAATTAGTAGCCAATTTGAAGTTGATTGTGGAAATTGACTTACTGAGAGTTGTCTTTATAAACTGTGAATATCAGTCTCTCTAGGAACAGCAAATACTACTTCATGAAGATTTGGGATGGATGTAAGTGTGAAGGGTATTTCTGAGTGTCTAATTGAAAGAAATTAAGCACCTGAATTAATATTCCCAAGAATCCCAGAATTAACCTCCCCCAGGGAGACCACTGAAGTGCGACGGAAGGAAGGGCAAAGGTGGATGCTTAGTGACTATTACTGGCTTAGCAGTGAGTCAGCTCTTGATGCCAGTAATGAGGGGGAGGTTTTGCTGCAATCTGGCATCTAACTCTTTATTTGAGGAGAGGCTGAGGTCCACTAGAATGCTCTAGCCCTCTCTGCAGCCCACTAGGGACCTCTTCTCCAGAGGACAGCATTATCTTGCAGTGATTGTTTATGAGAAAGAGTTTTTTTACTTGACAATGCACACAATGTCAAATTCATTTATTTCGTTTCCAGTGTGTTCCCCAAGGGAGGCGTTGTACTGCCAAGTCGCTCTGCCTATGTGCCAGGCTCCAGTGGCTTCCAGTACCTGGGGGTCTGATTTCCTGTGATGCTATACTCTGTCACTCAACATGAGAACATCTTAATTTAGCACAAAGTTTGATTGCCATGGGCCTGAGATGCTAAGTGTAAGGAGCTGGCTCTCAGCGGAGGTTACTGCTGGTTGCAAATGTGGTTAACCTCTGCCTCTTCCTGCATCTTCTGAGTCTGCTATTGACTTGGAGCATTTGTCATACTGTTGTGATGTTGTGGTCATCATCATTGACATCATATCATGTTGGCATCATCATTATTGGCATCATCCTCATCCTCAGCATTTTATTTACCCCACCAGCATTAGTACAAGTTAAGCTCCATCAGATAGAGTTGTAATTGTCATCCCTTAATAGCGACAGTTTTCTGGGTGGAGAATCACTAAGTAAAAAGTTCTTGATCTTGCAGCAAACTCTTTAGGGCTTTCAGTAAGGAAGGCAGTTCCATTCTGTCAAAATCAAACTAAAAATCGCAATTCTGGGAATGATACTATAAAACTGGCAGGTGCAAAAAACGAAATGGAGGGGGAACCCTGGGGCAAGGTTAGGTAAAAGAACCGGATTCTAGTCAAGGGATTTGGGTTTTAATTTGTGGACTCCCACTGAGAGCGCCAGTAGCTCATCTTCCTTGAGTTAAAGACAATGCTTCTCTCAACTAGAATCAGTGATCCTCGCTCTCCTCCAGAGAATTATGGTGGGGACTGAGTCAGTCCATGATGGGTGAGCTGGAAACATGGAAGTGTGTAGGGTGAGAAGTTATTGATGAAGTATGCTTGATGTAATATTAAAGATGTTACACTGAAATGAGCCTGAGATTTTAACACTAAAGACTCTTGTAAGTGACAGAAGCCACTAATTTGGTTATAAATGCAGAAACCCAGTCCACACTGGAGTGAGCAAGAGAAAGAACTTCACGTCATACGTAATGGAAGAGCCCA
This sequence comes from Cavia porcellus, assembly GCF_034190915.1. NCBI lineage: Eukaryota > Metazoa > Chordata > Mammalia > Rodentia > Caviidae > Cavia > Cavia porcellus. Next base: position 14,824,531 of record NW_026947502.1, on the reverse strand, counting down.
AAGTTAGATCTTGCTACAGGCACAGCTGCATTCAGGACAAAGGTGTTACTAGTGCTCTGCCTCTGGACTCAAAAATCCTCTCTTACGTGGTGCCTTCATTTCTAGACACCACATGTTGCCAAAATTACTGCAGTGGGTACAACTTTGCAAGTTCAAGCCAGGTAGGAAAGCATGAATGCGTCTTCCTGGTTTTGTAAGCAAAATTCCATAATTAGCATGATCTGAGCCTGCTTGGTTCATTTGAGGCATATGTTTATCCTGAACAGTGTCTAGACGATCTTGTTCCTAGGTAATGCAACATGTGGTTTATCTGAAGTAGGAAATGGGAAATCCCACGTAGTCTGAAAATTAAGAGAAATGCATTTCAAATATCTACCTGGAAGATGAATCAGTGAGGAGCTTTTTAGAAAAAAAAAAAAAAGTAAGCCTGTCTTTACTACTGGAGAACAGTAATCTGTAGAAATAAAGCCTCCTGTTGTCCTACTGCTCTCCAGATACAATGTGCCCCTATCTCACAAATATGTGTGCATTTCCCATAGTCCTAGCAAGGACTCAAACTCACAATGATTTTCCTCTGGTGACAGGGATGATCAAGGCTGTAACAAATATCTTCATTTTCTCTCTATCACCCTAATTCAAAGTGCTCATCTGGCAATTAACCATGCAGGATGGTGATATCCTCTGCATTTTTATTTGTATTGTTATTTTAACTTTAATAATTAAACAAACCTTTGGGTGAGGGTGTGATTTGTCTTCCATCCAAATTGTGAGGTCCACAAATGCACAGAATATATTTCACCCTTCTTTGCTAACCATTGGCTGTTTAAAAAGTATTTGTTGTTTTTTTTTCAAATTAACCATTCTAATTAAATATTCTTCATGAGTGCTACAAACTCTCATTTGAAAAAGGATCATTTAAAGGAAGTGTAAATATCACTAGGGCTTTAGGCAGAAAACACATTTTCATATTGAAAATACAATTGTGGAAGCTTATTTGACAGTTATATAAAGGGTTCTAGCTATTCAGGTGTCTTGAAGAGGTGGCCAAATTAGGAATGCTACTCATTTTTCCAGGTACATTAAGGCACAACTAATCTGCCACCCCATCCTTTTTGAAAATAAATCTGAATGTGGCCTTGGGATTTGTCTTCATATAGTATTGTAGGAGGCTGCTACTGATTGATGAAGGTATTGACCCAATAACGAAGGCCGTGTGTCACCCTGCAGTACTATTGTATGCCTTGAGTGGCTGCTCTTTTTGACCAATCTTCTTTTCTGAGAACTTCAGGAAACCACACAGGAAGCTATAAAGGGTGCTACGAACATTTGCTGAATTGGATTAGCTAATTCAACCTAGCAATGTGAAGAACCAGAGGACAAGGCCAAACTACCCTCATAGTTGACATTAAACTGTATACTTTTTAAACATTTACTGTGTATTGTAAATATTGAAGGCATACTTTTTATTGTATATGTATTCTATATATGTATTTGTAGTGAAATGACTGCCATATAAAACACATTCACATATTAATCATCTTTCATAATGACCCTTTTATAAATGTGTGGTAAGAATACCTAAAATCTATTATTTTAGCATTTTTTTCAGTATATATTATTAACTACAGTTTTTTCGGTAGAAATCAAGTCATTTTTCAATTATTTGATTATCAACTTTCTTTGTTGGTTTCATTGGTGTATTGTAGCTATACGTAATGATGGCATCACAGGGAATTTGTATCTGTGCATAGTATGTCTTGATTCTTATTTCCCCTAATCCCCTCCCGTCCTTTAAACCCTTCTTCTCCTCCTTATCTACAAAAGCTTTTAGTTTTTTCCTTCTAATCTCTTTTCTCCTTTTCCCTTCTTTCCTCCCCCTCCTCCCTTATTAACTGTAGTCTTCATGCTGTACATTAACTCTAGACGTATTCACCCTAAATACAAATTTGTATCCTGTGATTCATTGCCTAATCTTAAGTATTAATGAATAAGTCTAAAGTGTCACTAAATTCCCTTTTATGTGTAAGTTAAAACACATTAATTCATGTGCATGTGTTGTGGAAAACTTACTCATTAACAAATTTGAGGTAGAAACTATTGACCGCTGTACTATTAAGGGAAAAGGGATATTGGGAGCATCTCCTACAGACGTGATAACACTGCAACTGCTTTCTTGCAGAATATATAAAATTTTCCTATGGAAAAAAGTGGGTAAAAGTATTGGGGCTAAGAATGTAGCACACTTTTTTTTTTTTTTGCAATATTTGTGAGACTTGGAAAGGGAAGTATGCAAATTAAAGAAGTGAAATATATTTTGTGGTTAAAGAATAATAAGTGATATATCATGGGTATAGTACAAGTTTATGAACAGATATATCAAAAAGTAAAGTTGAATAAATAGATGCCAGATTTTAAGACCCCTGAATTTTATATTAAGGAGTTTGGCTTGGTTCTGTTGACAGCAGGAAGCCACTCACATCACTAAGCAGAACACTGGGTGGATTGGAACCCAGAACACCTCGGTTACAGTGCACAGCATAGCCAGGAGAGGTCTCAAGACAAGTGGGCAAGAAGAGGTCACGATGCCATGGAGGGAAGCAGGGGTGATGATCTGACTGAGGACAGTGACCATGATGTCGAGAGGAGGGAGCAGAATACAGTCATGAAGTTCATGAGACTTCTCAATGACAGGGTGGGAATCAAGAAATCTTTATGATTTCTGGGCTCTAAATTGAGAATGATGACATAGCAAGGGAAATGTGTTTTCAAGAGGGTGTGGTTTAAGGTTTGCTGAAGTTCAGATAGTTAAGAAACTACCGAGAAGAAACATCCGGATTGTGAGGCACGCCAATTTAACGATCCAAAAGGAAGGTAAGGTGCGCAGTGAATATTTGTGAGTCAATATAAATGAAATGGACCATGGGAGCAGATTAGTTCTCACAGAATAAGAGAAGCCTGCTGAAACAACCCTGGGAATAACAATATTTATGGCTCAGGTAAAAACAAAATAACCTTTAAGAGATAGAGGAGCAGTGGCTGTGGAGGCAGGAGAAAATATAATTGTGTCCAGAGACGGCAGAAGATTTCAAAGAGGAAGACACTGCACCTGAGATCAAATGGGAAGAAGGGAAACGTGGCTAGACTTGTCTGATTTAATTTAATAAGTAAAAGAATAAGACATCCAATTAAATTTGAATTTCAGATCAAGAACAAATTGCAGCTATTGTGTAAACAAATGCTGCATACAGTTGGGGATTTTTTTATCTTGTTCACCAAAGATTGACCAAAACCTTTAACCTCAGGAAGTTCGAGATGTCCCATGGAAGGTGGCTCACCCGAGCAGTGTGGACAGAGTCTGGGAACTGGCGAGTGGATGAGAACACAAAGATCTTGAAGAAGCTAGATGGGTGGAGGATTTTTGTTGCCAAAGGAAGGTGAAGAATAAAATAAAACAGCAGAAGAGAAGATCAGGGAAGATATTTTTGTTTTTTTAGAAAAAGGAGACCTATGTACGTGGGTTGATACAAAAAAGTGACAAGAAAGCTCGTTGGAGGCAGAATCTGAAGAAAGACAGGAAAGCTGAGAGGTGGAAGCTGAGTCAGCTTTTTCAAGGTATTGAAGGGTAAGCAGGAGAATAGACAATGGTACTGTTCAATCTAGAAACCTAGGAAGAAGTTGAAAGGGTTTGCAGTTGATGGTGTCTCTTTTTTTGTCTTGAGAGGTAGGGCAGTAGATTATTTGGTGAGAGCTGATGGGAGGGCTTTTGAAGGAATAAGATACTGAGCTTCAAGAAAATAATAAAAAGAAGATACCTTGGGTGCTAGAGAAGGAAAGTTCCAAGACTCTATCTGTGACTTAGGCTAACTCGGTCTGTCCACTGGCGTGGAAAAAGGCCAGCAGTTTTACAGCTTCTGGCTCTGTCCATCCATGTTCACTGTAGGTCACTAGGTCATGCTACGTATGACAAGCAGCCTCCAAGTCTCAAAGCTTACAAGCACAGCTTTCTTTCTTTCTCGTATTACTTTGTGTTGACTGATGTCAGTTGTAGCCTTTTTCATGGAATGGAAGGATTAACACAGAACCCAGGTTAATGGAGCAGTCATTATTCGAGCGAGACTTCTCATGGCAGAGAGCACTGGAGAAACTAAACCATCTCAGACAATTGTATTTAAAACTTTGGCTTGGATTCAGCCAGTGTTGTGTCCATTTATATTCTACTGGCCACAGCAAGTCAAATGGCCAAACCAACATCTATAGTGTGGATATTCTCCAATGTGAGGAGAAGAAAGGGAGTATTTGCAAAGAATAATAGAATTTCTAGTGCCATCTAAAGATTTTGAAGTTCTGGGTAAGTTACTTCAGCTACCTGGGCTTTAGTTTGCTCATGTGTAAGATGGTGATATTAACATACATTCTAAAATTTTGCAGAAGAAATAAAATCATCTGTATGAAAAAAAATCTATGCAATGTCTAGCATACAGTGATGTTTCCTACGTAAAGTAGTCTGTCCTTATCCACAGTGCAACCTTCTAACATTGCAGTTACCCAAAATTGACTGCATCTGAACACAGCAGATGCAATATCCCAAAAATGAATAATTCATAGCTTCTAAAGTACATGCCATTCTGAGTAACATGCTCCTTCTGTTTTGTCCTGTTTTGGTTGCCTGGGATGTGAATCATCCCTTTTTTCCAGCGTATCAAGGTAATAATCACCCTCGCCCTCAGTAGCCATTTTGCTTATTAGATAGATCACCTGTCAGCATCACAGTGTTTGAATTCAAATAGCCCTTATTTGACTTATTCATGGGCTCAAAATGCAAAGTTAGTGATGCCGGCAAGTCAACTATGCTATGGGAAAATATAAAGGCCTTCTTTTAAGTATTATTTACATCATCACAAGCAGAAAAGGGGGAGTACAATATATTGGGAATAGGGAGAGAACACGTGAATGTAACTTTTATTGCTGTATATTATCATAATTGTTCTATTTTGTTATTAGTTATTGTTGATCTCTTACTATGCCTAATTTATAAATTAAATTGTAGTGTAGATATATAAGTAAGAAAAAAAGCATACTACTATGTATAGGACTTGATCTGTGGATGAAGGGAGATGGCTTATATAAATAAAACTGTTTTTCATTGGTGCTGAAAATGAGCAACTTCCTGATCATAGGAAATAAGTTTGATTTTTCTGCTGTACATTTTTCTCCTGCCAAACAACTAAGTGGAGATCCGTAGGACCCTTTCAACTCTAAAGTCCTGCTTCTAAAAGTGTCCTTATCCATAAAAGGACCATCTGGTGTCAGAGGAAACTGCAAGTTCATCAGTGGATTCATTTGGTTTGCATTCCCTTGGCCTAGCCAGCTAGCAAGGGCAGAGAGAAGACTTGTTCAAATAAACCTGGGAAATCTATGAGAAGCAGAGTGCACGGAAGATCATCTCATCCATTAGCAACACTGTTTAAGCTTACAGAAAGGGTGATACTTCACAGAGAAGGGTCAAGCTATCCTCACTTCGCCTGGAGGAGTTTAGCCACCTTGAATAATAAGCTCTGCTTGTGAGATGTGAGATCTGACAGCGAGTGAGGAAATAGTTGAAGAAGAGGCATCGGAAATGCCTGGAGTCTGTCCAGGTGTCACCTGCTGCCTTGTAAATGTGTGAAAGCCTTAGAATGGTGTGTGGCAGAGGCTCAGAAACTGCCCACCATATGTCACTGACTGTGTTACACAGTGCAGAAGGTAGAGGCATGTCTGAACAATGTTCAAGTGACTAATTATATTAATTAGGTCTGTGAGTGGCTGCAAGGTACAGAGATGAGACCAGCATGGCTTACACAAGACAAAGATGCATTTTTTCAGCAACCACCCTTGTTCAAGTAGGCAGTCACTGCTTCCCAGTGGTGTCAGTGTTCTGACACCAGTGGTGTCAGCTTCTACTCACACCAGGCTAGTTTCTGCCACAGGACCTTTGTATTTGCCATATCCTTTACTTGTCACTCTCCCTTAGAGGAAATATTGGAATAGTTGCAGAAAAATGCTGCTTTCTTAGAGACTTTTCTCCGATCACTCTGTCTAAAGTAGACTTCTCTATCTTCCCATTCATTTTTTCCCCTTATTTTAAAAATTACTGGGCTTTTCTGATAGAGATCAGCCTAGAAGAAGGTTGATATGGGGGTTTGAGGGGAAGCAGATTGAGATGTAAACTTAGACCCAAGAACCTCAAAGTTGTATTTCAAGTCTTACTCCTAGTTAAGGAGGAAAGCGTTTACCAGATACCCAATTTATGTTATTTTATTTTATTTTATTTTTGAGACAGGTTCTCACTATGTAATTTAGCTTTTTCCTCATTCTATAGCCCAGCCTGGCTTTAAACGTGTGGAAATCCAGCAGCCCCAACCTTGCAAATGCTAGGATTCCAGATAAGACCCCGAGCCAATTTAAAAATATGTAGAATTCATTTTATATATGAAGTCATGTTAATATATATGTATGTATATGAATGATTACTACATGTAGAGAAGAGAAGAGCTGGAAAAATCATGATGAGCTTTCTTCATCTTTGTCTGAATCTCTTATTTCTGAGAGTAATAGCCATCACCCTTTGCCAATCTCTCCACACAGCAGAGAGATTTTTCAATACACATTGATTAGATATCACTCCCAGGGTTACAACCATTCCAGTACTTCACTGGCATTTCAAGTGTAACCCAAACTCCTTCCTCTGGTACACTTGGCAGGTCCGCCATCCTCTTCAGCTCTGTCCTACGCCCACCACCCTCTCATTTCTGCCCCAGCCACACTAGCTTCTACTCACACCAGGCTAGTTTCTGGCACAAGACCTTTGTATTTGCCATATCCTTTACTGGTCACTCTCCCTTAGAGGAAATATTGGACTAGTTACAGAAAAATGCTGCTTTCTTAGAGACCTTCTCTCCGATCACTCTGTCTAAAGTAGACTTCTCTATCTTCCCATTCATTTTTTCCCTTTATTTTAAAAATTACTGCTATCTAACTTGTTTATGGTTTTATTATCTATGATAAATTGTGAGCTCTCTGAGGATAGAGCCTGGCACAAGTATCCATTTATAAGATATGTGCTAAATAAGTACACACTCAAGGGTTTTAGGTTCTCTATTCATAAAAGAGAGATGCTACCATGAGCCCAGAGCTATGGAAGAAGAAAGTGGACAGGACTCAGAGGAAAGAGAATGATTTGGATTGGAGATGCCCAGGTGAAACACGGGTGCGAATGGAACGAGGAGCTGGTCTGTGGTGGTTTGGCCTCTTAACTGACTACAAACAGTGCCCACCTCTCTGCCCCTAGCAGGTCACAGACAGACCAGCCTTCCTTAAGGAAACATGATCAGGACTGTAGAAGTGACTCTGGTGACTTCTTCAAGAGAAAACACATAATTCCTACACAGACCAAAATAAATCACCCAAGAGGGTAGAGCTGAGGAACAGTTCTGGAAATGAAGAAAGTCCAGGACCTTCCCAGGCACACTGTAAAAATGCTTGTTGGATAAAACTGCAAGTTAAAAATAATTGGTGGTGGTGAGAAGAGACTAACTTACATGCTGGGATCAGAAACCTAGAGCGAGGAGTGAGGGCCACATCTGGGCTAATATGGTTTCTTCAGGTTTTTGGAAATCAAAGTCTCCTCCTCCATTTACTTACAGTGAATAAGTATGAAAAATTGAGAATTTGTGACTTTTGAGAGTCAGACTGTTATGCCAATAAAGATGTAATTCTCCAGTATAACAAGAGAACAACAGTCTATGATCCAAGATCTACAAGCAGGACACTACTGAAGGTGATGATGACCCCTGCAATGTGCTTCATGTCTGTGACAGTTGGTTTCACCCACTGTAAAACAATAAAATGAATGCCCACCTTCCAAGGATATTGTGGAGATTAGATGCAGTACCACATAAAAATCACTCCATGGAGTATCTCAGTGTTAGCATGCTTTCAAAAATTTTGGAATCCTATTTCCATTTAGGGGATGATGAAACCAGAAGGCATCCCATTTTTTTCACAAAAACCATGTGGAAAAAACATTAGAAAGTCTTAGTGGATTAAAATGATGATGATTAATTTATCTCGCAAATCTGTAAATTGGAAACTTAGGATGGGCTCAGCTGGGAGTTTTCTGATTTAGGCTCATATTGTGGCAGAAAAGAAGTCACTGACTCTCCTCTATTTTCTTACTATGGTCAGGAGAGGGGAAAGGTATGCAATGACCCTTCTCCTCACTTTCCTTTGCTTTCCCTAGTCCCTATTTCCATAGGCATCAACAGTGGACAGGGACAACTTCCTTGGTGTCTTCCTGGTTACCTCACGGCAGATCTCCAGCCCATTCTGCCAGGCAACTTTCCTCCACTCCTGCTGCCCTAGAAACTACTGCTGCCTTGAAGAACCAGTTGATGGGGGTTCATATGGCAAAGTTCAGGGAAAGATCTGGGCTCACTATTTATTTCCCCCACCTCTCCAAATCTCAGTGAGCTGTGATGACCATAGCTAACCCTCCTGAAAATTCCCTGGCTTTAGCTCTGCCATTTTTACAGAGGTGTGACAGCTATCAGTAAGACAACTGCATCTCCTGCTTTTCTACAAATTGCTGCTGTGACAGCTGCAACTATCTTGGATACCTCTCATCTGCTTAGAGAGATGTCCAGCCTGCTTCAGTTTGAAGTGAGCAGTAGAATTGAATTTGACAACCAGTAGAAATCTTGAGTTTAGATCAATTTAGGCCAATCAGTAGTGTCAGATTTGGACCAATCAGTAGGCTCAGATCAGAAAGCTTGAATTTATACCAGTTTGGACCAATTAGCATGCTTGAATTTAGACCAATCACACACCTGATATGGTTATATTAGCAGCTTTCCTCTCACACTCCTTTGGGCTGGCATAGAAGGGCTCCATATGATACACTGACTTTGAGTTGCAGCACAGGTCCTGTTCAAATAAAACCTTGCTCCAATGTGCCCCTAAATCTGCTCATGATTTATTTCTCAAGCAGAATGTCTTGAGCACCAAGGACAGAGCAGTTGCTTGAAACGAAAGAACTATAAACACTAGGGGCCATTAGTGCTAAAGAGATGATCAGTAACAGAGACCAGAAAATGGCAGTGTCAACTGACACTGGCACTAACTGGTACCCACTGGTGGCATTAGGGCTGTGCTTTGACAGTTCCTGATTTCTATATGAATTGAGCAAAAAAAACCCTCACTGACTTTTTTTAAATTTTAAAGAGAAAAAAAAGATAAACCAAGAAGCAAACAAACCTAAAAATTAGTTTTCAAAATAAGATAGTAGGAATTAACAGTGGCTGTAGTATTGCACATTGCTGTCTTCAAAGTAGTTGTTCAGGCCACTAGACACAGGAATAAAACAATACAGTAAAATGAAACAAAACATTGGGTTTCAGAAACAAGACAGAGGAAATCCCCCATAGATGCCACAGTATACACTGCCAGCTGCCAAGTAGATGCCCACACCACCAGCCCCAGGTCTGCAAGATCACCCAAACAATATAATATCAAGCTATTCTTTTCACCTCAGTTGCTATCATCTCACCCAGAGTCCTCTGAACCAGCCAGTTGCTTACTGTGGTCGTGGGGGATGCTCTTCCAGTTTCCCAGCCTGCACACTGGCTGGCTTGCAGGAAGATATGGTTCTACTTCTTGCTGAGTCTCTTAGCAATCCACATGGTGGAGCCTACTCTGTGACGGGCATGGTTTGTCTTCTTGCTGAGTCTCTTACTGATACGCATGGCAGAGGCTAGAACCCTCAATGATTGTCGATAACATGTGGAAGTTGGCTGACTTGGTTGACCTACGTGATGTCAAACCAGTGACTGACCTGTGAACTTGGCTCTGTTCCACATGTGTCATCCTCTAGCAGGCTAGCTCAGACATGTCTGCATGGTGAAGGCGAGGAGCAAATGCTCTTTAAGCCTTTGTCTGTGTCCTCTCACTAACATACTATTGGCCAAAGCAAGTCACATGATCAATGCACAGTCAGAGTGGGAGGAACTATAAATTTGCATGGTTAAGGATGTTTATAAGGAAGGGTAAGGAAATGAGACCATTGATGTGTTCATCTTTTGCAAGGAGGATTAGATAACAAATACAGAGATAAAGTTAAATTTCATGTAAACACATTTACATACATATTAATAAAAGATAATTTGTACTACAAAAGATGATTTGTAACCATAGCATTTTATTGAAGAATGAAAAGGCATATTACCATGTTTTTAAACAGCTTTTCCTCAACTCACCTGGCTTAATACTGCTCATGCATTACTTTCGTTATGTATCAATACAGAAAGGAATAAAGCTTGACTCTGAAGTTCTGGCTACCAGCTTTGCCTTTGCCTCACGGTGTGCTAAGCAAAAAGCCAAAAGAGTGAAGCATACACAGAAAGGCCAGGAATTATGAGCTCCACTGAAGAAGGCATATTCGTACATTGTACTCCCTTGGGATATGGTTGCATGTACAGTGATAAATTTCAATATATTCGGGGTACAAAACTCATCTTTAACAAGTCTTGTGTACAGGTCCCAATTGTTTAAATTGATTTTTAAAAATCTTCTTTTTAGAATGGTTTTTAAAGATTCAATTGCATATTTATCTATTATCAAAGCAATACAGAGGGTCCATGCTGACGCTGACTTTAGAAGAGTGTCACGTTATAGTTTGCAGGGGTGTCAGTCCACCACATGGACAAGAAAGGCAATTCGAAGCACTGCAAGATGAGTGAGGAGGAGGTGTTCAGGCTGACGACACCACTGAAGGTCTGAATGTAGCTGAACTCTCTCTTGCCTTTCTCTTACACAAACCAGTAACATCCCTTTCGTCTTTTGGGCTACTGTGGTTTAGACTTTTTGCTTTTGCAATCAAAATACATCTTTATATATTCAGTCTTAAAAACTCCCACTCAACAGATGTAAGTCATAATGGTTTTAAAAGCAGTGCACCTTGTAACGACACATAATTGTTTTTTAAACAAGACCCCTGCAATGCTTTATTTTGTCTACAATCCCCACATTGAAGGCTGATCCCCAACCCCAGAATTTTGGTTTTTTTGAATACAAGCAAATGATATAAAAAATAGGTCTATTCTAATATTTTTAAGCACACAAAAAAGTGTAGAACAAAATAATATGTATGTTAGATATAAAAGATTAAAATTGGTGTGTAGAACATGTGAAGCCATGCTTATTTATTACAGATTTTATACTGGTTTATATACAGTATATTAAAAACAAATTTTGAAGGATATTTTTAGGACTTCCTGAGGACTTCTGAGATAGCCCCTAGATCCCTCAGTTCTCAGGACAGAGCTGAAAACCTGTTGATAGAGAGATACAGGCAAGTTTCTAGAATATTGTAAACCGCTGGCATTTGTCTTTACCACTAAGCAAACTATTACATCTGCAGTGACCTTGTCCTCTATTATGAAGTCACAATCAGCATCCTTCAATAGGATTAATCAGAAGATTCTTCTCAGATGCACAGGGAGTGGCTGAGAGAAAGAGGGTAAGACCTTCTGTTTCCCTCTTCAATACCAGAGCTCTAGGATGGTGTGATGTTATTTTTTGCAACATATAATTGCTTTAAAAGTGTTCATAAGAACAGCAAAGATGCTTGAAACATCTTTTATATAAAAGCTTTTATTTATTTTAAAAGAAAAATAAAGATATAAAGTTAATAACAAGATTTTAATTTTTTTGTCCATAAATGAGAACTTTCCTCCTTGAGACAAATATTATCTTGGGGCTCCTTACATATATGAGCTGACATAAATATATAATGATGGCAATGCACGACGTTAACTCACAACATGAGCTCAGTTCACAAAGTTAACTGAGACTACAACTTCATGGAAATAGGAACATCATTTTCCACTTTGGATAGTGTCTAATGCAGTTAAGCAAAATTGGGAATTTTAAAATAGTTTTAAAGTGTCTATAATGAAAAGAACTGGAGTAGAAGTCTCGTATTATTCTGGTAACCTCTGAAAATTTCAAATTCAAAGGCTCAATGGTCTAATATCCAGGGACGTCTACTATTGTAGGACTAATTAAAGGAAGCTGGGGCTGTCTTGGAGCTTCTTCTGATACTATCAGGGACCCCAGGACACTGGAGATGGGAGGGATCTCAAATCTCTGGGGAAACTTCCTGTCACTACAAGATCTTTGATCTTGTCTCTGCCTGGGAGCTTTTTTCATTGTTAAGTGTTAAGAGATAATACTAATATTGAGGTGAAATCTGTTGTCAAAGAATACAAACCTGACTTGCTAAAACATGTTGATTCCACCATTAAAGATGGAAAGTGGAGTTTTGAGTGGATCATCAGGCAGGTCCTTGTAGGATAAATTTGTTGCTCTGTGGATGCAGGAAGAGATAGACATGGTCCTAAAACCAAAGAAGGGGCAGTGTTTCTGAGGAATTTTGGAAGATGAACACAATAGCATAATTTCCACCTAAAATAGAGGAACTACATAACAAAGTCAGAAAAATAATTCAGGGCAAGGTATTTCCACAAATCCCAGAATACCAGCTGTAGTGACAAAGAAGTCACTGCTGTAGTACTCACGTGGTGTCAGTGTTCATGCACCAAGATGAAGGGAAAGCAAAGGGTGTGTCCAGTAGATCTGAGAACTGGAGGAACCTCAAGTAGGCAGCAAATGTTTAATGAAGAACACATGGATCAATCTGAGAGCAGTAGCTAAAACAAGGAGGTGTTTTCCCCAGGCCAGTAGGGATTTGGGGAAAGAATAGAGGAGCTGGAGCAGGTTAGCTGCCATGAACTTCCCAAACTGACCACCTTCCAGGACATGAGTCCATCAGAGGGCAAAAATGCTGAGAGTAGAATAAAAATTGAGTAGGATATTGGTCATAGGAATGATAAAAAAGAAAGCCAGTTAAAAATTGGGGGAGAGGGAAGAATAAGGAAATCTCAGAGAGCAAACTGGGAAAACTGAAAAAAAGAAAGAACAGGGTGAGCGGTGGGGTAAAGTGGTGATAGAAATCTGTAGGTTAGTAGAAACACACAAAAACATATGCTGAAGACTAACATGTGTGTGTAGTGGATGATAAAATGTAAAGCATATTGAATAGAGTTACTCTCACATAAAGTAAGGTCATAGTTATGTTTGCTGAGTGGTGTGATCTGGTGGCGTCCACTGTGGGCTTTGGAACGACTTGGCAAGTTCTATTCTTGACCTGGTGGTAGCTAACGCTGTGTGTGTCTTATAACTCATTGTACCATACAACAGTTTTGTAAAGTTTCCTGGATCTGTGTTTTATCTTACCATAAATAAGTAATAAAAGAAGTTGAAAAGTTAAAAGCACCTCAGCTCAGCACTCAACCAGGACTGAATACTAATACTGAAATCAGTGCGATTTTAGCTAATGTCTATTGAAATGTTTCTTGTACAAGTTCTGTGCTAATTTTTTTCCTTAATGGTGAGATACTTAGTCTAGATTCCAGTGGTTAGCTTCCTTTATTAACTATGTAACTTTGGGCAAGTAACTAATTGTCTTTGAGCATCATCTCTTTGTTTCCGCTTCTGTAAAATGGAGCAACAGCATGTTTCAGATAACGATGTCCAAAGGACTACAAGAAAAAGCATTACAGCAGCACCTGGAACATAACAAGTGCTTAATAAATGGTAACCACTGTTATATGCCTGTGAGGTGCTGTTATTACATTCATATTATGGGTGAAAAAATTAAGTCCCCTAGAGGTTAGTTAATTATAGAATTACTCAGTATTGAATCCAGGCTCTTCACCATCTGCTTCTTTGACTCATTAGCTGTCTTCTAAGGATGATAAAATGGCAAATGACTGTGGCCTGGTCTGGTTTCATAGCTTTGTTGGATGGATGTCTGGGGTCTTATTTTGTCTCCTGCCCCACTGCATGGTGCTGCAGCTGCCTGCAGCATTTTAGGAAGAAGAAGCAAAGGCAGGAAGGATGCATAGCTGTGCAGCCCCTTCAGCAGAGGCAGAGCCAAGTCCTCACTCCCAGAGGGTGCAGGAGCCCCGGGAGGCAGGCAGCTGGCTGAATGTGTCACATGCATCATGCTGAGAGAGAAAATAAGTGGCATTCCTCTGTGCTGAAGTTTAAGTGTAAACAAGAAGCAAGTTGTCTCGTGATAATTACCAAATATTAGAAATGTATTGTTCCTTCTCCACTCCCAAGACACTTCTGGGATCTCCAGCTGGGCTAATAAGCTACGTGCATCAGTTCCAGGGCTAGAAGTATTGTTCCAAGACAAAGGCTCTTCATCTGTATTTGTTCTTGTTTTCCATCAACACTTGAAACCTCGTTCACCTAAGTTTTATTGCTGCTTGGCATTTTGTGGGGAATAAAATGGAAGAATAAAAAACAAAAAAACAGAATTGGGGGTTCAGGTTTTAGATAAGATCTTAGTTTTCTGATGCTCATCCTTCAAAGAGGGGTGTTGTATTTGCCTTATGAAAGTTCTGGCATGAAGATGACTGAAAGGATTTTACAGAGCTTCATGTAGACCTGACACACAGAGACCTGAGAATGAAGTTAGGTTCCTGATTATCACAGCCGTCCACCTTTAAAATGACAGGGAGGGTGGCGGCTGTACAGCGTACATGCTTCTTTCGTCTGTGGTACCCATGGGATCCACATTCATAACAATATTTTTTCTTGCTTGAGTTAGTCTTTTATTTTTCTTTTCTTTTTTTTGTCTTTTTCTTTTTTATTGGTACCAGGTATCGAACTCACGACTGCCTGCTTACAAGGCAAGCACTTATGCTGCTGAGCTAAATCCCCAGCCCCCAAGTTAGTCTTTTACTGTCTCTATAAAAAGTTGCCACAAATTTAGCACCTTATAAGAACACAACTTTATTTGCTTGTAGTTCTGAGGTTCCAACACAGGTCTCACTGACTTAAAATCAGTTTGTTGTTAGGATTGTTTTCTCTTTTGGAACCTAAATGGAAGAATCCATTTTCTTGTCTTTTGTAGCATGTACAAACCTTTATCTGGTGCATGCATAAGTACTGTGTATCTCAGAGCCAGCAACAGAATGTTAGATGATTCCCATGCTGTTATCTTTCTCGATCATGGTCAGGAAATGTTTACTGTTTTTAAGGACTCATGTAATTAGAGTATGTCCAACGGATAACCCAGGGTTATCTCCCTATCTCTACAGACCCATAACCTTAATTATATCCGCGAAGTCATTTCTAACTTGACCTAGGGATGTTATAGTTTCAATGTGTATTCCAAAAGTTCATGTGTTAGAAAGTTAATCCCTTTTCAGAAGTAATTAACAAATGGGTCATGAAGATTGGATCCCATGATGGCTTTAATTACTTTATAAGAAAACCAAAAGAGGTATGAGCTAAATACAGCACCTGCTCTGTTTCAATCTGTGATGCACTTCTCTGTTATGAACAGCAAAAACGGTCATCTTCAGATACCGGCACTCTTGTCTTGTACTTCCCTCCCTCCAGAACCATGAGCTAAATAAACCTCTAATCTTTATAAATGACTTGGAGTTAGATATTTTATTATAACAACAGATAAAATGAACAAAGGGGGTAGGACATAGACGATTTTGAGAGCCATTGTTCTACCTATAGTTTTCAATGGAGGGCTCTGTGGACCAGAGTTTTTGACTTGTGCGATCAAATCTATTTGGATCAAGAAATTGAAATTATACATGCTTCAGTGATTCATTAAGAAAGAAAAAAAAAACACAAAGAAAATCCAGTCAAAGGATAATTCAAGCAAAAGATAACACATCATGTGGTAAATATTTAAATGAAAATAGAATGGCATTATTGAGAAAAAATTGACACATAATAAACTGTACATGTTCATGGTGTACAATCTGATAAGTTTTTGAAGTATATATACACCTGGGAAACAATTACTACTGAAAGATTACAATCATCCATTTTCACCAAAAATCTGTGTGTTTTGTAGTCTGTCTCCTCTTCTAATCTCAGTTGTACTCATAGATAAAACATTGATCTCCATTACTATAGATTGGTTTCTATTGTCTAGGATTTTACACAACTAAATCACTAAATATTTCTTTTGTTTGGTTTTTTTTTTCAGTCAGTGTAATGATTTTGAGGCTGAGGCAGGAGGATCACTGAGTTGTGTATATGTTGTATGTGACAGTTCATTGTTTTTGATATTGAATAGCATTTCAATATGGATCATAATTTTGTTTTCTTCTCATCTGATGATGAAAATTTGGTTTGTTTTCAATTTTAAGGCATTACATATATAGCTGCTGTAAAGACTGATGTACAAATCTTTGTATGGGCATAAGTTTTCACTTATCTTGCAAAAATACCCAGGGGTATAATCCTTGGCTATGTTTAACTGTATAGGTATACATTTAACTTTATAAAGAATTGTCAGACAAACTGTTTTTCTAATGTAGTGTGCCATGTTGCCAGCAATGAATAAGCAGAGCTATGAAACCAGACCAGGCCACAGTCATTTGCCATTTTATCATCCTTAGAAGACAGATAATGAGTCAGAGAAGCGGAAGATGGGGACCCTGGATTCAATACTGAGTAATTCTATCTATCATCATAAAAATTAAGTCTCCTAGACTACCAGGTTCCAAGCAAGGTGTCAAGTTTACACAGCTGGATGGGGTTTGCTATGCAGGTCTTCAGCTCATGCCACTGAGGGTAAAACCTTTCCTCTTTTAAAGTTGACCATAACAAGATATTTTGTTATAGCGATGCAAAGCCACAAAAAGTACTACTCAAGAAAAAATGATAAATAGTTCTACACCAAGACTAAGGACCAAATCCTCTAAAAATCATTAGTTAAAATAAACCTTTCTTCCTTTAGGGTGTGGGTATTTGTATCTTGTCCTAATGATGAGAAAGCGACTAAAACTGCAAGGTAAGATCCATCATGGTCAAGAGGGTGAGTTCAGAGGTTAATTTTTCTCTCTTAAATTCCTAATATCTATCTCTAAATTTGCACCTCCCTATCATAAGTAGAATTGTTTTAGTAATTAATGCAGACATTAAGGTGAATTCTGCTTGATGTTAGAGTCGTACAGATCCCCAACTGTTGATATGAACCAGAAACTTGCTGCTGAGTTCTGCTGCTGACTGATATTCAATTGCTAAAGCATTCTAAAAACACTCAAGCAATGACAAGCATCAGATACTTTTACCACTTGTAGCAGGTAGCAGAGAATGGATGATTGCACTCTCACAGCCCGTGAAGCCCAGAGAACTTCTGTGCGAATAGGCTTTACTTACTTGCTCATTGACTTCACATAATGGCCTTGATGTCAAACTGGTTTGAAATGGCTAATCCCATTCTCTTCTTTTAAATTTTAACTATTGAATATTAAAGTCATGACCTTATTGCTTGTCATGTGGCTACAGTCCTTGTTCACTGGGACTACACCAGTCTGGGAGCCAATTTCCTCAATTCAACAAAAGAGTTTTTATCATCTGTAACTAAAATTACCCAACGATATAGCCCTTTTTCTATTCCTATTACCATGGTAATTTGACTAGCCGGTTAATGGTCTTGCTGGCTGCACCCAGTCCTGCACGGTGCTTTCATTTGGATAGACACTTTCCAGGGGCTTGTTCCTTTTACATACAAAGTCAATTTAACTTCTGTAATTATTTGCTGGAGCCCAAATTGTCCATGATTGACTGCTTCCTATTGCCTCTTAGGCTAATTCAGACAGGAAGGGAATGTGATGCCCGGGTAAGCAGCTCATTCCAAGTGTCATTTCTCCACCACTGAAAATGCTAAATGGCTAGCTCCAAATGAAGGAAAAGAACTCCTAGGGATATTCTTTCAGGACCTCTAACCTCTCACTAAATAGTCTGGCTTCTACATGCTAATAATTATCCTATGAGTTACAAGAAGTTAAAACTTATTGGTAGTAGTATACAGTTTCCAAAAATTGATCTGTAATGTACAGGATCTTATTTTTTAATTTTTTCCAAGAAATAATGTAAGTGAAGTAATTCTGTACCAACAACAAAGCCCAAAGAAGCTCTCCTCCACTCAAGAAAACAGAAAACTTCTTAAGGCTCTCATTTCTCCTAAATGGAAGCTGCAGGAGTGAAAGAAAATTGTCTTTCCTTAAGACTCCACAGTATTTTTATAAACCACTAGTCAGGAATGGCAAATCAATTTTGGTTTATGTGTCAATATTATTTGAATGACATTAGATTCTTGAGATTCTATAATAAGAATAATTCTGAGACCATACCCTTAATCAGTGGGAAAGAGCATCTTTTTTAAAAATTTTATTTAAGGAGAAAAAGAAAAAAAATCAGAAAAAGGGTACAAGTTATACAGAATTTCAGAAAAAAAAATGAACAGTAGGAAATCACTAGTTAATGTATTACATATTGTCATCTTAGAACTATTTGTTCAAGTTACAAAATTAAAGCATACAAAGTGGACATTCAAAGAGAGACTGCAAACAGTTCTGTTCAATGATCCAACAAAACTCAGTAATATCATTGTCTATCTCATACACTTAAATATACATGCAGTTACATCGTTTAGAGCACTTTCTTTTCTCTCTTTTATACAATGGCTATTACACATTTTGGGTTTTATTACTTTACAGTTCTTATTACTTTTTTGGAAGAGAGTAAAACCAAATGTGACATAACAGAACAGAGTCGGTTAAATCAAAAGGGTGGACATAATAATGTAAAAACTTAATACAAGGTGATCAACAATGGTTACCATAATGCCTCCCGCTATCTCAAATAGAATTGCCTATATCCTCAGTTATAATAAAATTGAACAAGACAGTAAAGAATGAAACCAACAAAGAGCATCTTAAATTACAGATTGGGAATGACTCCTAAAGGCGCTCCTTTTTTTGTTATCCTAACTTTTTGTCCTTGTGCTGTTTGCCATTTCTTTATTCTTACTGTAAAATACCCACACTATGTTTTGAATGTGTCCCTCATATTTCATGGGTTGGTATCCTGGTCCCCCAATATAGCAACTTAGGGAGTTAGGGCCTATCAGCATGACTTGGTCTGGAGGGTCCTGTTATCATATGATAATGGACTAGTTTGCTCATGGATTAATGGGTTATTGTAGGAATGGCTTTGTTATACAAGTGAACTTTCTGTTACCCATGCTATGCTACTCAGTTATAACAATAGAAAACAAACTGGTTGCAATAGGAGTTGAAGCCACTTATTCCAATTGTCTAGCAGGAAAACCCAATAAAAAGGAAGACATCTACATAGTAGACTGTTCCTTCAGTTTCATTTGTTTGTTTTTTCTCTGCAATAACACAGTGGCCAAGAGAAAACTTCATTTGGATAACAGTTCCTTGCCAAGTTAGCACATTCTCTAAGGTTACTGGCAGCAGCAATCATGACCAGGGTCAACTCTTGTTTATAAGGAATGGAAAACAACAGATAAGGGGGGATTAGGCCTGGGGATGGGATGGGGTGTGGGTGGAGCTACTGTCTTCTCTGGGGCTGCGTGAGCAATTACGCTAGGACAGTGGGGATTCGCCTTCTTGGCAACAGGCTAGCAGTGCTTCTGGATGTCTCTGCAAGCCTGTTATGAGTAAATTATGCTCACTCATATGCAAAGCCCTTCTCCAGGTAGCCCAGCAGATGACACCAACAGCCCCTCAGTCTGATACAGACTGTACAACTACAACTCTGTAACACTAGCACCAGCACCAGGGTTACAAAAGGACCTCCTGTCCAAAGATGGTGAAGTGGGTTGGTGAATTTCTCACCATGCTGATAGCAGCTGACATGGAAATTATTGTTTCTCCTTCTATGCACTGTGTCACACCTAGGTGAATCAAATGTCAAAAACATTTACTTGCCCAGCATCCATTTTCTCTGTGTCTAAGGAGGTATGAAGGGTATCTTTTGAGAAACCATCATTTCCAAGCTCCCAAACTGATTATTCTTGATAATATATGTCTCAACCCAACACTAAACTGAGCATGTGATCCATATCTGGTCAAACCAAGTCAAAGGAATTTGTTTAGGCACAAATGTGTGACTGATTCTGCATCCATAAATGCCGGCTCTGAGGTTCCCTAAACTTATTAGGAAAGTTACAGGATTTTGCTGGCCACTGTCAAGATGATGAAAGGTGAGCCTAGCTTCTGATAGCTGTCTTTGCCACAAGCATTGTCAAATGTGCTCGAAAATAAAGACAGTTTTGAGGAAAAATAGAGTTGAAGAAACGTTAGAGACACATTCATGCTGATATAATTTGAGCCTCTGGATCTAGCTTCAACTGAACGCAACTGTATCTTTAGATTTTTCAGTTTTATGACATAATTTTTGCCCTTTTGCTTAAGGAAGTTTGAGTCAGGTTTCTGTCACTTGCACCCTCAAAGGTCTTGATGAATGCACAAAAAAACTTGATGAAATTTTCTTTCTTCACAGATTTTCAAAGGAATTAGGCAGAACTACATATACAAAAGTTGCAGCTTTAAACAATCTGTACCTTTGTACAAGCACATGATTATCAGGAAGCCTGTCTGCCAGGAGCTGAGCTGGGTACTGTGGTATGGGGATGGAGAGGCCGTGCATGGTCCTCTCCTCGCTAAATACAGGCTTACTAGGAGGGCAGAAGTAATATGGGCTAACGCGCCCAGCAGAAGTGCTTACCTTCAGGGCCACAGCATACTGGTGAGTCACAATATATTATGAGGTGTGCCACGAGAAATCTGTGACTCATGCAGCTCAAGTACCAATGCTCCCAGATGATTTAAACCAATAAAATGAATTAGAGTAGATTCAAGGTTATCTTAATAATAATGTCACATTTACTGAGTTAGCTCTCTAAGATGTTTTCCTGAATGGGAGAGAAAGAGTTGGTATAATAGCTAATGCTCACACAACCCTGTCTTAAGGAGAACTGTATCCAAGGATACCATGTGCCATATAGGTCCAGTCAATGATAATAATATCTGCTTGAAACAGGAGAAGGAGAAGAAGCAGGAGAGTTACCAATATCTATTATATACTGATTAAACACCAGGTACTATGCTGAACACATTGTGAAGGTTGTTTCTCTTAATCTACACAAGAGACACCTCTGTATAGTTATCCTCCTGCTTTGTAGATTGAAACTCTCCAGCCCCATGAGTCTGTCTCAAGTACCTCTGGAGTTCAGAGAAAGGAAAAATCAGCATAGCTTGTGGTTGTTGGCATCGGTCTTAAGGAGGGCATGAGATTTAAGCTGGGCCATGCCAGGTGAACAGAATCTATACACATAAAGGTGATGAGGGGCAGGGTGGGCTCTGGAACAGGGAGACAAGTGCAGTGTGTCTATGCCCACCTACCTAGAGTGTCAGTTCCAGGATACACAAGAGAAGTGAGCTGCTGAACATCCATTTGGTATTCTAGCTCACCTCTAGGCCTTTGCCCAGGCTGTTGTTTTCACTGTTACCCAATCTGGTTAAGTCATGCATTAGACAGCTTTTCATCATCGAGAAAAAAAAATACCTGATATACAGAACTTAAAGGAGGAATGATTTATTTTGGTTCATGATTTCAGTGCATGGTTGGCTGACTCTACAGTAGACACATCATAGCGAAGGGGCCTGGTAGAAGAAACGTACACAACTCATGGTATTCAGAAGCAGGGATATGGGGAAAGAGTGAGAGACAGAGAGAGAGAGAGAGAGAGAGAGAGAGAGAGAGAGAGAGAGAGCAAAAATGCATCCTTCAATGCTTGTCTCCAGGGACCCACCTCCTCTATCTGAGCTCCAGCTCCCAACAGCACATTCAGCTATGAACTCACGCTTGGGTTAATCCGTCTATGAGGTTATGCACCCACATCATCTAAACCCACTTCTGAACATGTAAGACGTGGGGGCTGTGTTTTTGATCCCAAGCTTCGTGACAGCTCCCCGGGGATAATCTGAAACTCCTGAAGGTCTTTCTATCCTCTTTTGAGAGGATAAACTTCTTTTCAGACAGGCAGAGCAAACTCTTTCTTCTGGGGCAGCCAGTACCCAGAACTCTCCACTGCAGTGACTCTACCTGGGCCCTACCCCAGCTACGGCTGTGTCCCCTTGCCCTGCCTGTTGGCCTCAAGCTCCTGTCCATTCCTCTTGTGTACTGCGGTCACCCCTCTGTGTCCTTCATCCAGCCGGTTAGCTTGTCAGGCTAGGCTCGTGGTTGGCACTTTGAGAAAAAAGTCTCAAATTTTATCACTGCTCTCGTCAAATCCTTTCAAGTTAATAACAAACATTTATTAAATGCTTAGCGCGTGCTTGGCACCATGCAAGTAGGTCCATATAGTACATTATTGAATCTTCGCGAGGAAGCTATAAAATAGGACCAGTGTTATCTGCATTTTACAGACAAAGAGGCTGGCGCTTAGAGAAGTTAAGTAAATTGTGGGATGTCTGAAACAAGGGCATTGGTGTGATGCCGGGCGGACCACTGCCCTTAGGCATGGGACCCTCCCACTCTTACACGCAAACTGCTGGCTTCAGGACGAAGGCCCTCAGCTTCAGCCTGTCAGACCAGGCCCTCCACCATCAAGACTTGGTTTAGTCCTTCTGTCTTCACCAACCACAGTGCTTACCAACAAGCTCCAACTGGTAGGCCTGGCCAGCTAGCAAGCAGCCGGCTACACTCTGCGTTACCCACCTTTGTATTCTTACTTATGCTGGGTTCTCTGCCAGTAACCCCACCTCCACAGGCTTCAAAACCTGCCTTTCTACAAGACTTTTTGATTCATTCTCTCACTTTGTTGTGCTTCAAGTCAGTCTCTGCCTCTGCCCATGGCGGGGCTAGATGTACAAAAACTCTGCTTTTTGTCTCTTTCATATTGTTTCCTGGTCCACCCCACTTACTGTTATTTGTGACGGGTTACTTTATCATCAATCTCTCTCATAGACAGAATTGGATTCTGCTCTTTGTGGGGTGATTCAGTGAAATCTTGCATAGAGGAGCTGCTGAAAGACTATTGGTGTGGTTATGTGTGGTGGCACATGATTGGGATCCCAATATTCTGAGAGGCTGATACAGGAGGGTCATAAGTTGAAGCCCAGCCTGGGAAATTTAATAACTTAGTGAGACCTTTTCTCAAAATGATAACAAACAGACAGACAGACAAATGGCAGGGGACACAAGTAGTGTGAAGGTGGCCCTGAGTTCAGTCCCTGGTACTGAAAAGTAAGTATTAGTAGAGTTACATGGAACGGCCACAAGTTCCACCCTTCTCCAAACGTGTTACCACAGTGACCCACCACACACTTGAAATTGATACCATTAAATCACGCACCTGATTTAAACATTGCCTCCAGGAGGTCTTGGCTGAAGTGTAAATATAATAGCCAAGAGGGTTAATTGATTGGCTTATTAATACCTTGGATTATTTGTTTGCTGGAGTTAAATCACCATGTAGTTTGGCAAGAATGGACTTATTTCCCAAGGCATGTATGTAGGAAAATTCTCAACCTCTGCTGCCCGTGATGTGATCCCTGCTGGCTGTGGGCTCCTAGCCCATTCCGTGTAACAATCCAGTGGCTATTTACAGAGTGGCAAGACGGTCTTTCTGGTTCTTGAGGTGATAAGGGTAGAACAGGGAAGATAAATTCTCTGAGTTCTGACCACAGAACAGGCTGGCTCACAAACAGAAATCTTTGCTCAGAAACCTTGCAACGAAGGAGAAAGCTTAAAAAGAAACTATAGTGAGTGGAATTATGTCTGCCAAAATTTGCATTTACCTAAAGCCTCGGTGTGGGACCTTCTTGGCTCTCTGATCTTTCCTGATATCATTTAGCAATATGAGGTCATTAAATTAGGATAGAGCCTACACCCGAGGACTGGTGTCCTTGTAAGAAGAGGAAGGGCACACAGACATACAGAGTGGGCCGCTCTGTGAAGACAGAGGGAGAGATCGGTGGGATTCACTTGGAAGTCCAGGAATGCTTAGGATCGCTGCACCCCTGGAAGCTACGAATCAGGAGCAGAGCAGATCCTCAGAGCCTCCAGAGAAACCAGTCCTGGTGACACCTCAACTTCAGATGTGCAGCGTCAGATCAGTGAGAATAAATGTCACTGTTTTAAGCCACCAAGCATGTTACGGCAGCCCTAGGAATCTAATATAGGGATCAACATGCACAGAAGGCCTAACATTCAAGAGGTACTTTGCTTCTGCTACTAGGTAATCCTCAAGAAGAATTATTGTCCTTTTATTACAGATGGAAAAGTCTGAGAACCAGAGTGGTTAAGTACTTATCCAAATGGAATGTCGTGTTGTTTTTCTGTCTCTCACATCCTTTTAATTTTCTTCCCTTGGAGACTTACTGAGTGTCAAACATTGCTCCAAATGGTTGACATTTTGGTCGTAAGGTTAGCATCTTTGTGGGGTGAGTTCACAGTTGCATCCCAAAAGGTACAGGAGAGTCTTGGCATAAAATAATTGCTTACCACGTATTTGGGGAATAAGTACCTCTTCCTCCAAATCCCGTGGAATACATATAATTAGTAATTTATTTTACAGAAGAAGAAAACAAGGCACAAAGAGTGTCAGTAATTTGCCCAGAGTCCTGAACTATAAGGAGTGGAATTGTATGATTCATTCCTTTACCCACACACTGAATGGCACTGACATTTGTAATCCAGTTCCTTAGGGTCAAATGCTCCCCATTCTTTCTCCACCATCATCCCTTTCTCCACCATCAAAATCGTCACTGTCATTTGTTGATCATTGCTCAGTGATAGCACTGAGCTATGAATTTTTCCAGTGGCATTCCTTTAACTGAAACAGCCCTGGAGGCTACAGAGTATGCATCTAGGCAAAGCTAGGCTTGCTCAAAAGCAGAGGCTGTAACATATTGGTAAATGCTTTAACATATTGGTAATGCTTTAACATTCTGCTTTAACATATTGGTAATGAAGCTCAGAGAAATAAAGTCTTGTTTTGGTGTTCCATGGCTGTTAAGCAACAGGATCAGAAATCAGGATCAGGTCTTTCTATTCCAAAGCATGGCTTATAACCACTAAGTATATGGCCTTTCTTCCAGAAATCCTACCAATGTGAACAATGCCAAAAGAATAGAGGCTGACTGTAGATCATGGTCAAATAGAGAGGATAGGTTTAAAGACAGAAGAAGGTTAGGAATATACCAGGAATATAACAGTGAAAATGACAAATGCCATTCCTTCCCCAGGAGACTTAGTCCAGAGTGTCTCCCTGCTGGTTCCCCTAAGTTCTATCTTATGACAGCTCCCCGCTTAACATTATGGTGGAGATTTGCTTATGCAATCCCAAGATGCATCATCTTCTGAGCTAAGAATCCTTAAAAATAAGCTTCTGTGATGGCATTACATGCTAGCAGGAATTCAAGTTCCCCCACGTAAGACAATATAAGAGACTCTAGTACAGAGAAGGGGGTGGTTTCAGGGAAAAATATTGGGATTTTTGCCACGAGGTATCTACTTGTGAGAAAGCCTGGCTTTGTCTAGAACCCCCTATGTCCCCCTTGGTCTGTCTGTGATCACTTTAACATGAGAGGAGGAGCTGTCAGGAAACCCAGGGAACATTTGGCTGGTCTTTCTAGTTCTCTAGTGGAGGAAGTGACACCCAGCCTCCTGCCCCCCAGAAGTCACTCTCCAAACTGGCCTCCCTACCCCCAAAAGTCATTCTCCAAACTGGCCTGAATCCCAGTATCTTCCCCTTAACACTGTAGTTCCACCACATCGCCCATTCTTTCTGGCTGTCCTTGGAATGACCCAGAGTAGAGAAAAAGTTTGTGTTGTGCAAAGGGAAGGAAAGGAGAATCACCTAGGACCAATTCTTGGAACTTTCCAATTATAATCAAGTCAAGTGACTATCAAGTTCTTGACTCTAGAGCCTATGAATAAGAAAGCACGAGAGGAGAAAGAAGAATAAAGGGAGCTTTGAAACAGTGCAGGGAGTGGCAGCATAGGTGGTGGTGAGTCGAGCAGAGTCCTGAAGATTTATTATCTACCCAAAGGCACAAGAGTTGACAGCCACAACAGAAAAGTTTAAGGAACATGGGATCCAAGCAGGCCAGGCTCTTATTGCTGGACTATGTCTCCTCTGGAAGTTATGCTCCTGCTTAAAATTAGGGCCAATTTGCTTGGTTAGTTTAGGACCATGTGTAGGAGGAGGGGGTGGTCCTCATCTGTCTGTCATTATGCCTCCTAGCTGTTGTCATCAAGATTCTAGAACTTTCTATGTGCATCCTTACATCTAGAGTGTACTAATGGATGCTCAATCAATATTTATTGAGTGAATGGGTCCCCTGGGAAGAGTAATATATTTACATATTATTTGCTGTTAATAGCTTTGTGCAAATTCATTGAAAATTAAAATGCACATCGTATTAATCTAACAATTGAAGAATGCCATTTAGCTTCCGCAGTAATCCTGAGAAAGATGCATCTGTGGGCTACATCATTGAACCTTTCTATGCTTCAGTCTCCCAAACTACAGAACAGTTTGTCTTAGCTCTTGCCTCATGGGGTTGTGTTAGAATTAAATGGTATGAGCACTTGAGGTCCTCCTGAGACAGACTAGAAACACCTGACTTTCCTGTATTTTCCAGTGCCATCTGAAGAGGAGTGTGGCTCAGCCAGCAGCTGTGACACTCCTCTCCCTCCTCTCCCTTTGCTCCCCTTCACCCCCATAATGGACAGGGACAACTTGTTCTGTGTCATACATGGTAATTTGGCAGCTACTCTCCTTCAGCCTGACTGTCAGCACTGTGTCCCCATCCATCAAGTGTCAGCACTGAGTCCCCTCCCCATCCAGCTACTACAGCTGCTGCTTCTTTGAAGAAGATGCAACCTAGCCTGGCCGACGTCAGGGTGGGGGAGATCTGGGCCCATTGCTAACACTTCCAGCTCGCAGAGCAAGCCATCCAGAAAAGCCCCTGGTTTCAGCCCTGTCCCCTCACTGGTCCATGCTGTGACAGCTACTGCTGTCCTGAAGCCCTGCATTCCCTTAGACTAATCACAGGCCTATGGCTCCTATGTATGCAGTACTATCCACATATTTCTCTGTTAGTTTAGGAGTATTAACACAGTATATTAACACCACTGTGCCTTAGCACTGGCCGTGTTACATATTCACCTTGGTGGTTCTGTAAGCCTGTTGTGATTTATTTCTTAGGAAGGGTGGGCAGTGAAAGTCTTGTAAATCTAGGCGAGATTCTTATCCCGAGTAGTATGGACAGAGGAGTCCTCACAAAAGAAAGGGAGATTCAATACTAGAGGCTGTTAGGCCAAAGACCTGGCACAAGGTGGCATCGGACTGTGATGGCACTGACTAGCAGCCATCTCTGCCAACTATTGGCATCCAGCATTATCTGATGTCATCTGCTAACCTCAGGACCGCTAGTTAAGATGCACTTTGCCGGCACTTGATTTCTATCTGAATCAATCAAAAGCAAAAAAACCCCAAGAAACAAACAAAAGAAAAAGAAAAACAACAAACAAAAAATCAAAAACCCTCAGCTGATTGGCAACACACCCATACAGACTGTCACCACATCAGGGCCTGTTTCTCCATTCTGGGGCAAAGGCCAACAGTGGTGCCTTGTGATGTGGAGACTGAACAGCTGACTGTGGCCAACAGCCTTCTCTTGGTGGTCACCTTTGATCCTGTTTATCTCCCACTTGGACTGCATATAGGCTGGTTGACACTTCTGACCTTGTAACCTGAACCTGAAATGTTGTTTTGGAAGGCATTAAAGAATTTTTCTCTTGGTGGTTTATTTCTTGTTCTCAGATCATGTAGAAAACCTGGAGCCTTCAGACAGTGTTATCATGGGGCCATAGAAGCTGGAGGAAATCAAAAAAGGGCAGCACAGAAAGCTGTGTGAGGTCCCTGACTTTTTGCCTTTTTAGCACACATTTTTTAAGTGGATCCTCCTGATACCCAGGGGCCCTGGAAAGCCAAATCCCTTCATGCTCCACTGCCCACTCACCCTGTGGACCACACTCACCCAACCAGAGCCTGAGGAAGGAGTCCAGGTCTTTCTGCCCTTATTCTGCCTAATTCTGTGTTATTGATGTCCTCATCAGGCTTGTAGGGGCCCTCAGTTCTCAAAACATTGGAGGAAAA
The DNA here is from genome assembly GCF_034190915.1 of Cavia porcellus. Taxonomy (NCBI): domain Eukaryota; kingdom Metazoa; phylum Chordata; class Mammalia; order Rodentia; family Caviidae; genus Cavia; species Cavia porcellus. The sequence continues at coordinate 14,796,405 of NW_026947502.1, read as the reverse complement.
GGGAAAAGAGAGAGGCACAGGTGTAGAGCACAGAAGAGAGACTGGGAAGTGGACCTAAGAGAAATAGAAGCTGCCCAGAGGGGCAGGTTAGAGTAAGAGGGGAAAATGAAGACCCAAGAGGACCCTCTTCCACCCAGGCCCAGTTAACATCCGAGACTGCAAGTGGCCAGCCTGTGGGCTGAATCCAGTCAAACCCTAATGTGGGGGCCCAAGGTTTTAAAATTTGGGAGATTTCCCTTAATAACCCAGATTCACTGCTTGAAGGTCTGGTCCCTCTGGGCTAACATCTTTTCATGGCAACTTAGGAATGAATCTGGGTAGCAGTTATACCCTGTGGGGGGACACATGCCAACTCCAGTTTACCATGATCCCCACCGCACTGTGTGACATCCGCCTGCTTCCCATCTTGTCTTTCCAGTATATAGATGCTTGAGCTTGGGAACCCTAGTTATGGGATTTTATTTAAGGGTAAAAATAGCCCTTTCCTTTTCCATCTACCTCCAAATTATTGACCTGAGCATAAAGGCAGTAACAGAGAGACAGTTTTGAAAGAAGCAATAGAGAAGGTCGAGAAGGGCAGTAGAAAGGAAAGAGAGGAAAAGAATTCAGCAATGGGAAGGAAAAATCCAGGGCAAGGAGAGGGAAGATAGACAGGTAGGGAGAACAGGGGGAGTAAGTCTTCTCCTTTCCTGTGTGACGTAATTGGTCCTCTAGATTTCCCTGAATAAGACGTGTTATATCTGTGGGTCAGTAACTTGCCTCATTAGTACAACATTGCGTCAGCATTGTTCATCATCAAACAATAAACTTTCCAAGGGGCTCCTCTGAGCATGCATGAGGCAAAGATTCTTAAATTAATGAACAACAACAGAGTTTATTTTAGCTTTTCCTAACAGTTTTTTAGTCTAGAATTTTTTACTGTCATATGATTGACACCATTACTGCCTTCTTTCAGTGTGGTTTAATTTCACAAAGCAAAGTGCGTGGCCCCAAGTATTTTGAGGTTAAAACTTTCATACAGGATGGTGGGATTATATGGATGGTGTAGGGAGAGAGAGAGAGAGAGAGAGAGAGAGAGAGAGAGAGAGAGAGAGAGAGAGAGAGAGAGAAAAGGAAGCTTTATTGTTGATTCTTTCACTAAAATGTCATTCTTAATCATCCTTTAAACAGTTTATATCTCTTTGACTACATCACGTTTGCCAGTATTGCACAGATCTGTAAAAATTCTGAAATTCTTAAAGAAAGACTCTCCTGTTAGAGAGATTTTGGACCTCTTGTGCATTTTTTTGCATCCAGCAGGATTAGCTTTTAATCAGCTTTTCCTAATCCAGTCAATTGGTCTTAAAACTACACACTTTATTCATTCAACAAATAATTCCTGAACCCTTACTATGTACCAGAGAGTCTTCAGGTATTGGGGCCAACCAGGAAAAGCCTTGCCTCTTAGGAATTCCTCAGCCTAAAAAGGTAGAGATGGGCATTAGATAAGCCCATGTGGACCTTGGCTAATTCCCAACAGAGGGGAAACATGAAGTACCTTAAACCAAAGCAAAAAATAACACAAGGAAGAGAGAATTCTTTCAGAAAAGCGTTCACGGAGGAAGGAATGTCTCATGGCTCCAGAGAGGTGCGAACAAATGTGGCCCATGAAGATCTGAGTCAGCGTTTACTAGAGAAACAGGTATAACACAACATATATAAATGTATGAGCACTTACAAGATTGGCCTACAATGCTCAGCCACAGTGTCAGATGAGGGAGCTTGCAGAGGGTGTCTGCATGCAGGAGGCTGAAAGGTCCAGCCCAAGAGCTGAAGCCTACTGCAGTATTCCATGCAAATTTGTATCAGGAGGCGGTAGGTCTACCACAGAACATTGAAGAATCTACCATGGAAGATTGAAGAGTCTCTGACGAAAGCTGAGGAGTCCCAGGCAGAAGCCAGTCTGTGCCAGAAGCCAGGAGAGCATATCCAAGCTGAAGGCAAAGACTGGAGCTCCTGCAAAGAAGCAGCCATTGGTCCCTCCTCATTTGCCTTTTACTGGATGCAGGCTGCTCGCCTGGGGTGGGTTTAGCACTCACACCATCTGTCTGCCCTTCTCCTGCACAGGCTGAGAATGTTACAGACTAGAGACCCTGGCCTCCTGCTGGATCACTTAAAGTTCAGACCTTCTCAAATTGACACAGTGAACAATATTGTAGAAGGATAACTGCTTGTCCTCTACACCCCAGGATGTAGAGCTGCTGAGTGGCTTAGTGAAGCTTCTAGACTTCTCAAGCTGACACAGTGTATCAATGCTAACAAGGGTGCTCCTCAAAGAGGACCAGCAAGAGCAAGGGTTTGGAGGGAAGGCAGATTTTGCTCTGTGTGGGGTGCCAAAGGGATTGCAGCGTAGATACTGAGAGAGATGGGCTTGCTGGAACCGGTAAAAAAGCCAATTATGAAATATTTGAAGGGAAATGAAGTTTTGTTGCTTTTAAACACACATACTAATTGGAAGCAGGCTAATAAATATCTGTGCTGAGAAACCCTTTGGGAACATACTCTGATGAATGCAGAACTATTTGTAATTATCATAACAGGATTGTCTGTAAATAAATGCTTCTAAAATGTCTAATTTGATATCTTAAAGACAATTTGTTCTCTTAGTCAGTTTAAATTTACTTTCTCCTAAATGTTAAGACCTTCCATTTGCATTCTAAATCTTTCTTCTCTTTTTCCTCATCCCCTCAAATAAGTTCTAAACAACATTTAGAAGTTTGGAGCTCCTCATAGATTTTGAAAAGGTCAACACCAGAAATTCTTCTGAATTATCAGTTTCTTAATTAATAGAGCTCAGATTTCTGAGGCACTCCTAGAATGACAATAGTTGATAATTATTCCATCAGTTTATTTATGATGTGAGTACTTCCTTAATCCCATTTTGCAAAAGAAGAAAACGAGGCTAAAAATAGTTTTATAACTTGGGCAAATTTATGAGACTAGGAAATGGGAGTCAAAATTAAAACCCAGTCCCGTGAGGCCAACTGCTGCCAGTGTAGTATGAACCCTGTTACAATCAAAGTGTCCTGGTTTCTAGTCTCTGTTCACCAGTAGTGAGGTTATGACCTTTTGCTTGACATCTCTAGAGCTTGGTCTTCTTGGTAACATGCTGCTCGTGATACCTGCTTATTTATGTCTCCTAAGTGCTTCGAAGTGGCACTGTGGATTCCACAGAATCAAGATGCAGAAGCTAGCTTCATGGTGATTATCATAGAGGCTGCTCAAGTGATCCCACAAATAAATGTAAAATTCCAAGGCAGGCGGGTGCTCTGAATTGTACAGGTGACTCTGACCTAGCTCCAAACTCCACGGAAAGCAACCCAAGGAAGTGATCTTTGAAGTAAGCTAGAATGGCAGTGGGATGGGGCATGTTCAGGAAGCAAGGACGGTATGGGCAAAGGCCCTGTGGAGGGAGAAAAATTAATCCTGAAATAAAACCAAAGTGTTTGGGGACCCAGGGTGTTAGGAGATGTGCCAGATGAAAAAGCTGTAAAGTGAGAGAGAGCTTATCTATGCAGGGGTTTAGAGGCTGTCTTACAGTCCTACAGGATCTAATATTTTCCAGATTTTATGGTTTCTTTTTTGTTGAGTCTTACCTTTCTTTTTCTTTCATAGGAACATGTTTCCCTCACCAGTGTGTTCTCTTCTCTTAAAAGAATGTAAAGGATTTGTTTAAGGGAGCACCGTGTCTGAGGATCTGAGTATTGCTTCTGGCCAGTGTTCATTGCCACCAGTTCACAGCCGGTACAAATGGGGCTCTGACCTGGTGTTTGGGTTCCTTGGAACCTGCTGCAGGCCAGTGAAACAGCGCATTCCTTTCCAAGACAAGAAAGCCCCTGACAGTCCCTCTTTGGCAAAAGAAGCAGAGCTGCCAGGAAGGCCTAGTGGCCAAAGCCTTGAATGCTGGAAAGGAAATTAGTTTCATCAGAAGCGCAGAACTGAATGTCAGGTCCTTACACTCCCTGCCTCGGATGCTAATCTGGCTGGTGGCAGTGGATGACAGGAGATAAAAGGTCACGTAGGCACTTTGTATTGTGCAACCCCCCCCCCCTTTATTTTATTTCCGATGGTGTGATGAAGGATTCGGGCCACTGGGTTTCTGCATTAATCAGATTCATTCCACTTTGTGAGAGAAGACTGTTTTTGGTGTCTCTGAGGAAATAAAGATGATAGAGGGAACTCTCATACTTTATTAGCATGGCTGGGCAGCCAGATCCCAGTAGTAATTAATCCCAGGATGTTTACAGCTTTTCCTTTGTCAACCCAGAGTCAGAGTTTGTTCTTGTTACCATAAAGGAAGAACAGCAGCTGAACAATGATGTGCTCATAGAGTTGGGAAGATAAATAGTAAAATATTGAATAGCCATCCCATGATGCTTTAAAAATAGTAGTGTTTTAAACGGCAAGACTCCAGGACTCTAATGAAAAGCAAGTGTCAGGAAAGGTTAGAAAACCCCACTAATTTTGCCTCAGTTAGCAAAGACCCTACCTCTAATGAGAAGAAAGGCACAAAGAATATAACCCCTCCCCTAAACAATGCAAAAACAGCTCTAAATGGCAAAGGAAACTGGGTTGTTTCAGAACTTTTGTGAGTAAAGCTTACATGGCAAATCCTTTTCCTCCAATCCTGGGATTATTCTACATCTTTCCAGAAAATCCAAATTCTCCTTTTTTCCTAGGAAGGACTGAAGAATGGTTAAAAGCTCAGTCATCCTGGGATTACTTGGAGTGCGGTAAAACTTTGGAAAACATTATTAGCATCTTTAATTCCTTTTATGCTCTGACCCAGGAACAGGAGATTTAAGTTTGGGTGCTTCTCCCATGAATCGTGAACCTGGGGTAATTATTTCATTTCTCTTCTCTGAATCTCAGTTTAGTTATCTGTGAAATTAAAGGACTGTGTGGCCCTGTGCAGCATGGAATCTCCATGTGCTGCAAAGTCTGTTCTTTCAACAATTTCAGGACATTGGGTTGAGTGTATATTCACACTGGGATAGATGGCCTGTCTACTCTAAATAGATTTTGGATGTGAAACGTGTATTTGTGGAGGAGTAGTGATGAAGGGAGTTCACCTATTTTTTTCAACGATTTAGAAAACTTTATTATAATTTATAGACCGGACAAAGAGGTGTTTTCAGAGTTCTGCAGGGCTCAGCATAGTTTGTTCTCTTGGACATTGGTTCTCCTTATAGTCATCCTTTATTCTCACTTTGTTTCCAAATGCCTTACTGGTAAAACATGAAAAGGTCAGTGTCAACCAATGGATTGTTCAAGTTAAGAAAAGTTTGTGCTTTCTGAAACTCGGAGTATTTCATTCTGAATCTTCTGAGTTTTGGAAAGTTCTGAATCTATTGGCTGAAGCAAGAAGGAAAAAAATCTTGGAAATGATTCAAAAGAGAGACTGTACTTCTAACGGTCTTCTGGTCACGCCTGCCCCCTGTGACTTGACAGGGTCATACGTTTCCCCTACTCATGAGAAATGGTCATGCTTTAAGCAAACAAGTCCCACTGAAGATGTGCTGTGATGCGTTAGATCACCAGCCAAAGCTAATACTACCAAACAAACAAACAAACAATAAAGATACAAGGTTGGTTTAAAGATGCAAAGTAGGAGAGAATACCATTTTCTCTCCGGGGACTCAACTGCCATTGTGAATCAAAAACTAGAGTTCAACCAATATTCTAAACTTACTGAACCAGATCAAAATTTCTGTGTCTAAATATTCTGCTAGCTGACCCAGAACAAGGCCAATATTTCATTTGGTCTAAGTCCACATCTATTTTTTTTCTGCATGCAGAATTACCTAAGTGATTTGATAGCCAACATTTGTCACTTCCAGAGCCTTTACAAATGGTGTGTGTGTATGTATGTGTGTGTGTGTGTATGCGTTCTTGCACACACGTGTGCTGTGGTGGTGGTGAAAGGTTAGTGTTTCTTTCTAAATGGACTGTCTCTTTCTGAAATTATAGTACAGGCCCTTCATATCTTTAATATGTAATAAAATACAATTTTGTGAATATGAGTTCTTTCTCTTCTTTTTTCTTTTTCTTTTCCTTCCTTTTTTCTCTCCCTGCTTTTTTTTTTAAATTGGAAAAACCAACACAGCTGTGATGACTTTCACATACAATAACACAAGATAGTTCCTGTTTAACCAGTTCCCAGATAAAAGAAAAACATAACGAGTGTGGGGCAGTTTATCGTTTTTTGAAACAGGATGCATTTTTCCCATGTTTGGATCTGAAAATACCGAGCTGTAATTTAATCTACCTTTATTAGATTACCCAGTTATGTCCAGAAAATCGTGGAAACCATCTTAAATTAGTAAGGTCAGAGGTGAAGGGGGCTGGATGTGAGAATTCCCGCTGTTCTTGCGTGACATCTTCCAAACAGGGACAAGTGGTGGATTAAAATATTGCTTCACTGGGAACAGCAGAACTCGGAGAACCTCTGAAGTTCCAGGGGGAAGTCCACCTTCTCTGTCTTCCTTGAGGACTTCAGAGCAACCCCAGCTCTCAGACTGTATGGTAGGTAGTTGTAGACAAAGCCAAAAACACCTAGGTTGTCAGTAGTTATCCTTTTCTGATTAAAAAATTCTTTAAGCTTATATAGCTCTATGTAACACTGCCAGATAAATTGCACTCAATTAAGTTTCCATCTCAGATAAACTGTGAGTAATTTTGTCATGTAAGCATGTCCTGAATATTGTATGGGATGTACTTATCCTGAGAAATTTGTTTATCCAATATGCAAATTTAACTGAACATTCTATATTTATATTTGCTACAGCTGGCAACCAATTTCAAGTCATCAAAAAAAAAGAGGCCACAACACCATTTATAATAGCTAAAATAAAATGAAATAATAACCTGTGGAGAATATGTTAATATTTGGCTGTAAATGCAATTGTACAAAATATACAATCTTTCTGTTTTTAAAGAGCAGTGTAATCTGTCTCAGGTGGTTGAATCTGCAGGAAGTTCAACCTTATGAATAGGATCCTGTAGCATTCTAGGGCTCCGTCTCAACCTAGGATGTATAGGAAATGTCCAGAGTGTAGGAATAAGACTTAGTATCAATCTGTCTTGATGATTGGTCATTTGTTCAGGCTCGGGGCTCAGTGGTCACAGCAGATAGCGGAGCTCCATGCTAAGCTTTCTACATGTCTGCAGAGTGTATTTATATATTTGGCCATGTGATTCTACACTTAGGTGCTATGTTTTAGCTGATGTTCTTCCCACCCTGGTGCTAATCTCAAATTTTGTGAACTCTCTTTCTTTTCCCTCTGGTTAACTTCAAAGCCATTCCATCACTTCTGATAGACCTAAAAGGTATGCTTTCTTCAGTACTTTTAGATAATATGAAAAACAAGATGGGTCATTGTTCAGGTAATGTCTACTTTCTTCTTCCTTCCCTTACAAAATAATCACTGAAGAAGTAATGTCTGAGTCTGCTGCCTGTTGAAATGGAAGAACAGAAAAGACATGGAGACTGTAATACATAGATTATTATTAAGTAAGGATTTTATGTCACTCTTCCCACTTCAAGTCCACAGGAAAATAATCTTCCCCTGCCTATTAATTTTGGCCTTTGCTAAGTGCTTCGCTTTTAATGGGATAGTAATGGACATTACCCAACTGGGGCTTGACATGTGCTTTGTAGTTGGGTGTGCTGCTTGCATGTCTGCCTTTATCACTGCCACACGTCCAAACAGAACAGAACTGGACCAACTCATAGTTTGGAGCCAAACCCAGCTATTTCTGGCCTAGTGCAGTTGAATCCCAGTTGATCCCTACATGTACGACAATAAATAATAAGTAAACATGCTACTAAAGTTTGAGACGATTTGTTATGCAAAATAACTAACAGACACAAATGAAGATTTGTATTTTAATAGATTAGCAAATTGTCTTGCCATGCTTCATGCTCACCTTCTATATTAAAGCATTTATTATACTCAAAAGGCGTGACGCTATCTCCCTCTCCTCTTTTCCTCTCTTCTCTGTCTGATTTTCAAAACAGCTTCTATCATTTCTCAAATTATTTATTCTTTGCCATAACTAATATTCAGTTAATGTCTTAAAGTTTTCAAAGTGTCCTTGTATCTGTTACCAAATTAGACCTATTTTAAAATTCAATAGGATAGCATTGACATCAGTGTCTCCATTTGAGGAGGAGATTAAATCTAAAAGAGATCAAGTTTCCCGAGGAACTAAATCAGTTTTGAGTTCTGAGCTGGAACTCCAGCCGCGTCTTCTGACTATGCCATTCCACAGTGATGTGCAAGGCTGGGCCCATATGGTTCTCAGCAAGCTCTTGAAGAGCTACTAAGAGCTCAAGCCTTTGAACCAGAGTTATCACAGCAAAGCCAAAGTTCTCCAACAACCTTTTACTTGAGGTTTTCTCACCGTAGCCCCTAACATGGTCTAGCTCCCCAAAAGTAGGTTAATGGGGATGTGTTTGTTGGGTGGGGGTGGAGTAATGGCGGATAGGAAGATGGAGGAAGACAAGATTAGACGCTACTTGAATATGTTTTAGAAACTGTAGTTTAGACAAATTAATGTCTTCACTGCAGGAGTCTTATTTGCACCCAGGAAGCTTATTTGTAAGGTTTTTAGGTGAAGAATAGAATAGACTGCATTCCTTAAACTTACCGACTATGGAACTTTTTATCAGAGACTATCTAGCTGGATCAGGGTTCCACGGAACTCAGTTTTGGAAACGCTAGTCTATGTCTCTTAGCTGCTCTGGTTCAATGGTCAGGCATCCTCCTTTCATGCCCTCTGGAGCTGTTTGTGCATCAGGCCCTCTTTGGGTCCTTTGAGCTTTTGTTAAACATTCAATTCTAATTCTAAGAATTTTAAACATAAGAGGATGACAAGTTGGTGTATTAAAGTTCTTTTAGTTGTAAATACAAGAAGCAACTTCGGTTAACTTCTTTAAATATTTTTTAAAATGCCCACTGAAAAACTTGAAAAATTGCTTAAAACTTAGGATTTAAATCGAAAAGAACAGGAACCAGGGGAGTCTGGTGGATTCAGACCTGGCAGTCCTCAGGAATACTGCTCTCCTCACTTCTCTACTTGGGTTGCAGGTTCCACAGAGGGAGAACCTGATTTTCTTGGATTGGATCAGATGTCCCTGCTCTGAGACTACTCTGCTATGGAGTTAGGACAACAGGTGACACCGAGACAACCACTGTGATCTGGGCAGCCAACCCAATTTGCATTTTCTGCATTTGCATGGAGGACAGTCACACCTTGTTGGGGGGGGGTAGATTCTGTTGAAGCTGATGAATAATATAAAATTATCCTTGAATGTCCATTACATTTCCCTGCAAGGTTGGAAGACATTGCCAGTTCTTCCTATGATCATCACAAAAAAGAGGTTTATTTAGAGGTTTTATTATTAAAAACACACTTGAATTTCTAACACGAAGACTTACATTTGTTCTGCACCAGTACTTTTGCAAATGGAGCCTTTCCTGAAATTCACTGGCAGTTTCCTGGGGTAAGTGGAAGTGTGGGTGGATACCTCCATACTCCCCAATACTCTCTATTGCCTCCTCTCTCATCAAATGCACCAAGTTGACTTCATGGAGCTCAATGTGTGTATGATACAATTCCACTGTCTACAAAGATGTATTAATATATTAATATGATAACCCTAAAATACCTGAGAGGAAGCTAATATTCTTCAGATTCTTTACTAAAAACCAGATGCCATTATCAGGATGGTAGGCTGAAAGGAAAAAAAAAAAAAAATTTAAAGCTACTTTTGTGCATCGATTCAGAGATAATCTAAACTTTTATTTTCTTAAATAAGTCAAAACTGAGAGTTTTCTTCTGCCTTCTGTAATTTCAAATGCAGAAGCAAATGAGGCATTTAAAAAAAACTGGTCCCCCATGGGTGCCATCAGCTACAACTGGGCTGTCTATAGGGCTTTATTTGAATATATTTTGCTTTTATTGCTTTGTTCTTTTTCCTCATTGTGATTTACAGAACAGTGTGGGAAAATGGTTACTACAGAATAAAAGTTAAAATTAAAACCACTTTTTCCACTATAGCGTCCCATCTCCTTCCCACCCCCTCATCCCCGGGGGCTTGTTAGACTGAGTTTAGTAGCTCAAAGGCTATGAGTTCTAGAACAGTATTCCTGGTCTCTCCAAAATGGATGAATTTTCCTAACCCTAAGACAAGATAAATGATACCACATCATGGCAACCAGAAAGGCATGAAGGTGAAGAGGTAGCCAAGGAGGGAGAATTACCTTTCTAGGTCCCACCCTGAGTTACCTACTTCTGCCCACCAGGTCTCTCCTCCTCACATTTAGCTGTAAATTAATTGGTGGACTAATCCACCAATGAGGTCAAGTCTCCATGATACAATCACCTTGCAAAATCTCCATCCATGGTCACAGAAGGCTTTAGTGGGGAGGCGTCAAGATATAACCATAAAAGGTGTGTCATATGCTCACCATCCTGTGCTGCCTTTATATATGCTTCAAGTTGTCTATCAGAATTTTTTTAAACAATAGTAGATATATTCTAGTCTCATATTCCATAGAAAATTTTATCTTTGCTGGGAATAGTAATGTGACCAAGGCTGTGGACAACTCTGATAGCTAATCTTCAAGTTCCATTACTTCAGCCTCCTTTATCTTAAACCCAAACTTGCCAGCCTTATAGACACTACCCTAGTCCTAGCCACAGTTAGCATCTCCTATTCAGATGACTTCGGGGTCCTCCTCGTTGACCTCCCCGCTTCCGGCAGGAGGATTTACTTCTGATCTTTCCTCCCTATAGGAGATGGAGTGATGTTTTCACAATGTTAGTACAATGCTCTCATGAGAAAACAGCAAGATGTAGAATAGTGTAAATAACATTTTTGTGAAAAGGAAACCACATAACCCACACATCTATGCACACAGTATTTATCTTTGTGAAGGGAAATTCTTGCATGACAAGCCAAAAAGACTAATAAAAATAAACATTAATAAAAATATAAAGGAAGGAAGAGATCCATAAAAGGTACAAGTTGGTATATCAAACAACTTCTTTGAAAGGAAAGGATTAGACTGTCTCACCAGACAGTTGAAACAATTTTGCACCCTAGAATAAATATCACTTGGTTATGTCTCATTTTTTTATATGATACTACATTAAGTTTGCTAATACTTTGTTGGAAATTTTTATATATCTGCATATAAGGGACACAGTAGTTTTATTTTTGTGTGATGTGTTTGATTTTGCTATCAGAGTAATACTGGTCTCATGGAATGAACAAGGAAATATTCTTTCTTCCTATGTTTTTTGTAAAAATCTGCAGAGGTTGCTTTTATTTTTGTGACTATTTCATAGAATTACTAAGCCTGAATATTTTTAAGTGGAAAGATTTAAAATTACCTATTCAATTTCCTTATTGCTTTTTGGGTTTGGGTTTGGTAATTTGTGTATTTCCAGGAATGTGTTTACTTCATATAAATTGTCTTTTTTTTTTAAATAAAGTTGTTCAAGGTATTTGTACATTTTTGTATTTCTGTGGCATTGCCCCTTTCATTTCTGATTTGAAGATACACACTTTCTCTTTTACATGGTTAGTCTAGCTAAAAGTGTGTCAAGTTTCTTATGTTTTCAAATAACCCACCTATGATTTTATTACCTTCTTAGTTTTTATGCTGTATGTTACACTTATTTCCACTCTAATTTTTGTTATTTCCTATCTTTGACTTTAGGTTTACTTGTTCTTTATTTTCTAGATTCTTGAGGTAGAAACTTTGGTTGCTGATTTTGAGATTTTCATTTATAAAATACATAAAAGTGAAAATAAATGTTTCCATCTAAGCATTGTTTTAGCTGGATCCCATAAATTTTGGTAAGTTGCATTTCCCTTTTCATTCTCTTATGGTTTTTTATTTGATCCATGAGTTATTTAGAAATGGAATTTTCCAAATGTCAATTTCCAGTATTTCCTCCCACTATCGATTTGTGAGTTACTTCCACTGTGTTGGGAAAACATACTTCATATTATTTTCATATTTCTCAATTTATTATGATAGATTCTGTGGCCAAGCATCTGATCTGTCCTGGAAGGCATTCTCTCTGTGCTGGAGAGGAGGGAGCACATTACTGGCCACAGAGCAAGCAGACTATGGTCCTGTGATGTGAAGCTATCAGTGGCATCTACCCAATAGCATCTACCTACTTTAGTAAAAATGCCCCAGATTATATTGTAACAAAAGTCACCTCAGTGACTACTTCTGTCACAGGAGCTCAGGCTGGCAGAAGTCCAACTCCACTTATCCTCCCATGGTCACCAAGGCAGAAGAAAAGGAACAAGTTAAATCCTGTGGGGGAAAAACCCTGTATTTTTAGAGCATACATGTGTAGGTATATTAAAATTGTGTCCGTGACTTACTTTATAATACTCTAAAATGCTTCAGTGAATAAAAATGTGACAGATGAAGCACATGTTGCTAAATCTAATCTGTATGTTGACCACTTCTTTTTCTAATTTCAGTGGATAGTTGCTTTCAACACATTGTAATGTAATTGTTTTGTGTTGTTTGTATGAGATATTCTTGTCTAGTCTAGGAGCTCGGAGAGGCCAGGAACCCTATGTTTTGTATTTTTCAACTTCCGGGGCCTCACATAGTGATTGACACGCCCTGGGCATACTAAGGTTTACTGAGCGAATAAGTGCACAAAATCTAGTGGCAAACTCCTCCTTATCCTTTTAAGCTGGGCCCAGATGTTGTTTCTGTAAAAAATTTTCCGCTAATCTCTTTTCCTCTGTGCCATACATATTTATAATTATATTGCACCATGCATTATTTTTTTGTCTCTCTGAGCAGAGGGTGAAATTTGCAAAGCTGGGACTCTGCTTCGTCATATGTCTTATTGGCATCTAGGAACATACATGGGCCACAGTAGGACTTCAATGTAAATGCAAAATATCAAAACCCCCAAAGTTATTAAAATGTAAAACTGTTAATATATTTAGATATTGACTGTAGCAAAAATTACACATAATGGAAGATGTTATATTTTGGATCTTAGGAAACATTTCTGATGTGATTTTTAATGTGATTAGGAAATGCAAATGCTCCTTTGAACAGATTAGAAAATAATCTGTTATTACCAGTTCAAACCTTCCTGTCACTCTCTGTCACTTGACTTGGAGACTTAAGCTAGTCATTGTTACTTTGCATTGATTACCTTTTCTCTGCTAAGACTGTAGTATGCCACATAGCCATGAATTTAGTTGTTATTTTTCAGAAAATTCTTGGGTGATGTCTTGGTTATTTTTCTCTCATTGCTGGGGCAAAATATCCAAGACCCCAAATTAAGGAAGGAATGGTTTATTTAGCTTACAGTTTTTGGAGGTTTCAGTCCCTAATCAGCTGGCTGCAAGGCAGGATGGCATGGCACTGGGGCAACACTTCAAGGCAGCAGCCGTAGCCAAAAGGGGGAAACAAGCCTCGTCTTATCCTTTATACTGTGTATACTGGGTGTAGCACTCACAAAATATCCTCTTGCACAGAATGAGGTTGTTTACAAAGTATGGATCCTGGATCCCTGCTGAGTCTCTCAATTAAGTGTCTAAACTTCTCAAGTTGACACAGTATGTCAACTGTAACAGGCAGGAACTTTGATTACAATAACCAAGAAGCTAAATTTGGAGTAAGAATAAAGCAAATGAATGAGGCTTGTGGGAAAATTGGTGGTCTCAATTTCCGTCTATAACTTCTAATACCATTTCCCTCTTTTGACCCTCAAGTTCCTTTCATATAAAGTCAGATCTTACTATACGATCTGGCAAACCTCTCCTATGTTTCAAAGTCTGTAATATTTTTACTTTAAAGAAAGGTAGTAGTAGTTTCTTCTGCACCACTGATCCCATGCATAGGGAAGTGCAGCTTCAACCAGAGGATTATTCTTCATAAGAGACAGGCAAAACTGAACAGGCCAAGACCTGATATTGCAATTTATCTTACCTACTGTAGGATAGGGAGTGACACAGAACAATGACCTGAATTCATGCTAACCACAGTATTAATCATATAAAAGAAAATATACAATGTAATGTATAAAAATTCAGAGACAATACAAAAAAAAGCAAAGAGTACAACAGATAAACTAAACTTTTACCTTCCTATTCATACTTCTGCTGCAATCACCTACAAATTATAGCAATCAGGCCTCTGACTTCTGGCTGTTGACCATGGCAGACATTGCTAGTTGATATGGCACTATTTTCTTCCAGGACCTCCCAGTCCTGACTGTTAGCAATGGCAGACATTGCTAATTGATCATAGCATTATTTTCTTCCAGGACCAGAGTAAGAATCTTTCTCAATTCAGCACAATTGATTGGCATTAGCATGTGAGGTAAAATCTTTTGGCCATCCTAGGCTCAAATTTCCTCTTTTTTCAAAGTAGAGAAAATTATTAAAAAGAGGTTTGTATTTTAAAATAGATGGATGTTGGGAAAGTTACCTGCCTTACATGCTGGTTTCAAAGGAAAGAATCTCAGGTCTCCTCCATTTAAACTGTGTTTTTTAAATTCTAGAAGATTTTGTTTCCTTTGAAGACATAGGGACATCTGTGTGACATAACTGTCCTCAAATTCCGACTTTTTCAAGACTTATTAAGACTTAGGTGATCTTGAATGCATCCAGATACATCAGACATGCAGGAAGCTTTAGGTGTCTATGCAACTTCAGGGACCGTTATCTTTTGTTATTCCTAGACAAGGTCCCGGGGCCAGGGCAATCCGATTATGCTTAATCGAAGCTCACCTGAAGTGTCAAAGCAAGCCAGCAGGGATGGAATCTGTGAAGCAGTAACTGCTGGCATCTTCCTTACCAAGAAACCACTTTTCCTTGTCGTTTCAAGCTTCAGTTGGTTTATTTGTCTTAGAGGCTAGATCAATAATCTCAATCTCTCTCTCCCCCTTCTCCCTGTCTTTTTCTGTCAGTGAAACACAAATACAGCATTTTTTTTGGTGGGGAAAAGAAAGTACAGCAATTGACAGAACGGGAGAAGGTATAGAAGAACGCTGAGCAGAACAAATGAGAATATTTATCGAATAATTTTATATAACAAGTACCATGCTATTCCATTGAATCTTGACAACCTATTATTACTCGCTACCTTACAGATGAGTAAATGCAGACTCTGGGAGGTTAAATAATTCTTCAAGAGTCCTATGGTGACTTTGTAATACAGGAAAAGTTCTGAGCATCATGTCTGAGTGTGTCCCCCAATACTTCCAGTCCCAAATCATGACCCACAGTGCTTTCCTCAAACTACCCCATGGCTTTCAGTGTAAGTAACAGTAGCCATGAGGAGCAAAATGTTCTTTTGTATCTACTGACTGTGCTCAGCTCCATTCTTAGCCAGCCTTTCCCTTCAAGGTGTCAAGATAGCCATGATTATCCTCACAGTTAGACTTCCTACTTTTGGCCACCACAATCGGAAAAATGACTGTCTTTTCCCAGCAAAAGACCCAGGATTGTGACTTGGTTATGTGTTTAATGCCTGCCCCTGAATCGTCACTAGACGATTCACTAAGATGATTCGGTTAACTAGAAAGAAATGTCATGATTTTCCAGATCTGGGTCAACTGCCCATCCCTGGAACTAAAGGTAATAAAGATCATTTAGACTACTGATAGGATAATCTTTACACAAAAGTCAGGTGTGCTGTTTTGGAGAAAAGTAGTTTTCCTGGGTAGATCAATCTGGGTTGGAAGTTGTTTTCTTTCAGGGTTTGAAACACGTTACTCGAAACTCTTCTTGACTTGGTTTGTGTTGACAAGTTTGCTGTGATTCTATTGGTTTTCCTTTATAGGTGATCTGTCTCTTTTCTCTAATAGCTTTTCATATTCTGTTCTTGTGCTGAATTTCTGGGATCCTGATTATTATATGTCTGGGGATAGAATTACTTTGATTATGGCTAATTGGAGCCCTATATGCCTCACTTATCTGCATGCCAGATCCACTTCCCATGTTTGGGAAGTTTTCTTCTATTACTTCTGTGAATATCCTTTTAATTTCATTTGTGTTGACCCCTGCTTCTTCTTTCATACCTATCACTTACATTATACTTCTTTGCTTCATCTTGCAGCCGTTGAGTTATTTCCTGATTCCATGTTATTTTTAAGAGATCTTTCCTTTCACAATCACTAACTGCAATCCTGTCTTCAAGGTCTGAAAGTCTATCTTCAATCTCTTTCAAGTGGTTTTGCCAGCTTTCGATTGAATTTTTAATTTCCTGCATCTCTCTTTGAATCTGTTTCATGCATTGTACTTCCTTTCTACATTCATTCAAGGTTTCCATCATTTTCCTTTGCTCCTCTATATTGTCTATGTCTTCTTTAGACCTACTGAGCAATTCTTTCAGTATGTTTGTGATTTCTTCTTTTACCTGAGACATTATTTCTGATTTGACTGCTTTTACAATCTCATGAAGTTGTTTCCTTACTTCAGTTGCCGTCCTCACGGAGATTTCAGGTGTGTGACTTCTGTTTTCTTCCTTGACTGTATCTTCCAGACTTACTGTGTGTGGGCTAGAGGTCTGAGTTTGCCTTTTGCTCCTTCATCTTAACATTCTCCTGGGTTCCTCCTAAGAAGCTGGTCGTGGGGTCCCAGGCACTTCCCACGTTGGCTGCCCCTAAGCAGTGTAAGGGGATGGAACAGACACCTGTGTTCCTCTAATTCCAGATTTGCAGGGAGGTTGTAGGGTATGGAGCAGGTTTCTCCAGAGCTATGCAGCTATACTGGGGCTTTGCAGCTATACCGGGGTGCACGTAGGTGGAGCTGCTTCTCTCAGCCTATGCGTCTATACTGGGACTCCCATGATGGTGGCAGATATATAGGGGTGTGTTTATCTGGTTCTGCTAGTGGGTGATGGCTTTCTGAGGGAACTAAGGGCCTCCAATGGTGGCCTACAGATGCACAGGACTTACCTGGCTGTGTGTCCCTGCTCCTGCTGGCTGCCTACAGGAAGGAGTCTTCTGGTGGCAGCTCCCTGAAAGTGAAGGTGGATCTGCTGGCTCTCTCTGCCCACACTGGCCACCTGTAGGGTGTGGCTTTTTGGTGGTGGTGCAAAGTGCGCAGAGGTGGATCTGTCTGTCTTCTTCAGCTTGCACTGGGTGCGCAGAGGCAAAGGCCTTCCAGCGGCGGCACCTTACAGGCAGAGGCAGGTCTCCTCCTGGTTCTCTCTGCCCACTCTGGGCATGCAGAGGACAGGGCCTCCGGGTGGCAGCATCCAGCTGGCAGAGGCAGGTCTCCAATAGTTCTCAGTTTTAAGTCTCTTTTAGGGATCATCTTAATCAAAGGAACCTGCCTCACACAAGGTGTGTTTCCTTCTAAGACCAGCTCTCATCCAGCGTCTGGCTGATATCAAGGTCCATAGTCTGAGTCTCTGCCTTCCGAGTGGGATACTTCTAAAGCGCCATCCTCATTCAAATGAGAATGTTTTTAACGTATCACTACTCAGAATGCATTTGCAGGAGGGGTCCAATACGTGTATTTTACTGGGGTAAGAAAACTCCTATCTCTCATGTGCTGAAACTTTTTATAATCATGGCATTGTTTTTCTCCCCCGGAAAACAGATCTTTGATGAGAATTTCCTGGAGGTGAATTCTCAACTCATCTGAAAGAATTTTTCATTTTTGTCCTCATTCTTTTTTTTATTTAAGGAGAAAAATAAAAATACAGAAAAAGGGTACAAGTAATACGAAATTTAAAAAATAAACAGTAAGAAATCACTAGTTAATAGATTACATATTGTCATCTTAGAAACAGTTGTTCAAGTTACAAAATTGAAGCATATAAAGTGGACTTTCAAACAGTGAGAGTGCAAACAGTTTTGTTCAATGATCCAAAAAACACTCAGTAATATGGTTATCTATCTTATACACTTAAACATATATGCAGTTACAACCTTTAAAGCACTTTCTTTTCTTTTGTACAATGACAATTACACATTTGGGGTTTTATTACTCCCACAGTTCTTATTACTTTTTTGAAGAGAGTAAAACCAAATGTGACATATCAGAACAGAGTCAGTCAAATCAAAAGGATGGACATAATAGATAATGTAAAAACAAAATATAAGGTGATCAACGATGGTTACCATACTGCCTCTTGCTATTTTAAGAAGAATTGCCAGTTATAATAAAATTGAACTAAACAGTAAAGAATAAAACCAAAGCATTGGAGACATTACAGGACTTTAAAAGAAAATAATAGTCAACTGGAATGGGCGTCATAATGATTCTTATTGTCTTCACAGTTATGCCTACACTTTCGAACTTGGTACTATCAAGCAAAGCAGAATAGAGGAAAATCAGTCAAAACAAGATGGTGAGGGAAATACAGGATTTCAAATCAAGTTAATAGGAAATCAAAGTAGGTTACTATAATGTATCCTGCTATATTTTATTTATTTTTCCCTTAATTCAAAAGATAAAGAGAAAAAAGTAAATAATTTCAAAAAAGAGGATTGAGATAAAAGAGGGCATAACAACAGAACAGCACGGGTCAAAACATAACCATTTAAGCAAAATAGTGTTTCACCACAAGATATCCTGAGGTAAAAATAGTTACCATAGTGTCTCTTTCCTTGAATTCTTTGAGTATAACTTCATATACTGTAGCATCAAACATATCAAGGCACTATAAAACCATTCAAGAGAATGACATTATTACAGAGTATTTAGAACCAATTAACAGAAAATGAACAATGGTTTTTGTATAATCTCCTTGTCCATAAAAGTTTTTGTTTATATTATCATATATAATAAAATCCAATAAGATACAATCTTTTAAGACCAATGGAGACAGAAGAATACAAGTTTGATGGGACTTCAAAACAAGATGATACTAAATCAGCACTAGCTATTATGATGTCTTGTTTTCTCCAAAATAGCTGTTCCTACCTTCCAACCTTCTCTGCCTCATTTCTGTTGAGCTCTTTTTCTGTCGTTTGTTGTCTGTTTGTCTTCTTCATTTCACTTTCTGCTTTCATTCATTGTGGCCTCCCTGCCACTGTTTCTGGAATCTTGGTATTTTCCTTTTTTAGAATATCCTGCAGTATTCTCTGTAGAGTTGAATTGGTGGTTGCAAATTCCCCTAGTTCCTCTTTATCCTGGAAGCACCTTGTTTTTCCATCAATTTCTAGAGACAGTTGTGCAGGATATATATCAATCTTGGCTGGAGGTTATTATCTTTCAAAGCTTAAATTATTTCCCTCCACACTCTTCGTGATTTGATGGTTTTTGCCGAGAAGTCTGCTGTAATTCTGATGGGTGTTCCCTTGTAAGTGATCTGTTTCTTATCTCTGACGGCTTTTAATATTCTGTTCTTATATTGTATTTCTGGAATTTTGATTATTATATGCCTGGGTGTAGCTCTGTTTGGGTTGTAGGTGGCTGGAGTCCTGTATGCCTCATACATCTGAGTATCTTTACCTTTTGCTAAATTAGGGAAATTCTCTTGGATTATTTCTGTGAATAGCTTTTGTAGTCCATTTGTTTGTATCCCCACTTCTTTTACATTCTTAATTCTTAAGTTATAGATCCTCTTATCATCTTCTAGCCTTTGTATTGTTGCTGTTTGGTTTTTTTTTTTTTTGTTATTTTTAAGAAGTTTTTCCTTTCATGCTCCCATATTATAAATCTGCCCTCCAGTTCAGATAATCTATCCTTAGTTTCTTTCAAGCTGTTATGCCTGTTTTCAATAGAGTTTTTAGTTTCCTGGTAGTCTCTTTGAACCTGCTTCACATATTCTTTGTTTTCTCTATTTTCTCCATCAAACAATTCTCCCCTTTTTTTCTGTTCTTCCATTCCACCATCTGTTTTTTTCTTGGGTGGTGCTTAGCATTTCTCTAACTGTTCTGCTTATATCTTGCTTCAGGTCATTAATAACTTCATTCCTGAACTCGTCTATGAGGCTCTGGAGATAGCGCTTTATGTCTATTGGTGCCATGTCTGATATTGCATGTTTCTCAGGACTGGGGGCCAAGGACCCTTTCTTATTGCTCCCTCTTCCCATATTCTTTGTTCCTTACATACAAGCGTATATAGGAGGCCCAGCTTCCTTCCCCGTCAGCCACCGTCTGTTTGAATTGTGCTGGCTAGGTGTTCCCGCCCACCATAGCGCACCAGGGAGATACGGACCGGGCAGCCTATGCCAGGCCAACCTACCGAAGTCTTCACCGCTAGGGCACACCTCCAGGTGCTGGGACCTGGGTTGGGCTAGCCTACTGGGTCTCAGCCAGCAGTGTCACGCAAGCCAGGCACTCCCCAGCAATCCTGCTTGAGAGGGGGATATGTGACTGAAGTCACTGCAGCATCTTGTTCCGGGTAGTCTGCCCAATCCAAATATGTCCTCTGCTGAAGTCTCCTTCTCTATGGAAAGGTCCCCAATCCGCTCACTCACCGCAGGTCGATGCAGGGCATCCAGCCAGTGGCACTCCCAACTCCATTCAACGCTTCCCACACTCATGCCTTTGCGCCTCTTTCCCCACCGTGCTGCAGCAGCGGTTGCAGGAAATTCAAATCCCAGCTTCCAGTGGCGTGGGGTCCAGCTTCCATGCTGAGACCTTATCTGTTCCTGCTGTATCACCGGGACTGCGTTTCCAGTTGGGTTCTCTTAATTTAGATCATTCCTGGGTCGGCAAAGAATATCCCCCCTTGCCTACGACTTCCTGCCCGGCACCATTCCTGGATTTCAAGTGCTGTTTCTCAGAGAGCCTCTGAAGCTGCTGCTATCTATCCGCCATGTTCTCCCGGAAGTCCTCAAGTTCTTTTTTTGTGGTTCTATTCTTTTGTTCCCCTGGCTCTCTGCCTTGCCCCACTCCTCGCCCAATACAGATATTCTTCATAGGTAGTAATTATTTTCTGATTCTCTTAAACCATTGTGATGCTTGAGGGCGTCTGAGGATCCTTTGCAGAGCTCAGTAAGAAGTCACTGAAACTCCTTTGTCCTCATTCTTGAGAAATAGTTTTAATTAACACAATTTTACCTTGATAACTATTTTCTGTCAACACTTTGAGGATACCTTCCCTTGTCATTTGATGCCACTGATGATTATTGAGCAATCAACGTAAGTCTATATTGGTGATACATATTTCTTCTCTGGTTGTTTCTAAGATATTTTGTCTTTGGTCTTCAGTTTTATCTCACTGTGTTTGAATATAAGTTTGTTTTTATTTAACCTAATTATTATATGTTCTGCTTTTTATATCTGTAGATTCAGATTGCTAGTAAAATTTTGCAAAATCTATGAACTATCATCTGTATACATAATTCCCTCTTTTTGTCTCTTGATCTCTGTTAGTCAATGGAAACAATGATACTTTCTTGTTTCATTCTCTGTGTCCTTTAATCTGCCATGTTTTCTATCTCCTTGTCTCTTGTTATATTGACTTAATAGTGATAACTTTATTTGTTTATTTATTTTGCAGTACTGAGGATTGAACCCAGGGCCTTTGCACTGAGTTACATCCCTTATTCTTTCTGTATTTACTTACTAATTTGTGGCAGGGTCACCTTGCTCAGCTCTATTTGTAATTTCTAAAACTTTTCCATTTTCACATTGGCTGGGTAATTTTGGTGGTTAACTCATAAAATGAAATGTTTAAAGTGTATTTTGTACTTTTATTTTATAACCTATATATGGTAACTTCAAAGCCTAAAGTTCTTGAGGGAATCTGATGGCATTATTTGATGTTTTATTGCTTTTTCTCCCCATGGTGGCTTATTTCTTTTTGCTTTTGTGACTTTCTTAAATTGTGAGCTTGTATTTAGTTAAATTTAATGAGAATCTTCATGGGGCATTGGAGGGTGCTTTTCTTTAGAATAGACTTGCATATGCTTTCTTGGGAAGCTGAGGACACTGCTGGCCCAGGTCTGTCTGAAAAGCACAATTCAACAAAAGAATCTCTAGTTCAGCAACTTCACCTCTCAGCTCCACAGTTCAGAGATGATGCTAGCAGTGTTCCCTCTCCCTACCTGCAGATCAACACTACTCATCCCATGCAGAGTGGACTTGTCCTGCTGCTTCCCTTGGATCCGGCCTGCATTGTGACTTGCTTTCATCAGTGGGATGCTGCAGAGTGAATAATGTGACAGTTCCAGGCCTACGCTAAAAGAGACCCAGAGCTTCTGCTTTTGCTTCTTGGAAGCCCAGGTCCACCACCCAAGGACTGAGACTAAGCTTGCAGAGAGGTCTTGGGGTGAGGAAGGTGCCCTCATAGAAGTTTCTGACCCAGCTGAACCTCCGACCCAGGTAAATGCAGCCATAGGTAAACTCAGACAGCACCCTGTGCGGAGCAGAAGACTTGCTACCTGTAACCCCAGCAGACCCAAACAATGATGACCTATAATCCGTCATGGCTGTTTTAAGCTGCTGCATTTTGTGGTGGTATATTGTGATGCAATAGAGTGCAGATATAGGCATATTCAGACAATACTGTGTAAGATTTTGATATGAACAGAAGTTTTCTCTGGAGCTCTTTGATTTAGGCTTTCATTTCGTTCGTTTCTCTAAGCATATCTCCTTTATGCAGACTTGTATAATGTTAAAATCACAAGCGGAATTCCTGACTTAGATTAACGCATATATGTTATGGGACTTTAATTAGAGTCCTTAACCTCTCCAGGGTACAGATTTCTCATTTATCAAATAAGGATAATAATTGTGTCTACATCATGAAGTTGGTAGGCAGATTCTTTAGCACTATATTGAAAGCTGTCATGCAGTCAAGCTCATAGTTACACAGACAGGAAATATTTTCTGTATCATTAGTATCCAATTTGGTATTTTTAAAAATGTCAAACCTACCAGATTCTTGTGATATTATGATATGACAAAAATGTAATATGGATTTGGTTTCTGGCCCTGGTTCCTGGCACAGACAGAGCTTCTGAAATCTTTAGAATGGTGAGGCCCATAAGAGTGTCTTCCTCTATGCTAATGAGATGACCAGTGACAAGGGAAGGAAAACCAACCATGGCATTGGAAGGCTGGAAACTTTAACCGCATCCTCCACCTCTTGGGAGGAACAGGGTCAAAGGTAGAGTTGACTGCCAATGGCCAATGATTTAATTAACCATGCTTAACAGTGAAGGCTCCATCAGCTCAAAAGGATTGGCTTCAGCAAATTTCCAGGTTGGTAAACAAGAACAACTCCGTGTGCCAGCCGGGTGACACTACCCAGCTCCATGGGACAGAGATCCTTCCATACCGTGCCCCATGTCTCTCTGATGGCTGTTCAACTGACCCTTTGTAATAAATAATAAATACAAGTTTTCCCTGAGTTCTGAAGCCTGCCCTGTAAATTAATCAAACCTGAGGAAGGGATCATGGATCTGAAGTTTATGGCCAATGGATCAGAAGTGCACAGGTCACAAAACTGGGACCAGCAGTTGACGTCTGACGTAAAAGATGGCAGCCTTGTGGGACTGAGCCCTTAACTTGTGGAATCTGATGCTGTCTCTAAGATAATAGTGTCAGAATTAAATTAAATCATGAAATTCCTCAGTTGTTGTCTACTGGAGAATCTGATGTCAGAAGTTGTTAATATCAGGATCCTGAATATCCCCCCAAAGACTTGGTTCCCAGCCTGTGGCACTGCTGGAAGGCAGTCATCCTGTAAGAGGTGGGGCTTTGCACAAGGAAGGTCGGTCCTCTCCCTCTCCCTCTTCCTCTCTCCCTCCTTTCCTTCCTCCCTTGCTCCCTCTCTCCTCAGCCACCATTGAGGTAAGCATCTTTGCTCCCTGTCATGATGCTATTCATCACCACAGGCCACAAAACAGTGGAGCCAACTGGCCTCGGACTGAAACCTCTGAAACCATGTTCCTGAATAAATCTTTTTTCCTTGATGTTTATTTCTCTTAGGTATTTTGTCACTGATGGAAAGCTAAGTAGCACAGAAGTATTATGTTCATTATGTAAGAAAGCAGAGAGAGGAAAGTAGTCCCTTGTTGTTTTAGAGTGCTCTATAAAAACAGTTTTTAAATTATGCCAGTGGATCAAAGGTCACATGCTTGAATTTTTTTTTTTTTTTTTTGTTCCAGGGATCAAACTCATGACCTTGCATTTACCAGACAGCTCGTGCCTAAATTACTTAGGTCTTCCTTGCCTGGTTCTGCTTCAGCCATGATTTTTTTCTTTGGTTTTCTTTTTTCCTCTGGGTCTTGTCCCTTCCCAGTCAGGAGCTCCAGCTCTTGGAATCAAGCCATGATTCATTTCTTTTCACTGATCTTTATTAATTTCAAGTTGAACATATTTTAATCAGACCAGATCAGCCTTTTGCAGAGAGGAAATTCTATCTCCTTTCAAGTGTACATCCAAGGACAGAGTTCATGTGAAGACCCCTAGCAAAATAATACTCCTCTGGCTTATTCCCAGGTCAAGTAACTCATTCTGGGAAAAGCCTCCTGAAAGTATGAAATGCAATGTGACACATCAAAAACTGTCATTCAGATCTAGTGCTGCTTTAACCAGAGGCCTGCTGATGTGATTCACATATACTGGCAGGGTGAACACTCAGTTTACAGTTGTGCTCTGGAAGCCAGTGAGAAAGCATAAGCATGTACTTGTCTTAGTTACTTTCTAGTCACTGGGATGGGATGCCTGAAACCCAGAATTTATTTATTTATTTGGTACCAGGGATCGAACTCACAACCTTGCGCTTGCCAGGCAGGTACTTAAGTCACTGAACTAATCCCTGGCCCTTGAAACCCACAATTTAAAGAAGGAAAAGTTTATTGTGGCTCACAGTTTGCAGAGGTTTTAGACCATAGTCACCTGCTGGGAAAGAAGAGAGGCACCACAGGGAGACATGCAGAGAAACTCCTAGCAGGCTATGGAGCGGAAGTGAGAGGCAGACAGACTGGGGAAGGGAGGATGGAGGGGGAGCAAACCTTGCAGGCCTGGCCCTCAGTGACCACTCCAGCTGGGCTTTTCCTCCCAATGTCACATTTAGTCATAAACTCATCAGTGAACTAATCCACTGATAAGCATCACACTCCCATGAGTCAATCACCTCCACAAGCCGATGAGTGCACAAGGATTTGGGTGGGGGATGTCTAGATATAAATCCTAACTGTTGTAAAAGAAGAGAAATCAAGAGAATGGAGCTCAGC
This sequence comes from Cavia porcellus, assembly GCF_034190915.1. NCBI lineage: Eukaryota > Metazoa > Chordata > Mammalia > Rodentia > Caviidae > Cavia > Cavia porcellus. The sequence continues at coordinate 14,771,206 of NW_026947502.1, read as the reverse complement.
TACTTTCAGGGTATCCAACAGTTGCTGCCTAGGCATGCCCGAAACTTTGGATGAAAGTGTACCAGCTTTATCCTGAAGAAGACTCAAGCTAATTTGCTGGCCCACTTTCCAGTGACAAACTTTGTCTAAGCAAACAGAAAGATTCTCTTCTAGTCTTACTTCAAACCTGTGCTAACAGAACTCCAACTTGACTGTACGAATTCATGAGAGGTTTCTTTTCTCTGTCTTCTCCTTGCCTGGCCGGCATTCCATAAGATCTGGCTAAGATTTTTGTGAGTTCTCTGGAACCAGAGTTAGGTGGTTCAAAATTGGTAAGTCTAGGGCATTTCTGATTTCATAGCTCAGGTGTGTTCATTAGTTGTGGTATCAAGTTGACTAGGTTAAGAATCACCTAGCAGATTCGTGGAGCACAGCTCTGAGTGTGTCTGGATGATGGATTTGCAAGCTGCAAAAGGAAGAAAGAAGACCCATCCTGGGTGTGGTGGCACCTCCAGTTCTTCCCCATCAATCCTTTGGTTTTCTGATACGGATGTGCACTGGACACTGAAGTGAGTCCCAGACCTGCAACTTTCAAATGGATTCTCCAACTCTCCAGTGTGCAGACAGCCCTTTTGCATTCCTCTACCATTTCTGACTCTGCAAATGACCACTGTAAGCCTACCATGTAAATCTTTCGGCTATCAGCAGGGAGGAGAAAGGACGTGATCCTATATTAGCTGAGAATGGAAGGCTACACGTATATGAGTGAGAAAGAGAGGGGCCACAACTGGGCTAGGAAAGACTATCAGTAGAAGGTAATGATTTAGATAAATAAAACATGTTACAACCTAACCCTTGCCTTTGTGATCTTTGAGAAGTTGCTTAAACCCTTCGAATGTCTCTTTTCCTTGCTGTGGGACATTCTAATGGAACAGCAATATTCACCTTGGGTTTCATTGTAAAAAAAAAAAAAAAAGAACAGTGCGTAGCAAATACTGATCCCTCAGTAAATGATTACCAGTTATCATAGCCATTCCTCCCTCCAGATTGGATTTCTATCTACTTTTTAAGCATGTGTGCTAGCTACACATCGCAGACACTAATATCATCGCAGGTTATTTGTATCATTTAAGGAGTTAGAAATGTCATCAGTCCTACCAACTCTCTCCTTAACCAGTCTGGCAAATGGGCCCCAGAATTGCAATCTTTGGAGTTAATCCAATAAGGGTTTAGTTTCTTCTCTGTTACTTACCCTCATCTAATGTAACTGCATTATCCAAGAGCGGGTGATAACCAAGAGTCTTAAACAAACCCACTTCACAATCATGTTTTAGTCTTCCACTTCCTCTGTTTTTAATGGAGAAAAGGAGGGTTTCTCTAGTCGCTCTTAGACATATCAGTTCCTCGCTTACTGTAGGTCTTGAACTGTAGTCTTGGTCCTAAAATCATCAGACGGTCAAGGTTCCTGCCTGCACTCAAATTTACCTCAACTAAGGAAGGACCTGAGAGAAGGGGACCAATGGCTTTTACCCCCAATCTTTATCCCCTGCCCGCCTGTTCCTCTACTCCTGGCCCTGTGTCTGGTGCACTTAGACTCCCTGGCTTTCCAGGTTCCCACAAATCCTAGCGCAGTGACCTCCTCTTACACGGCTCACCAAAGCCTCTTACCAGCACATATTTTGACCTTCTGATTCCAGCCTCTCTGTGAAGCTGTCAAGCTTAAAGTTCCTGTCACCAGTTTAGAGGGAGGTGGGAACAAGGAGGGCACGAGACACACAGCACAGCCAACTCTAAAGGTTGTCCCCTGCACTCATCCTCTCCTCTTGCTTTTCATGCCCTCCTTGTGAAGGGATGGTTTGAGTCACTTAACTGGTTCTCAAGCCTAATTTCTGCATCATGGTCTGCCACAGCTCACTTTAGCATTTGAAATCTATTGCGTTTTGGAGCCGCAGCTAAAATACCTAGTTTAGCATTTTGTTACATAACCTAGTCCCTTCGGCACCATGATAAATGTGGTGCATCTTCTTGGAGCATGAATTTTGGTCACAGATTTGTAGTGGAAAGAGCAAGTTGTTGCAGGAAGTGACTGCAGGCCAGGGAGTTTGGATGCATTAATGGGTAAAGAAATTCAAATTAAAAAATAAATTCAGATTATATTGTAAAGTAACAAGTAAAATCAAATGCAAATCAAAGTAAAACATGAGGCTTTGCAGCAAAAACTCACCTTGGTGACTTTTTGATCTACATCTCTAGCCTACTTTCTCTCTCTCCTTACCATTAGGAAGAAATGTCACACCTCTCTTTTATAGGTAAGGAGATATTTTTTGAAACTCTGCTTGAAAACATAATCAGCTATTTACTAATTGCAGTGGAAATAGTAATCAAGTCACTCAGAAGCTGCATTGACCTAATGATATTCATTATCACATTTTTTGCAGGTTTATATTAAATTATCAGGTGTGAGGAGACAAAATAATAGCTTTTTGCTTTTTGTTTTCTGATGAAATATGAGCACAAGAGTGAAAAAAGCCTCTTAGAAGTACATAATAAGCCTCAGCTGTATAGAGCTACTGAGTCCTTAAGATGTGGTGGCTCTGACTGAGATGAGTATAACACAGACTGGATTCCAAAGACCCAGTGTTAAAAAGGTAGGGAAAATATCTCATGGGTAAGCTTTCAAACTGAGTATACATTAGACTAGTATGTTAGATCCATTAAGCTAAAGTATATTATTGAAATTATTTTTGTCTTTTTTTTTAGAAAATCTGTTTAAAAATGACCACTGGGAAATTTAAAATTATTCATATGACTAGCATTTGTGTATTGTATTCTCTTTTATTGCATGGTTCTGTATTTGGGTAATTTAACTGGATGGTCAGCAAACTATGATCCGTGGATCAAATCTAGTTCCATCTGTTTTTGTAAATAAAATTACATTGGAACACAAGTATATTCATTCCTTTGCATATTATCAATAGGTGTTTCACAACTTAATAGGTTTTTATTTTAATTCAGGTTTTTACAAAAGAGATTAGTGCCTGTCATTTATTTTCTATAATTTAGAAAAAGATTGCAGATCTCTAATAATTCAGTGACGGTTGTTTTCCAGATGAGTAATCGAAGTCCAATAGAGGCAAAATGACTTGTCCAAGGACGTGCAGAGATGGCAGAACAAGGGCAGGGCTTCCCTGTCCCTGCTCCTGGTGCTGTGTCACACCTCAATTTACTTGATGAGGTTCAGGTGGAGGAAGGTATTCCACGTATAAGGTGCACTCAGTCTGCACAGCACAGTGAAACATTTCTCTCTTTCCCAGGTGACAGAGAAGGCATAAAGAAAGGAGCCTGGAACCAGGAGCCAACCTCGGTAAGGGAGGAGGTGGAGGTTCCTATGGATGCCTCTTTTTTAAAAAAGTTTTAAAACTTTATTTTAAAGAGGATAAAACCAAGGATAACAGAACAGAATAAAACCAATCAAAAGAAAGCAGTGTAAGTGATACAGGACTTTAAAACCTTACAAAGTCAACAATAGTTACCATAATGCTTCTTGCTGTCTTCAAAATAACTGCAGATACCTTCGGACATAGTAAGATCAAACAGAACAGAACAGAATAGAAACAATAAAAACAAAACAATGAATGCAGTAAAGGACTTCAAAACAAGCCAATAGTAATTCCAGAATTGCTACTATATCTTACTATTTTTGAAATAGCTGTTCATGCCATCAGATTTAACATAATCAATAAAAAAAGAGAAAGAGAATAAAATGCAACCCAATAAAACAAGGAAAATGATATAGGACTTCAAAATAAGACCATAGGGAATCAACAAAGGCTATAAACCTCAGAAGGAGATTTACCCCTAAATGCCACACGGCGTATCTCTATCCTCTGAACTGATGGTCAGACCACTGGCCCTAGACTGCAAGGTCAGTGAAACACCAAACACCACAGTCATCCAATTGCATTTCACCTCAATAATTATCATCACAGCCTGTATTTCTCTGGATCAGCCAGTTGCCAAAAGAAGCTGAGTTCTGGCTGTCCCCAGTCCGGTGGTGGCTGGATGCTGGTTCCCAGATGGGGCTTGCTTCCTGGTGTGGCCTTGTTCTCTCCATGCAGTCTGCAAATGGCACTGTCTCATGGGGAAAGATTTGGGTCTGGCTGTCCCCAGTTCAGCAGCAGCCTGCTGAATGCCTCTTACTATTTATTTTGGTACACATTGTATTAGAAGTATCATCACCAAGTCATAGTTTAATGCAATCTCCTCTGTATTGTAGAGGTAATACAAAACTTCATTTAAAGAATGTTGCTGAATCTTTCGTAAGTTTCTGTTCAAATTTATTGACCATTATTATCACTCAGTGCTCTTTGATGGGGATAAGCTTCATGTCATATTTTTCCTAGGACATAGTGCCAAGAAAAATGTCCTTTCAGATAGACTTACATAAGTCTGTAAATTCTGTAGTGAGCTGTGTATAACTGAACATGTTGTTCATTTTGTGTTGACTGCCAAGATGATTAGAGATAAATCCGTGTTTGATTTCAGCATCCTAACACATCAGGGGTGAGCCAGATTTCAGTCACCATGATGGAATATTTGTGGTAATGACCCTATAAAGAGAAAATATTTATTTTGGCTAATGGTTTTAGAGGGTCCAGTCCCTAATTAAGTGGTCCCATTGGTTTGGGCCTTGGACAGGGAAGTATATCACCCTGGAGTATGTGATAGAAAAAACTGCTCCCCTCATTACCCAGGAAGCAAAAAGAAAGAGGAAAACAAGGTCCCACAATCTCCCTCAAGGTCAAACCCCCAACAACCTAAGGATCTTCTCTGAAATACTGTCTCAGCACCAGGTTCTGGGAGTCCACAGCACCTCCCAGGAGTGCTACCTAGGAGACCGAATCTGGTTGCAACTCATGGGCCTTTGGGGTCACTCATCTAAACCCTAGTGGGTGTGCTGTGTTTCTGTACTACTTTGGATCATGCTCCACTCTCAATGTCTATATTAATTGTTCAGTTTTATTTGTTTATCTCTTTCATATTTACTATGTTACCTCTTTTGTACTTTAATTCAGCAAAAATTTGTTAGGGTTAGCTAAGAGCCACATCTTTAAGACAAAAAAGAGGTGTTTCTAGCCTTCAGAAATTTACAATATGAATATTGAGGTACAGAAAGACACCAAGAACAGATATGACCAATAGTGGTAGCCAAACTTATGAATAAAATAGGGTCTGCCTTATGATTTCATGAACCTCCCATACCCTAATATCCCAAATACTATTTTCTTACTAGCTATCATTAGCATTTATATGTGGGTATTCTCAATCTACATGCCCTTGGGTGACAACACTAATGTATCTTAGCATTATTTCTCATTAATGTATTGTATTCAGGTTGTATTGTCAGTTGGCCAGAAAGAGATCTTAAATGAAATCTATGTGTTATCTCCTAAAAAGTCATAGAGAATCATTTGTGGGAATAGAATTGCAACTTCTGAGTAAAGAGTAAATAATTATAGGAGAAGCAAAGTTAGTTAGAAAATGGTATCAGTCATTAATACTTCAGGGTAAAGTAGATGATTGCTCTGCCATTTTTCCTGGCAGGTAGCAGGCTCATGTATGTCATCTGAATCACGTTAAAACATTGGCCACCAAGGTTAAAAAAAAAAGCAAAAAGTGGAAGATTTGAGAAGAGTTCAGAGCAAACTTTTCTAATATACCATTTGGCGTATCAGTGATTTTCTACCTGTTGATGAAGACCTAAACTTTCCCTTCGGCCCTCAAGGACAGGATTTTGGCCTCAAACTGCTACTCATTCCATTTTTCTTGGCTTTCTGTCTTCTTTCTCATTACATATTCTTCCTAACTGTAATACTCCTGAACACATGTGCATTTAAAGGAGATTAATCATTCAAATACCATAATTAGTCCAAGAATTGTGTCTTTTTGAGATGGAATGAGCTAATTAATTTTTTTTCTCCCAGGAAACCTGCTCTCAGATGTGAGATAATTAGTGAGCTGCATATCAAAAGAAGTGAAGTATACCCTGTAAATAGGATTTCATTTAAAACAGATCAAAGGACAGTTTACCAAATCATTCTCTCCTCCTCTGATTTCTGCAAGCATCAGGCAGACAGTGAAGAGAACAACAGTCATCAGCCTCAAAAACATCCCTCCAAAAAAACAAGTGTGAGCTCCAAGGGAAATATTAATGAAGGGAGAGAGTGAAATGTACCCAGAGGTAGAAGTTTACTTCTTGGGATTTTAATGGTTGGGTTTCCAATGTGAGCCAAGAGGGCAGAGATCTGCGTTCGTGATCCAGGGCATATCTAATTCTGCAGAAATAAGGTCTCCAGATACGGCTCTCTCTGACCATGTGACTTTGGGCAAGTGGCTTACCCTCTTGGAGATCACTTCTCTCATCTGCAATATATGAATGTCAGTCTCTCTCTGCATCTCCTAAGAGACTTGTGAAGATCAAGTGAGATGATTAATGTGACAAGGGTTTGGGGAAAAATTAAAATGGCTATGCAGATGTAAAATATTTGCGGGCATTAACAAGGTCTCCATAGATAGAATAAATTAGAAGAAGAGGAAAGTTTCCCAGATGCTTTTAGCCAAAATTCCAGCTCCTGAGGAAAACAGCACCCCAGTAGGCTGCCTCTGCAGATCAGACTCGCAGCATAATTGCTCAAATCTCCTTTCTCCTGTGATTACAGTTAGAAATTAGCTTCCAAAGAAGGAACAATTCAAACAAAGAAAGGAAACAGAAAGGTCCTGTTTTCCTTTAAAGTTCTAGATTTCCAAACATGGCAGGTTTTCAAGAGCAATCTTGTCCTTCTAACATTTAGTCACATGTCTACGATCCTCAAAGGACAAATGAGGTCAAAGCAGCTGGTGATTGACAAGGAGAAGAGCCCTGTGCCTTGAATGTAAATTGCAAACTGATGTAAAGGAAATCAATAAATATATTTGTTTTGGTCTACAAAAATAGCTTCATGACATTTTTTGGGGGGAAAATGGCTGTTGAACAGGATGAATTTTGAATTGGATGAGGAAGTGGATAAGACACCCCCCCCAAAAAAAAAGTGCAAAGCAGAGAAAGTTTACTTATTCTTATAGACAAAAGCCGGGTCCCAGAGACCTGCACTTCGACTTGCGGATGGCGGTGACATGGAGCAGCTATCAAGGGAGGAGATTTTCACAACAGAGCTGGGAAAGTGTCTTGCCCGTACAGAGACATTACAGCTGGTAACAATAGAAACCCAGGTCTGATGACTGGGTCCATGGACTCCTGAACACTGACTTCCCCAACCTGGAGAGGCAAATCTCTTCTTACAAATGAAACAAAGTGTAAGAGAGAGGCTTGGAAGCTACTGTTCCTGCTTCAGGTAAGGCTAAAGGTTCAGGGGGGAACAGGAGGAAAAGAAAGACGCTGGGGGAAGGCAGTCCCACTCAGAGCATGAGCATTCCTGGCATGTGGCAGAGGCAATGTTTTTTGAACTTTTAAAAAATCAAGGTGAAATCCATATAAGAGTACTCATCTTAAAATATGCACATCAATGGAATTTAGTGTGTTTATGATACTTAGTTCTGTCTAGTTCCCAAACATTTCTGTCATCCCTAAAGGAGACATTATATTCATTGAGCATTTTTGTTGCCCCCCATCACACTAGGGGCTTATGAGATACTTTCTTTAAGCCTGTTTGCAAACTCTTCATGCAGTGTCAGACATAGCACTTAGATCTTTGGTAGCAAGAGTAAAGTTCTCAAGAGCGAAGAATCTCAAACAGGAGACTTTCACAGGAAACTCCTTGTGCCCAGTGCTATTATAGATCTACAAGGTCCACATCTCTAACAGAGGCAAACCAGACCTTTGGGAATAGTCTAGAGATATTTATAGGGAAACATTCACAGCACATTTATTGCTGTATGGAATTTGAGAGTAGGAGCATTTCTTTTGACCATGAACAAATTTTTAGGTGAATATAACCCTTTGATTAATGCTACTGTACTTTTCTCCTGTCCCTACCAGGCCAGTGCACTTGCTCAGTGAATGACTGAGGAATTCCTTGCTAGGAGAGGAGGTATGAAATTACTGAATACCAATTTACATGGTGGTAAGAATCTGCAGGGGAGTCATTTGTACCAGTTCAGAGTTTTGCCTCTGTGGACCAGTCTCTTAGTGTTTATGAGTCTTGTTGTTCTCATTTTTGTGGTACCTAGCCTACAATCATGGCACTCTGGGAGTCTGAGGCAGGAGGATCACAAGTCCAGCTTGGGCAATTTAGAGAGACTCTGTCTTAGAAAAGTCATAATTAATTTAAAATGGGTTAGGAATGTACCTAAATATGAAGGCCTTGAGTTCAATTCCCAGTACCCCCCCCCCCAGGATAATATTTCTTCTTTGAATCATGGAGTATTGCATGAGTCAATGATAGATGTAGTAGTGTGTTTAATACAGCTTAATATAGCTTCTCCTGTGCAAGAGACCTCTGCATCCTAAGGGAAAATAATTGTCCCTGTTGCGGAAATGAGACATAGGGCTAGGAGTCATGTGACCTTGTTGGGAAAGTAAGGAGGGGGTCTCAGCTACAGAAACAAAGCTACAGTATTAGGTAACATAGTATGGGATGGTTTCAAGCCAAGAAGCAGAAAGTGAGATGTTGACTGTGCTTCTCTCTCCCTGAGTCCCAGAGAGATATTCTGAAAAGCCTCTTCAAGCAGCTAGAGGCCAAAGCACAAAGCTGATGGGGTCTGTCCAAACAAACAACCCTGCCCTTGGGCCCATGTTCTCTTTCCAAGCTAAAATACTGACCTTTCTCTGCTAACCTCCTGCAGCAGGAATCTAAAGTCCCATGCAGGGACCGTCCCTGGGCATCTCAGAAGGGGTGTGAGAACCGAGTCTGTGTTAGACAGCAAGAGGCAGATTCCCAAATACTGCAAGGAGCTGTATTAAGACATGGAGTCACATTCCTCACCCTGCATGTCTGCATCCCCATGGGAGGCAGAACACATTTCTCCCGCTGTATGTCTGCCCCGGAATTCTTCCTACAGCAAGCTAAACAAACCGTTGACATGAATTCAACTGTTTCTGCTTCACTCAAACAGATTGTTTCCCGGGGCCATGGTGCTCCCTGAAACTTGCCATGTTGGGGAAAGAAAAATATTCTATTTTGGAGCTAGAAGGATTTAGTTGAAATCAGATCTAAAAGCGGAGGAAAACATACTGTAGGAAATCGTGGTGGCCATTATTGCTGTCCACTAAAAATGCAGAGTTATATTTTCCTCTCTTCTCTCTCGTTAGGTGCAGTTGGGTTTTTTTTGCCTTTGGTCAGCGCTGCGAGCAGAGGTGGGGATATGATGTGTATTCCGCGTTGCCTCCTACTCCTTGGATGCAGGGAATTCTTTTAGGGAAGCTTCAGGAAGATGTGAGAAAGACTGGCTGTCGTAATTGTCTCTCTGTGTAGCTACATTTGTCTGTACATCAGTTTATTTTTTTCTACTACTGCTTACTGTAACTTACGAAAGATTTTGTTTGACCTGACTCTAAATATTTGAAGACCCTGGAGGACATTGTGATATTTATCAAAGTAGAGAAAAATGACCAATGACTCTAAAGTGTTTTGTAGAAAAGGGTGCAAAACCTCAAAACCAAATGAGAAAATCCAGCCATTTACTGGAATCACCAAAGAGAATTACTTGAGGGAAATTTACTATCATTTTTTATGGTTTCAAATCACTTCTATAATTTAAAGTACCATTTCTTCTCGTCCTTTAAATTTTGCATTTCAACCTCTTTTCCAACTCAGTAACCACTCTACATAGGTCCCTTCACATTTACCCCATCACTTGCTCCTATAAATAACTCTCCTTTGAAATAGAAGTTACTATTTTAACTACATATTTTCCTATCAATTTTCTTATCTACTTTTCCAACGAGTCTGTGAGGTCAGCAGTGTATCACTTGTTATCTCTTTGCAGATGGGCACTGAGTCTGAGAGAGCCCACGGTCACACGGTGATGGAGAAAATTCTGGAAGGGAAAGCTGCAGGCTCAGCGAATTAGTAGAAAACACAAGAAGAACAAGTTAAAAAATGAAATGAGCTGTGGAAGAGGGCTGTGATTACGGGTAAATGCTTATTGTTCAAAGCATTTCCTTCAATGTGTTTGTAATAGCGGTTTAAAAATGAATAGTAACTGGATAGAGGAAATAGAAAATGCATTGGGACTGAGTGGCAAGTGGTCTTGTTTTTTAGATTTCTAATAAAGAACAGACCAGTTTCAGCTTGATTATTTCTGGAATTTAAGGTTTATATCCTAGTTAAATTTGTGCTTGTGAAGATGTCAGTTTTGAAAAAAAAAGTCAATAGCAAGAATATATAGACTACTGCCTATATCCCAGATGCTGGACAAGGCATTGTAAGTAGTTTTTTTTTTTATTGTTTTCTCCACAGCAATTTGGTGATTTAGGTATGGGCATTTATTCTGTTTTACAAATGAGGACAGTGAGGCTCAGAGAAGTTAAGTTCTTGCAGCTACATGGTGAGAAAATGTAAGAACCAGGACTGGATCCGGCCTGGTGACTTCAGTGTTGATGCTTAAAATCACTGCACAGCCTGTTATATTTGCCATTGTCAGCTAAGTCTGAAGACATAAAGCTTATACTTTTCTATGGGGTATGGATCTGTCCCTCCCCCTTACACCTACATTATGCTCTTCTCACAACTGCTTAATTTTTTCGCACTCAACATGAAAAGTGTCATCTTCAATGCCGCATCCTATCGATTAGCAGTGTCTGTCTGCAGTGTGGTATTGATAAGAATTCCGAGGTTACAGGAAATACTGCCAGGATTGATTTGCAATGTCTGCCATGGGAACAGGAGAGAACACTGGTAGCCAAGTGCACCAGGCAATGTGCTTGGCAGTCCTCAAAGGTGATTGAAAGGAAGTGTGTGTGTCAGGCAGAGGGCCACTGCATTATAAGGTCTGCAAGCCATGGAATGGAAATGGAAACTGTTTTAACCCCAAACCACTTAAAAGTGATGTGGGGAGAAATGATGAATCTCAGTGAGTGATAAGGCTTGACTCATAATTCCATTGCTCCTGCCCTTGCATAGCATCGAGATCATTCTCTTTTTCTCTGTCAGGTTGATTTACTTACCCAGCAAATATCAAGACTCTTCCTCACACCAGACATTAGTCTAAGTAATGAAAAAGATGCAGATAATAAGATGGACAAAAATCTCTGCTCTCATGGAGTTTATATTCTAGTGGGGAGAGACATGATAAAGTAGTAAAAAACCAAACTAATATTTCAGTGTTAAGTGCTGTGAACAAGTGCTGCGAATCTGGAGACCCAGTGTAATGAGGCAGGGCGGGGTGGACGCTGGGTAGGAGACAGTGCGAGGGCCTGGCTGGCTTGTCAACTCTGCAGTGGTGCTGACCTGTTTGCACCTTCAGGCTCTCGGTGGTAGTCAGTTGTACACACATGTGAGCAGCTCTGTACAGTGATACTTTGGTCTAAAGACCCACGTTGGCCTGTGCTCTTTGAGTTGCTGGTTAGAGTCGCACTCCTGCATGTGCCCATCTCTGCCCGTGTTATTTTCTCATCTGGAGCATTTTTGCACCTTTCTACTTCAGGAGCAAGATCTGTTGTCCTTTGAGATCTAAATTGAGTTATCCTCAACCCCAGGCAGAGTTAGGTATCTCTTCCCATGATTGCTGTGTCCCCAAATTTTGTTTTTTAGCTTTGCTTTCCCCAAGAGTCAGTGACTAAGCTTCCTTTGTAGCCCCATGTCTAAGCAGACTTGGTACATGGTAGGAACTTATCTCCAGAATGGAAGAGAGGTTAGATAGATCAGTGCATCTGTGGACCTCACCTTTGGTCTCTGCTTGGTCTTCCATGGATTGGACTTCAGCTCACTGAGTTACTTTTTTCATCAGTAAGACAAAGATAAAAACACCCAATTAAAAGATTGCTTTTGAAGATTGAAAGAGATGAGTCATGTAAAGCCATTTGTCAAATACCTGTCCTAAAGTTGTCGCTCAATTAATGGTAGTAATTAGTAAAAAGTCTCAAACCCAGTAGTAAATCATTTGAAGAGCAGTAGTGTAGCTGCTGGCAGGTAATGAAATATGGATGAAGGGAAGGATGGGCATGTGGCTCTGCTTTATGGTTATGCTTGACTTGGAACAACTACTCTCTTCTGCAGGTCTTTGGTTTCTTGTTCTCAACTATGAGCTACCTATCACCCCTTCTGTCTCTAACGTTTGCCTTAGGTACGTCCTTAGGCCTTAAAAGTCAGTCTTCTTAACTGAAACTGGCTAGAAACAGAATATACTGGGTCACTTAACTGAGAATCCAGGAATTTTAGGCTCAGACCTGGCTGCATCCCTAACTTTTTCTTCTCTTCCTTGGCCTGTGCTGCTAGAGGCACAGTAGAGTAAAATGGCAGAGATCCAGGATCCAGATTGTGTGGTTTTAAATTGTGTTTTATGGTAATAAAGATTATAAGTATAAAATTTATGAGGACAAAATGGATTAATACATGTAAACTACTTAGAATTGTTCTTGGGGATATAAGCAACACTCAGTAAGTGTCATCTATCATCAATCTCACTACCATGACTTGGGTTTTCTCACTTCGGTTTGCAGATAAGATCTCTGCAAGTGATAAAATGGCTGCCGGCAGCCATCTTCCCACAACCTTTAAGCTTAGCATCCACAACAAAGATTTCTTTTTGCATTCAAATGTCAATTGTGGGATACTCCAACGAGTCTTATGTGGTTCCATGGCCAAAATTGAACCAGTCACTGAAGAAGAAGGATACACAGGTTTACCATTTTGGGTCATAGCTTGATGTCTCTACCCAGATCTCAGAGGATGAAAGAATTCTCTTGAAGTAAAAAGGAGACTGAATAGAATTTCTTAAAATGGAGGAGGGTTACTACTAATAAAAGGTCTTTCTTAAGAGTTCTCAACCTCTTGCTGTCGTATAAGCTGGTCTTTGAATCTTTAAGAATAGCCTCAATTTGGATTCCATAGGCCCATAAATTGTAGCAGAGAAGTGGGATTTATTCTAGGATAGATTATAACATGCAAACTGGACTGGAATGAACAAATGTGATAATGCATAATCCGCCTTATGTCTAGGGGGTAAATGGGCACTTGGTTCATCTACTTAGACACCTAGATGCCTGGACACCTAGAAAGAAGCTCTTATTTATCAGAACTAAGATAAATTTTTTTGACAAAGACAACATAAAAGAATGAGCTATAAATTGTCAAACATTTTAGGAGTTCTCCATTTTATCTCTAGTTCAAAAGCAGGAAAGACTTTGCAGACACGGTGTATGGAATTATCTGCTCCAGCCCCTGATGAATATAAATGTCTGGGGTTTTGTTTATAGTTGTTTAGTCTTTGGAACTAATGTAATAACTGTATCTAGGTGTATATGGTTTTATGACTTGGATAATTACCCAGTATCGGCTTCCTTCTGGAATGGCAAAAACATCTTCCTGATCCCAGAAATGCCACCAACTGGTGAACTTGGCCCCTCAATTCTCCTGTATGCAGTGTGACACGTGGGTTGGGTGCAAATGGTTTGAAAGAGAAGTGAGGTCTGGAGTTTCTGCTATGTTCTCACTGCTGTTTGCAATCCAAGGAAGAGCATTTTTCCCTAAAAATATTGCTGTTACATGAGGATTGTTAAAGAAATGTCCCCACCATCTCTGTCCCATTGGTGTGTATCACTTTTACTGTAAGAAATATCTTTTTCATTATCCACATAGCCATCAAAGAGTATTTTTGTTACTTTCAAGTTGAGAGCCATATTCATTCAATGTGTATTGATCATCTTTTATGTGCCAGACAAGTGGAAAATGATTATACCTGTAATGAAAACTTAGATTCTGTTTGCCAGAGTTCACAGGCTGATAAAGGAGACCAGACATGGCTATAATTTGAATCTTGATTTGTACCCTTGAAAGGTCCAGGTGTTAAAGGGTTGGTCTCCAATATGGTACTGTTGGGATGGAGTGGGAGCTTTAGGAGGTGAACCCCTACTGGGAAGTCCCTGGGTTACTGGGGTGTCCTCAAATGGGATCCCAGCTCCTCCTACTTTCTGTCATTGGCTTCCTGTCTATGAGGTGAGCAGCTTCCCCCATCACACTTCCACCTGGTTGTGTTGTCTCTCTAGAGGGTCAAAACAATGGAGCCAACTGATTTGAGACTGAAATCTACACAGCTGTGAGCCAAAGCCACTTTTCTTCTTTACAAATTGAGTATCTCAGGTATCCGTAGTAAAGAGAAGTTGATTAACAAGGGCAAATAAGCAGTGACCAAAGAGTGTGATGGACCATATACAGACCAGGTGTGGTCAGACCCCTGGGGCCCCCTGCCTGACAGTGAGACTCTTCTTCACACTGCTGCTTGTTCAGCATTCATCTGGGGAAGATGCTGAGCTCTGGGTGGAATGGGAACGGGAAGGAAGCATGACGGAGGATGGAATGAAGATGCCTAGTTTTGCACCTTGAGAAATGTCTTGGAAATTCTGATCTGGAATCAGGGAGACTAACCAGGAAGCCCCTACTGTCATCGAGATGAGGATTTTGTGTCTTAAGCCAAAGGAAATGAACTGATAGGAGAGGAAAAGAGAGGTTAACTCGACAAGACTCAGGGATGTGGAAAGAAGAGATATGAAGGTGCCTGTTTAACATCATTGATCAGGTGTTTGGGTGGGCACCATTCAGAGGGATGCAAATACATGAGGAGGAGCAGGCTGGGAAGAGTGGAGCACGGAGGAGAGCTGAAGCCATCGAGGCGATCCACCGTCACATGGCACCTCCTGTTCTTTTTTCCAGAAGACCCTGGTGACAGCACTGCTCAAAGGATGTTAAGTGAACTCTGGCCATTTCTATTTGTTTGCAAGGAAGTCTGAAGATAACTGTTTTGTAAACAAAACACACTCTTCTTCGCTTTTAGATCACTAAGTGTTTCTTGCTCTTTTTTTCCCCTCATTTCATTTCCTTTTTTTCTTCTTTTTTTTTCCTTCTTTTAGTCTCAGAGATTGAACCAATGTCTATGCACTGAACAATGTTCCCAGATTCCTTTCTCATTTTTTTATTTAGAGCCAGAGTCTCGCTAAATTTCCCAGGCAGGACTTGAACTTGCAATCTTCCTAGCTCAGTCTCACAGAATACTGATATTATAGATGTGTGTTACTATGCCTGGTCAAAGCATTTTTTAGGTACATATACAAGCTGGTGAGTCAGGAACAAGACCCTCACAATGTGTTTGCAATATTTCCAAGCCCAGGAAAAAGTCTGCACAGCATTTTAGTGATCAACATGATCAGCTCAAATAACCAGTTTGTCATGGAGTAATTTGTGTAAATTACAGTACGGAAACTATTTTCTATCATCTACATGATTTAGTGAAAGCATTTTCTTCTATTATTTAATCCCTTGGGCTTTAGGGAATGATCTTACAGTGATCTAATACAGCAGAAACCATTTTATTTACAGGATTTATTAGAAATCACATTTACTGAGTTTTTCCTTGGCCTAGAGGCCAACATAATGGATGAAAAAAGCAGATTTGGACACAGACTTAACAATATAGAATTAAAATTGCTCACATTCCCAAGGCTTTTAAAGATTCATGCATTAATTTTTAATTTGAGCATTAAAATCGGCCATAAAAATAGATGATAAATCAGTAGCTCCCAAGTGTTATGGGTGTCATGTATCTTTGAGAACCTTATAGAAACTATGGAACCTATTCCACAAGAATCCACATGTGTGTACATGTTGTACGCAGCACAGCAATGCATTTGGGCTTCCAGTGTCCATCTGTGGGCTCTAGTTCAGAGGCACACACTGCGACTTGCGTGTCTTTTCATTCCCATTATTTTTCCTCATTTTAGTGTTTGGCTAGGAAGATAATGAGCAATGTGGCTCTGTTGGTGTATACACAATACATACTTCTTAGTACACAGCAGCCTAAATGATCAAAACACAACTGAGAAGCCAGAAGGGAGCAACATATGAGGCTGCAGGAAGACCTCACACCAGAGCTGATGCATTTGATGCTGAGTCTCATCGGTGCTCAGAAGGAACCTGTTATCTCATCTTTAACAAAATTCTATGCTCAGATACTTGCTTTCCTAGCCACCAGCAAAATGGAAGACAGCAGATGGCCTGATGTACACAGGTGCCTCGATCATCACATGAGCTTGCTGAGAACTTAACAGCAAGGAAGCAGGAAAAAAAATCCCCCAAGGTATTTCTTGGGTATCTGCTCTAAGCCTGACTTTGAACTAGGCTCTATGTGTAGGAAGATGAATAATTTCACAGTGTGGTTAAGTGATGGGAAGTGATGAAAAAGAAATAAATAATCACAGTGCAACATGGTAAATGTTGCAGTAAAGATTTGCGCAAATTGCTGCATTTAGAACAAAGGAACAAAGATCAGGCTCTGCCTTTTCAGCTGAGGAAGACTTTAGAAATAAGTGAGCAGCTGGACTGGCTCTTAAAGGATCAGAATGGACCAGAGAGTCACAGGAATGAGTAAATTTCAGGCCAAATGTGTATAGACAGGTGTGTGCGGGCAGGTGTGGGTAGACAGGGGAAGCAGGGTGGAGGTGACTGGCGTGAAGGGAGAGCTGTGGATAGGAGGTAAGGGTGAGACTGAAGTCTTGCTATTAAAATAGATTTATGTCACTATAAAACTATCATTAAATGCTATGACAAGGTGTTTGGACCTTTCCTGATAGACAATGAGGAGCCAATGGTGTCTACTCACACAGCAGGAACTGAGGAAATCTGATTTGGTTTATGAAAGTGTACTCTATCAGGAATTTGGAGGATGAACTACAGCTGCTACTGCCTGGTCTGGCCAAGAAGGCAGTTAGTAAAGAAGTGATGACAGTGGCCTGAGCCTGAGAGAAAGGTGTGGACGACCTTGCTGAAGAAGTTTTGGTGAAGACAAATAGAGAAAAAATGTTTTTGTGTATATTTATATGGGGGTGGGGCGGATTTTGTGTATATGTGAGAACCTGGTATGTATAATATGTATGCAGTTTGAAAAGATTTTTATGAAATAAAATCTTAAGGCCTTGGTGAGGGGCATGGAAAAATAAAAGGAAGGAAGCATGTGACAAATCAGTAATTGCATGTACATTAGTCAGCTTTCTGTTACTGTAACAAATACTTGGGGAGTAATTAGCTTGCAAAGGGAAAAGATTATTTGGGCTCACAGTTTTGAATGATTCAGTTCCTGGTCTCTTGGCTCTAAGAGGTTTCTGTGCATGGCCAGTTGACCTTGCTATTTTTAGACGTGATGACATGTTACCTCATGGTGGTAGAGCAAGATGGTCACTTCATGGGAGCTAGGAAGCAAAAGCAAGGCAAAGGAAGGTCTGTGACCCCACAGTCTCCTCTGAGGGCACCCTAAAGGCCTAAAACCTCCTACAGTTCCCACCTCCTAATCACTCCATTCCCTCCTAATTTCTCCAAACCAGGGATGAGTCCTTTAACACGTGGGCCTATGAGAGACATTCCAGATCCAAACTGCAGCAGGAAATATATTTATAACCACCCAGCCTACAGATTCAGATCATTTTCAGTTTAGATGATATATACAGAGATCTTTAGAAGATCTCATGTTAGCCTTTGAAATAGCTGGGAAGACTACCAAACTTATCAGAATCATATCCCTCATATCAGAATCACCTAAAGTTTTTTGTTAAAAACACAGATTCCTGGGAGCTTACTCCAGGTCTAATAGGTCTCTCTGGGTAGGAATCCAGGGAATTCTTTTAGTTTTAAGCAGCTGGTCATCTGATTCCCCTAAGCAGCCATGATGGGGAAGCACAATTTGCAGCAACTGCTAGTCAATTTTAAAAAGGATGTTTAAATGTCGAAAAGAGAAAAACACACATCATTTAAAGAATGCATCAGTTATTTATATTTTTATTACACAAAAAGGTAGGAGGCTTTTATTTGATACCATTTGGGGGGGTATCTTCTCAGAATAATTGCACATGGTTAAGAATAATTCATTGCATTTCTTTAAGCATAATCCTTAATTAAGTCTCTGCAGTATTTTACTCTCAGCCTAATGCTTTGATAAATAGGGATGAGTAACAGGCCAAACTGAGGCTAAAGAGGCTGGAGAAAATCATTAGCTGTGGCTCCTGTTTCCTTTTCTCCTTACCTCCTGCTCTAGGTGAGCTCATCCAGTCCTGTTGCTTAAATACCATCTATGCCGATGAGTCACAAATTTTTATCTTCAGTCTGGGCCTCTCATCTGCACTTCAGGTCATATATCCAACTGTCTCCCTGTCATCTCCACTTGGAGTCTAACACGAATCTCAATTTTAAAGAGGACAAAAAGTACTGAACTTTGAAGTCATCTACTCAACCTTCTCTTCCCCCAACTCCAGCCACCCCAACTGGGCAAAAGGCACGACCATTTGTCCAGTCACTGGCCAAAAGTCTGGGCGTAATCATTCATGTCCTATTTTTCCTTCTAGCCACCCCTCCAAATGTTTAATCATTTTTCTAAATCCCATCAGTTGTAGCTCTCACATGCATCTCAAATCTGCTTAAAAGTTTTCACCTCTACTAAAATGAACTTGATCCAAGCTATTACCATCTGAGTGGGCTGTTTCTCCCCTAAATCACCTTCACCACAGTGGCCAGAGTGCTCTTTAAAATTATACCATGTCATGTTCCTGCTTAAAAGCTTTCCAGTGTACTCGGAAGCACACCCCAATTCCTTCTGTGGGATGTAAGTTACAGAGTTCTGCTCGCTCATACAGGCCTGGTGTCTTTCCACCACAACCTTTCACCCACATGGCCTTTCCTCTGCGTCTTGTGCACTCATAGACCCACAAGGGCAGGAGGGAACTCAAACTCCTAAGGATAAACGGCACCTGGTACAGTGCTCGCTGCACAGTGAGGCCTTAGTAAACATCTGTTGGGTACAGGAAGCCAAGAAGGAAGGAAGACACGAAGGAAGGGAGGAGTTCTTCAAGCCAGGACACTTGGTAAAATGCATGAGCTGTGGCCGGCTCTTACTTTTGAACTCCATCTCCCTCTTGGGAGAGTTCCAGGGTGAATCACTTCTCTCCTTATCCCTCTGCTCCTTCTTTCACTCCTTCAGTGTTACGCTGTTTACTGAGTGTCCTTTTTGAGGTGGGTGCCATCCTGGGAAACTGACCTGACTGGGCACTTCAGATCATCCAGCCCTACAGGCTACAGGCTCTTTCCAGACCGCTGTTCTCCAGAGCCTTCTTTCCTCCCCTGTGCCCACTCTAGGCCAGGGGAAGATTCAAGTTTTGTGAAGTGAAATTGAGAGGCACAAAGCAATTAGCAAGCAAGCCAGTGGAGGCCCCTCTCGGCCTGCAGGGAGCCTTGCCGCTCTTTCCGGAGTCATTTCTGCGAAATACCCTCAGTGTAACTCCTCACCACTATTCCACTTCGGCAGATGAAAAGTAAGTAATTGGGCAGCCCTAAAGTTTAGCACCAGTGTTTCTTTCAAAGACCCACCTCCCCAAAGAGGAAAGCCCCTCCTCTGTCCCTCCTCTCCTCCAGACTGACTGGAACACCAGCCAAGAAGCCAAGAGCTGAGCAGTCATTAAAGATCATCAGCTAAAGAGCCCTTCACCAGGCGGATTATGTTTAATAGAGAGCAAGACTGTTCCTGCCGGCTCCTGTTAAGTTTCATCAAAACTGTGCCTAATTAAAAATCTTCAATTTAATTATGCTCCTCTGCACTACAGATTTTGATCAAATTGGTTTAATTTGGTGCAAGGAGAGATGTTGGCTTCACATGAGATGTGAACCCACCCTGGGCCTATGCCTGGTGTCCTCGAGCCTCTCTCGACCCTCTTGTACAAGCCAGATTGCCCTGGGATAGGTGACTTGCCTGTGGTTCAGGAAATTGGTGGTTGGTGCTCTGTGCACATCTTCAAGAGCTGTCCAGAAGCCACATGGAAGCTGACAGCTGTCTTCCACTGGCCTCCCCACTTCCAGCCTTCCGTTCCTGTTCTCCTTTTGAAATACCCCCAACTTGGGAAAAATCGCACCCAGTCTATCAGTAAAACATGTTACAGGATCGAAGCTCTGGCAAAGTGTTTCCCTCCAAAGAGAAATCTCAGCCTGTCAGTAACCCTGCTGAGAACTTTCCAAAGTTCTTGGTGCACACAACCCCACCAAGACCGAGTGCTCTCTGATCACCAGCTCTAGGCAGTCTCCCTTCCTTCCACCTCTGGACACTGGTTACTGCTAACACTTCCTGATTCTTCCTGGAACCCTTTACCCCATCCTACACAGTTTTAAGACCTGACAGATGCCCAGGCAGGGTGGCACCCTCTTGGCAACCAGATCTTTCCCGATGGTGCCACTCTCACCCAAAACTCCCTGCCTGGTGTTCCCCTCATTCTAAGGCTTCTCTGTTCATCAGCTGCCAGTCTCCTTGCAAAGCTAAATGGGGAGCTCCCTATACATGCCAGGGTCTTTTGTCCCTGTGAAACCATAGGCTGAATGCTACCTGCTGTGCTATTGAGTCAGTTTCACCCAAAGCTAATTTAAAATCTTGTTTGAATACTGTGGGGTAGGATGGAAAACTTGTATCTTCAAGACAGAACAGCAGACTTCAGACTGAAGCAGAGTTAAGGGCTGCAACCCCAGGCCCTTTGGGTCTCAGTCAGTTGTTTCTGTCTTGGTTAAACAGGTCTAAGTAGCCCTGGCAATGTGTTACCACTTGTGTGGGAATATTTGCTCTTCCAACCCCAAGGCTTTTGTTTAAGGTCTGGCCTTGTCCTCTGGGAAGGATCCTTAGATCTGGTTCGGCATATGTTTTCTCTTCAGGCTCTACTTCCAAATTGCCAGCTCTTGACTCATCACTTTCACCTGCACAGCCTGCTAACAGTGGCCTTGAAATTAGCTACTCATCACCTTCCAAGCCCACTTGCAGTGAGATGGAGTCCAGGAAGATTTGGTGTGCTACCCAAGACTTATGAGCAGAACAACCAGCTTCCCAGAGCTTGAAGTTGGTGCTTGTTTGGCAAGGTGACCATGACCAGACAGAAGTATCCAATGTGGGCAAAATTGAGAGAGGACCCAGGGCAAGGGATGATGTGGCATGAAACCAGAAGGGACTGAAATAAAATACCCAAAAGGCATCAGAGAACAGGCATTCAAACATTTATGCAGTGAATTAATTATAATAATATAATGGCTAAAACATTTATTATGAGCTTGCTCTGTGCTGAGCAGTGTGCTAAATGCTCTGCATGCATCACCAGGTTAATAATTGCAACAGCCTTGACAGGACCTTTTATTATTCCAATTTTATAGGTGGGGAACCCAACTTCAAAAAGGCTAAGTAATTCATGCAAAGTTTTTCTGCGGGTAAGTGGTGGAGCTGGGGTCTCACTCCAAAGCCTTGCTATTTCATTATGGTATTTTTCTTTCTCTTACTTTAAAAGCTGATATTATTAGTTCTTTTCCTTCTCCTCTGAGACTTCTCTAGCCCTGTACTCAGAACTCATGGAGGTTAGAAGCAGGGTCTCTGTTCTTGAAATTCCCCTTAATGACTCTGCCCTGGTGCTTTCTGTGTGGTAAATACTTAGTAAATCTTACTGCTGGTTAATAGAGGTGTTTGTAAATAGGCCAGTGTTGAGGAAATCAGTCTCTGTATCCAGCAGAGAACTCTTTGGAGAGAACCATGCAGTGGTCATCTTGTGAAACCAGTGAACTGTCAAGAGGCTGAATGTAATAGTCTCTTCTTGTCTACACCACTGTGTTGGGTTGCTTTGGGCCTCTTTTTTCACCTTGCTTCTTTTCATAGTTTATTGCCTGCTATTCTACAGGCCTCCAGGAAAGCTCTCCTAATTCCTCCAAGTTTGGATTAAACCTCCCCATAGAAATTTACACTTTTCCCACCATAGCGATTACCCCAGGATATTTCAATCACCTATTGATTTTTTAGCTTTCTCTAAAGCGATCATGTCTCATTAAGAACTGGTTTGCCTTCAACAAAATTCTTTACTCATGGTATAAATGTTGGGGAAAAATAAAGTTGTTGCATATATAATTGTTGAGTGAATGAACCAGCTGCAGGGAGAGCCCTGTCATCCAACTCCAAGTCAACATCAGGATTCCCAAAGTTTTCAAGGAGCAATGGAAGGCAGTGACTGCAAATTCCCAATTCAATGTTTTACCTTAGCCAGGTTTGGTATTATATTAGGATATAGCAAGGAGAAAGAATGATGAGGAGAAGCTGAAATAGGTAACCATGGGTCATGACCTCATCAAACAGATAGAGAGCCTTGTGGCTTGGAAAAGCTCAGGATCCTCTCAAACCTCAGATAGGATGGCGAACCATTCTATCTGCCTCTTGGGATTCTTGTAAAGATTCATGGAGGTGCAACAGAGCACAGTGCTTGGCACATAGTACATGGTTACACTACACTGTAATGCCATAAGGTATTATGTAACCCAGGTGAATGATGTGGGCCCCTCCCATTGCCATGGCTGACTCTGCAAATCAGGTGAACCTCCCTGGAAAGCTCAGAGAATAGCCCCTTCCCTCACTGCTGCCATGACTGAGGTGAATCACTCCAGAAGATCCAGAGACCAGCGGGAATGCCAGTGACAAGATAGGGTCCCAATTAGGGTACACAAGATGGACAGATGGGCTAGTGGTGAGAAAAGTCTGAAGCAACAACAAAAATACAAGCCAACAGGCTGTAAGTTAGGTGAACGAGCATAGTGCTTGGGGGCAAAGACACATGGAATAGAAGCAGGTGGGTAGGGCTGCCCTGCTCTCTCTCTCTCTCTCTCTCTCTCTCTCTCTTTCTCTGTCTCTGTCTCTGTCTCTCTGTCTCTGTCTCTCTCTCTGTCTCTCTCTCTGTCTCTCTCTCTCTCTCTCTCTCTCTCTCTCTCTCTCTCTCTCTCTCTCTCTCCTCTCTTTTCTAAATAGTTGGGGAGAAATCCAGCCACAGAAAACTAACCCCATCCGCCAAACCAGATACCAACTTCAGATAATCCCTCGCTTACTCTTTCATTCTTTCTCTTCTGACCTCTCCTCTAGTCTCCCAAAGTTTGTGTGATCATCTTTTGCCCTCCAGCCTCACTTGTACTTTCTTTTCACTTATCTTTGCTTTATCTACTATCCTTAAATCACCCCACCACAGAATAAAACCACCCTACAAAGGGAAAACACCTTAAATACCAGGTCCTAATTACAATCAGTTCTGTTGTATAATTGTAGATTTTGCTCCTATGGTTCAAGGTACAAAATTAATAGCCACCACAGTTTGTTAGTTTCTAATCGGTGCTTGATGCTATTGTTATTGCTAATTATACTACTTTAGCTTGGATGTCATATATGTTGTAAACAGTTGTTTCCCTTCTGTAACAACACTGCAAATCTCTGTGTAATAACCTCACCAAGGTCCAGCACCAAAGAACTGAGCCAAAATGTACCAATATCTCACTGTTTATTAACTGTGAAAGTAGGATCTTGGAACAGACACAAACCAAGAAACTCCTAATAACAGAAGGCATCCTTGACGAAAAGACTTTTCGTAGAGAGGACTTGATACTAGTGATATATCTGCCTACTACATAAAAACTTACAAAGATCAACAGAGGAAGCAAAATAAAAATCTTTGAAATAGAAAATGACAAGACATAGAAGCAAGATGCAATCTCAGATCTCCAGCCCACCTAGGACAAGTCCAGGAGACAAAGAGATAGAGGAAAATGGGAGACACACACCTGAAATTTCTCAAATGATAGCAATGAAAGTAAAGAAACAAATCCATGAGGCTATAGAAGAAATCAGATCAGAAATCTCTCAGGCAAAAAAGGAAATGTCAACATTCATAAAGGAATTGATTAGCAAACCCAGAGTAGAGGTAGAATAAAATAGATGATAGGAAAAAGATGGAAACCATGAATAATCAATATAGGAATTAAACAGAATTCATAAAATGGATTATTCAAACAGATATCCAGGAAATTAGACATTCTATTGAAAACTGGCAAAACCACTTGAATGAAACTGAAGATACACTTTCAAACATTGAAGACAGGATTGAGCTAGCAATTGTGAAAGGAAAGATATCTTAAAAATAACAAGAGATCAAGAAATAACAATTCAACAGCTGTAAGATGACACAAAGGAAAACAATGTAAGACTGATAGGGGTCAAGGAAAGAAAGCAAGAGTCAACATAAATGGCATAAAAGGACTATTTGAAGAAATAATAGCAGATAATTTCTCAAACATAAGAACAGAATCTGACATTCAGATAAATGAGGCATATAAACTGCAATTAGCCATGACCAAAATAAATCTATATCCATACATAAAAGAATTGAGATCTCAGAAATGCAGTATAAGAACAAAATATTAAAAGCTATTAGAGAAAAGAAACAGATCACCTATAAAGAAAAGCTCATCAGAATCATGGCAGATTTCTCAACATACACTCTCAAGAAAAGTTTGCAGTAAAGTATTTCAAGTCCTGAAAGAAAACAACTTTCAACCCAGACTGATGTATGTTGCAAAACTATCGTTCAGAATTAATGAAGAAATATGATACTTCTATGACAAAGAACAACTGAAGAAATTCATGATCATCAAGGCAACCCCACAAAGAATACTGAAGGATATTATAGGCAGAGATAAAAATTACCATAGTTCCAAGAATAACAGCACAAACAAAGCACCAGGCAAGGCAAACAATTAAATAGCAGGGGAAAAACAGGGAATCAACAACAAGAAAATAACATGACAAAGATAATCCAATGCATATCAGTTATCAACGTAAATAGCCTCAACTCAACAATGAAAAGAAGCAGATTGGAAGAATGGATTAAGAAACAAGATCCAACAATATGTTGTTTAATAGAAATGCATTTAACTCAAAAAGAAACTCATGGACTGAAAATCAAAGGGTGGAAAACAATACTTCATGTAACAGGAATCCAGAAAACAGCAGAAGCCACTCTTGGGTTTGCAGACAATGTAAACCTCAAACCAAGAATAATCAAAAGAGATAAAGAAGGTTATTACATACTTGTAAAGGGAAAAATTCAAGAGGAAAAGATAACAATCATAAATATGTAGGCACCAAATATGGGAGCACCTAACTAATATAAGGCAAATATTACTAAACATGAAAAATCAAATAATAGCAGAGTTGTAACAAGGGATCTTAATAAACCACTGTCCCAAAGAAACATATCGACTAGATAAAAAATCAGCAAAGAAATAACAGAGCTGAACCAAACCTGTGAACCAATGGACTTAGTAGATGTTTACAGTGTTCCACCCAACATCAGAATACACATTCTTCTCAGCACATGGGAAGTTCTCTAAAACAGACCATCTATTAGGTGGTAGAACAGGCTTAAGTAAATGCAAAGGAGTTGCAATTATCCCAAGCATATTATCTGATCATGGCACAGTGAAATTGGAAATTAATGACAAAAGAAATCACAAAAACTCTATAAACACATGGAAATTAAATAAGACATTCCTGAACAATCAGTGGGTCACAGATTAAATTGAAAAAGAGATTAAATAATATCTACAATGAAATGAAAATTCAGATACAACATACCAGAATCTGTGGGACACAATGAAAGCAGTCCTAATAGGGAAATTTATAATAGTGATTTCTTATATCAGGAAAACAGAATGAGCACAAATAAACAACCTAATGCTGTACCTCAGTCCTCTATAAAAGGAAGAGCAGATCAAGCCCAAAACCCCTAGAAGGGAAGAAATTATAAAGATCTGATCAGAAATTAATGCACTTGGCACTACAAAAACAATACAAATAATTAATGAATTGAACAACAGTTGGTTCTTTGAAAGAGTAAAACCAGGCTTCACTAGTCCCTCCCTAGAAGAAACAGCTATGAAAAACACAGTGAGTTTAGGTTGAAGCAGGCTAAGTTTGGAGAGCTAGGAAGAGCAGAAAGTTAAATAAATGAACCTGAACCTTAAGAGGCAAACTTGATTTATATTGAGATCTGTGAGCACTCAGCATTCAGGTATAGATGAGAGACAGTGTCAGTGGTTTAATTGAAGTACACTTTCATTTAAGGAAGGGTCAGGAAAATTGGAACTCAAAGACATGGGAAAGCACACAAGAGAGAGGGAGAGAGAAGGAGAGGGAGAGAGAGAGAGATAGAGAGAGAGAGAGAGAGAGAGAGAGAGAGAGAGAGAGACAGAGACAGAGACAGAGACAAGAAAGAGTAACCAGGAGATCTTGAGGCAACAAGAAGCCAAGAGGTTTGAATTTTTAAATTTCACCTGTACGTGAGATCATGTGGTACTGTATTTATCACTCTGTTCTTGGCTTTTTTCACTTAGCATAATGTCTTCTGTATCCATCCATGTCACAAACAACAGAATTTATTGGTTTTCAAAGGCTGAATAGTATTCTTTGGTATATCAAATGTGTTCTCTAAAACATATACTAAATATGTATTTAGTGCACTCGTCTGTCTCTGGACACATTGGCTGTTTCTTGGTTACTGTGAATGATGTTGCAGTATGGGAGCACAGATGTCTTTTCAGCGTACTAATTTTAATTCCTTTGGACATACACTTAGACGTGGAATTTCTGCATCATACAGAAATTCTATTTTTGATGTTTAGCAGGATCTCCATACTTCTTTACAATATAGGTATATTAATTTACAGTGCCACCAACAGTGTGCAAGAGTTTACATCCTTAGCTCTTTCAATTTTTTTTTTAAATTTTGAGATAAAGTCTAGCTAAAGTGCCCAGACTGGCCTCTAACCTGTGTCTCAGTCTCTTGAGTACCAAGGGTTGCAACCATGCACCACCATGATCAGCTCTCCCTGATCTTTTGATACTAGCTGATGTGAGAGATGTAGGGTAATATCTCATCATGTTTTAATTTGCATTTCTCTGAAGATTAGTTATATTGAACAGTTTTTCATGCACGTGTTAGCCAGTTGTATGTCTTCTTTTGAGAAATATGTATTCAGGTCTTTTGCCCTTAATGTTTTTAAGCAAGGTTGTTTTACTTTGTTAATGGGAGTTTGAATTCCTTGGATAAGTGCCTTATCCACCGTGTAGAATAATTGTTACCAGAGATTGGGAGGGGGAAGGGATTTGAAAAAGGTCAAATTGATCAATAGGTACAAAGTTTCCATTCAACAGGAGGAATAGCTTCTGCACCACAGAGCATGGTACCTATAGTTAATAATAAAGTATTATTGTATATTTCAATACAGCTAAAAGAGTGAATGGTAGAAGCTTTCATCACACACACACAAAACAATACTTGAGGTGGGCAGGTAAATTAAGTAATCTGATTCGACCATCCCACAATGAGCTTTGTATAAAAACATCACATTGTGTTACAAATATATCCAATTATTATTTATTGATTAGTTACAAATGAAATAAAACTCTGGACTGGGCATATAGCTTAGTGTTAGAGGGCTACCTTAGCATTCATGAGATCCTGGGTTTGATTCTTGACACCACCAAAGAAACTTAAAAAGCAAACAAATAAACAAACAAACCATGGTTTAGTTTTGTTTTAAGAAGCCAAGAGGGTAAAAAGGAGGAAATAAAAAGGTAAGGAGGCCCCTCCGGAAGCCTTCGTGACCTGCAGGTAAGAAGCAGAGCATATTCATAGACTGCAGTAGTTAAGGGTATCAGTGGCGACATTGGTGACAATTTCAGCAGAGAAACAGTGTTCAAGTCAGACAGGGACATGGGTGTTTGGCAGAGGAGTTGGTGAGGTAAATTGAGGCAAATGAGAAAGGCAGAAGCCATGAGAAATTTGAGGGTGGCCATGGTGATTTGGGTTATTGCTGGAAGCACTCTACACCATTATCCCTGTCTTGAATGTGCTTTATGTGACAGTCACTACATGCACACATAAGAAATTAAAGCAGTGTCCTGACTTCAGGAAGCTTGTGCTCCGAAGTGAGTTTCAAACTAACATCCGTGGCACCTTGAGTTCTAGAGATGCTACTCAGGTAGGTGACCAAAGGCAAGGCTGAGTTGTTGAGCTCTATGACTCCTAGCCCTCTGTGCATCACCCCTGTTATCTTTTTCATGGGCTTCCACATTTAAAATATTCTTCACCAAAAAAGCATTCTTTTGCTGAGGAGTCCCACAGTGTCCTGTGGTGTCCTACAGGGCTCCGCATCCTTGACTAAGAGTCAGCAAACTTTTATCTGTACAGGGCTGGAGAGTAAATATCTTTGACTTTGTAAGATACACAGTCCTTGTGAGTGTGGTGCTGTTACAGTAAAACTTTATTTGCAAAAATGGGTCATTGGCTGATCTCTGTTTCTGGATGTTGATGTAGTAGAGTATTTTTTACAGCAAATATTTCCCTGAGGTATGACATATCCCAAAAGAGTAGTCATGTTCTGGCTTTTAAAATTAGTGCATCCTTGAGAATGGGTATATGTACATAATACATTTTGCTTCTTTTTTGTAATCTACTTCCACACCCCTTCCCCTACCTCCCTCCTCCACCAATTTCCCTTTTCCCATTTTCATTCTTACTGATATTAATCTTAGCTCATGTTTATGGCATATAAAGTTGTTAGGTTTCTGTCCGTAGTATATGTTTATTCTACTTATTTTCTCTCCTCCTCCCTTAGCCCTCACCTTGGTCTCTGGTACCAGACCCATCCTTTGTTTCCTTCTATCCATCCTCTATTAATCTCTTTGTCTTTGCTTTACTCAACTGAGAGATACCATATACTATTTAGCCTGTTTGTTCAGTTAATTCATTCAACATTATCTTTTTCAAATGCATCATTTCCTATAAATGTCTTTTTTGTCCTTTTTATTTCCATTATATATACATACTATATTTTCTTTATGCACTCATCTGTTGATGGGTTTAACAGTCTGTTTCCAGGATTTAGCTATTATGAATTATGCTGCTATAAACATTGGTGTGCATATATTGCATTACTATGATGTCTCACGCTTTTTTGGGAAAGATACCTAGAAAGGGGATAACTGGGTTGTAGGGAATTTCTAATTTTAGTTCTTTGATAAATCTCCTTACTTATTTCCATGTTGGTTGTACTACTTTACATTCTCACAAACAGTGTAGGAGGGTTTTCATCAGAGCCTGGCCAGCATTTGTTATTTTTTAAATTCTATCCCAATTTTGCTTAATTCCTGGGTTCTGTCACCCTTAGTTTCTTGACTGAAATGTCTCCTTGGCTGAAATGTTGGTTATCTCCAAACCCTCCTGGAGACCATTAAATTATTCATTTCTTTAAGTGTAACTTTCATGTTTATCTTCTTAACCTATGGTTCATGTTGCTTTTCCTCTCAAATTAAAAAAAAAGTTTTTAAAAGTCATCTTTCAAATGAAGCAAAAACAGTCCTTTATTTTGGGTAAAGATTACTCCCATTATCAAAACACAGTCCTCAGGGATGAAGATTCTAATATCCTGAGTTCAATTTCACACCAAATATTAGGAAGAAAAAAACAAAACAAAACAAGGCTCCTTGGGCCAGTCTCCACACATAGGGAGGCTGCCAACTCACTGGAGAATGAATTGAAAACATTAAGATATCTATAATTGCTATCTTAGATCAGAGCCAAGTTAGAAACTCTCTGTAACTGGGTAATAAAGTAATGAAAATCCTACGGACCTTCCATATGCAGAAGGAAATACTCCATTGCTTTGTTTTTGCAAGTAACAAAAGGAAGATGTTAGAGTTGGGCTCTTCAATGTCCCTTGAACACACATGGGTTGAAGACTTGGTCCTCACTATGACCCTATTGAGGCAGTGCAGTCTTTAGGTGATAAACTTTAGTGTAAAGAAGTTAGGCTATTGGTACATGTCCATGAGGGAGATTTTGGAACCCCAGCATCTCTCTCTCCTCTCTCTCTCTTGCTGTCTGTCTGTCTGTCTGTCTCTTTCTGTCTTTCTCTCTCTCTTTCTCTCTGCTTGCTAGCTGTCATGAGATTAAACAATACTGCTCTACCTAGTGTGCTCCTGCCATGATGTTCTGCCTCTCCACTGGACCCAAAGCAAAGTCCAGGCATCACCTATTTAGAATCAGGGAGTCAGGGACAAAGACCTGCTAGCCTGGCTTGTGATGCTACACAGGCTGGGATGAGGGCTATTGTTGTAAAGTATCTTCTCCTTGGCCTGATGCATTTCACTGTCATTTCTCTATTGGAATTATCTAGGAATACCTTCATAAAAGTCAAAAAGTATCTGCTTAAAGACAAAAGCTGAGTGTTGAGAATGTCAGAACATGTACCAGAGAACTTCCTGTGGATTGCATTTGGGGAAAAGTGGTTTGAAGACTGGTAGGAAGAGAATACATTTTTTTTCATTGGTACTGGGGATCAAACTCATGCCCGTGTGCTTGCAAGGTAGGCATTTATGCTGCTGAACTAAATCCCCAGCCTGGGAATACATTTTGATGGAGGTAAAAAGTGGTAAAAGGCTTCAGAGGTGTAGTTGGACTGGCATGGAAGCTTGAGTAAAATGAGTAAATTGGATGAAGGAGAATGACAGCGAAGGAAAGAGAATCATGTGCCAACATGCTCTGTTCAAGGCCAACAGAAGTAGCAAAGAGACCTCTGAGATCATATTCAACCTTTATGCCCTCACCTCTGTTACTACCATGTCCAGTGATGTCTCCACTTTGACTAGTTAAGAAGGATCTCAGACATAATTATAATGGCAGTTTCCACCAACTCCTGCAGAGATGGTAAATTCAGGAAGAGGTTCCAGGGTATTCCTGTTGTACACACGTAGCTGCTAGTTCTGGAAACCACGTTGCCTTCTTGCTCATGCTCACCATGTGGAATTCTCCTTTTCAATATAACAGACTTAACGATACTTTCTTGGATGAGGGTCCTTGGATCTGGGGTTTCCAAATGTGAGTATGCCATCATTAAACTACAGGGGAAAATACTGTCTCTCCCTAAAAATGTTTTGTTTTCTAACATGTCTTAAGAAAGTATTTCACTGGATCCTCATGACCCAGTGAAGTAAGGAAAGCATGAACTGTAGTTCTTATTCTACACATGAAGGATAGAACCTTCCATTGACAGTTGCCCAAGGTCACATCTGTAATAAATGGCAGGGTGTCTTGGTTACTTTTTCATTGTTAAGACAAAATACCTGAAACCCACAACTTAAAGGAAAGATTTATTTCAGCTCATCAGTCTGCAGAGGTTTCAGTCCATAGTCAGCTGGCTCTGCCAGGTGGCATGATAGAGGGAAATGGCAGAGGAGAAAGAGCCCATGGCAGAGCAGGTAGACAGTAACAAGGAGCGAACGAAGCAGCAAGTATGTTTTCCTTCTCTCCCTTTGTAGTCTGTCCAGGCTATGAGCCTATCAGTGGTTCTACCCACACCCAGAATTACGTTAAACTCATTTAGTTACAGTATACTCTTAATTGTAATACCACACACCCTAGATCAGCCATCTCTGAACAGCCCTGTCTATGAGCATATGAACCCTTGGGGAGATAACTAGATACAACTGGACAGTCCAACAGCTCACTTGTTATCCTTTTTATTCATTTTCTGCTTTTGGCCCCACTTAAATAAAAAAAAAAACCCTTGTTGGCAGACAGAAGACTGAACAGGCCATTGGCTGACTTGGATGTCCATTGGCCTCAGAGACTTTTTTTTTTGTGGTAGTACTGGGGACTGAACTCAGGACCTTCACACTGAACTACATCCTCAGCCTGTCCCCACTTCCCCACGTTTTGCAAAAAAAAATTCTTGAAACAGAGTCTTGTTAAATTGCTAAATTACCCAGGCTAAGCTTGAACTTGAGATCCTTCTGCCTCTGCCTCAAAGCATGCTGGGATTATAGGCCTGTACCACCACCCCCAGTTTGGGCTCATGACTTTTAAACTCCAAATAATGCATTTTAGTGCAGTAGTTGTGGGTTAGAATCACCAAGATCTTTATTCACAAGGCAGATTCCCTGGCAACAGCCTAAAAGTGCTGAACTTTAGAACTTCTAAGGGTGGGGCCAGGGAGGCTGCAGTTTTATAAAACATTCTGCAAGTCATTCTGATGTTCAAAGGTTTGAGAGCCAGTGCAAGAAACTAAGCAAAGCAACCATGGGGACTGCCTAGTTCAAAGTGAACTCTCAACTATTCTTGGATTCATTACCCAGTGGATGGAATACTCAGCCTTTAGATTCTGCCCTCACTCCCATCCCTATTCCCAATTCTACATTTTCTTTCTTTTTCTCTCTTTGGTTCATTAGCAACGTCTCTTCAGGGAAAAGAAAGCCAACACAATTTAAGTTAGTCTTTCAATTTGGGAGTGCCTCTGATGACTTTATAAAGGAGACTGAAATTCTCTCCTCCCACCCCAAATCATGGATGGTCTACCAGAAACCTCAGAGTGTAAGGGTGTGGGTTTGAAGATGGATTTTTTAAAAATCCTGACTTGAACAAACTGCAGTAGATGCTTCAAACACACACCTGGCTATTGCTCATTCTGTGAGTTTTCTGCATGGAAAAGAGCAACCCGTTCTCAAAATAGAATCCAGAGATACAAAGGAATCAGCAATAGTTTCACGTATTTGTACACAATTCACTGTGGCTTTTGGTATTTTTATTACCAATCAGAAGAAGCTTGTCACCGTCAGCCATCTGTTTGAGTCACTGCCTGGCTGCAGTGGCTGTGGCTTCAGTGAAGGAACACGAGAATCAAAGCCCTGTCTCTGGGAAGAGTCACAGAGCAGGGAGCTGACTGTGACCTGTGAATGACAAACTTTAGCATCCTGAAAGACCCAGTCATATTCCTACGTCAAGAAAACTCACCTACATGCTTAGATTCTTCAAGAAAACAAGTGACTGTGACATCAGGTGGAAGCTATTATATTTGTTCTTGTGGAGATGTTCAGTATTTCAAAGTGGTCTCTGCGGTCCCATCAAATCACAGAATCCCTGCAGTGCCCTGTCCTTGCTGATTTTGCACATTCTAATACAGGCTTTTGAAAGGAAAAAAAATGCGAGCGAGCTCCATGGGATTTTCCCCCAGAGTCAAAGAAATCTTGATGCTTATTATTGGCCTTGCATGCAAGAAATCCTTTTTTCTTATTCTTTATAAAATAAGTGAACACAAGTCTTTCATGCAGCTAGAAATTTTCTGCATCTGAGGTTACTGCTTGATTACCAAACTTACAGTGTATTTTAAACTCTTTATTACACATAATACCAACACCAGAGGTTAAAAAGCCAAATGTCTCTGAAAGACTTTGCTTTCTGCTCCTGAGACATCTGATGTTACAGGCTCATTCAGAACCACATGCTGCATCAGTGAAAATCTATAGCCTAAAATAAAGGATGTCACAAAACAGTATTTTAAGCAAATTATAATTCGTCTGCACCAAGAGCTGGGGATCACTAAGGAAGACAGACTAAGGAAAAGTATTTGGTGATCTGGAAACAATGGTAGTTAGGCTGAGAGAGGAAAGATAAAGTAGTGAATGTGTCTGTGATGGGTAAAGCAGAAGAAAAAATGGTCAGTGTTGACAAGAGAGTCATCAAGCTCTTGAAAATATGAAGTCTGCCATTGGAGAGAACAGCCATGGTATCTGAGGGTCTTAGTCAGTCCTGCGAACGTTACTTGGTTTTCATACTGGGTAAATCAAGGGCAAAATAGGTGAGGAAATGCACAGTTATTTCTCTAGAAAACTATCCTGGACTTGTGGGAAGAAGTCAAGGAACAAGCAGAGGATAGATCCACTTCAGGGAAATGGCCCGCCTTGCACTAAGACAACACACCAAGCTTGGAACCAGGCACAGAGTTTGAATTTTAAGATAGCTCGGTGTATACCAGCAAGTGGAGCTGGGATTCCTGTGTGCCCTCAGGCAGCCACAAGCAGGGGTGAACAGGAGCTCTCCCACTTTGTATGGCCGGATCCCTGAAACAACTATATAGCCAAAGTCTTCTATTTATTTTTCTTTGGAGATAAATAATTCCAAAGTCTATTCCAAGTCCACAGCCAGATTTAATCTTTTTTTTATTACTATTATTTCTTTGTGGTACTCATCTAGAAGTAAAAGATTAGAAGTGCAAAATATCAACTCTGCAATTTTAACTATTTTTAAAGGAAGATAAAATAAATGTCAAGTCCAGCAAGGTCATGTGCCCTTCAGCAAATAATTGTCTCCACGAGCCTCTTTTTATGTATTGGAACTGAAGTGGATTGTTAATGCCTTTCATTTAGAGGAGGACTTGCGGCTCTGCCACATTATATGGTTTAGAGTCCAAAGCCTCCCCTCTAGGTATTAGTCACCCTTTCTGGGTAATCATCCAAAAATAGCATGGCCTTTCCAGCCACCCTTTGTAGAATGCTGAAAGTGGGATGCTGGAGATGCCTTCTGTGTCCACTTCATTGATTCTCTCTGGCACTATTTCTCTTCAAATTTTCATGTTTTGGAAGAGGGAAAAAACTTTTTATAAAGGTTAAGAAAATTGAATTGTTTTTTAACTTGTGTCTTGATCAGGACTCTCTGGTTTTGTGTAGACAGAAACCCATTCAGATAAAAATAAAACAAAGGCACTTTATTGTAGGGGTACAGTGATGGAACCCTAGCAAGAAAGTGCAAATGGGTCACCTGGTTTCTGTGGCTTAGCAGATAGAAAACCATTGGAAACCAACATTACTATCCATGGCGTACCACATCCTCTTGCATCTGTACCTACAACTATAGCTGCAATATAAGATTCATCCTCTTCCTTTAACTGGATTTTTTCACTGATATGCCAAAGATGGCTGTTCTGTACTCTTCAGGTTCAAGTAGTCATCAACATAATTGTAAATCCCCTGTGGAGTAAATATGATTGGCTACAGTTGGTATCAGTGTCTGCCTCTGTTCTTGTAACTATGACAAAGGAACAGAATCATGTAATGTAACAATAGCTGCCAGTATCCTTCTGTGGATTGATTATGCTATGGTATTCAAGAATAGGGATCTAAAAAGTAGGCAGATCCCTCAAAATGTAACTACTATGTACTATTACTAATTTCTGTCATTCAAAGGAAGATGTTAATACTTGCTTGTGCCTACTAAATTCTAGTAAGCCATCATTTCATGCACTGACTCATGCATCTTAGGTTGTTCAGAGTATCCTTGGCCCTACTCATTAAAAACAATATTATGCTGCTTCCATATTGTGACAACTGAAAACACCTCCACACTTTGGCAAATGTGCTGTGTACAGGTACAAAGTTGCTCCCTAATAGAAGGCACTACATTGAGCAACATGAACTCACAAAGAGGGGCATCAAAAATAGACGGGGAGATCTAGAAAGGTGCTTAGAGGAGATACACAGGATCAGAATGTTTTGAAAATGGGAGAGAACTTTTCTAGAAGAAGAAAGGCTGGCAGGTTTGGATTGGCAGAGTGAACCTAGGTTTTCTCATTCATAATCCCATGTTTTGTTCACTGTATCACCGTTTTCATCCTTCAAAGTTCTGCTACATATTTGATGGATAGATCACCGTGGTCAGTGATTTATGGCCTTCTGTTGGAGATTTGGAAAGAAACCTCCTGAACTGAATCCTAATTCTACCACTTTCCAGCAGTTTGTCCATCAGTTATATAACCATGTTAAAAATTTGGATTGCTAATTTGTGGAACCAAGGAGATCATACTAGGAATCACATCACTATAAAGAGATTCATTAAGGAAATAGTATATCTAAGGCTCGTTGGACACTTTTTATCTTCTAACAAGTGATCTATAAGTGCTACATACTTAAAAAACTATTTCTCCAAAAATTTTATCCATAGAATTAAGTTTTCATTCTGAGAAACACATTCAGAAAGCTCTCTGGGAGATCTGAGCCACCCACCTACCCCATCTAACTTTACTTGCCTGTAACACGGAGAACCTTTCTGACTGCCTGGACTATTATAAGGATGAGACAGGATAGACTGAGCAAAATGGCTCAGGAAACACTGCATCACATTGGTGCAATGCCACGAGGAACCTTCCTTAGCTCCGTCCCTGCTAATGTAACCCAGATTTTGTTAAAGAATCCCCGTTTCCTGCCTCAGTAGCTAGATCACAGTTGTTTTAAGCCAATTTTGACTCTCTTTCACTTTTAATAATAAGCCCTCTTCCTGGCTTCACTTCTTTCTAGAGTCATCTATAAGCCCTAGTTCCAGTGAGCACATATGGAGAAATCTCCTAGGTAGCCTTTGGGGAAATTGTTTCCTTATAACAGATACAAGTGGATGAAAAGCATTTCCTCTTAATACCCCTTTCTTCCTTCTTCTTTCTTCCTGTCTTGACCCTTCGGCCTTCTGTCACAGACCTATCAGCCTGCTGGTGTGGACTTGCACAAGACACCAGGGTGAACTCCAGACCTTGAATTGAATCCTTCAGCCTCCAGTGTGTAGACACCCTCTGCACGCTTCCTCATCGGACTCTGTGAATCTTCTTGTTTCTGTATATCTCGTGTTATATCTGTTCTCTGTAGTAAAACCTTGACATTTTATATCTAGAGATGTGGTTTCCATTTTATGATAGTGAGGCAATGAGCACACGGACAGTACTGAGTTAAGGATAATGGAAAAGGTGAAAAGGGTTTACGTTTTAGTGCCTTTGAGCCAATGAACTAGCTTCGGAACTACTTACCTACCTGCAGACTTCTCGTTAGGTTAGATCAATAAGTTGCTTTATCTTCTTAGCTACTGTTCATCTGGTGTTCTGTAACTTATTGACAAAAGCATCCTGGGTGATGCCACACCACCATCAGAGCGAGGTACTATATTCCTTTCCTGATTTCAAGGAAAAATTACTTTCAAGCCAAAGTTGGGAATATCTGCAGATTATGGCTGGACAATTGTGAGTTCTTGACAGAGTGTTTAAAAACTCTTAAAAGTACCTAACATATGTAGCTATAAAGGAAAGAATACTACATTCCACCCCCACCCCCCACCTCCCACCCCACGTGAGCAAGACTGGAAAACCAAAACAATTTCCTTTTGTCTTTTTTTTTGTCTATGCACCATTTATGCTCTTTCTCTGTGACTTTCTGAGGCCAAGGGCAATTGTGGAAAATGACATATATATTCTAATTGCCGTTTTCCTCTGCATGTTTCAGAAAAGTTTTGCTTCTATGGGTTTTTTTCTGTTGTTGCTTTGGTTTTTGAGCTGGGGATTGAACTCAGGGTCTTGTGCATGGTAGGCAAGTGCTCTTCCACTGAGCTGCACCTCCTGGTCCTCCACTAATGCTTCTTAATGCAGCTGACTTCTCAAGGTGCGTGCTTCAGGTGTGAGGTGTTGTTACAGGGAGGTCTCCTCTCTTGGGAAATGTATTTGTCAATCAGAGGTGGGGTGGGACTCCAGAGAAAATAGAAAGTTTCTTTGTTTTGGCTAAAAGATTTTGGCCTCTTTGGATTCTTTTCCTGGATGTGATTTATATAGCTTGAATATCAAGGTAACACTGGCCTATAAAGAGGATTGGGATATGTTTCCCTTTCTTCTGTTTGAAGTTTTTAGAGAGTTGATAAAATTCTTTATATATTTAGTAGAGTTCAACAGTGAAGCCAGCTAGGTCTCAGTTTATCTTTGTGGGTAGTTTTTGCTTCTTTGTTCTTAATTTTTAATTCAATCTCTCTTCTTGTTATAGGTCTACTCAGATGGTCTAATTCTTGATTTAGTTCTAGTCATTTCAGTTTTTCTAGAAATATACCCATTTCATTGAATTTGTCTGACTTATTGGCATATAGTATTCATAGTATTCCTTTATAATCCTTTTTTATTTCTCTAAAGTTAATAATGACATCCACTGTCTTTCATTTCTGACTCTAGTAATGCACTTTTTTTTAAATCAACCTAGATAACATTTAGAAAGTTTTCTGATATTTTCACATAACTTGTTTTTGAGTTTATTGTTTTTCAATGTTATTTTTCTGTTCTTCAGTTCATTAATTTCCACTCTAATCTTTAATAGGTTCTTCCTTCTGTTTTTTTTTCTTGTAGACTTACTTTGCTCTTCTTTTTTATAATGTCTTAAGGGTAGAAAGCTAGTTTATTAAGTTGAGATTTTTCTTCTTTCAGTGTAGGCATTTGCAACTTTAAATTGTTCTCCTTGGGTGTATCTTATAGGTTGTCATTGATAGAACTGTGGGGGACCAGCGGTGGCTGAAAAGATAAATGACCTTTATTTTGAGAATGTGGGGAGAGACACCCCCAATCCCCTGGGGCGTGGTATCTCTCCCCGAGGTTGGCAATCTCTCCGTGGAACACATGGAGTGGAGGCATATAAGTAGCCTAGGTTTGGGGTAGAACCTAACGGGGCATTAGGGATGCACAGGTAGCCCCATTGGTCTTTGTTTGGCACCATAGGTAAATTCCTAGGGATGGGGGAGTTGGGAGCTCCTTGGTTCCTCCTGAGGTTTTACCGGCTACAATGTCCTGTCTGGGCCAAAACTCTTTCATATCCCATCTTATGATTATTATTATGAAAAGGGGTGAAAATTTCTCTTTTTAACTGCTTCCCGCTGGAAGAGGGCGCTATACTGGGGTCTAGGGGAGTCGACGGGATGAAGGTTGATGCCCAAGTAGAAGCTGGTGCCAGGTGTTTTAGCCAGGACGACTTCACTGGTGAATGCATGTATGTTAGACTGGAAAAACAAAGGGACAAGATGTTATGAGGAGGCATGGCACTGTCATATTTAAGGACCCAAGTGAGGTAGAAGGAAAGGTACTTTTGATTTAGACATGTCATTATATCAGGACCACGTTGAGGTAGAATCATTGTCACGGTGAGGTAGAATTCTGAAAAATAAATGTGGGGTTAGGAGGAGTGAAGTTATGAGAGCATAAAAGCATAAAAGTTAAGAGAGTAGGTGGGTAAAACTTGTCTCTGGTATGTATGACGTTGGAGTCTTTAGGAAATACTGTTAAGAGTCCTGCTGTAAAAAGAATAAGAAATTAGAAACCAAATTGGATAACAAAACATGACAGCCTGAGAGTTGTGGCTTTGGGGCCTTCATAAGGCAGAGATGAGTAGGCAACAGGATGGTTAGATCTAAGCTGGAAGGGCACCGCTTAGCCTGAGTGATGTGAAACCAGGGTGGCAATCTAGCAACATGGATCACTGTTGAGGTTGCCAAGAATATCAGGTATGGGTTACTGTAACCTGGTTGTAGTCCTTGGAATGATTTGCTGTAACAGGACTTTAGCAAGTATATCAGCAGTTTTTCTGGTTGTAGGAAAGGCTTTTATGTATCCTGAAAAAGTATAAATAAACTGAGAAGGCAAAATTTATCTGTCAATCTTGACCAGGGTTTTCTGAGAAACTGGTGAATAAGAAAGGAAGGAGGTGGTCTTATATCACTGTGAAGAGGTTTGCTAGCAATAACAGGTGTAAGCTGTTGAGGCCTCAGTGTGTCTAAGTCAGGCTGTATAAACACAAGGGAATAAAAAGCATTTTAAGATTTAGGACTGAAGAGTGAGTGGTGGAAGAAAGATTTGGCACCACTGGGTGGACTGGGAAGCAGCAGTCCGGGACCTGCACGAAATAGACCCTGTTTGTAAATGGCACAGGTTGACCTTTAATACCCCCTAGAGATTGAGGACTTACTATAGAGGCCTAAAAACTCAGGACGAACTCTGTACATATGGCCTTTATGTCCACACGTATAGAGAATGTCCTACCTGAGACTTTTAGTGGGACTTGGACTCTGAGACGGACACCCATAAAGGGGGCTGTAATTGGCCCTGAGCCCCGTCAGTCTTTAGCAGCAAGTTTAAGCATATCTGTCAGTGATGAATCTGGCAGTGTTGGCATTTCCTGTGAGGGCTAGGAGTTAGGATGGCTTACCCACTCTCTGGTTGCTAGGACAATCCAGTAGCCCTGGGATAAGGTCTCAAAGAACACCAGAATGGGGAACTCTCTTTCCCAATGTCCTCTGCTGCATTTGAGGCATGGCCCATGGGAGGGGGCCCAGGCAGCTCCACCTTGTGTCGGTTTATCTGTCTCAGAACTCCAAGTGTCACAAGTGTTAATGTTATCTCTGTTGTTGAAAACATGAAAAGCCATATTAAGGTCTCTATAATGTCTGAAGGTCAAGTTTTGCCTTTTTGTTTGTGATTTGGACTACAGTAGAAGGTTATCTATAGAATTAAGTAAGTGTGCAGGAGTTAAATATAATCAACAGGGTATTTATAATTTTAGTAATGACTTCCCATAAGGAGGACAGGTCCAAAGAATTTTAGGAACTGATATGTTATTTATGTCATATATATGAGTATCTCTTTATGTTATTAAAATGTATAATGCTATCTGATTTTTGGAGGATGGCTTGTTTAATTAATTTTTTATCTTTTTATTTAGGAGAGAAATCATGTACGGTGTTATTTAATATCAGTTGAATATAGTTAATTATGGCTCAGTGGAGGGTTGAGCCAGGGCAGGCAGATAGGCTGGGAAAAGGTTTAAGTTTGGCTTCTGCCACAGTGCTGGCCCCGCTGCCCTGCACATATCACACAACCCCTGTCCCGGAAAAGAGTCAGTGGTTCCCAGCAAAAGGAATCCAATAATCATCCCTAACCTTAGTTGTTAAACAGGAGATTACTGAAGGCTTTGATTGATAAACAAGGCTGGTAAAATTACCAGGTGGCCACTGTACCGTTCATCAGCCAAAGTCTTGTCTATTGCCGGCTAATTTAACCTTGATTAAATGGTTTGAGAATTGTAAAAAAAAAAAAAATAGCATCTCTGAGCCGAGCTGCCAAGCTGCTGTTTATGTGTTTGTGTTCCAGAACATGCCCAGCGTGGGGACAGGGCACAAAGAGTGAAGGTGGGGTGAGCGTAGGGATGTAGCGCATGGGGTGGGCTGGGACTACCCCCAGAAACGTGCAAGGTGGATGTAGTGATGGCGGCGGCGGCGGCGGCGGCTGCGGCGGCGGCGGCGGCATATGGGGGACAGAGCTGGGACATCATGTGAAGCTGGGGCTGCTCCCGGAGGTGTGGCCAGTAGCCGACCGGCACGGAGCTGAGCCGCCATGTGGAGCTGAAACTGCTCTTGGAGTGCGCGGATTAGGGGGTGGCGTTAGAGCCGAACCTGCGTGAACCTGGAGTGCAGCATGAGAGCTGAGATACCACTCAGAGTTGGGGCGCAGTGTGAAAGCCTAAAGCAGTAGTATCTCCCAACACTGTTTGGGCTGCCATGCTCGAGAGATTAAAGCAGCTCGCGCATATCTCTCAACACTGTTTGGGCTCATTTTCTATCTCGGTGGGGAATGGGTCCGCACGCACAGCATAGGGAGAGGGGGGAGGAGGTGGCGAGGAAACAAAAGGGACAGGGACGCTGGCAGGAAAGGACACATTCTCAAAACAAAGGCTTAAAGATAGAGTTTTGTAAACTTGTCATCAGTGTGATAAGCCATAGATAGGTATGGTTTTTTGGGGGGGGACAGGAAGTGGTCCCCAAGATAAAATCTGGTGTGGGGTCTAGCCCATGGAGTTATAGCCAGATGAGGCAAAGGACCGTGGTCTGCTAAGTTTAAAGTTGTCACTTTTTACTCTAGACTGATCTGTATTATATGGTTCCAAAACTCATAATAATTGGCTGTCACCAATATATGAGTGGATTTCACGTGGGTTTAGTAACAACTCTGCCTGTGAGAACTTAAAAAGCTCTGAAAGAACATGAGAGTCTCATGTTGGCTCTCATGAGACTCTCATGAGTCTCTCAGTGTGGACATAGGCTGGCCCAGGAAGACTCTGCCTTGGGCTATCTAAGGACATGAGAGTGTCACTCAAACCCACAGAAAGGGGGAGGAAACCCGCCTGGGGCCTGGCCCAGTGGCAATCTCTGGGAGTTGCTCACCTGTGGTAAATTGGGTCTGTGTTGTTTGTGAACCAGCAGCAACAAGTTTACAGTTCCCAAGTATAGAAGTGAGGAATTAATGCAGGATGCAGTCTGGACTTGATCCTGAACAGCAGGGGACTCAAACTGGGAGGCCCCAGGAGTATCTCATCTACCATTCCTGGTCAGGGAACCATATGATAGAACTGTGGGGGACCAGCAGCGGCTGAAAGATAAGAAGTATGAAATATAAATGACCTTTATTTTGAGAATGCACGGAGAGACACCCCAATTCCCTGGGGCATGGCATCTCCCCCTGAGGTCGGCAATCTCTCTGAACATGTGGAGTGGAGGAATATAAGTAGCCTAGGTTTGGGGTGGAACCTAAGGGGGCATTAGGGATGCACAGGTAGCCCATTGATCTTTGTTTGGTGCCAGAGGTAAATTCCTAGGGGTAGAGGAGATGGGAGCTCCTTGGTTCCTCCTGAGGCTTTACTGGCTACAATGTCCTGTCTGGGACAAAACTCTTTCAGTCATAAGTTTGTGCCTTCATTTATCTCAAAATATTTTCTGAGTTTCCTTTAGATTTCCTCTTTGATCCAGTGGCTTTAGGAATGCATTGTTTAATTTCCACAGATCTGTAAGTTTCTTCAATTTTTTGTTATTCTTTTTAGTTTTATATGACATGTGGTCTGTCCTGGAGATTGTTCCCTATACAACTGAGAAGAATATATATTCTGGTTGATAGTGTTTTGGAACTATCTACCAAACCGAGTTTAATCCATGAAGTTGTCTAAAGCCTCTTGTTTCCTTAATATTTCCCACTTAATTTTTCAATTCATTATTGAAAATTATATATATATGTATATATATATATGTATATGTATATGTTTTGTTTTGCACAACCGTGCACTTGGA
Source organism: Cavia porcellus (assembly GCF_034190915.1). NCBI lineage: Eukaryota > Metazoa > Chordata > Mammalia > Rodentia > Caviidae > Cavia > Cavia porcellus. Next base: position 14,728,425 of record NW_026947502.1, on the reverse strand, counting down.
AGGCAGACACTTATGCCACTAAGCCAAATCCCTGGCCCATATATCGGATTCTTTAACCATTATTGTTGAATTGTCTCTTTTCCTTTGTTTTTGTCAGTTTTTGCTTCATGTGATTGGTGCTGAATCTCTCCTTAATTGTAACCCCCACTTTAGGTAGGTACTGGGTACTCAGTGAAGGGATATGGTACCCTAGGATTACCTCAGTTTACATCTTCAGTCATGGAACCCCTAATTCATAAACCAAAGCAAGGGCCACTGCAACCCCGGTATTTTCCGGCCACTGTACCCAAACTAGACCTTCATTCCTTGAATGAGGAATTAACAAGCAAAAAAAGACAATCCTCAACCTCTTGCCCATACTTGCTTGGGAAGTAGCCTTGGTGACAAGCAGCTCGAGATAGCAGGAGAAATGTTTATGTTCTATTAATCCCAAGAAAATACTCAGGACTAGTAGCTGGGGTAGGGGGCACATTGAGTTCTTTACTATACCAGTATGGAGGAGAATTTCCCCCTCACAAAGCTGGAAAGAGGGCTACTGACAGTGGTCTTGTTTCAAATTCCAAAATCTCTCTTTCTTCACTGAATTTTCATAGATTTTCTTGAATAGATAAGTTTTTCATTTGGTATATGGTCTTAGCCCTGAGACTTTAAATGTTTGTTTTAAATAATTTTCATCAGTTTCACTTGGTAATATGTCCAAGAAGTCCTTCCCACTGTCATTGTAAAAATAATCTTATTATTATAAATAGAGACTATAAATAATCTTTTTCAGAATTTTGTGTCTGATGGTTTAATGTTTGGAACATATGATATGCCTGATCATTAAAGAAGCCTTGGATTGGCTTTTCAAAAGGGAAATGACATTATTCTGTTTTAAAAATGATGTTTTTTTTTTTAAAAAAAGAACTAGTATCATGAATACTCCTTGCATGGCTAGTGAGATCTGGTTCTACCAGAAATTCTATTCATTCATTCAACTAGTTCATCAAATACTCATAAATCCCTGCATTGTTCTGGATGCTAATGATATTTGACTTCAAAATAAGTAAGCAAAAAGCAATAAACTCTTTTTGAAATATAGTAGTTGATGGACAATAAACAAATAAAGATATATATAAACATGGTGGTTACAGATTATGGTTAGTGCTGTGAAGGAAGCAGGAGAGATTAGGAAAATTAAAAGGAACCAGTTGTGCAAAGAGTCATGAAGGAGATTTTTCCAGGTTGAAGAACTAATAAGTATGAAAGATCTGATAATTCAAGGAACAAAAATAAAACCAGTGTGGCCAAAGGAACAAAGAAGAGAGTGGAATAAGGGTCTGGGATAGGAGCAAGATCAGATATCAGCATAGAGCATAGATATTGAGTTTTATTCTAAGGACACTGAAAAGTCCACTAGAAATATTTAGATGGGGACAGTCACATGAGAAGTACTGTGGGAAGCTGACTGCAGATGTGTAATAAGAAATGATCACCATGGACTTCTAATTTCAGTCAAGATTCCAGGTAAGTTTTTGATCCTGTTTTCTAAACATTTTTCTCCCTAATGTAAGTTGACCTAGTTCTCTTGTTGAGCAGCCAACTTCAATGCCACTGTAGACTTCTCTCTACGCCCAGGAAAAGGATGACAGGTACATTTCCTTTTTTTTCTTTAAACAAAAGAAACATTTTAAAAATTTTTATGTGCAATTTGATTTCCTTTTTTCCATGACATTTTATAGGTAGTGTCCAAACTAGTAAGCAGTTCCAGAATCTATGATTCTAAAACTCCTCCCTGGCCCTTAACAAACTACCTGAAGAGATACTATTATGGTTTGTGTTTGAATGTCCCCCCAAAGCCTCATGCAGTCATGGTGGGTGGACACTTCAGAGGCAGCTGAATCTAGAGTTTGTGATTGATTCATTGTCTAATGCTAGGATTGGGGCTAGAGTGCTACATCCACTGTATGGCAGGTAGCCTGTATACAATATAAGAGAGGAAAAGAGGCACTCACTTCGGCAGCACATAAACTAAAATTGCAATGATACAGAGAAGATTAGCATGGTCCCTGCACAAGGATGACACACAAATTCATGAAGCATTCCATATTTTTTGTCTGTGGTCATATGAACAGCTATTTTGAAGAAAGCAACACATTATAATAGCTAGTGCTGATTTAATATCATCTTGTTTTGAAGTTCTACCAAGCTTTTGTTCTTCTGTATCCATTGGTTTTATCATGTTGTATCATATTGGATTTTATTATATGTGATAGTATAAACAAAATTTTTTTATGGACAAGGAGATCATATAGTAAACATTGTTCATTTTCTGTTAGTTGGTTCTGAATACCCTATAATATTTTCATTCTCTTGAATGATTTTACACTGTCTTGTTATGTTTGATACTATAGTATACGAGAGTATACTCAAATATTTCAAGGAAAGAGATACTATGGTAACTACTGTTATGTTGGGTTTTCTTGTGGTGAAACACTATGTTGCTTAAATTGTTCTGTTATGACCTGTTTTGTTATGTCCTCTTTTATCTTAATCTTTTTAAAAATAAAAATAAAAAATAAAATGAAATAAAAAAGAGAGGAAAAGAGGCTTGCTCCTTTCCTTTTGTTCTTGTTGCATTTGTTGTTTTCTAACTGCCAGGCTCTGTTGTCCATCTATCACACAACCCTGCCTTGGGGCAAGCTGATTATGGACTAAAACCTCCACAAACTGTAAGCTAAATAAACCTTGTCTTCCTTACTTTTGGGGGTCAGGTATTTTGTCTCAGCAAAGAGAGAAAATTAAGCAAGACAGAATTTGGTACCAAAAGTGAGGTCATTGTTGTAACATTACCTGATCATGTAGTTCAAGGTCCTTTAGGAATGACTTTTGGGAAGAATTTGGAAAGGTTTGAAGATGTCACCTAAAAGGGGAGAACTAAAAGACCATAGGCTATTAGGTATGTGAAATTCTGGTCAGAATTAGAAGATCAGAGGGCTGATGGAAATCTTGCTGGTAAATACCAGGCTTGGGAGATTTCTGCTGGGGTAAAGCATTGACTATTGGACTCCAGATGATGTATGTTATAACTTGGCAGAAAGTTTGTCTACATTTTGCTTCTAGAGGTTTTGCCTGAGACTAAGATTAAGGGAAGTTGACTAATAATTCTGGCAGAAGAAATTTCAAGGCAGTTGGATTTTGAGGTGGTGGTGTGCCTATTGTTGGGGACTTTTAACCAGAGTTATGTTGAGAATCAATAACAGAGAGTTCAGAAAATGATTTAAAATGTAAGTTTGGCCGGAAAGGAAACTCCAGTAAAACTGTGGACTGAAAAGTTAGGGCAGAAGAGATCTTGATTGCTGAGAAGCAATAGCAGAGTGCAAAAGATGTCTTGAAGGCATCACAGGAAGCAAGTCTCCAACCTCTGCAGCCTCAAAACTGCAAAAATAAGACTTTTCTTTAAGAATAAAGCCACAGAGCACTATGTCCGAGAATGATGGCAACTGAACCATGTTTCACAATGGTTCAGAGAGAATTTTTCCTCAGAATTGAATCCAGAGTGGTCAGTGAACCAGGCACTTAACCCATACAGCCAAAACAGAGGGAAGCCTGGCTACTGTTCCAGCTGGCAGCAGACCTTGGCATCATGCATATGGTGCTGGTTTAGGTACATGTAAAATGCAAAAGTGTGATATTAAGGAGGCTTTCATCTTGATTTCAGAAGGCCTGGGAGGGCAGGCAGTATGGACAGTGTGTGAAGCTATGAATGTGAAGCCAAAGGTGCAGTGTAGACCCAAGAAGTTTGGAAAAGCCAGGAATGTGGATCATCTAAGGAAAGTTGTAATGAGGGAAGGCCTGGGAGCTACAACCACCAGAAGTACTATAGGGTCAGAATCACCCAAGGCTTTTACTGCTCACAGCTTGCCACAGACTGCCTCAGATGTTGCACATAGAACTACAGAATTTAATGTTAACCTTGCTGGATTTTGGACTTGCTTTTATTCCATTTCTTTGTATGCTCTTATTTGTAACTTTTGGAATGAAAACTTTTATCTTGTGCCACTGAATATTGGAAGTGTTTAACTTTCTCTTTCATTTGTACAGGGCTCACAGCTAAGAGTTTATCTTAGATCTCAGAGAGGCTTGGGACTTGAACTTTTCAGCAATACTAAAACTGTTAGGACTTTGGCTACTCTTTGAGATGGACTAAATGCCTTTTGCATAAGGAATGTGTGTGAGTCTTTGGGAGACTCGAGTGGAATGTTATGGTTTGTGTCTGGATGTACTCCCAAAGTCTCATGTGATCATGGGAAGCAGACATGTCAGAGGTGGCTGAATCAAAATTTGTGATTGAGTCACTGTCTACTGGTGGTAGGTGGAGTGCTACATCTGCTGTAGGGGTGGGGAGCTTGCATATGATATAAGGGAAGGAAAGAGGCTTGCTCTTTCCTTTTTGCTCTTGCTGCTTTTGTTGTCTTCTAGCTTTCATGAACTGTTGTCCTTCTGTCATGCCATCCTGCCTTAAAGCCAACTGATTACAGATTGAAATCTTCACAAACTATGAGCTATATAAACCTTTCCTTCCTTAAATTTGGGCATTAGGCATTTTGCTTCAGCAATTAGAGAAAAGTAACCAAGACAGTTACCTTCTCCTAATTTCCGAATCACCACTGTAGGCCTGACATCCTCCCAACAATCTTACTGAGTTACACTCATTCTGCTAAGCCCCCAAGTCAAGTAGTAAATTTTGTGAAAACAAACACGTAAGTGCTCCTGGAGGAACATTGGGTTTAAACAACCCTGAATCCCTTCTCCAAAGAAATGCATCTGCTTTGTAGGTTCAGATTTTCCTTTCTATGGTTTTCTTTAAGAAAATCATGCCTAGAGACAGCATTTCATGGTAATGGTTCACAGTGGTGGAAGCTGTACAGCCACAGTCAAGAGTGTAGGCTTTAGTTTTTGGGTCAAAGTCCTTGCTCAACCTCTTCAAATGGTTCTGTGATTTCTCAAAAGCTCATATACGTCATCTGAAAGATAGGCATAAAATGATACCAGCCTCATTAGGTTATTGTGAGAGTTAAATAGAAAGTGCTCATTAAGTGTTAGTATTCTCTTCACATAAGAAAGTGAATAGACTTTGAGAGAGAGAGAGAGAGAGAGAGAGAGAGAGAGAGAGAGACCATCCCAGCCTAATGTGATGTAATGACTCCATCTGGAAACTGGGACACAGAATTTGAGGACAGATGCCAAGAAAAATTTTTTAAAAAGGATTAGGGAGGCTTCTGGAAGCTTTGAGATTCAGTCTCCCTTCAAGGTGCAGGCAGACAACAAGGCTGGGAATGCAGCTCACCTGCTCTGTCTAGAAACTCTCACCTCAGATTGTCCTGGTCACTCAGTGGATGGGCTGCACGGGTGGGTGTGCCAGCCAGACGTAAGCTGATATGTATTGCATGGGTGGGTTAACTGTCTCTGGACTTCACAGAATATTGGAACTGACAGGCTTCACAGGTTGATATGGCTTTATTATGTTCCCTAAAGAATATCTTCTACTGTCAAATTTGGCAGTGAAATTTGGAAGTTACAACAGAAAAACAGCAAGGGAGGCAGAGAACACAACACAACAGCTGGACTGTTCTAATGAACTCATTCTCCTATGCTTATTTTTTTCCCCTTCTTTATCTGTATTATAAGAAGTGAGATAGCCAATATTCAAGACCTCTTTGGGCCCAATATTCTCAAATGCAAGAAGAGCAGAGAAAAGAATTGGCCACCTAAGACAGAAAATAACCAGTAGAAAGCCTTGCAGAATTTTGGAGTTAGCTTCTCACTACCTATGTTCACTGTAGAAGCAAACTCACTGAAATCTTAACATAAAAAGAATGGCTAAGATGAAGAAGACAGTACCAAGAGTTGGAGAGCTCACCTAAGGAAATGTAATTAGTACTGCCAATTTGGAAAAACTGTTAGCAGTATTTATCAAAACTGGATCATAATATACTTAGCAATTCTACATGTAGCATTATCCCCAGCAGTAAAGTCTATCTAGGCACATTAAAAGACATGTATGAGAGTGTTTGCAGCAGCATTCAGAGCCCCAAACTGGAAAGAGCTGATGTCTACTGTTTTGTGTGCAGATGTCTCTCCAAAGCCCAATGAGTTTTAGGTGGAGATTTTTGGAGGTAGCTGAATCTAGAGTTTGTAGTTGCATGCTTCAGTCTTAGGATGCAAGGTGTGTCTACTTACTGGATTTGTACTGCCCTAATCCTAGCAGTGTGAATAAGGTAACAGAGCAGAAAAAGACTTCTCTCTTTCATGATTGTTGCTTTTGCTGTTTTCTGCCATTTGCCAGCTTGCCATGGAGCCAGCCAGTTATAGACTGAAACCTCTACAAACTGCGAGCTAGATAACACTTTTTCCCTTTAACTTTAGGTGCTGGGTATTATATCCCAACAACAAGAAAAAGTACTTATGACACCTACTTAAAATAGGGTGCATACATCAGTCCTGGTGTATCGATGCAAAGAGCTCATAGCCTTAGCATACAATAGCATACAGTTACATAGGAAACCACAGATAAATCTCACAAACACGTTGCACAAAAGAATTCAGACATGAAAGAGTCTATCTGGATCTGCTCCATTTATATGAAGTTTAAAATTAATCTCTCGGAAGTCAAGAGAGTGGATTTCCCTTGGGGGCAGATAAATGATCGGAAGAAAGCACGTGAAGATGTCAGCAATGCCAGCGATGTTCAGCTATTGTGGGCTTGGGTCACCCAGGTGAGTTTATTTTGTGAATGTTAATTGAACAGTATACCTTTTATCTGAGTGTGTTTCAAACTTCAATAATTTTTTACCCTTAAAAACTTGAATATGCAAATCATGTTTGAGCTCCTTTCCTCCCTTGAAGATAAAAAAAGAGTCACATGCTTATGGCTGGTGCACATCTCCCCGCTCAACCTTGGGATGTTTAAAATAAAACCTCTTTTGCCTTTTTAAAAACTGAACTTCATTTGTACCTTCTGTGTCCCTCTTCCTGCCCTGTCAGCCTTCCATATGTCCTGTTCTGCCGGTGACAGGAACAACATTAGTCGAGTCTATGTCTCTCTTTTCCCTCTGTCTCCCTTGGTGGTATCTGAGTTCAGTGGCCCTGGACAGGCCAGAGTGGTGCTAGAGAGGGCAAGTCCTGGTGACACAGCTCGTGTACAGGTTCCAGGAACCGAGAGGTCCTTTTCTCATCAGTCTCTGTCTAAAAACTGTGACCAGCTGCTGCAAGCTTTTGAAGTGATGAGAATCAGTACCCAGCTGTCCAGATATGGCAGGGAAGATCGGTAGTGGTTACAGAAAATAGCAGAGAAAACCTATTGTATTGCAATATTGCAAATTCACAGACTGTTTTTCATCTGCGAGCACAGTTGTTTTTTATTCAAACTTCCTCACCATATCAAAGAAACAGTCCTGGGTTAATGTTATTAAGTTCCCACAACACTGATTTCATTTTTAAAAAATTATTTTATAGGAAAGAGGAGGCCCAAGTTCAGAGTGTTTAGTAAGCAATTGGTGTGTTAAACATTCCAAGGCTGAACAGAGATCTCTCTCTGCTGCATTGTTTTCCTTTCCTTATGATGACCATCCAAGTACTTTCCACATGTGACGCTGTTGAAAATCCTCCTTTTAAAATATATTTATTTGGAGGTTTCCAAAAGTCAGTATAAAGAAGAGATAATAACTAAATATAATATGGATAGCAAGCAAATGTGTCCAAATAAGAAAAGCCGAGGAAATACTGTATGTACCACCATCCTTCTACAGGGCTCCTCAGTATTCTCCACTCCAAGACGATGCTTTTTTCCCTTCCTCTACTGGAAACCGTTTCCCTGCTCTTACACTTATCTCCTGCTCCCACCCAGCCTCCTCCCAGAAGCCTTGTCTGCCAGCCCCCTACTTCCCCAGTTGCTAGACTCTGTCATTTTCAGCACTGCTCCCTCCATCTGCCAAAACCCAGGCTGATTCTGCCTCTCCTCAAACCATATGGCCTGGCAGACGAGGCTGGTTAAATGTTGATCCAAGGATGGGAAGCAAATCCAGCTTAACCCCCACCCTTCCTCTAAGCAAAGTGGAGGCGATCGGCATCTTCTGCCTCTTCTATCCTCTGTCTTCTATCCGGCCTCCGTCAGCCACATGCTGCCCAGCATTCCTGCTGCTCTCTCCTCCAAAAGGACTGTTCTTAGATCTTGCTGGTTTCTCACTTCAAAAGGAGCATCCTGGTCGGGTGGATTTTGGGGGCCCTGGAGTCTGGGCATGGGGAAGAAGTGCCAGACAGCCTCCATCTTAGGGCAGGGAACTGAAGGCTCAAAAAAAATGCTTAGAGGTAGAGCAGGAGCCTTGGAACAGGGTCGTCACAGGGAGGAGATTGTATGCAAGGTCAGCTCAGCACCCCACTGGCCTCTCCCGAGGGACACTGTAAGATACAGCTCCTCTGGCCTGATGGAGAAACGGAAAAGTGGGCAGGACACAAGGGTGCACAGGTAAAGGAAGCAGGGGAACGTGGCAGGTGGCAAGGACTCACCCAAGACTACTTATGAGTTTTCTGAGAGCAAATGAAAGGTATCATAGTGTCACTGGGCAGCGTTGGAGGAGGTTCCCCCCAAAAGGAGGTAGGAAGCCTCAGCTCACTCCATCCATGGAGTGAATTTACTGACTCTCATCATAGGAAACAAATTCAGAATGTGTCAATAGGAGACCAGAAAAGATTTATTTAGAAAAAAGCCCACACTCCAAAGGGAGTGCAAGAGCTCAAGAGAGTGAGGTATGATGTGGTCTTGGGTGGTTCCGCAAGACAAGAGATCCAAGACGTGCGTATCTGCTGTCAGGTAATGCATCTGGCGGGCTATGTTAGGATCTGAATCATTTCCATGTGTTTGAAACAGAGACGCTCTGGCTCACTAAGAAAGCTGCTGATTTGAGGATGGAAGTCTATAGGAGGAAAGGTCATTTAGGCCTTGGGCCAGCTTCCAATTTATAGGTCAATTATGTTTCAATGACTCTTAGGAAATTTTTTTTTCCTGGTGTGAGTTTTCCTGGAAAGAAAAGAGACTTGAGTGACTTTTGCAGTTTTTCTTAGAAGTACAATTTTGAAGTTACTGCTTTATGATCTCCTTTTTACTTACCTTTATTTTTTCTATCGTAGTTTAACAAAAGGTCATCCTACACCTGAATTAGATGGTTGCTCATATACAAAACTTTCTTGTTAGTAGAAAAAAGTGCCAAAAAAAAAAGAACCCTGCTGTTGTGTGGGGACTGAGCTTCATCCAATAAATACTGAGTGCTTACTATGTGTTAGGTGCTGCAGCTCTGGCAATACATGAGACAGGAAAGTTCTCTTCCTCATGAGCTGATACTTGATGGGTTGATAGAGTCATAGGAAGCCCATGGGCATTGGAGTAGGGCTGTCTGAGTTTGAAGCTTGCTGCTTGCATCTTAACTGAATCACCACCAGCATCCAAGTAAGGAAAATAAGTATTTTTTTCCTGTGAAACACGGAAATAAGAGCTTTTCTTAAAAGATGTTGACATGAATTCAAAGATATTAATATATGGCACAGCAGGTGTGCAGTGATATCTTAGTGTGGCTTTAATTTGCATTTCTCTAATAACTGATGATGTTAAGCATCTTTTTATGTACTTATTTTTCATCTCCATATCTTTTCGGGTAATGGATTCATTTGAGTCTTTTGTCATTTTTATTGGATTTGCTAGAAAAGGTCATTATACTATTTGGATGCAAACCCTTTACTGAATATATATTTTGCAAATATTTGCTCCAAACTGTGTCTTTTCATTTTCAGTGTCTAAAAATGTGAAAATCCTTAACTTTTATCAAGCCTGATCTGTCAAGTTATTTTACAGATTGTGCTTTTTGTGTAATACTAAAATTTTTGTCTAACTTTTGCTTAAATTTTATAGTTTATTACTTACATTTAATCTTAGGATTCACTTTTAATTTTTAATTTTTTATGCACATAGGTAAGGGTCAAGTTTCATATCTTAGCATATAAGTAACATTATTTATCATCCTTTTTCTGTGTGTGTGTGTGGGGTGTTACTAGTAATTGATCATGGCTTTTCACATTGGGCCACATATCCAGGTCTTTCCTATTTTTTGTTTTGAGACACAATCTTGTCGAGTTGTTTAGGCTCAAACTTGTGAGCTTCCAGTTTCAGCCTCCCAAAATGCTGGGATTATAGACGGATTCCTTTTTTTTTTTTTTTTTTTTTTTTTTACAAATGAAAAAATAAGGTTGAGGGAGACCAAGTGAAGTGCCCACAGTCATAGAGCTTAGATGTGACCGAGTGACACTTGAATTCAGGTTTCCGGTTTTGTGGCGCTCTGTTCACATATTACACCCACTGCTTGGTGCCCATATTTTCTTTAAGGTAGTACTGAAACCCAGAGTAGATGCACACAAGTCTCATTTTAGCTCTGTGCTCCAGTACTTACTCTAAGCAAGTTATTTAGACCTTTGAAGCTTCCATATTTTTTGACTTTAGTTGTTGGTTTGCAGAATAAAACTAATGTAGTTCTTCATGAGTCTGTTGTGAGGACTGTTTGAAATAATGCTTATGAAAGCCTTACATGTAGTGTGTGTTTTGTACAATCCAGTGTGCTAGAATGACCCTTCTTTTCCCTTCAACTTTTCTTTGACTGGAGCCCACACCCAGCCTTTTCTGGGTTATGGGCATTTGGTGGAGACGGGGAAGGCCAAACTGAGAAAAGGGCTGACACTGTGTACCACCATAATCCACTTGGGCTGTGCTACACAGTTTGTTTCATCTCAACACAAGAAAGATATTTGTCTAATAGAATGTCACTCTGAAGCTATTTTGGCAACTCCCATCCCTGTCCCTGGACTAGACAGAGATACACATGGGCTGGGGATTAGAAGCGGTGGCAGATCTGTTCTACAGTAGCCCCAACTCATCCCTGTCTGCTCAATTCCTTTCCTGAAAGCAGATAGGATCTGTGACCTGCTTCAGACCAATGGCATATGAGAACATAACTTCATTACGGTTAATATTACTTGAGATTCTAACACCAGTCTTAAGAACAAGACTCTTGAAGTTTTGATGAAGTGAGTGGCCATAGTTGGGAGATTCATGTGGCAAAGGACTGAAAGTGGCCTCCAGCCAGCTGCAGGTCAGCCTGCAAGAAACTGAGGTGCTCAGTCCAATAGGCCATCAGAAACTAAACTCTGCCAAACAGCAGGGCCACTCAGCTAAGCCATGCCTAGACTCCTAATCCATAGAAATAAACATTCTGAATGCATGCTTTTAAGAAAGTCACTAAGATTGTGGTTACTTGTTATGCAGCAATAGACACTGATAACAGAAGGCAAGCAGTGTCAGAGCACTTGGGAGGCTGTGAGTTTCAGGCCATCCTGGATTACACAGTAAGTTTGAGGCCAGCCTAAACCATATAGTGAGATCTTGTCTCAAACAAACAAAATGAAAGAGAACAAGAACAAAGCAGTATCCAAATGCTTAGGAAAACTACAGGGGAACCTAAAGACCTAGAGGAATAATAGGCAAGAGATTTCCTTACATCTCTAGCCTTTTATATACATGGTAATGTGGAAGAGCCCCTCCTCTCTGTGGCTTCAGGCTCCAGGGCAAGCCCTTGTGAATGCAGCATCCTCAGAAACAGAGCGGATGCCTCCAGAACATCTGCCTCTCTGCTCTTCATGACTGCACATGCTCATTTATTTTTCTTGCTTTGTTCAGACCCAGGTGATGGTTCCTGCTACTCCATTCCTGGCTGACCTTAAGTCCAACTAATTTTACTAATAGCATTTTTCTCTAACTTTCCATACACTGATTAACTAGCCCAAAAGTATTGATTCAGCTAAGGACTCTCAAAATACTAATTAACCACTCATTCCCAGAGTGCTGATGGCTGTTAACTGGCACATATACACAAGGCACCACTTATACTGAAGTAGTTTCAAGTTAATTACCACACACACAATGTAGCACTAACAGATCTCTGATTTTGTTCAGGTTGCCAAGTACACAGCCCTGTGAAGTGAATTATGCTTCCTTCTCCTAATTCAATCATAACAGCCTTGGGTTCTTTTTGTCAGATATTTTTCCAGCTTTTCTTGTGGAGCCTAGGTCTCCATGTGACTGAATATTGACATATGAAAAGGAGGGGAAACTGCTGACAGTTCCTGCCCCTTTCTAAAAATGATACATGGGTGAGGCAAATTCTTGACACCATGGCTGCCTTTGTCTCCTGCCTTTATATGTGGTTAGGGCAAAATGTAATGAGTGGAGCCTCAGCAGCCAGAGCTACCTTGCAATCATGAGGCCTCTGGAATAAGGATGAAGAATTAGAATGCCCAGGAAGAGAGAATGGAATTGCCTGGATTCGGATGATCTTGTAGAGTTACTATCACCATGTCTGTTTGTGCTACTCTAACAAAATACTCATGACTAAGTAACTTATAGATAATAGAACTGTACTTCTCACAGTACTGGAAGTTCGGAGGTCTAGGATCAAAGTGGCAGTGGACTTGCAGTATAAAGGCTCATCCTCTGTTTCTGAGTTGGTATCTTATGGTTGTGTCCTCAGAAGGCCAAAGGGGAGTGGGCTGAACCCTTTTATAAAAGTACTAGTTTCATCTGGAAGGGGAAAATGCTCATGAATTCATCAATTCCTGAAGACTCTGGTTCTTAGATTCTCATATAGGGTCTTAGACTCCAAGCACGAATTTTGCAGAGACCCCTACATTCAAACCAAAAGAGTGAGTGACCATTCCAAGTTGGAGTTAGTGATTTCCAAAAGGGAATTCTGCCTCTTTTTAGTATGAAATTTTTTAATACTGTTAGTCACTATGATGGTGACTCTGAGACACTCTATTTTATTAGTGTATTATGCTATAGCAAGTAGAAATAAGGTCACACCTGAACCAGTTGGAATAAAGTCCCTTTTATAAAATTTCTTATTCTCTTCTACTTCATCCAGCTAAATGAGAATTGGATTTTAGAATTTAGGATGCTGGGCCCTCTTTATATATTTCTTTTCTTTTCTTTTTTGCAGTAATGGGGAGTGAACTCAAGGCCTTTTCACTGAGTGACATCCCCAGACTTTAAATTTTTTAAAAAAATTTTGAGACACAATGTCTTAGTTACTTTCTCATCACTGAGACATAATATCTGATATCCACATTTAAAGAAGGGAAGATTTATCTTGGCTCAGTTTGCAGGGTTTTAGTTCATAGTTGGCTGGCTCCAAGGAATGGAGGCACATGGTAGAGAAGAATTGCTCTTAGCAAGCCAGCAAGAAGCAGATAGCAATCAAGGAAGGAGGAAGGGAGATAGACTCTTCCAGGCCACACACCTATAAACCCACCTCCTTCAATCAAGCTTCATCTCCCAAATCACACTGAGCTATCAACTCATCAGTGGACTGATTCATTGATGAATATCACGCCACCATATACAATCATCTCCCCAAAGCCCCATCTTTGAGCTCATGAGGCTTCAGGGGATCATCTAGATATTAAGCATAACACAGGGTCTGGTTAATAAATAACTTGCCAATGCTAGGCTTCAACTTGTGATCCTCCTGCTTCACCTTCCCAGAGTACTGAGAATACAGACATGGGCCACCATACTTGACTTCCCCACTACTCTTATTCGCTTCCAAAACCCTATCAGTGGAGGAATTCTGGAAGCTTACAGTAAGAGGCACATAAGAGGATAGACATAGAGGATAAATGAGTAACAGTTTGGAGCTGATAAGTGAAAGGATGACTTCATGAAGCTTGTTGTGTGCAAGTCTGTCATTTTACAGCACTCTGATCAGTTCTAGTCTGTTTCTTCAACCTCACAAGAAGATGAGTACCATCTTCCCTATAGATTTCCTAGGCTCAGAATAAGAAGTGAGTAAGTTAATTTAAGTGACAGATGATTTAGGGAAATATTTATAAGCATGAACCCTGCCTGGAGCTAGACTGCTGGGTTTCAATCTTAATTCTGCTTCTTGTCAAATGAGAGACTTTCAACAAGTTATCCAGCCTGAGGTTTATTTTGCAAATCTCATTTGTAAAATAAAAAGAATAATATCTGCATCAAAGGGGTTTTCTTATAGTTTGGTGAGCTAACACATGTAGAGCACTTATAATACCAAACAACAAAGTAAATGATGTACAAGTTTTATCATTTCCAAGTCATCATCCGAAATGTTAAGTACATGATAAGAAAGCATAAAAAGATAATAATGACACTGCCCACCCCAAATTAGGAATAAAGGAAACTAATAAGATTTAACAGTTTTAGGCACAAAAGAGAGATGAGGGGAGAGGACAGAGATTAAATAAACAAAGCAAAGGAAGGGATGGGGTGGGCAGTATAGGGAAAGACAAAGCAGCTGAGCAGAACAGGAAGGAAAGAGGAGAAATAAGCGGGGAGGGAAAGCACGAAAGGGGAAAGTGAAGCTAAGTCATAGTCTACAGGGTGGAAAAAAACAGGCTAAGGGACAAGAACCAGAAGAAACTGCTCATTTTCTTTTCAGCAGGAATCATGGTAACTTGAAGGCGAACATCACTCAAAGTGTGCCATTTCCCACAGAGTATAATGTGGCTTACCCACACTTTCATCAGTGGTGCCCATGCTGCATTAAAAGCATCAAAGCCAGCCTTCTCCTCAGGGCATTGCCATGTGGGTATCATTATTTCCACATCAAGCAAAATCTTCCCCAGAAAATGGGACAGAGAAAGTCACCAAAAGGTCCATAGAGTGGTGGGATGTTCAGAGTAGTATTCCAGTTGTGACTGTTTCATGCTTGTTATTGCCAACCTAGAGGTGTCTAAGTTCTCATTAAAAAAAAAAAAAAAAACAGAACCAAGCATCGTAGCATGTAGTTTACATGTGGGGCCCAGGTGTCTCATTTTTGGTGTACACTAAAGCTGGAACAAGTGAATTCATTCCTTAATTCGGCACCTTAACTCCCCTGTAAAGACCTCTCTGATCTCCATTCACATTTCCTAACTCTCTCTCTCTCTCTCTCTCTCTCTCTCTCTCTCTCTCTCTTTCTCCATCTCTCTGTCTCTGCCTCTCTGTCTCTCTCACTCTGTTGTTTCTCTCTCTGTCTCTGTCTCTCCCTCTCTCTCTCTCTCTCATTCTACTGTCAATGCACAATAAATAATTCTGCACTTAAAAAAATAAGTGATGTATGTAAAGGGCCAAAAAAAAATGCTTATTAGGAACATACTACAGCTTCTCACTTAATGAATACTAAGTACCCTTTGCTTCCTGTCCACAAGGTATGCCCTTCCTACATTCTCTGTTTCAACATCCTAAAGTTTTCTTGAGGTAGCTGGCTTTGGACATTGCAGATGGGAAATCATCTGCAAACACATTGTAATTTGATGAATCATTAATCACCTTACTTTTAAATAAAGCAGACTGCTAAAGAAATTTCTTTAACTCCGCAGAATCAGAATGTAGAGTTCTGTTATCAGTTAGGATAGAAAAGTTCATGAAAGATCATCACTCCAACAGCAAACAAAATGTCAGAACTAAAACAAACAAGTAAAACCTGTGGGTTTTTTTTTAAAAAGATATTGAAGACCATTCATGGAAACAAAAGAAAATGTTAACTGAAATCAAGAGAGAGAGAGAGTGAGAGAGAGAGAGAGAGAGAGAGAGAGAGAGACAGAGAGAGAGAGAGAAAGAGAGACAGAGAAAGAGATTTCAAAGATGTTTTTATTTCTGAGGTTTAGCCTCAGTATCAGAAGACCTTTTTTGAGAGAGTCCAGATGGAAAGAAACCACCACATTCACAGAGGAGTTGTTGAGTTTGGAAGAGATGCCAGGCTGCTGTGGGCAGGACTTTGTAAGAATAAACAAGAATCATCCAGGCCTGGACTGGCATGGCAGACTGGATCTGGAGGAGCCCCAGTGTCAAAGTCACCCCCCCCCCGCCACCAGTTCTCTCTCATAGGAACACCATTCAGTAAGTACAATCTGTGAAAGTGGATAAAGTCTAGAACCCCAGAGCTCTCATCGTCTTGTAGTGCTTAGATCCTGAAGTCCTGCTAGAAAACAGGAGCCTGATCTCATCCAATACTTTAAAAACAGGGACAGGAATTATTGGATGGATTCAATGTCAAGGTAGACTTAGCAGAAGAAAGAATTGGTGAATTAGAAGCCAATGGAAATTGTTCAATTGAGCCATAAAAAGAAAAATATCCTTTTCAAGAAGTAGCAATATCCAAGACAATGGAACAACACAAACTCAACTAATATAAGTATAATTGGAGTCACCTAAGTAGAAAAGAGAAAGAAAAAAAGAAATAAAGAGATGACAGCTCCAAATTTTCTACAAATGGATATTTGTGTCTATCAGGGCTGGGTCTGATCTCACTAAACTTCCTGATTTAGGAGAGTTAACAAATGCATCATCTGCCTTAAGAGGGCAATAACAATGATGCGACCTTCTACAAATGTCTCATACATTCATGCTCTCGTGTTGTCTGCACCTGGTTCATCTTTTACTTTCATGCTTTCTCCCTCTGCCTCTTTCTTTCCTTTCCTCTTTCATTTTTTCCCTTAATTCTCTTTGTTACTTCCTTCCTACAATGTATGGTTGCATGGTATAGTTCTTCTTATTTGTATTATTTATTGAATAATGGTATACATTACCTATTCTTTTTTCTCAAAAAGGTGAAAGGTCTTACATTTTCTTTGTTAGAAATGAAGCACTTTTTTGCTATACGACATTCCTTAATTTTTTATGTGTTATACTGATACTTGCTCTAGAACCACACATTCAACTAATAGCTTCTTTTCTGAGTGAACCTGTGAGTATACATATGTATTTTGAATGGGATCAACTTTCAAGTCCTGTAACCCAGAAAATAAATTTGTAAACTTGTCTGCCTTTATCTCTGAGTTCACACTTTTTGAAAAGTGGAAAAAGTGAAAGGAATAGGAAATAGGATACTTGGAAGTTGGAGAAATATGTTTCTCCAGAAGAATTTGAGATATATTTCAAAGGACTGGTTGATATAATTTGGAAGTTGCAATTGCTTATTCATTTCAAACAAGATACCCACCATTTATTTGTGTGTGTGTGTGTGTGTGTGTGTGTGTGTGTGTGTGTATACTGCAGGCTCTTGCAAGGTAAAAAGCCAAACATGTCATGACAAACTTTTCATGTATCTCAGAACCATCATTTCCAGTATTAGTTTGAAGCTCCCCAAAAGAATGAACTCTCCTTTGTCATAATACCAAGGCTAGGATTAGTCTACACTTGTGGGACCCAGGGATTTAGTTTAGTGGCTCAAGTACTTGCCTGTTAAGCATGAGGTAGTGAGTTCGATCCCCAGTACCAAAAAAAAAAAAAAGTATTTACCCAGCCTACACTTGTGTTCTCTGCCACAGGAAATGAATAATCTAAGAACATGATAACCCACCATTTGAGTGACACATTATCTGGATGGAATGCTCTTCTTATGTTCCTGGCAAATTTGCTGGAGGAGCATTGCACCTTGGCCACTCCTTGGTGCAGTTGCTGGTGATGAAGTGACTGAACCCCACATCAAGAACCAGAACACACACTGCAAAGTCAACACAAGGGGTGTTAATCAAAGAGAATTTTGGTGGACTGGGTGTTTGTGGCACCCAGGGAGTTGAGGGAGTCTGCCTTAGAGTTGACAAGTGGACCGAGGTCTAGTTTTTTAGAAGTTTTGCTGCTGTGGGGTGCTGAGGATCACTGAATGTGGACTCATCCACTTGGATTGGAGGCCAGAAGCCATGAGATCCTGAAGGAATACTTACTAGATCTCCTGGCTGGACTTGCAATGGGGCGGCACCTTTGCAAGGTTTAGGGATACTTTGTTCTGTGAATGAGTGAAGCGTCTCACAAATGAGGAAGAGAAAGGGTAGGTAGTCAGCCAGAGGGTGGGGTGGTGCAGGAGGCATCTGTAGGAGACAGGGCCATCTGAACATCCATTCAAAGGGCTTAAGCCAGACAGTTGTCATGGGGTTGCTCAGAGGAGAGTCAGAGCCATGGATGAGAGCATAGGCCAACTTAGTTAGAACTCCAGGGAGAGCTTTGTGAGTCAGGTTTTTAGAAGGTGGTTGGCCTTCTCAATTTTGCCCAAGCCTTGGGGCCAGTAGGCAGTGTGTAAGACCCATCTGATACAGAGGATTTCTGAGACCTGTTGGGTGACCTTGGATATGAAGGCTGGGCCATTGTCCGATTGGATGGAGTGGGGGAGTTCAAACCTGGGAATGATCTCAGTTAGTAGAATGTGGGTAACTGTGTTTGGCAGTCTCTTGGGATGCAGGGAAAGCTCCTATCTATCCTGTGAAGGTGTCAACCATGGTAAGAAGATAGGGGAGCTTTTTGTGTCAGTGCATTGATTGGGTGAAATTAATTTACCAATCTTCCCCTGGTAAAGAGCCTCAGAACTGGTCAGGAGAGAAGGAGGGATGGGAGTGTAATGTCGTGGGTGGTTGGCCTGTCTACAGACTGCACATTTGGAGGAAATCTGTTGTAGCAATTTAGACAAATTTGGGCAGTAAATGATTGGGTCAAGCAGTCTCTGTAGGGCTTGCCATCCCACAAATAGAGTACAGTAAGAAATTTGATTGCTTGGTCTTCTGGGAGGCAATATCTGTCATGTAGTAGGAGCCACCCTTCGGCCCCCACAGCAGCCCCCTGATATAGAAGTTGTAAGTATTGAGAAGGGTAGGTAATGTTATATATCTGGGGTAGGGCATCTAAAAGGGATGGGGCTAGCTTCTGTGAGCCCTTGGAAGAGGAGGGGTTCCAGTTCTCCTGGGCAGCCAGTTTCTAGCAGTTGATCTGCTAGAAAATTTCCTATGGATATGGGGCCAGTGGAGCTCTGGTGGCTTTTGCAGTGAAAAATGGCCACACGTTATGGGAGAGGTGTGGCTTTAAGGAGGGCGACTATCAGTTTAGCGTTTTGGATGGGGGTCCCCTTTGTGATTAGAAGACCTCGTTCCTTCCAGATGACAGCATGGTGCTAACAATGTGGAAGGTGTACTTAGAATCTGTGTAGATGTTTACAATGGTTCCCTATGCTAAGGTGAGGACCTGTATTAGGGCTACCAATTCTGACTTTTGTGAACTAGTGCCTGGAGGCAGGGGTTTTATTTACTATAACATATGCTGCTCGGGGCAGGGAGGATGTTGTGAACAAGCTCCCATCAATGAACTAAGTATATGTTGCATCAATAATGGGCTGCCCTAAGACATCTAGTATTGAGGCAGCAAAGTCTTTGAGGATTTCAGTGCATTGCTGGGCAGGTGCAGAGGGATCGCAAGGGAGTGGAGAGAGAGGGTCTATTTTTGTACCAGGCTTTAGAGTTATGCATGGTTTTCTAGAAGGAGCTGGAGGGAAGAGGAGGACAGTAGGTAAAGCGACTGATGTGCAAGTAAATCAGTTATCCTGTGTGCGGAGTGGACGTTTATACGTCCTTGGAGTATGAGTTTGGAGGCCTCTCGTGTGAAGATGGTGGAGGCAGCCAGTGCCTGGAGACAAGGAATCCATCCCTTGACTGTGGCGTCTAACTGGTTCGAGAGATAGGCAACAGGTGCTAGGGTTGGCCCTGTCAGTTGTGTCAGAACCCTGACTGCCATCCTATGGGCTTCTGAGGTGTAGAGATCAAAGAGTCTATTGGGGTTAGGCAAGGCCAGTGCAGGGGCCTGCAATAGTCTGGATCGAATGATGGGAAATGCTTGGTGGATGGCCTTTGAATTGGACATGGGTTTGTCGATCTGCCCAGAAATTGCCTGTTAAAGAGGTTTGGCCAGCAGGACAAAGTTAGGGATCCACAGCCTAAAGTAGCTTGTTGTCCCAAGAAAGACTGTATTTGATGTTTTGTGTGTGGCACAAGCAGGGCACAAAGCACTTTTTTGCCATTTATGCTGTGGTCTTTTGAGGAGGGAGTGAGGCTGAAGCCTAGGTATGTAACCCTTGGATGAGAGAATTGTGCCTTGTCTTCTGAGACCCGATACCCTAGGAAGGCTAAGTAGTTTAGGAGAGAGTTGTATGGGCATAAGAGGTTTCTAATGAGGGGCCACAGAGCAAGAGGCCATCTGTGTATTAAAGGAGGGTGCTCGGTGAGGTCTAGATGTGCTAGATCAGCTACAAGTGCTTGGCTAAATTAATGTAGGCTGTCTCAAAAGTCAGGAGGAGACCATTCAGGTGAGCTATTGGGTAGTTTTTAGTGTTGGGTCCTCCAAATGAAAGCAAATAGATGTTGGCATTTAGGATGTAAAGGAATGGTGAAGAAAGTGTCTTTAGGGTCTAAGACAGTGAAATGGACAGTGGACATGGGGATGATGCAAAGCACTAAAATAAGGGAAGGGGCAAGGTGTTTGGGGAAAGAAAGTGTGACCTGGAGTGTGGAGAGGGTATCTCTTCCCAGGAGAGCTGTTGGGCAAAAGGGTATGATCAGAAAGAAATGAGTGAATAAATTAAGTCCCCAGCAGACAAGGTAGGGGTCTAGTTGTATGGTGGCATTAGGGAAGGCCTTCCACTCCCACCACCAAGACCTGAGAGGAAAACATTGGCCCCCAATAACCAGGGAGGATTGAGCAAGAGGTTCTCCTATTGGTAAGAAAAATGAGTGGCTTACATGCCACATGTGTCCTCATCCTGGGCTCCATAGATGACAGCTGGATGTCGTCACCATCTCAGGCGGACAGCATGGGCCCAGGTCCTGAAAATCAGCATCCTCATCTCCCACTGGTCCAACAGGTCCAGCGATGGGGCTGGATTAGAACTCTGAGGGGGATTTTTGGAAGTGTGCTTTTTTCTTTTTCAGGAATGGGTAATCCATCTTCCAATGGGACCTTTTGATTACATTTGAGACAAGGCTTTAGGGGCGCTCAGGGGGTTGGACATTCCTTTGCCCAGTGGCCCTCCTTGCTGCACTTGAAACAAGGGCTGGGAGGGCTGTTTGGCGAAGATGAAGACTGAGTGGGACATCGGGAAGGTGTTCTGAGGGCAGCCACTAGGAGATGGTATTGATGTTTTGTTTGAGCCAATTTTTCCTTCTTTTTGGCTTCCTCCTTGTTATTGAAGACCTTAAAGGCCAGATTAAGTAAATCTCAGCGGGAATATGGGGGCCACCTCAAGGCATTTGAGTTTGTTTTTTTATGTTTGGTTGGGATTGAGAGATGAAGTAGGAATTGACTAAGTGTTGCCCTTCCTCCAGGTGGGATCCAGGGAGGTGAATTTCTCAAGAGCTTCTGTCAGGACAGGAAGGCAGTGGGGTTTTCATTGGGGCTCTGTGTGATTTCTCTGAGTTTATCCCAATTAACAGTCCTATGGGCAGATTTTTGAGTCCCACTATGAGGCAGAGTAGCTTGTCATCCCTGGACTTGGATCCAGCCACCATAGGCTGATAGTTCCAGTTTGGGTCGGTGTTGGGAACAGCTTCTGAACTGTTGGCCAGATCTATCAGCTGGCACCCTGGCATGGTATGTGTAGAGGAACCCAAGTGTACTGGCCTGGAGACTCACCCGAAGCTCATTACCAGAGAGGGCAAGTCCACTTGACCTCAACCAGGTTAAAATTTGGATAGTGTTCACTATACGGCGAGCCCAAAGTTTCTATTCTTTTCTTCACCAAAGTGAAGAATGCTTAGCTATTCATAAACATACAATGTAAATTAATCATGACTTGGGCCCTGAGGTATTTTTTTCCAGTGGTAAAAAGGTCAAAGCAAATGCCATGACACAGCCAGTCTTCCTAAAATGAATAGCTACTTTCCCAAGAAAAGCTTCACCAGCAAAATTCAACTGAAAGTAATTTTGATAATTTGTTGACTGCTTGTTATCTGCTAGGCACTATGCAAAACCCTCATGAGATTATTTCATTGACTCCTCATAATCTTCGGAGATAAGCCTAATTATCACCCTCTTGCTTTATAAATAAAGAAACTGAAATTGAGAGCTGAATTTTTTATACTGCTCTTGGTGGAACCTGGATTCAAAATCCAATTCAAAGAAGTCCAATTCATAATGCTTTTCCTTAATCACTATTTTTTTATTGTTTCCCATTTAAAACAAAGAAGAAAATTATTGAATGGAAAGAAAAACTCCAGAAGCTAGATATTTTAAAATACAATTTTATTGTCTTTGCTGTGTATTGTTAGCACCAAAAGAAAATAAATTACAGTGGAGTTCACAACCATGAATGGGCAATAAAAGAAGATTCACACTGAAAAGCCAACTGTTTTGACCAATAGCAGTGTGCTTCTCTTATTTGGAAGACTATTTCTTCTTGTTCAAGAGTGCCATTTCCATGGTTGTTGATCTGCAACCCTAATGTTCAATAGAACAAAAATTATATACCTTTATTGGCCAATGCCATTACATCTAGACCACAGTATGATCATTTATTCTATTGGAGAAGCACTATAAATGTAAGTTAAAATTTTTAGCTGTTAATGACCAGATTCTGTTTAAAAGTTTACGGTTGTTTATTTATTTATTTAATGCCATATGCAGATACTAAATTCCACATTGTATGGAAAAATTCTGTTCAGTATATTGACTTTTTATTTATTAATTAATTAACTTCCGTCATCATGCATGACAATTAATTTACTTCTATCTAATTGGTCAAAGAAAGTCACATAGGCAAGCCTCTTGCTGAGCATGTGGAAGAGAATATGGTTGTATAACATTTTAGACAAAGAAACAAAGAGTTGGGATGATAATCCAATATATCACACTCTTAATTTCCCATAGTAATTTGCTCATTTTTGTTTTACAGAAGCTATCATATTTTATTGATGTGATAAATATCGTATCAATGATATTTGAAATTCCGTATTCCAGTAGACTATGATTTCACTTATCCCCAGCCTTAGAGAACAGGTCACTCACTGCTTGCGACAGTGGTAGGTAATAAATATTTACACAATGAATGCATGAGTGAAGACACAAATCAGGTATTATAAAGGTATGCTCACTAAATCATCTAATTCTCAAAATAAGATGATACCAAGCCATGTTCTATAGGAAAACTGAATAATCTCTGGATAGAAAGTAATACATGCATGAGAAGTTTTGTTTGGAGTGCTCTAATTTTGGGTCATTTTATCCTATATGTATTTATTAAGTTCCAGCAACATGCCAGGTATAGGAATATAGAAATGAGTAAGATAAGCACAATTTCTACCCTTCCAAAGCCAGTGAAAAGACAAACAGGCAATGGTAGTGCTATGCATTCTAAGCACTATGACTGGAAAAGTATAAATGCAAGCTAGCCAGTCAAGGAAGACCAGCAAAGAATTCCTGGATACCATGACTTCTTTAAACAATAAGTCGCAAGGGGGAATAACAGGTAAAAAGAAGCACATAATACATGAACTAAAAACATCAAGTATGAAGCCTATGTTTTGGGTTTAGGTAGTTGGGTAGACGGTGATGGGATGACATTTACTAATAAATTCAGAAGCAACTGTATACTTGTTTGATAGGGTAGTGAAGGTGGTGATCTGAATTTATTTCTAGATGTTGATGGATTGGTGGCACCTCTTAAAAAGAGACATCCAGGCTGCAGTTAGATATGAGAATCTCAGTTACAGAAGGGAGACATAAACAGATATAAACAGGTGTGTGTGTGTGTGTGTGTGTGTGTGTGTGTGTGTGTGTGATATGATATGATAAGGGGTGTGCCTGGTCTTTGCCCTAGTTCCTGGCACAAAACTTCAAAAACCTTGAGATTTCCTCAATGATGACAGTATATTTGTTATGCTAGTGACAGCAAGCCTGTTGGGACCTTAAGTAGACTTAGGAAAGGGGACTGGCCACCAAAAAGATTAATCACATAATTAAAGAATTAATCATGGTGCAATTAACTTCAGCCCACCAGCCCAACCTCCAGTGAGAGAAGGGCGCTGGAGATGAGCTTGATCACATGGTCTCTGACTAAATCAACTTTGAAATGAAGTCCCAATTAACACTCCAACACAAAAGCTCAGGGAAGTCTACTCTTTGATGGATGCACATATGTGCTAATAAGGAGATGTGCCTAAATTTCATGGGGAGAGGGTCTAGAAACTATGTCCTTTCTATGCTCTCAAGATCTTGCCCCATGGATTTCACCTGGATGGCATCTTCTATATGACTGTGCAGCTAATACTTCTGAAGACTCTTTAGATTTAATCTGATGAATTACTGAACTTGAGAGGCTCGTGGGAACCCTTGAATTTCCAGTCAGTCTGATAGCTATGCAGATGCCTCCTCCTGAACCCTGTGGCTGCTGTCTGATGCGGGGGCAGTCATGTGGAAGAACTTGCTCTTCAGTTGTGAGTTTTGCAAGAGTTCTGGGTAGTGTCACAACTGAATGAAATTACAGGACATACATTTCACCTTGGAAAGTTATTACTGGAACAGTGCAAATATTGAAACCATTTGCCATTAACAGCTTTGACCATAGAGAGTATATGGAGGAGATCATTTAGGGCAGAACCTCAGAAATATGGAAATATGGACATTTAATGAAATGTTTCCCAAAATATTATTACAGTATCATTTGCACTAAGTTGAATTTAGGTGACATAGAAATAAAGTTGTATTTATTTATTAAATAACTATGTTATTATTATAAATATGCTGAAACATACATTTCACTTAGTAAAAATGGTAGATTTTTTTCCCATTAATAACAATGACTAAAAGTTTCCTCGTAAGAGAGTTAATTTGACCTTTGGCTACTATAACAAAGATACCATAGACTGGATATTGCAGACTATAGAAATTTATTGCCCACAGTTCTATAGGATAGGAACTTCAAGATCAAGGCTCAAGAGGGTCTACTTCCTGGTTTGTAGCGAAAGACTTTTGTCTGTGACCCCACAGGAAGGAGAAGGGACATGGGGGAGGAAAATCAATAAGGACAAAAAGGTGAGAGGGTGGTAAAGAGAGGAGGGAAGAACAAAACAGAACTCCACTTTATCCGCTTATAAGGGCATGGAGCCCTTCATGATACTCTGTCTTCATGACATCAGTAAAACCTAATTCCTTCCCAAAGACCTGACTCCCAAATCCCATGACACGGAAGCCTAGAGAGAGGCTTCCACAGAATAGCAGAAGTGGACACAAGATTGCTGAGTTGATCACTGAGTAGAAAGAATGAAAATGATGCAAGACTGAACCCTTGAGGAAGGTCACATTCCGCCAGAGGGGGGTCTGACTTCAAATGAGTGGTATTTTTTTTTTCTTGTGTTTACTATGGAAAGGGACTTAGCCAAGATGCTAATGTTAATATTAATATTAAAGATAATGTAGAGAGAAGGTGTCACCAAGGATGAAGAGACCAAAAATACAGTAGAGATAGTTGCTGAAAATCAGTTGATCCCAGATAAGGAGAGGAGGAAGATGCTCATGACAAGGTGGGAAGTAAGCCTGAGACAAGAAGGCTGTGGCTTCCACTGGAGCAGGTTTAGAGAAAGGCTGGCACAGAGCAGGTGCTGCTGGGCTATTCCAGAAAGATCTTTCTATTTCCAATTTATCTCCTTTTAAGCTCAACTGCCCTCAGGCAGCTGCCCAACAGCTGGCATCTGCACTGACCTCCTGACTGTAACAAATCTCATTCTCTTTTTGCTTCTTTGTGGCTGGGGCTCCCCTCTGATTACCAAGGTAGCTCTACTTATTTGCATTAGTGACTCAGCATTTATGGAGAAAGTACTGAAGGTGACGTGCCAATCACAGGGACAGTCTAGAGATCCCAGAAGGAGGACAAAGAATTAAAATTTCAACTAGCTATTGATTCTATAAATCCTGCTTCCCAGTGTAAACAAATCAAAACAATATAAAACCTGCATTGAAAGTTACAGCTTCTCCTAACCCTGTCATACTCCTCCTACCCATCTCAAACTCCAAGGCCAGAGGAGCTGTTATGGTCACTTCCTGGCTGGAACAAAATATGCCACACCCACAATTTAAAGAGAGGGAAGTACATTTTGGCTCATATTTCTAAGGAGTTTGCACCCATAGTCAGCTGGCTGTAAGGCAGACGTGGCATGACAGAGGAAAGCTGCTCCTGTCTTGGTGATCAGAAGCAGAGAGAGGAGGAAGGAGCTAAGAGGGAGATTGACTCTTCCAGTCCTGCTCCCAGTGACTGACCCCTTCCAGCCAACCTCCACCTCCCAACTACGAGTCTAAGGGGACATTTAGATCTCAAGCATAACAGGAATTAAGTAAGCACTCCAACACCACACAGCTTTAGGATAAGCAGTGTTTAAGAACCACATTTTTGATAGAACTGTAAAAGGGAGAAGAGGAGGAGGACTGGCGGTGGCTGAAAAGATAAGTATAAAATATAAGTAACTTTTATTTTGGGAATGCGGGGAGAGACACCCCCGACTCCCTGGGACGTGGCATCTCCACCCCGGGCCGGCGATCTCTCCGTGGAACACGTGGAGTGAGGCACATAAGTAGCCTTGGCCTGGGGTGGAACCCAAGAGGGCATTAGGGATGCACAGGTAGCCCATTGGTCTTAGTTTGGCGCCAGAGGTAATTCCTAAGGATGGGGGGAGATAGGAGCTCCTTGGCTTTACTGGCTACAGTATCTGGCCTGGGCCAGCAACCCTTTCAATTTTAAATTTTCCACCCCTTTTATAAATGCAGTACTGTGTTTGGTGGAGATTTCTAGAGTCCTGGGCCAGTAAGTTCAAATTTCTGTGTCTTTTAAATTGTACATTTATTTTAGGATTCACTCAAATTGTATTTCATCTCCCATAATATATTTGCATTACGTGTTTGTCTTAATTGACTAACTCCAGTTGTGGGTAAGATCAAAGCTCCAGGAAAAAAGAGGCATGTTCTTCAGGCTGATCTCCTACACCAGTATTCCAGTTTGAGAAGTTAAGCAATGGGTAGTTTGATTCTTGGTAACATCAGCCCTTTTTGCATGTTTCATCCTTGTAGCCAGTAACATATCAGTTTTACATTATTGCCACTTTTGCACCTGCTTCTTAACTCCCCATTCCTTTATAAGATCCTATAGGCAGATATGTTAGACACACATTTAGTGGCTGGAAAAGACACATCTTTTGAAGTCTCCTCTCATTTCCTTTCTTAGGATTGACCTCTCAACTCTCACCCCATTCTACAAAAGTGGGGCAGAGGCTATGCTCATAGTACCACAGGAGTAACCTGATTGGTCCACTCCAACCATTACCATGGTTGATTGGTCCAGGGACAGGCACTTGAATTATAACTGATCAGAGAATTTACATCTGCTTTAGGAATTCACAGGTTCTTTTTCTTGCCAATCAACAAAGCAGAAAAGTAAAAATCAAGAAACACTGGTGGACATTTTCTTACCACATGGAGAATAAGGTCAAAATGCAGAGAGATGTGGATGTGAGATCTAAACAGAAAGTCCTGATATTACTGGATATCCTGATATTCCAAACTTTCTCAAGGTGCAGCTATGGCACTGCCTTTTCCATGGTTTGAAATTCGCATTCCTATTCTGAGGCTGATAAATTTCCCCTTTGGTTTAGTGATTTTTGAAAAAGTGGTCTGTCACTTTGCTGTAGAAAGAATTAAATGCAATACTTCAGACAGCCCAAAGTGCTAAACAAAGATCAGAGGATTAATGAGTACTTGCTGATTGCCTGCTTGCCATTTTATTGGCTGAAGTCTTGCTGAGAGATATCATCCTGGGAAAATATTGACTGCCACAGACTCCAGCTAGGAGCTGTAACTCAAGGCAATTCACACTTGCAGTACTTGTGAAATTCAACTCCATTGGACAGCAGGAGGGGAGAAAGTGAAAACAAATGAATGGGTCTCTTCTGGGAGGGAGAGGAACACACACAATGATGGCTTCATCCCAGAAAACACACTTCAAATGCTGACGGGAGAAAAGAGCAGAGGAACAGTGAATCTGGGCCAAGGATTGGAAGACCCAGATCTTCTGCCTGGTTGTACTGCTGATCAGGTGTGGGACTCTGGGATGACCCGGGAACATCTTTGGGGCTTTCTCATTTTTAAGTGAAGCAGGGAAATTGCCAACAGCATCTTGAGACTGAAAAGATAAAGTTTCCCTTACTATTATGGTCTGTTTGTATCTTCTCATAATTCATGTGAAATCAGATCACCAAAGTGATGATATTAGTGGGTGGGATATTGGGAAAGTGGTTAGGGCAGGAAGGCTTTGTCCTTGAGAGTGGGATGAATACTTTAAAAAAATTTCCGGAGAGCTTCCTTGCCCTTGCAACATATGAGGACACCTATGAGAAATCTGTCATCTATGAGGAACAGTTCCTCCCCAGTCACTGAATGGGGCAACACCTTTATCTTAGACTTCTCAGCCACAGAACTGTAAGCAGTTATAAATAAATTACCCAATTTTTTTTAGTGTGTATCATAAGTGGACTAAGATGTCATCCCTTTATTCACAGAATGCTCTTATAGCCATGCTTCCCTCCCAAGGGAGCCACGGGCTCTTCTCTGCCAATGTGAGGATGCTCTCCCCACCTCTCCATGAAGAGCCAACCTCGGCAGGCAGCTGTCACCATCACAGATCCATAGTCTGCAAAGGGCAGAGGAGGTCATGGGAAATGTCCTTTCTTAGCTGGAGCTTGGGCATCACCTGTCTAACTTGGAGAGCTTAGGAGGAGGAATGGGGGAGGGGACATCAGATTTATCAAGGAGGAAAATCTAGTTTTCCAAGTCAAGGTGGCTAAGTGACATGCCTGCAGGGACAGAGAACTGTGCCAGATAGAGATGTGCCAGATAGCTTCTGTTTGGTGCATTATAATGAGAGACCAAGGAACCCAGATAAAAGAAAAACAAACCCAGAAATTAGTTCATCATATAAAATCTCATTGTTTAAAATGGGAGTTTTTAAAAAAGAAACTCACTGTGAGGTCAAAAACAAAATGCTTTGCAGTGTTTGAATGATTTCTAAACCTTTCTCATCCCAGGAATGAGACCCGTACACAGTAAGAAGACGCATGTGCAACATTCTAGCTTTAAGTCCCATAATAGTTTCATATTAACCTGCTAGAGCTGCCAGTATTCTGGCAAGATCAATGTAGCAGAGCTCTTTGACTTGTGTAAATCTAAAATACCCAGCCTGGGTGGGGGTAGCAAAGCCAGAAATTTCTAATTATATCAAGTAATGTTTATTAGTTTATTAAAGAAGCCAGAAATTTCTAATTATATCCAGTAATGTTTTCAAGAAATCAAGCAATAACAAGTGCTGGTGGCACTGTGGGGGGAAAGGAACCCTTCTCCACTGCTGGTGACAGTGTAGTCTGGTGCAACCACTATGGAAATCAGTATGGAGATTCCTCAGAAAATTACGACTAGAGATTTCATTCGACCCAGCTATTCCCCTTCTCAGTATCTTCCTGAAAGAATTAAAAGCATCATCCCACAGTGATGTATGCACACCCACGTTTACAGTGGCATAGCTTGTAATAGCTAATTCTTGAGACAACCCAGATGCCCATCAACTGATAAATAGATAAAGAACATGTCAATTTTTTATACAATAGAATATCACTCAGCCATAAAGAAGAGTAAACGTGAGACATTTCTAGGTAAGTGAATGCACCTTGAGACTGTATTCTTAAGTGAAATAAATCAAACATCTACATGTAAATACAACATTGTTTCTCTGGTGTGAGAAATCAGAAGTATAAGGACAAAATGCGTAATAGGAAGAAAATGTTCAAATGGGAAATGGAACTAGGGAGGGGGGAAAGGGAAAGGAAGGAAGAGAAAAGCAAAAAATGAGAAAAGAAGGAAAAATGGAAGTAAAGTAATTTGTAAATAAGGAGGGGAAGTGGGGTTGAAGGAAGGGGAATGGGGAAAAAAAGAAAAGAATCAACTATAACATGTACAGGCACAAATTCCTTATGATGAATGTGATCATTACATACACCTAAAATGCACCAATAAGCTTGATAAACTGGAAAAAAATGAGAAAACCCTGAGCTTCCATAACTTCATGGCAACTGCTTTGACTAGTCTTGTACTTGAAATTCTGTGTTGCAGCTGGGGCTCCGGGTTGCCTCCCAGATCCAATCCCCAGTCCTGGGGGAGGTGGCTCTGAGGCCGAGTATATCCTGAGCTTCAATCCTTGTCCACATGGACCTGTGGAATTCCTTGTGCAAAGGCTGGAGTGCTATGGTCTCCCCTTCCCTCAAAGAGATATTTGTGTGTGCCTCTATGATGGTGTAACTTAATAAGGAATTATGGGGAATCAGATTAGATAATTTTATACTGGATAATCTTTTGCTATGTTCAGTAACTTTACAATATATGAGTCATTTTGAAATCCTGTCTCTGGCTTTCCACCAATTATGACATGTTTTAGGAAGCAAGTTTGATTGATTGACAGCCTTACACCTCCAAACTCAGTGAGCCTCCTACAAATGGTGCTGTGTCTCAGTGGATGCTGCAGTTCTGAGTTGCTTGGTTTTTTTTTTTTTTTCTGCTTTTTCCTCTTCTGTCTTATACCCAACTCTTTTTCCTCATTGACCCAAGGTCAGAAGACCCAAAGAAGTGAAAAATTATTAATCAAAGTCTTTCTTGTGCAGACAAAATGGTTAAGTCAGAGGGTGGATATTCTAGAATTCAGTGGTCACTCATCTATATTTAATTCTGTTGGCTCTTTATGCAGCTTAACATTTACTTTCCATTTATCTCTATTTGTTTTGCTGATAAGGAAGGAAAATGCAGACATCTAAGTGCCTAGAAGTGAAAGATCTTCCAGTCACCATTTTACATAAGCCTCTCAGATACCTTCACCTTAGTCCAGTGGAAAAGAGATCTAGGGATTTTGCTTCCTGAGACCCCAGTGTTGAGATCTGTCAACTCTAATCTTCTAGCTTGTCCATTACCAAGGTGCCTTGTTTTTTGCTGGATCCTGCCGATAGCCAAGTCAGTAAAATACCATGGTTTTAGTTTGAAGAATAGGAGAGCATATGGGAAAGGAGATTTAAGAGAAAAGAGCATACTGGAAGGAATTCCCTGGAAATTTACCTGATTCCCAAGGTGGAGAACTCCTCTCTTCCTCTGAGATCAGATGATACATGAGGACATTTGCAAGACATTTAGTGAGCAACACAATCATTAGTCTCATACCCAGATTGAATGATGTTCTAAACTCTTCTCAACCCAGAGCTAAGGCCATCTAAAAGGAATAAAAGCACATCAGACTAATGATGATGACGATGATGACGATGACGATGATGATATAAGCTGTATAGCTTCAGAGGACCTGAAATCATCTGCCCAGTTTGGAGGGTAAAAGGGGGCCATTCATAGTTATGCAAAATAAAAGGCATGAACTAGCACTGTCCAGCATGTTTACCATGTGAGGAATCTAGGAGACAAATAGTCCCAACCTGGTTTTGGGCATGGGTTCCTTGAAGACTGGAATACAATTGGTAAACTTTCTTCCTGCATAAATATATTTGCATAAAAATTGAGGTAGAAGTTTCTTTTATCCCATCCACAGGTGCCAAGCTAGCAAACCTTTACAGCAAAGGTAATAATCATGGCTTATATACTTGCAGCCTCCCCAGCCTCCACTAACTCTGCTAACTATGGGGGCCCCAGAATTCTCTGTGCTCCCAGGAAGAACCTTTCATCTCTCCCCAACCAATATTCTCTGCTTGGCTTCACAAGGTCAGTGCTAATCTCTTTATGCCTCTTACTCCAGTTTTCTTTGTCATCACAGGCTTCCCAGGACTTCCATGCCGTGCTTACAGCCCAAACTGCAATCCTTATGCAGACCTGTGGTGGCCAGGATACAACCCTGCCCGTGCTGCCATTTTTCATTGTCATTCCCTGCTTAATGTTTCCCAAATCACTCACCACGACTTAATAGCAATTGAATCTTATTCATCTCATCCCTTTAGGCATAAGGGTAGGGATTTCCATCTGCTCACTCTTTCATTCTTAGTGTCTAAAAACAATGCTTGGACACTTCCAGGAGAACATGGTGCACAGATAATAGCAGCTATGGAGGCTCTCTGAGATAGCCAGCTTAGATTCCAGGAATGGTGTGGTGTGGAAGTCCTAAGCAAGGGGAGATATACCCTGCTGAGCCAGGAACAAACTAAGCTGAGAGAAACCAACTGGAAATGCAATCCCAGTGCTACAACTGGAAAGCTAAAGTCTCAGTGCCGAAACTGGAACTCACGCCTCTGGAAACTGCGGCTTGAAATTCCTGCCACCGCTGCTGCATCAGAATCGGCACAGCAGGGATAGAGACGCGAAAGCTCTGAGAGCGGGAATCAGCGAACCGAATGAATTGAGAGCAGATTTGGCAGGGAACCCTGCATCAACCTGTGGTGAGTGAGACAAATGGGGACTCTTCCATAGACTAGGAGGCTCCAACAGAGGACATTCTGGGACCGGGCAGACTAGCCAGAAAAGGATGCTGCAGTGACGTCAGTCACATGTTCCCCTCTCAAGCGGGATTGGTGGGGAGCGCTTGACCTGGGTGACACTGTGGACTAAGACCCAATAGGCTTCAGCAGGTTGACTGACCTGCAGGGGCAGGCCCAGCATAGGCTTCCCAGGTTTGTGTCTCCCTAGTACACTGCAGTGGGTGGGAACACCTAGCTGGCACAATTGAAACAAACTGTAACCAACAAAGAAAGAAACTGGGCCTCCTATATATGCTTGTATGGAAGGAACAAAAAGTATGGGAAGAGGGAGCAACAAGAAAGGGTCCTCAGTCCCCAGTCCTGAGAACACTGATCCAGGAAAGGGAAATGCAAAGGAGAATGAGGACAGAAAATATGCAATATCAGGCATGGCACCAATAGACATAAAGTGATATCTCCAGGACCTCACAGACAAGTTCAAAAGTGAAGTACTTAACCAAGTAAAGCAAGATATAAGTACAATAGTTAAAGAAATGCTAAGCACCTCCCAAGAAAAAACAGATGGTGAATAGAAGAACACTAAAAAAGGGGAGAATTGTTTGATGGAGAAAATAGAGAAAATGTAGAATACAGGAAGCAGGTTCAAAGAGATTACCAGGAAACTGAAAACTATATTGAAAGCTGGCACAACAGCTTGAAAGAAAATAAGGATAGATTATCTGAACTGGAGGACAGATTTGTAATGTGGGAGCATGAAAGGAAAAACTTCTTAAAAATAACAAAGAAACAAGTGGTAACAATACGAAGGCTAGAAGATGATAAGAGGATCTTATCTTAGGAATTAAGAATTACATTCTTAGGAATTAAGAATGTAAAAGAAGAAGCAGGGATACAAACAAATGAACTGCAAAGGCTATTCACAGAAATAGTCAAGGAGAACTTCCCTAATATGGGAAAAGGTGAAGATACTCAGATGGAAGAGGCATACAGGACCCCAGCCACCTACAACCTAAACAGAACTACACCCAGACATATAATTATCAAATTCCAGAAATCCAATGTAAGAACAGAATATTAAAAGCTGTCAGAGACAAGAAACAGATCACTTACAAGGGAACACCCATCAGAATTACAGCAGACTTCTCACCACAAACCATCAAATCAGAAAGAGCGTGGTGTGAAATAATTCAAGGTTTGAAAGACAATAACCTCCAGCCAGGATTGATATATCCTGCACAACTGTCCCTAGAAATTAATGGAGAAACAAGGTGCTTCCAGGATAAAGAGGAGCTAGGGGAATTTGCAACCACCAATTCAACTCTACAGAGAATATTGCAGGACATTCTAAAAGAGAAAAATACCAAGATTCCAGAAACAGTGGCAGAGAGGCCACAATGAATGGAGCAGAAAGCAAAATGAAGAAGACAAACTGACAGCTAATGACAGAAAAAGAGCTCGACAGAAATGAGGCAGAGAAGGTTGGAAGGTATGAACAGCTATTTTGGAGAAAACAAGATATCATAATAGCTAGTGCTGGTTTAATATCATCTTGTTTTGAAATCCCATCAAGCTTTTGTTCTTCTGTCTCCATTGGTCTTAACATGTTGTATCTTATTGGATTCTATTATATGTGATAATATAAACAAAAAATTTTATAGACAAGGAGATATTACAGAAACCATTGTTCATTTTCTGTTAGTTGGTTCTAAATATCCTGTAATACTGTCATTCTCTTGAATGGTTTTATGTTGTCTTGATATGTTTGATGCTACAGTATACGAAGTTATACTCAAAGATTTCAAGGAAAGAGACACTATGGTAACTACTTTTATGTTGGGATATCTTGTGGTGAAACACTATTTTGCTTAAATGGTTATGTTCTGACCTGTGCTGTTTTTTTGTTATGTCCTCTTTTATCTCAATCTCCTTTTTTTATTATTTACTTTTTTATTTTTATCTTTTTAATTCAGGGCAAAATAAACAAAAATAGCAGGATATATTATAGTAACCCACATTGATTTCCTATTAACTTGATTTGAAACCCTGCATTGCTCTCACCATCTTGTGTTGACTAATTTTACTCTATTCTGTTTTGCTTGATAGTATCAAGTTTGAGAGTATAGGCAACAACTATGAAGACAATAAGATTCACTATGATGCTCATTCTGGTTTGAGTATTATCTTCTTTTGAAGTCCTGTAAGGTCTCCAATGTTTTGGTTTTATTGGCTTTGTTCTTTACTGTTTTGTTCAATTTTATTATAACTGATGATCTAGGCAATTCTTTTTAAGATAGCAAGAGGCATTATGGTAATAACACTTGTTGATCACCTTGTATCCTGTTTCTATATTATGTACTATGTCCATCCTTTGATTTGACTAACTCTGTTTTGTTATGTCACATTTGGTTTTATTCTCTTCCAAAAAAAGTAATAAGAACTATGGGAGTAATAAAACCCAAAATGTGTAATTGTCATTATAAAAAAGAGAGGAAAAGGAAGTGCTCTAAAGGATATAACTGCATGTATATTTAAGCGTATAAGATAGATAACCATATTACTGAGTTCTTGTTGGATCATTGAACAGAACTATTTGAGTCTCACTGTTTGAATGTCCACTTTATATGCTTTAATTTTGTAACTTGAACAACTATTTCTAAGATTACAATATATAATCTATTAACTAGTGGTTTCCTACTGTTTATTTTTTTTTCAAATCCTGTATAACTTGTACCTTTTTTTTTTCTTTTTCTCCTTAAATAAAATTTTTAAAAAACAATGCTTGGCATGTAAGAGACACCCCATGACTGTTTTTGAAATAAAAACTTGATGAATGTAAAACTAATACTTAAAGAGCACCTTCCAGGCATTCAACTACTTTTGCATATACTATTTCATCTTTGCAACAACACAATAAGAGAAATAGGACTTTCACTTTCCAGATGAGGAGGCTGAAACTTGGAAAGTTATGAAAAGGTTCCAAATCCACAAGTCAGCTATGGTAGAGCCAGGATTCACACTCATCCCTCTTACTCCAGCCTGTGTTCTCCTCACTACTGGGGTTTTGCTGTGGTTTAAAGTATTACATGAAGCATCTTAAGCCACAGGCTAACCTTTTCACCGAGGGAGTATCTTGACCTCTGTTTGCATTCTTTTTCTGAGCTGTGTTTTCAGTTAAAATTAGGAGATAAACCAATCTGTTACACACACACACAATCTCATAGCAAAATCATGAGATTTAGAACACTGGATCTTGATATATTTCATTAGAGTATCTCCATGAAAGTCACTCTCTGGCATTACTCATTTTTCATCGCCACCTCCCCAATAATATCTACCTGATAGGAATCTAGTTTGGCTAAACCAAGGGACTGCATTTGAGCATTCGTAGCATGTTTACAGTGAAAGTTAGGAGACTGTTACACACTCAGAATGATGCATAGCACCTGCAGGCCTGCAATGGCGCATTCATTTCTCACTCATGGGGAGAGTGGAACATTTGTAGAAAGAATGGATCTGGGACAGACAACTGGGGATTGCAGTGAGTAAGTTGTCAATGTGAAAGGGTAGGATCACCTTCTAAAATTGTTCTCCCTGCCTGTTACAGTGTAGCTGAAATGCTTTGCCAGTGGAAAAGATTTAAGTACCTATGCCACCAGGCAGAAAGAAGAAAATAATTACTGAAAAATCTGCATTAACCTCCTCATTCCCATAAATGCCAGTGGTTTGTGTGCTATGTAGAGAAATTCCTTATTTATTTCTATTAGTGAGACTATGAAAGTTTCAAGCATGGAACTTCAAATGTCCACATAAAGATGTTAAGTTTCTGATAAAACCCACCTATTTTGTCTGCAAGGTAATACCAGGAATTAGGAAAAACAAAAACAAAAACAAAGATTTCCTCCTCCTGGGGCTGGATAGTAAGTGGAACAGGTTTGTTTTCTAAGGAGAGCAACGTTGTGTCACTACCAGCCCCAATTCAGCAAGAGCTGGAGTGCCTCTGTGTCACCCAGAAGGACTGGAGACCTGGGGGTGGTCATTCTGAAGCCTCTGGCTTGATCACTGAGCTTTGCAGTAGCACCTCAGAGGTCAAACACCTCCCTGCTATAATCCCAGAAAGCTTGAACCAGCAATGTCACCTGGTATCGCTGGCTGACATGCAAATGGGAATAATATCAGTGTTGAGTATAGATAATCACAGAGTGGTCTTCTTGTGTGTGTCCCATGAAATCAGACTCTAATGATGTGGCCCAGGAATGCATATGTTAACAGTCTCCCTGGGAGACTCTTCTCTTGCCCTTCTTTAACCCTTGTCTAGTGATCATGGGTCTAGATCCTTAAGCCTACAATTTGGGCTTTAAAATTCAAGTTGTTTTAATATTAAAACAGAAACACTAAATCTATTGGAAGACAAATTGGGTAGAAACCTTGAAGACATAGGAGTAGGTAGAGAATTCATGAACAGGACTCAAACCGCATGGGAAATACTTCCAAGAATCAATAACTGGGACCACCTCTTATTAAAAAGTTTCTGCATGTCAAAAGAAATCTCCAGCATAGTGAAAAGAAAACCCACAAACTGGGAAAAGATCTTAGTGAACTCCCCCTCAGACAAGGGACTTTTGTCTAAAACATATGAAGAATTTAAAAAACTCAGACCCCCAAAATTCAAAGATCCAATCCAAAAATGGGCATCTGAGATGAACACGCACTTCTCAGATGAAGAAATACAAATGTCAAATAAATACATGAAAAAATGTTCATCACCATTGGTCATTAGAGAAATGCAAATTAAAACCACACTGAGATTACATCTCACTCCTGAAAGAATGGCCAGGATCAAGAAAACCTACAACAACAAAAGCTGGAGAGGCTGTGGGGAAAAAGGAACTCTCCTACACTGTTGGTGGGAGTGTAGACTGGTACAACCTTTGTGGAGGTCAGTCTGGAGATTTCTCAAAAAGCTGGGATTGGAAGTCCCATTTGTTCCAGCTATTCCACTTCTAGGCATATTCCCAGAAGAACTGAAAGCATCATAAGACAGTGATATATGTACACCTATGTTTATAGCAGCACAATTTGTAATCGCCAGATCTTGGAAACAACCCAGGTGTCCATCAACTGAGGAATGGATAAAAAAGTTGTGGTATTTCTATACAATGGAGTATTACTCAGCTATAAAGAAGGATCACATTGAGATATTTATCAATAAATGGGCGCAGCTTGAGACCATACTCATAAGTGAAATAAATCAACCTCGCATGTGTGAATACCGAATAGTTTCCCTAATGTAAATAATGATTCAAATATATAAAAGTAAGTGGTAATCATGATACCCCATTATGTGACCTTGAAGCCTTATAAAGTTTTCACTTATTAATTGAAATGGCTTTATTCTGGGCTGCTTGATATTATTGTCTGTGATCAAATGAACAGCTATTTTGAAGAAAATAAGTCATCATAATAGCTAGTGCTGATTTACTATCATCTTGTTTTGAAGCCCCACCAAACTATGGCTCTTCTGTCTCCATTGGTTTTATCATGATGTATCTTGCTGGATTTTATTATATGTGATAGTATAAACAAAAATTGTTATAGGCAAAGAGATAATATAGAAGCCATTATTCATTTTCTTTTAGCTGGTTCTAAATACCCTACAATGCTTTCAGCCACTTGAATGGTTTTACAATGACTTGATATATTTGAAGCTATAGTATATGAAGTTATATTCAAATATTTCAGGGAAAAAGACACTATGGTAACTACTTTTAAGTCGGGTTATTCGGTGGTGAAGCACTAGGTTGCTGAAACTGTCATGCTTTGACCTGTATTGTTATGCTATTATGTCCTCTTTTATCTCAATATCTCCCTTATTCATTAAAAAATTATTTAGTTATTTTTTATGATTTTTTAATTAAGGGGAAAAATAAAAAAATTAGCAGGATATATTATAGTAACTTTTTTGATTTCCTATTAACTTGATTTGAAGTCCTGTAATACTCCCACTATCTTGTTTTGACTGATTAGACTCTGTTCTGTTCTGTAATGATAGTATCAAGTTTGAAGGTATAGGCAACTACTTTGAAGGCAATAAGATTCACTATGATGCCCATTCTGGTTTGACTATTATCTTCTTTGGAAGTCCTGTAATGTTTACAAGGTTTAGGTTTTATTGGTCTTGTTCTCTACTGTTTTGTTCAACTTTATAATACCTATAAGATAGACAATTCTTTTTAAGGAAGCAAGAGGCATTATGGTAACCATTGTTGATAACCTTGCACTCTGTTCTTACATCATGTACTATGTCTATCCTTGGTTTTGACTGACAACTTTGTTTTGCCATATTTGACTTTATTCTCTTCCAAAAAAAATAATAAGAACTAAAGAGTAATAAAACCCAAAATGTGTAAATTTTGTTGTAAAAAAGAGAGGAAAAAAAGTGCTCTAAAGGATACAACTGTAAGTGTGTTTAGGGGTGTTAAATAGATGACCATATTAATGTTTTTGGTTGGATTATTGAACACAGCTGTTTGCAGTCTCACTGTTTGAATGTCCACTTTGTATGCTTTGATACTGTGACTTGAGCAACTATCTCTAAGATGATAATGTGCAATCTATTAAAAAAAATTCAAGTTGTTACTTTATATTCTTCTTCACTTGGGTGACTTTTCTCAATATGCTAGTATAGGCCATCTATTTAGGAGTTAGTAGGAATTATACTAGAGTTTTGGATTTATGAATACAGAAAACCAGTTCCAAGTCTGTCATTGAAGAGTTACATATTAGCTTTGGACAAGTAACTTAGCTCTTTAAGCCTAGGTCAACTCAGCCAAGTGGGGAATAATACCTGTCTCCCAATGTTTTTGAAGGAATTAAATGCAATAATGCCTGCAAGGTGTTTAATATGGATAATAACAGCATGGCAGTAGTAGTGATACAGAAGAAGGGGAACCGACCAATCTCTGGAATCTGAGAAAATAAATTTCTATTGTTTAAGCCACCCAGTCTCTAGCATTTTGTTATGGTGGCCCAAGTACATTAATATAACTAGATTTGAGATTGAGCAGTTTTATAGGAAATCAAGACTAATGGCATTTTTGAGTGTCCCTGAGGTCACCCCACATTCTTTTTTAGTTTCATTTCAACTTTTTTAAGCTTCTGGGTTTGTTTTTATGGCAAATGAGGGGAAATGGGCCTTGAAATCAGGAGCTCTGCCTTCCCATATCAGTTTTGTGCTATGATGCAAATCAAGTGTAGATAAAATTTAAGTGTTGATAAGTTCTAAGGTTAAACCCTACCTATGCATTCTTGGTCAAGCTACTGAACCCTTTTGATGGATAATTGCTT
This sequence comes from Cavia porcellus, assembly GCF_034190915.1. Classification (NCBI taxonomy): domain Eukaryota; kingdom Metazoa; phylum Chordata; class Mammalia; order Rodentia; family Caviidae; genus Cavia; species Cavia porcellus. The sequence goes on along the minus strand of NW_026947502.1, from coordinate 14,688,687 downwards.
CATCTACAAAATGGGAATAATATCAGTAATTTGCCAGCTCATCATAAAAATGAAATGCAATAGAACACGAAAGAACTTAGGCTTATAACACCAATCTGTCAAATGTAGTTTTGAAAAGGTGGTTGTATTCTTATGCTTCACCTTGTCACAATTCTCCCAAAATTTATCACTTTTAAAAAATCATTTATTAGTTCATATTTTCTTTGAGTTAAAAATTTGTGCAAGGCCTATTGCTTCTAATTTGAAGAAAAATTTTTTGTAATCTAGACTGGCCTTGAACTCTTGTGTAGTTGAGATCAGCCTTGATCTTGTGATCCTCCACCTCAGCCTCATGAGTGCTGGGGTTACAGGTGTGTACTTGGTTTTAAAGTGTTTTACTGTGCTGTAGTTCATGTGCTGCCTCGGCTGCTTCTCATCTGGGGTCTTTGATGGTCATTCATGTAGTTGTTGGCAGAATTTTGTTTCTTGCTGAGTTAAGGTCTTCATCTTCCCCATCAGTTCTCCCAATCCTGTGCCATGTTGGTCTCCCCATAAGGAAATTTGAAACATGGCAGCTGGCTTCCCCACAGTACAAAGAATCAATGGGGGCTATAGTCTTTTTGTAATGGAACTTTTTGTAATGGAAGTGACATCACCATAGCTTCATTCTGTTCATTAGAAATAAGCTACTTGCTCTGGCCCACACTGTAGCCTGGGGATCAGCATCACCAAGAGCATTATCACGGTCCCAAAGACTGGGAGGTGAGGACCAATAGAGGGCATTTGAGGAGATGCTGACTACAGGAAAGCGGAGTGTGAGGAGGAACAAAACACTCCCTGGATGAGACTGAGGTTCTTCCCTATTATTCATGGATTCTATACTTAGAAATTTCTCTGCTTGCTAAAATGTATTTGTAACACCAAAATCAATACTCCTGGCAGTTTTGCAATCATTTGCAGCCATTCTCAGAGCAGCAAAAATTTGAGTTGCCTACCATACACCATCCAAGCTGAGCAGATCCAACAAGATGACAGTCTGCCTCTTTGTTTCAGCTCTCATACTGTGAGCAAGCGTCCCTACTGAAACCTGTTAGTGCAGTCAGCATCTTGCTCATTTTTGTGCTTTCTTGTTACTGTTTGTGGTGATTTTGCTGTTTAAAATGACCACCTACCATAGGCTGAAATTCTAGCTAGTGATCCTAAGCTGAAGAAGGTTATGACGTGTCTTTAAAAAATTTACATGTTAGTGGTAATTAATCAATCAATAGTATGTAAAGTAACATGCTTGAAACAAAGTAATTTATTGATCAGTTGATGAAATTATTGTGAGTGGGGCTGGGGATTTAGCTCAGTGGCGTAAGCAACTACCTTGCAAGTGCGATCCCTGGTCCAAAAAAAAAAAAACAAAAAACAAAAAAAACAGGAAAATATTGTGAGCAGAGTTTAGAGGAATGCAACTCTATTTCCTGTTGAAACAGTGGCTCACTATTGATTAATTCAGTGCTTGTAGTCATTTTGTAGAGCATAATAGCTGCAAATAATGAGAACTAACCTATTTGTGTTTGAAACTCAACTACACCACTTACCCAGCTGTGCCATCCTAGGAAAGCTTCTTAATCTCTTTGTTTTTTATTTTATTAATAATACAATCGGGAAACATAGGGTTTATAAATGACAACTTCGGGGAGGCTGAGCTGTAATGATTTCAGCATAGCTACCAGCACATAGTACATGCCTGGGGAATAGACGTTACCAGAACTGTTCCAGTGTGAGTTCTGTTTCATCTGGATAATATTAAGTTTTCTGGAAGTTTCCCCCCACTATTCTGTGCCAGTGCTGGATGCAAAGTAGGCACTCAGAGACTACATATTGAATCAGTTAAGGGTTCTCTGATTCTATCAGATGGGAAATATACAGCTGGAGAAAGCAAGTATCTTCTTCTCTTCCTGATCTCTGGTTTGGTATCATCATCACAGCTCCTGGAGGTAGGAGGGTTATAAGATTCTTATATCAGAAGCCACATCAAGACCTTAAATTCATAGTACTGACAGTCTGTTGACTCACTTCCCCCCAGGAAACCGGAGAAAGGCAGGCAGAGGGAAATGTATGCACAACGTGGTAGGTGTGGAATTTCCTCCTTGTCACCAGGCAGAAGGCCAGAAGTGGAGCTGGCTGTGGCACACAGTGGGATCAACAGTCTGTAAAGAAGGCACCTGCACTGTCTCGGGGATGATTTTTCATCTCTCGGGGCTGAGTCATCACCACAATGCTGAGGGGAACATCCATCTGGTCTCTGAGTTTGGAATCTGACCTTGTTTTTTCGCAAGTTGTTTTCCAAGTACAGGACCCTGTCTTTCCTCCTGCGGATGGGGAGCATTATCGAGCTCTTCAGTTCAGAGTGAGAATGGGTGGATGGCTCCTCTCTCAAGAGAATGTAAAAGTTATTGGGGAGAGTGAGCATAGACTGTGTTTCCCGAGGGCATCTTGAGAAGCCATGTAATACACTCAAGACCAGTCAAGCTCTTTGAGACTTAGTTGCCTCATCTGCAAAATAGCACTTATTTTGCAAAACCTTCAGGAGACTCAGCTGGGTGAAAGGAGAAATTGAAATTTATTCCTAGTGCCACTGAATCACTACCTAGCCTTTCTTTTCAGTGTTTAGCAATAGCTAACTTTTGTTGGGTGCTTAGTGAAAGAGTTTTGCCCTAGCACAAATTACAGGATGTTATGGCGGTAGTTCAACATGGTGGAAAGGTCAATTGGATGCTTACCTTGACGGCCACTTCCTCCTTTTTCCCCAATTACAACTTCCTCCTTCCCAGTGTGTGCGAAGAAAATTCCAATCAGCTCCTCATGCACCATCAAGGCCCGCCCCAAGCACCACATCTGTCAAGATCATATATACTCCACACCCCCATATCCGGTAAGAGGAGAAAGCCAAACCCTTGCTGGTTGTGGGCTCCTCTCCACGTCCTTTAAATAGAAAGGCCACTTTTACTTTTTCTTATATTCTGCTTCTTTATTGTGCCAGAAAACTCTAACACTTAGCATACCCAGGCTTTATCTCACATATGTCCCCGTATCCTATCATTATTTCCATTATACAGATGAAGGAACTGCGGCACAGAGATGTGGAGTAACTTGCCCAAGGGCATATGGCTAAGAAGTAGCAGAGCTGGGATTTACCACCTGGTCCTCTTGACTCCAGAGCCCATGCTAAAGTCCTCATTAAAATATAGATCACTATATTTTAATGAGATCATCTTGGAAATAACATTTTAAACTAAATATGTGATAGAAAATTCAGGTGGCACATCCAGCTAGTGAGAAAGACTAGCTGGGTATGCAGGAAGAGCTAAGCCCACTGTTGGGTCCCATTCACAACTATTTTAATGTCCAGTCCATTGGAAGGCTAAGCACTAATGCAGGGATTGGAATATTAACCTCACTCATTTATTTTTCCTTTTCAGACATCCTTCCTCAGTCTTAAATAAGCAGCTGTGACCAATTCTGTGTTAAGAGACTTTAAGTTTCAGAGTGTAGAGAGCTGAGGTTTGGAAGGCAGCAGGCCCCACACAACACAGGAGCACCCCCCACACACACACACACATGCACACAAAATTCATTTTTCAGTAAACACCTTCCAGTATCTGATCAGTGCCAGGACTTGAGACTCAGCACAGGCTTTGTTGTTACTCCTCCCAAATCATGAGCTGACCACTAAACCCTGCTGTCCAGAGATAACGAAGTCAGAGCAGTCATGTGATCACACAAGAGCAACCCCTGTGATAGATGGAGCTGGGGCTGGCATCTAGGGCCACTGACTCCATAGCCATACAGCTCCCCACCCTGCCACTTAACACACTGCAGCCTCAAAAGGCGAATGAAAGACTACAAAGCTGTTTCTCATGCCCAACGCTTTCATTACTTTGCTGCTACTGCGTGGCAGCTGAAACTATCAGGCTACAAAAAGGCTGTTGAGAGTGGCAAGAGATGGATGTGCCACATAAAACAACAACCTCTTTGGAGACAGAGGAGATGTGGCCTGGAGCACCAGCTCACATGTATTAGGTGATAGTGGGTTATAAGTTACCTTTTATCACACCAAGGAGCACTGGAGCTGGGGAAATCCATGGGCTGGGATTCCTGCTTTGGATGTCACTGTTGTTTTGAAGAATGTTATTTTTCTATTGCAGAAAGGCTAATATATATGTCAGCATCGCAGAAATCCCCTTGAACTTGGAAATTCTTTCAAGTGGTAACATCTTGAGCTGGAAAAAGTGGAGACTAAAAGAAGATGCATAGAATAGATTCTGACACCTAATCCTAGGACCATTTGGTGCCTACTCCAAGCAGCCCATGTTGGTGGTATATAAATTAGAATAGTATTCTAGGAGCAACTATTTGGCAGTGCAAACTACAGAGGCTGCAAAATGTATGCAGTTTTCTATTCATCCCCTTTCTTCTAGGATTGTATTCTACAGAAACAATCAGAAATATTCAAATAAGTTATCACAGAGTTACTTTTAAAAGAAATATAATAGAAACAATCTACATATCCAATAAAAGAGGATGAATTATACTAAAGCACCATGGTAAGCTAAGCAGACATTAAGATTCTTATTTCTCTCCGTTGTGTATTTCTTGTGGAGCTCTTTTCCAGTTGGTAATACTTTCTTCTATATGATGCAACAGGCAGAAGGCAGGGTGCAGCCCTATATGCTTTTCTCTTCACCTTCTGAACCCAACCACTCACCAAGTTCTGTCCCACACAAATCCTTAAAAGATCTCAAATCCCTCTGTTGCTCTCCACTTGAGCCAACTCAAGTCCTGATCACCTAGATACTTGAAGAAACACTATATCTACCTAGAGAACAAACACTATATCTACCTAGAGTCCTCGCTTCTGATCTTTCCCTTTTCTGTGCAGATTTCTTTTTAAAAGGAAGTGTGATTTAGTTCCTTCCTTGCTTTCCTCCCAAAGACTTCCTGTTAGTTGTGTTGAAAAAAAAATCTCAAGGACACCCAGCAAGCCCCCAGCCCACCTGGGCTGCCTCAGACCACCATTGCAGGTCCACTCCCTAGGGAACCCACCCACCTTCTGGACCTAGTACTGCAGCTGACCACTGGATCCAACCTCCTACCCCAGAACCTTGGACTACAGTGTATTACTGTGCTGGCTGGCTGACAGACTCAGGAACCCCTCATCCAAACAGAAGACCTCAGCAGGCTCCAGTCAGTGTGGTGAGTTTGCCCCTAAAATAGAGGTCTGCAGTGGGTAAATATGAGCAGAAGTGAAATTTCCTCTAACTCTAAGATCTTGGTGAACCTGGCAAGAGAGTGCACACAGTCCTCCACATGGAGAACATCAGGCAGGTTGAGGAGTGAGAATTTGGAGAATGTTAAAAGAGCTTCTGAGACCCAAGTGACACAGTAGGACCTCAGCTGACACAAACACTATAGACAGGGAGATCTGGTGACCTGCAACAACCTGAAGACATAGCAACAGCAGGAACTAAAAGCTGACCTATATCAATACTTCTGGGCTAGTTAGCCCAGAAAGAATATAGGACTCACCCAGCAGGCCCTGTAGTAGGAATTCAGGTGACTGGATCTCCTCTTCATTGTTTGATCCAGCAATTGGACAAACATCAACTACACAGTATGACCCTAAAACTCATACCACTGATAGTTGAGACTGTTGGATTGAAAGACCAACAATTTACCCAAAAGGTGAAAATGACAAAATGAAAAGGCAAAATGTAATCTCAGACATCTAGTCCATCAGGAGCAAGTACAGGCAATGTTGAAATAGAGGACTTTAAAAGTCATACACCAGGGATTCCTGAAAAGAGCAAATGAAGTAAAGAAATAAATCTATGAGGCTATAGAGCAAAATCAAATTAGAAATAATGACTTACGTAAAGACAGAATTACAGCCTTAGTAAATGAGTTGATCAACACAGTGAGAGAAGAAATAGATTTTTTAAACAACAGGAACATGGGAAATTGATTGAAACTTTGAATGAACAATGCAGAAAACAAGAAGAATTCACAAAATAAATTCAAAGAGATATCCAAGAAACAAAAAATTGTACTGAAAGCTGGCAAAACCATTTAAATGACTCTGAGGATAGAATTTCAGACCTTGAAGACAGGATCACAGATAGTGATCATGAAAGGGTAGAACTTATAAAAACAACAAAGCAGCATGGCATGATAATCCAGCAGCTTCAAGATGATGCCAAGAGAAATAATATAAGATTAATAGGCATCAGTGAACATGAAGGAGTCAATGCAAATGACATAACTAAACTATTCACAGAAGTAATAGCAGAAAATTTCCCACACATGGGGAAAAATCTGATATACAAATAAGTGAGGCATACGGAATGTCAAACAGTCACAACCAACATAAATCTATACCCAAACATATAATAACTAAGGTCCCACACATAACCCTAAAAGCTGTTAGAGAAAAGTCACAACTCACCTATCAAGGAAAGCCTATTAGAATCATGGCAGACTTCTCAGCACAAGCCTTCAGGTCAAGATGAGCTTGAAGTGAAGTGTTTCAAGCCCTAAAAGAAAACAACTTTCAACCTAGACTGATGTACCCAGAAAAACTGTCTTTCAAATTTAATGGATAAACAAGATACTTCCATGACAAAGAACAACTGAAGAAATTCACGTCCACCAAATCAACCCTAGAAAGAGTACTGAAAGACCTACTGAAAGGCATAAAAATGACTACAACCTCCAGAACAACAACAGAAGGAAACCACCAGGCTGGACAAGAATTAAACAAGAGAGAAAAACAGGAAACCAACAATAGGAACAGAACATGGCAAAGGCAAGCCAGTACATATCAATGATATCCATAAATGTAAATGGGCTCAATTTACCTATTGAAAGAAACAGGTTGACAGAATGGGTCAAGAAACAGGATCCCACAATATGCTGTATACAAGAAACACATCTGACTCAAAAAGAAACTCATAGATTAAAAGTCAAAGGATGGAAAACAGTATTCCATGCAACAAGAACCCTGAAAAAAGCAGGGTAGCTATTCTGTTTGCAGACAAAGTAAACTTCAAACCTAAAAGGATTAAAAGAGATAAGGCCACTACATACTTGTAAGTGGAAAACTACAAGAGGAAGAACTAACAATTATTAATATATATGCACCAAATACAGGAGCACCCAGCTATGTAAGACAAATACTAATGGACATGAAAAACCAAATACACAAGAACACAATTGTAATGGGAGACTCATAACCCATTGTCACAAAGAGATTGATCAAATAGCCAAAAATTCAGCAAAGAAATAGCAGAACTGAACCATATCTGTGAGCAAATGGACTTAGTGGATGTTTACAGAGTGCCACACCCAACTACAATAGAATATGCATTCTTCTCAGCTGCACATGGGACATCCTCTAAAATAGACCATATATTAACCCATAAAGCATTCTTAACTAAATACAAAGGGAGCAAAATTATCCCATGCATGATATCTGATCATAGCGTACTAAAATTGGAAATCAATGGCCAAAAAACCCTGCAAAACCTACATAAATACATGGAAATTAAATAAAAATCTTCTGAACAACCAGTGGGTTATGGATGAAATTAAAGAAGAAATAAAACAACACCTACAATACAATGAAAATGCAGATACAACATACTGTAACTTATGGGATGCAATGAAAGCAATCCTAAGAGGGAAATATATAGCAATAAAGTCACATCAAGAAAATGGAATGAACACAAATAAATAACCTAATGCTACATCTCAAGCTTCTAGAAAAGGAAGAGCAAGTCAAACCCAAAGTTAGGAAACTGTAAAGATTAGAGCAGAAATTAAAGCAATTGAAACTAAAAAAATACAAAGAATTAATGAATCAAAGAGCTGGTTTTTTGAGAGAATAAACAAAATTGATAAACCCCTGGCCAACCTTATCCAGAAAAAGAAAGAAAAAACCAAATCCATGCAATAAGGACTGAAAGAAATTACTACAGATCCCATGGAAATTCAAAAGGCCATGAACACCTACTTTGAAAATCTCTACTCACATAGGGTGGAAAACACAGAGGAAATGAACAGGTTTCTAGGAACATATGAACTGCAGAAGCTCAATCAAGAAGCTTTAACAATTTTGAATAACCCAATATCAGCTACTGAAATTGAAAACATGATTAAAAACTTACCAACAAAGAAAAGCCCAGGTCCTGATGGATTCATAGCTGAGTTCTATAAAAAATTTAGAGAAGATTTAATGCCAATACTCCTTAAACTCTTCAATGGAATTGAAAGAAAAGCAGTCCTCCATAACTTATTCTTGGAAGCAAGTATCACTCTGATATCAAAACTAGAGAAAGACCCAACAACCAAAAAGGAGAACTACAGACCAATCTCACTAATGAATATTGATGCAAAGATTCTTAATAAAATATTGGCAAATAGAATGCAGCAAATTATCAAGAAGATTATACACCATGACTAAGTTGGGATTTATTCCAGGAATAAATGCAGGGATGGTTTAACATGTGCAAATCAATAAATGTAATACACCACATCAACAGAGCCAAAAATAAAAAAAAATCACACAATCATCTCAATAGACGCAGTAAAAGCTTTCAATAAAGTGTAACACCTTTTCATGATAAAAATCTTACAGAAACTTGGAGTAGACAGTATGTACCTCAATCTCATAAAGGCCATCTATGACAAACCAACAGCCAACATTAAACTAAATGGACAAAAAAATGAAAGCCTTAACTCTAAAATCAGGAACAAGACAAGGATGTCCACTATTACCACTCCTATTCAATATAGTTCTGGAAATATTAGTCAGAGCAATCAGACAAGAGGGAGAAATAAAAAGAATAAAAATAGGAAAAGAAGAAGTTAAATTATCATTATTTGCAGATGACATGATATTCTACATAGAAGACCCCAAAAACTCCATTAAAAGACTACTAAAGGTAATAAACAAATTCAGCAGCATAGCTGGATACAAAGTCAACACAAAAAATCAACAGCATTCCTGTACACAAACAAAAAACTCACAGAGAAATTATGGAAATATCACGTTTCAGAATAGCATCTAAAAAAATGAAATATCTAGGAATCAACCTAACCAAGAATGTAAAAGACCTATGTGCTGAAAATTATACTACTCTAAAAACAGATATTGAAGAGGGTATTAGAAAATGGAAGGATATTCCTTGCTCTTCATTAGGAAGAACCAACATTGTGAAAATGGCCATACTCTCAAAACTGCTACACAAATTCAATGCAATCCCAATCAAAATATCATTAACATACCTTACAGATTTTTTTTTAATTCCTAAAATTTATCTGGAAACAGAAGAAACCTAGACTAGCAAAGGTGATTCTTGGCAACAAAGGCAAGACAGGAGGCATCTCAATTCCTGACTTGAAATTATATACAAAGCCACAGTAATAAAATCAGTATGGTACTGGCAAAGAAATAGACTTGACTGAATGAATGAAACAGATTAGAAGATGCAAATACTACTACAAAGACATTCAGCCACCTTATATTTGACAAAGGGGCTAAACAGATTCACTGGAAAAAAAGCCTCTTTAATAAATGGTGTTGGAAAAATTGGTCTTTCACATGCCAAAGTCTGAAAATAGACTCATGCCTATCACCATACACTAAACTAAAGTCAAAATAGATCAAGGATTGAAATATTAAAACAGAAACACTAAATCTACTGGGAGACAAGGCAGGTAAGAATCTTGGGGATATAGAGGTAGGGAGAGAATTCATGAATAAAACGCAAACCTCACAGGAAATATTTCAAAGAATCAACAACTGGGATCTCATATTACTAAAGAGTTTTTGCACTTCAAAAGAAATCACCAACAAAATGAAAAGAAAACCCACAGAATGGGAAAGAATTTTAGCCAACAATCCTTCAGACAAAGGACTTACATCCAGGACATATAAAGAACTGAAAAACATCAAGCCCCCAAATTCAAAGACCCTCTCCAAAAATGGGCATTGGAGATGAACACACAGTTCTCAGATGAAGATATACAAATGGCAAATAAATACATGAAGAAATTTTCACCATCACTGGTCATTCGAGAAATGCAAATTAAAACAGCATTGAGATTTCATTTCATCCCAGAAAGAATGGCTGCCATCAAGAAAACAAGTGATAACAAATGTTGGCGAGGATGTGGGGAGAAAGGAACACTGCTCCATTGTTGGTGGGAGTGCACACTGGTGCAACCACTGTGGAGGTCAGTATGGAGATTCCTCAACAAACTAGGATTGGAAGTTCACTCATCGCAGCTATTCCGCTCCTGGGTATTTTCCCAGAAAAATTGAAAAGGTCATGTCTTAGTGATATATGTGTACCCATGTTCATAGCAGCACAATTTGTGATACTAAATCTTGGAAACAACCAAAATGTCCATCACGTTAGAGGGAATGAGAAGTTGTGGTATTTTTATACAATGGAATACTATTCATTTATAAAAAGAATGATCTTGAGGCCTTTATGGTATGCCTCAAGGAGGCAACTTGAGAATATCCTCATAAGTGAAATAGACAAGACTCACATTAGTAAATACCACATTGTCTCTCTAGTGTCAAAAAATAATAATAACTAGCAGAATAATGGTTTCCAAAAAGTATAATAGATATAAAAGTATAATACATGTAAAAGTATAATAGATATAAGATCATAGAGTATAATAGATATAATAAAGTATAGATAAAGTATATGTAATAGATAAAGTATAATAGATATAATAGATATTATGAAAGTGAAAGGGAAGGAAAGTGCTCTAAAGGATATAACGGTATGTACAGTGTGTAAGATTGATGACCACATTACTAAATTTCTGTTAGAACACTGAACAGAAGGATTTGCACTGCCAACATTTGAGCATTTAGCCACTTTTTATTTGATTTCATAAGTGTAACAACTGTTGTTAAGATGACAATTTGTAATGTATCAACTAGCAATTTTATGATATTAATCTTTTTTAAAATTCTGCATTCTACATTTTTCTCATTTTTTTCTATTTTGTTTTTTTAATTTTTTTCTTTCTTTCTTTAAATAAAATTTAAAAAAAAAATTTTAAAACTCTTACCACATGCCCAACTGCAAGATCATATAGGAGACCTGGCAAATTTTTCCATAAAGGGCCAGATTACGAATAGTTACTGTGTGGGTCATTCAGTCACTAGAGTAACTACTTCTCTGCCATCAGATTGTGACGACCATAGATATTACATGAATGAATGGGCATGTCTCAGTTTCAGGAAAGCTTTATTTACAACAACAGGTGGGTTGCTGGACTTAGGCCCTGCGTAGAGGTTTATTGACAGTTGTCCTGGAGGATCTAGCCCGTTTTCCTTTCTGACACCCGTAGATCCACTCTCTCCTCATCCAGACACTATATCCACCTCAGGACCTCTGGCAAACTGGAGGGTCATCAGGAATTGCCCCTTTCCTCTCTGTGTTTTGCCTGTTTCTTTCCCTCTCAACCCAAAATACACTTCCCTTTTCCTGGCCGCCAATTTCTCACCATCTCCTTGAATCTTCAGGACCATTTTTTTAAGGTACATTCTCTAATGTACGAGGCTAGGTTTGAACTCCCTATTTTCCTAAAGGACTCAGTACTATCCTCTCTATTGCTGGTTAAATTTAAGGTCAAGTAGTTCCTAGTGCAGTTGTGCATCTTTATGTCACTTCTGCTAGAACCAAAGTGTCATGAGGCAAAGGACTACGCCTATTATTGATCACAGCTGTGTTCCCAGTGTTTGAAATGGTGTCTCAGTGCTACATATGAAACGCATCCCAGATATCTGTGGAATACTGTTAGTTGAGTGTATGATCATGCAACTAGAAAAAAACACCTGTGCAGATATGTAGTGAAATATAAGGGGAGAGGTGTACAGGTTACTTTTATTTTCCTCATACTTTTCTCCATTTCTCAAATGTTTCACAAAGACCAAATTTTATTAGGATACCAAAAAAAAAAAAAAAAAATCAATGGAGGGAGAGAGTGAGGGAAGGGAGGGAGAGAGGAACCGGTGTGCAAATACCCTGCAAGCCCATTCTCATCTTTGACACATTGCACAGGTTGGACTGGCCTCATTCCTCTCCTTCCTCAGAGTTGCCTAATAAATCCTGTCTGCTTTCTTACTGCTTTTTCTTGGTCATTCCTCCTTTCCTGCACATCACTTTGCTAGGCTTGGGGACAGGTGTACCTGGTCCATGATTCAAGTTGAGTGCTGCTGGCAGGAATGCTTGCAACAGATGGACACACATGTGCACACGCCCCCACAGGCCAACTGGCCTTGCAAGGGCTTCCAACTCCTAGTTTAGGAAGGGGTTAAGACACCAGTGGCTGCCTTGTGAGATGACAGGCACCAGCCATTTTGCAATGCAGAACTGTCCCTGCAGATGGGAAATGTGACAGCTAACTTATTTATTTCACTCACCAGTAGCTCAGTTTCGAACATCTGGTCATTTCCATGCCAAGCTGGTCTCCAAGTAGGACTCGGGAGCAAAAGGCCACAGGGCCACTATGTTCCAATTTATTCATCCGATAATTCCCTCCTCATTCAAGAGGAAGCCAATGAAGATAATACTAATTATTATTTCCAAATAGAGATAGCATTTTGATCACTCTTTAAAAGAATAGATGTGGGTGGAAAATAGGGGTGAGGGGTCAATAATTGACAGGAACTGGGTGAGTAAAGCAGTATAAGGCTACAAAGAATTAAATGATTGATTTTTAATGTTCCAGACTAGAAGGAGATTCACCTATATAGCAACACCACCAGGTAAAAATAAATAGCGATATTTGATTGCTAAACAAGTGATAAGAATCATAAAGGACATGGACATTATATTTGCCCTAGATCCCAAGTCCAGGCTATTACTTTCAGTGTTAAATTTCACGGCATATCTGTGTATTATTGGCTATGAGTAACAGAAAATCTCAACTCAAGTGGACCCAAGCAATAAATGCAGTATCTTTCCGTATTTGATGAGGTCCGAAGGTAATGCTTGGCAGTTGACAAAGTCAGCCCCAATCCTGCTTTTTTCCCACCTTTTCACTCTGCCAGGAATAGCTGCTTTGGCCTTAGACTTGGAATTGAAGTGGAACTGCCAGCATGACATTGAGACAACACGGTTCTTTCTCGTGGTATTCTATTGAGAATGAGGAACTTTTTCTTTCTCTCTTTTTCTGGAAACCCTCTAGCAAATTCCCCTACTGTACAATTGTCTAGAGTTGGGGCACTTTCCGCTTGGACCAATTAGCCCCAGCAGAGAAAGTGGAAGAGCACCGGAAGGAAGTCGATGGTTAGTGGGGGATGGCGTTTATTAAAAAGAAGTGAATGCTGAGCAGCAAAACAATACTGTCTACCACCTACAGCTAACCTCCAAAGCAAGCAACAGTTTATATCTGCAAATCCTGACACTAATGACCTTCTCAGCTTCGTCTCTCACGCTGCCACTTCTAACACTTGTATGACACACAACTATCCAGAATGCAGTGATCTCATCTCTTCAAAACCAACGTGCTTCCCTAAAATACACTCAGTTTCTTTCTGTTTCTCAACTTTAAACAAATCACACTTGCACTGTCTTCCAAAGCAGCCATGATACTTGCTGCCCTGGCATAATTACTAATGGTAATCCTCTCTCATTCTCATAATGTTTCAGTTTGGATAAAAGTACAAAAAATGTTAAGAAAGGGGTTTTGAAGACTGGGTACAGGGCGTCAAGGAATGAGAAGAGTCTCAAATTACTCTCAGGCATCTGACTTGAAGGGTTGAGTTCACTACCATTAAAACAAAAAAATCAAGGAAGGGAAACAATTTTAGGGGAGATTAAATATAGAAGCTTGGAATTCAAGAGAGAACAATCTCACTTGGAGACAGAAATTTGTGAGTAAATAGTATCTAGATAGCTGATATCCTGAGAAAGGAAGAGATGGGCCAAAAGAGACGCAGAATTCAAATGTGCCAATGGCAAAAATTCTAGTGAAGCCAATGGCTAGGAGTTTCTCCAAGGGAAAGGAACCAATGGTGGAGAATGGGAAAGACTGACCAAAGAGAAAGTTAGAGATTAGCAAGAGCAGAGTTATGAGGCCCAGGATGGTGAGATTTTTGAGAGGAAATTAGTTTATGAGAGCTGAGATAAAATTAAAGAAAGGTTATTAGTATCGGGAGTTTATTGGCTTTCCTGGAGCCTTCAGAGAACACCACAGAATCATAAATTCAGAGTGTCCTTTTAGAGGACAATATTGATGACCATGGGAGGAGTGTGGGGGAGGGGTATGAGCCTGTGTTGCTGGATTTGAATCTAGAGCTTTCTGCTTGCTAGGAAAATGCGCTGCCACGGAGTTACATCCTCAGACCCTGACATCATTTTTTATTTAGAAGATTTATTTACAAGATCGGTTAAGACTCAGCGGTAGACCCTAAACTGCTTCCAACACTTGACATTGCACTTATAAGAGTGCATACCACATTACATGTCCTTCTCTATGTGCTGAAATTGGGTGGTGCGTGACAGTGGGGAGTCTGCAAGAGCAACACCAGTCAGACCCTATCCCCTGGTTAGACAGTTTATTTCTTCCTCTCCTCTCTCCACCTCTGTGGTCTTGGTTGTGTCCACTGTCATATCTGGAGAGCAGCAGTAGCCTCCTAACTGACCTCCCTACCACTTCCATTTCATGGTTCTCACATCAGCAAATGCATCACCTGCTTCTCTGATTAAAACACTTCAAAGAAGCACCATGACACACCAAAGGAAAAAAGAACCTGGTGCTGAAATTCTTGGATAAACATCTGAAAATACAAGAAAGAAAGGAAGGAAGGAAGGAAGGAAGGAAGGAAGAGAAAGAAAGAAAGAAAGAAAGAAAGAAAGAAAGAAAGAAAGAAAGAAAGAACTCAATAACTCCTAGACTGTCAAAAGTATAATTCAAGGTGACTCGTGGACAAAAACATAAAAACTAATACTGTGCTATATCTAGAAGAAAACTTAATAATTCACAGCCTTGGGAAGGTGAAGATTATTTATATACAAAACAAAAAGCACTAACCCAAAAAGGAAGATGAAATGAACTTCATCAAAATCAAAAACTTAACACTCATCAAAAGATACAATTAAGAAAGTGAAATAAAAAGCAAGTATTTTGTGAGGAAGAAATATATATTATGTAAAAAACAATGATTAAAAGAAATAAAAACCCCACTTTAAACAGCTTCACAAAAGATACTTTACAGAAGAAAAAAAAAAGGCCAAAAAGCAAGTAAAAGGATGCTTTAAATAATTAGTTATCAAGGAAAGGCAAATTAAAATTATAATGAGATACCATTTCATAGCCATTAGAAGGGCTAAAATTAAAAAGTTTTAGAAGCAGTGGAAACTAATAAATTGCTGTTTGGAGAATAAAATGCAGCTACTTTGCAACATTGGGAAATTCTTCATAAAGTTAAGTACACAATGTTCAAGTAAAAACAAAATTGGAGTACTTACACCATGCAGTTTCAAGATTTATTATATACTATGATATTCCTAAGGTGACAATTGTGTAAAACATATAGAAGAATGAGTTAAAATAAAGACTCATGAATTTCTCATATAGTAATTTGATTTTTGACAAAGACGTTAAGGTAATTTGATGAAACACAAGATAGTTTTTTTCAATAAATAATGCAAGAATAAGTATATATACATGTACAGAAATGAACCTAGGCTTTCACCTTATACGACACCCAAAAATTAACTCAAAATAAATGAAAATCTTAAACAAAATGCTAGAAGAAGACTTCTAGAAGAAAACCTTGCATCATTAGATTAGAAAAGGATTTCTCAGCAAGACTATAAAACACGAACAGAAAAATATTGATTAATTTGAATTCATTAAAAAATGCCATATAAAGAAGCAGAGATATAACTCAGTGGCTCAGCACCTGCTTGGCAAGCACAAGGTCCTGAGTCAGATTCCTGCTACCAAAAGAAGAAATGCTGTATAAAATATTGGTACAAACTGAAAGTATATG
Source organism: Cavia porcellus (assembly GCF_034190915.1). Lineage (NCBI taxonomy): Eukaryota > Metazoa > Chordata > Mammalia > Rodentia > Caviidae > Cavia > Cavia porcellus. The sequence continues at coordinate 14,672,630 of NW_026947502.1, read as the reverse complement.
CTGTAGATTAAGAGAAAAGATTGTCAAAATGCATATCTGATAGAGAATTTTATATAAGATATACAAGGAATTTTTAAAAATCACTAACGAAAACATATACCAATTTTTCTTTTTTAATGACAAGAGATGAGCAGACATGTCACCAAGCAACCTATAAGAATGACTCATAGAACATGAGGGTGATGTGTTGTATTGTTCATTAGGGAAATGCAGATGGAAGAACCAGACCATCACCATCTTAGCCAGGTCTCAGGCTGCATCTGTTCCCAGGGTGCATCTCCCTTGGATTCATGCTCTTTAAGTTCCCTTTCCCCAGAATGGACCATCCTAGGCCCACTAGGCCCACAAGGCCCAGTCAGCACTTAGGGAAAAGCCAACAAACAGAACAGGTCCAGTGACTGCAGCCTCACAAACAGCCCTTCCTCAAAGACACCTACAACTTCCTCTTACAACCCCACACAACCTCATAGTCTGTATGAGCACCTTTCTGGAATGGTCTCCAATGGTCCCTCTCTGGTTTGAAGTCCAATAAGACCTGCATGCCCTTTCCTGATTCTTTCATTTATCATCCTTTTCCCTAACATTTGGTGCTGAAAATCTGGAAGGCGTCATGATGTCCCTCACCTTTCCTTCCTCCCCGTCACCAGCTTCTTATGTCCAACTGAGATGGAGCTGGGAAACAGTGACCATGAGCACCCAGCTTTCCTGAGAAATGTCTGACCTGGGAAGAAAATCCACATGCATGCATGGCTGAGCCTCCTTCCAGGGTCTCTTCCTTCTTTCCCAGCATCCCATTCATCCTCTGGCTCCACATGGTTTGTGACCTCATACAATATAAGATGGGCACATAGTCAAGCGATCACACCAACCTGCCAATAGCTAAGAGGCATCTCCCAGTGGAGACCCTGCTCTCTCCCATTCTTTTCTCTTTTTATTTGTCATTCTTTTCCCCAACACAAACTAAAACCAAATGGGGGGGGGGGAAATGGCAGCATAAGCATCTTGAAAATTGTTTGCTTTATAAAAGCAATAAGGCAACTTGTGAAAATGATCTGAATCAACTTTTTTTTTTTTTCAGAACTCTGGGAAATAAAGTCTTGTGTCAATGTGGGAAGCACTTATTCAAGAAAAACAGCTGAATCTCACAACGAGTGACTCCACTCCTATCCACATTCTCCAACTTCACTGACAATCTTGAAAGCTAATAAGTCATTATCATAGTGAAAAACAACAACCTGGCAGCCATCGGTAGGAGCAGAATGGGCTTGAAACTCCTTGGAAGCCCAGTTCCCCATGAACTGTCATTATTGTACCTGCCTAGTGATTCCTAAAAGACTACCATTGAAAGAGTATGTTTATTTGACTTGAGTCATCACTCAAGTACCTCCCTTGGGGCATTTGTCAAAAATAGTTACAGGAAACTGTTTAATATCACATCTGTCTCAAGTAGTGGGTAACGTTTAGAGAAATAATTAACAAGCTTAACAGAATAATATCTGTGGGGAATGAGGCGTCCATGTAAGCTTTGAATTGCTCTGACCCCTTCCTGTGTGTCTAGAGGAAAGCATGCATTCATGAGGCTGTGTGCAAACACAGGAGAGGTATGAGAAGACCTGCACTTTAACTTTGGTGGACAAGGAACCTCTGTGCAAGCAGAAATTGAGGGTTGAGGTAGAGTTGTCAATTGCCTGGTTGAATGCAGGCGTATTCCAGCATTCACACAGAGACAACAGTCATGGTTCTCCAGAGGAATAGAAGCCATAGAATGTACATAATTAGTACAAGTTAATTAGCTTGGTTCATAGAGTCAGAGGCTGAATAGTATCACAATGGCTGTCAATAGGCTGGAAAGCAGGGAAAATCAGTAGCGGGTCAGTTCAAGAAGCTGGAGACCTTAGAAAAAGAGACCAATGAAGCAGCCCCAGTCTGAGGTCGAAGGCCTGAAAGCCCCTGGGAGAGCTGCTCATACAAGGCTGTATTCAAAGGCTGAAGAATCTGGAGTCTCATGGCCATAGGCAAGAGTGAAAGCCAAAACCGCACCTGCTTCCAGAAGGGGAAGGGCCAGCTGTGTATGGATGAGCTTTCTCCTTCTACTTTTTAATTTCACCTTGTCACTGGACAGAGTCCTAGGAGGTTTCCAAAGGGAGTAGAAAAAAATCTTTGCTGCCATGAATAGCTGCCCCTCTGCCACGTGCTAGCCAGTCTCGGATCCAGTTGATTATGGACTGAAACTTCTACGATTGTGATCTAAATAAAGCTTTCCTCCTTTAACTTTGGGTGTCGGGTATTTTGTCTCAGCCACAAGAGAAAAGTAACTAAAACAACTCTCATTATCCATAAAATTAAGTTGGAGGTTGACTGACTCCAGTTGTGGAAGAAGAATTTTCAAGATGCATCAGTAAGAGGCATAAGGAATTTATTAGGCAAAGATTCAAAAGTACACACTTCAAATAAATAGAGTGTGGCCCCCAAGAGACAGAGAGGCACATCATTTCCTCTAACTGGGGACATTCATGTTTCTCTTGAGAGGATGGAAACTCTTTGGAAGTTTCGTCTTGGGTCTCGGTTTATGGGAAACTGATGGCTCACCCACAGAAAGCTAATGGCCCATTCCAAGGAAGATTCTGTTCTAAGATGAAAAGAGGTGGTCTATTCACAAGTGAAAAAGGCCAGTTTTCAGGGACAAAGGGAATGGCTGAACCTATTTCCAGGTGAAAGGGAATTTCACTGGCCTATTGTTCCTTAGAAAAAGAGAGGAAAACTTTTAAACTGAGCTCTAAAAACAGTTTTTAAATTATGACTTCCTTGCATCCTTTTTACCTACCTTTATTTCTTCTATCCTACATCAGTCTGGGTCCTTGGCCTATTGAATGGTACTCCGTAGATTCAGGAGAGATGTTCCTCACTCACTTCACTGACCCACAAGCTAATCTTCCTTGGGAATATCCCACAGACACATCTAGAAAATATACTTTGCTAATTTTCCCTCACTCTACTTAAATTGACAGCCAAAATAGTCATGAGAGAGGCTTTTCAAAGACTGTATAATTCAGTAGTTTTAGGCATTTCTGACAATATTTTATAGATCATTTCTTAACCTCTGAGCTAACTAAGCAGTGTCATCAGTGGATGCTATCAACAAAGAATACAGGTTTACAGCATTAGTGCAGATACCACAGTTGGAGCAGTGGAACCACTCCCACTCCATCTACATGAACTTGGGCAACACAATAGGGCCAGTCCTCCTTTCACTGTCCTAAGGGAAGCAGGAATAACAATAGCAAAGACAGAAAAGACACAAGAGCACCAGGCCAGAACACATGCCTGTTAGATCACATGGCATGACCTATAATAACCTTTTCGTCACTTGAAATTCATTAAAGTTTCATTTAGAGGGACTGCATGTCATATGTGCAATTAAAACAGAGTGAATTTTGAGAGATTCACACACACCAGATGCCTTTGAGATGAATAAGCACCTGTCAATCATATCCAGAGAGATCTGATATGAGGCACCGTAGGTAAAAAATGCACATCTTTTAAATACAAAAGCATGATTTATTTTTCTATCCTATTCTCCCTACTATCTTGGTACCACTACTTTGCCCATTCATGCAACCCTTTTTTGTTTCTGCAGGCGCACTTTTCCCTTTAACTTTAATAAATGTAGCTGTTTTTTTTCTTTTATTATCAGGCATATGTTTGCAATTCTATGTTCAGTGTACACAAGAATTTGGACTCTTATGTCTTAGGAATTTGTCACCCACTATTTCAGCATTAGGTAAAAAAAAAGTTATTAAATATACAATAAGGATAGCAAACAATAAAAATAAATCCTGGGGCAGGGAAAGAATCTTATTTCTAGAGTTGCCATGTGATATGATCTAAAATATCCAGTTTTCAACAAAAATGTTATGAATGATAGAACTGTGGGGGACCGGCTGCAGCTGAAAAGATAAGAAGTATGAAATATAAATGACCTTTATTTTGAGAATGCGGGGAGAGACACCCCCGATCCCCTGGGGCGCAGCATCTCCCCCTGGGGTTGATGATCTCTCCGTGGAACATGTGGAGTGGAGGCATATAAGTAGCCTAGGTTTGGGACTTAAGGGGGCATTAGGGATGCACAGGTAGCCCACTGATCTTTGTTTGGCACCATAGGTAAATTCCTAGGGTGGGGGAGATGGAGCTCCTTGGTTCTGCCTGAGGCTTTACCAGCTACAGTGTCCTCTCTGGGCCAAAACTCTTTCATATCCGATCTTATGATTATTATTATGAAAAGGGGCAAAGATTTCTCTCTTTACTGTTTCCTGCTGTAAAGGGGCACTGTACTGGGCTCTAGGGGAGTCAACGGGATGACTGTTGATGCCCAGGTAGAAGCTAGTACCAGGTGTTTTAGCCAGGACAATTTCACTGGTGAATGCATGTATGTTAGACTGGAAAAACAAAGAGACAAGATGTTATGAGGAGGCATGGCACTGTCATATTTAAGGACCCAGGTGAGGTAGAAGGAAAGGTGCCTTTGATTTAGACATGTCATTATATCAGGACCTTGTTGAGGTAGAAACATTTTCACAGTAAGGCAGAATTTTGAAAAATAAATGTGGGGTTAGGAGGAGTGAAGTTATGAAAGGTGATGACTCCCTCATCTGAAAGGGTGAAAGTTAAAAGGGTAAGGCTTATCTCTGGTGTGTATGATGTTGGAGTCTTTAGGAAATACTGTTAAGAGTCCTGCTGTAAAAAGAATAAGAAATTAGAAACCAAATTGGATAACAAAACATGACAGCCTGAGAGTTGTGGCTTTGTCTTCGTAAGGCAGAGATGAGTAGGCAACAGGATGGTTAGATCTAAGGCTGGAAGGGCACCACTTAGCCTGAGTGATGTGAAACCAGGATGGCAGTCTAGCAACTTGGATCACTGTTGAGGTTGCCAAGAATATCAGGTATGGGTCGCTGTAACCTGGTTGTAGTCCTTGGAATGATTTGCTGTAACAGAAATTTAGCAAGTATATCAGCAGTTTCCCTGGTTGTGGGAAAGGCTTTTATGTATCCTGAAAAAGTATAAACAAAGTGAGAAGACAAAATGTATCTGTCAGTCTTGACCAGGGTTGTCTAAGAAATTGGTGAATAGGAAAGGAAGGAGGTGGTCTAATATCACTGAGCAGAAGTTTACTCGCAATAACACATGTAAGCTGTTGAGGCCTCAGTGTCTGGGTCAGCCTGTATAAACACAAGGGAATAAAAATCATTTTTAAGATTTAGGACTGAAGGGTGAGTGGTGGAAGAAAGATTTAGCACCACTGGGTGGATTAGGAAGAAGCAGTCTGGGACCTGCATGAAATAGGCCCTGTTTGTAAATGGCATAGGTTGACCCTCAATACCCCCTAGAGTTTGAGGACTTATTATAGTGGCCTGAAAACTCAGGAAGAACTCTGTACATATGGCCTCTACATCCACAAGTATAGAGAATGTCTTACCTGAGACTTTTAGTGGGACTTGGACTCTGAGACAGACACCCATAAAAGGGGGCTGTTGTTGGCCCTGAGTCCCATCAATCTTCGGCAGCAAGTTTAAGCAGATCTGTCAGCAACGAATCTGGCAGTGTTGACATTTCCTGTGAGGGCTAGGAGTTAGGATGGCTTACCCACTCTCTGGTGGCTAGAATAGTCAAGCAGCCCTGGGGTAAGATCCCAAAGGAATGCCAGGATGGGGCACTCTTTTGCCCAATATCTTCTGCTGCATTTGAGGCATGGTCCATGTGGGGGTCCCAGGCAGCTCCACCTTGTGTCAATTTACCTGTCTCAGAACCTCAAGTGTTGCAAGTGTTATTTCTGTTGTTGAAAACACAAAAAGCCATATTAAGGTCTCTATGAGGTTTGAAGGTCAAGTTTTGCCTTTTTGTTTGGGATCTGGTCTACAGTAGAATGTATCTGTAGAATTAAGTAAGTATACAGGAGTTAAATATAATCAACAGGGTATTTATAATTTTAGTAATGACTTCCCATAAGGAGGACAAGGTCCAGAGAACTTTAGGAACTGACATGTCATTTATGTCATATATATAAGTATTTCTTTATGTTATTAAAATGTGTAATGCCATCTAATTTTTGGAGGATGGCCTGTTTAATTAATTTTTTTATCTTTTTATTTAGGAGAGAAATCAGCTATGGTATTATTTAATATCAGTTGACTATAGTTAATTATGGCTCAGTGGAGGGCTGAGCCAGGGCAGGCAGATAGGCTGGGAAAAGGTTTAAGTTTGCCTTCTGCCACAGTGCTGGTTTTGTTGTTTTGCATGTATTATATAACCCTTGTCTTGGAAAAGAGCTAGTGGTTCCCAGCAAAAGGAATTTATAATTATTTTTTAAGATAGGTGACAATTCAGTACAACATAGGTAGTAAGCCCAACACAGAACACCACTGGTGGCTCACAGCAAAAAGAATCCACAAATACCTTCCAATTTTAGTGGTTAAACAGGAGACCAGTGACAACACAGTACAACATAAGCAGTAAGCCCAAAACAGAACACCACTGGTGGTCCACAGCAAAAGGAATTTACAAACACCTTCCAACCCTAGCTGCCAAACAGGAGATTACTGAAGGCTTTACTTGATAAAAAAGACTGGTAAAATTACCAGATGGCCACTTCCCATTTATCAGCCAAAGTCTTGTCTATTGCCAGCTTATTCAACCTTGATTAAATGGTTTGCGAATGTAAAAAATAGCATTTCTGAGCCGAGCTGCCAAGCTGCTGTTTATCTGTGTTTGTGGTCCGGCGCATGGGCAGAGCACACCCAGCGTGGGGGTGGGGCATGCAGAGTGAAGGTGGGGTGATCGCAGGAACGTAGCACATGGGGCGGGCTGGGACTGCCCCCGAAAATGCACGCAGGGTGAAGGCGGTGTCAGCGCATGGCGGGCAGAGCTGGGAGGTGGACTTGGGATGCTGCGTGAAGCTGGGACTTTACATGCTGGCAGACCGATGTGGAGTTGAGCCACCATGTGGAGCTGGAACTGCTCACGGGGCGCATGGATTAGGGCATTAGAGCCGACCCCGCGTGGACCTGGAGCATGGTATGAGAGCTGAGACACCGCACGGAGTTGGGACGCAGCATGAAAGCTCAAAGCAGCAGTATCTGTTTGGGCACACCTCCCCCCATCGCGGCAGGGAATGGATTGGTGTGCAGCGGGTGCGGCAGGGGAGGGGAAGCAGTGAGGAGACAAAGTGACACTGGTGGGAAAGGACACACATTCCCAAAACAAAGGCTTAACGATAGAGAGTTTTGTAAACTTGTCATCAGTATGATAAGCTATAAATAGGTATGGTTTTGGGGGGGGACAGGAAGTGGTCCCCAAGATAAAATCTGGTCTGGCCCATGTAGTTATGGCCAGATGAGGCAATGGACCATGGTCTACTAAGTGTAAGTCGTCACTTTTTACTTATTTCAAACCAATCGGTATTATATGGTTCCAAAGCTCATAATAGTTGGCCATCACCAATATATGAGTGGATTTCATGTGGCTTTAGTAACACCTCTGCCCTTGAGAACTTAAAAAGCTCGGAAGGATGTGAGAGTCTCTCAGTGTGGACACAGGCTGGCCCAGGAAAACTCTGCCTTGGGCTATCCGAACCCAAAGGACATGAGAGTCCTCCAGTGTGGACACAGGTTGCCCAGAAAGACCCTGCCTTGGGCTATCTAAGGACGTGAGAGCGTCACGGGAACCCACGGAAAGGGGGAGAAAACCTGCCTGGGGCCTGGCCCAGCGGCAATCTCTGGGGGGTTGCTCACCTGTGGTAAAATTGGGTCAGTGTTGTTTGCGAAGCAGCAGTGACAAGTTTACAGCTACAGAGTGTAGAAGTGAGGAATTAATGCAGGATGCAGTCTGGTCCTGGTCCTGGTCCTGAACGGCAGGGGACTCAAATTAGAAAAGCCTAGGAGTCTCTCGTCTGCTGTTCCTGGTCAGGGAACCATATGATAGAACTGTGGGGGACCAGCAGCAGCTGAAAAAATTAGAAGTATGAAGTATAAATGACCTTTGTTTTGAGAATGTGGGGAGAGACACACCCAAACCCCTGGGGCGTGGCATCTCCCTCTGGGGTTGGTGATCTCTCGGTGGAACACATGGAGTGGGGGCATACATGTAGCTTAGGTTGGGGGCGGTGTCTGAGGGGCATTAGGGATGCACAGGTAGCCCATTGGTACTCTTTTGGCGCCATAGGTAAATTCCTAGGGGTGGGGAAGATAGAGCCACAGGTAAATTCCTAGGGGTAGGGGAGATGGAGCTCCTTGGTTCTGCCTGAGGCTTTACCAGCTACAGAGTCCTGTCTGGGCCAAAACTCTTTCAGTGAACACACAAAGAAAAGAAAGAAAGAAATGAACAAAGATCACTAGAGATTCAGAGACTATAGAACCATCAAGTGTAGAACCAACACATATATGCACAACAAGGAAGGGATAGGGCAAAAAAGAGGCAGAAAGTATTTAAATAAATACTAGAAAAATACTTTTAAAATTTGATGACAATAGTAATACAAGAAGCTCACTAAATTCCCTGTAAGATAAACTCAAAGAGACTGATAGCTACATGTCATAATCAAATCTTCAAAACCCCTATTAAATTACACTGTTTTGCACACCATCCAGAATGGCTAAAATTAATAAGAGAAAGTGTGAGGTCCATGTAATGCTCATGCTTTGATGGTGGAAATGCAAAATGAAACAGCTACCTTGAAATACATGTCTCACTTTCATAAATCTTAACACTTACATTTAAATGATTACACACTCAAGCGTGGTGGTGCACACCTATAATCCTAGCACTTGGGAGGTTGAGGCAAAAGAATTACCACAAGTTTGAGACCAGCCTTGCCTACATAGCAAGTTCAAGGCTAACTTGAACTACACAGTGAGACCCTGGCTCAAAAAACAATCAATCAATCAATCAGTCAATTGATCACACAAACACAGAAACTTTTTGCAGTATCTAAAAAATGCAAACACTGTAAAATGTTTCAGTCAATGAATGGATAAACAAATGGTGGCATATCCATATAAGGGAATACTTTTCCACAATATAAAGAGATGAACTATTGATATAATATCAACATGGGTGAATATCAAAAAGATTCTGGTAAGTGAAAAAGTGAGACATAAAAGAGGATATAGCACATGGTTTCATTTGTATGTGGGAGTCTAGAGAAGGCAAAGCTGCGGTCATGGAAAACAGATCAGTGATGGCCAAGGGTGACAAATCTGGAAATGTATTGTTACTGGGGTGGAGGGTGCTGGAGTCTCCATCTACAGGTGTCGTCTAGGTTCTTTCCATTCTGAACAAAGAATTAGTCAAGACACAAATGGAAGCAAGGTTTTACATTTATTAAAGGTAGGGAAAAAAGCAAGCTCTGCAGAACAAGTGTGGGCTAAGTAAAAGTAGAAAAATAAGTATGCAGGTTAAGAGTAGGCCACTGTGAGAGAACACAGCAGCAGAAAGCTCAATCAATTGTCCTTTTGTATTTTCCCCTCTTCAGGCTGGTATGTAGTTTAGGTTATTGTGTCAGTTACTTCTCTCTTGTTGCTGAAACAAAATACCTGATGCCTGAAGTTATGGAAGGAAAGATTTGTCTAGTTCAAAGCTCTGGAGGTTTCAGTTCATAATCTGCTGGGTCCGAGGCAGAGTGGCACATGGCTGAGGGCAACAGTTCATGGTGGTGGAAAACAACAAAAGCAAAAGGGAACTGTGCAAAAGAAAATTCTTTCTGTCTCTTATATTGTATGTAGGCCACACCCATTATAGCACTTATACCCATAATCCCAGCATTGGACCATAATCAGTCACAAGTTCTAGAAGCCTGCTCTCGTGACTGCATGAGGCTTTGGGAGAACAGCCAGACACAATCCATAATATTCTGCTTCTAGTCCTCTAAAGACTCATGCATATCCTTTATGCAAAAGACATTTAGTCCATCTCTGATAGTTTCCAAAATCCTAACAGTATCAGCATTGCTGAAAACTCCAAGTCCTGAGTCTCCTCCAAGATATAAGGCAAATTCTTAATTGCAAGCCCCTATACAAATGAAAAGTTAAACACTTTCAATGTTTAATGGCACAAAATAAACATTATCATTCCAAAAGATATAAATGGGGATACAAAGCAATGAGACCAAAGCAAGTCCAAAATCTAGCAGGACAAACATTAAGTCCTGTAGCTCCATATGGAACAGTTGAAGAAATATGTGGTTAAATTGTGAGCTCCAAAAGTCTTGCATAACCACTCCTATAGCACTTCTGGTGGTTGTAGCTCCCACGACTTTTCTCTTGGGCTTGTTTAGCTTCCTCCTTGCAGCTTTCCATTAATGATCTATATTCTCGGTTTTTCCAAACTTCCAAGTTCTCCACTGCACCTTTGGTTTCATACTCAAAGCTTCACACATTGCCCTCTCAGGAGCACACTGCTGTCCTATCAAAAACATGCTCAAGTTTTTGAAAGAAGTCCACCTGCAGGGCTTTGATAACTGTTTTGTGCCTGGAGTTTTGTAATTAACAGGTTATACCTACTTCCCCAGCCAACTTTGCCACTCTAATCTCCTGCCTAGGTATTAACTAGAAAGGGCAAAGGAAGAGTTTTGGGAATAATGTAAAAGTTCTATGTTATCATTTTACCAGTGGCTATATACTGTAAATGTTTGTCAATCTGTCAAATCATCCACTTAATATAGGTGAATTTTATTGAATGTAAATTGTACAAAGTTTAATTCAAAATGAAGAAGGAAGGAATATTCTTACCTTATTACCCACAATTCCACTGCTACTTGTTTACTAAAAACTTGAGAGGATGGAGAACTTCAGCAAGAAAATAGAAAATCCACTAATAACAAAAATTATATGAGAAGTTACTTAGCAATAGAAAGGAATCAACAACTTAGATACATCTGAAAATTATGTTAAGTGAAAGAGAAACACAAAACAATGCACAGTGTGAGATGTCATTTGTATTAAGACCAGGCAAAACATGTATGGTAATAGAAATCAGAAGAGTAGTTGCCTATTAGGGATGGTAAGTAATTGGAATAGAATAGGGAAGACCTTTCTAGAGAGATGGAAATATTCTGTACAGTTATGAAAAAATTTGTTTCACATCACATGCACTTATTAGTCTGATTGAAAGACACATTTAGTGTCTATACATTTTAAAAATATGTAAATTTTATAAGCATCAAAGAATTTTCACTGTACATAGAATAAAATTCACACTGTAAAGAGGTCTTTAAGATCCTTGTCCTCCACTCCAGTTTATAATGTTCTGAATAATGTTTTTTTCCTTCTCATCCTCCAAGGACCTTAGATTCTTCCAGAATCCCAAGCATATTTCAGTAATCATGGGCTTTGTACATGGCATCTGCTTTTTTTGTGGGTTTGTGAGGTCACTGATGTAGAATATCATCCACAAATAATGATAATTTAACTTATTCCTTCCTTTCCTTATTCCTTTTATTTTTCTCTCTTGTCGAATTCCCTGGCTAATGCTTCTGGAACTATATTGAATAGAAGTGGTGCTAGTGGACATCCTTGTCTTGTTTCTGATTTTAGAGTGCAAGTTTTTAGTTTTTGACCATTTAGTATTATATTGGCAATTGGTTTGTCAAATGTGGCTATTATCAAATTGAAGCAAAGACCATCTATTCCAATTATCTGTAGGAGTTTTTTTTTTTTAAATCATGAATGGACGTTGGACTTTCTCAAATGGTTTTTCTACATCTATTGAGATGATCATGTGATTTTTGCGTTTGGCTCTGTTGATCTGGTATATTACATTTGTTGACTTATATATGTTGAACCATCCCTGCATCCTTGGGATGAATCCTATTTTGTCATGGTGAATAATCTCCTTAACAACTTGCTGCATTCTGTTTGTCAATATCTTACTGAGGATTTTCACATTTATGTTCATTAGTGATATTGGCCTGTAGTTCTCTGTTTTGGCTGGATCTTTCTCTGGTTTGAGTATCAGGGTAATATTTGATTCTAGGAATTATTTTGAATGTAGTGCTTTCTTTTGAGTTTTAGTAGAGAATCTCTGCATTAGTGGCATTAGATATTCTCTAAATTTCTTGTAGAATTCAGCAGTGAATTCATCAGGATCTGACTTTTTTTCTTGGTAAGTTTCTAATTACATTTTCAATTTCCTTGATTGATACTGGGTCATTTAGGATTTTTTTATCTTCTTAATTTAGTTTTGGCTATTCATAAGGAATCTGCCCATTTCTTCTGTGTTTTCAATCTTATTAGGGTACACATTCTCAAGTAGGTATTGATGATCATATGGATAAAAGAAGATATCAGAAAATGGAAAGATATCTCTTGCTCATGGGTAGGAAGAACTAACATAGTGAAAATGGTCATACTCTCAAAATTGTTATATGGATTTAATGCAATCACAATCAAAATACCATTCACATACGTCACAGAATTAGAGAAAACATTCTTAAGTTTCATTTGGAACCAGAAGAGACCTAGAATAGCAAAAACAATCCTTGGAAATAAAGGCAAGACACAGGGAATACAATTCTGGAGCTGAAATTATACTACCAAGCTACTGTGATAAAAACAGCATGGGATTGGGCAAAAAAAACCTTATGATTGATGGAACATATTAAAAGAACCAGAAACAACTTCAAACACACTGAACCATCTTATATTTGACAACGGGGCCAAACATGTTGACTGAAAGAAAGATAGTCTCTTTAATAAATGGTGCTAGAAAAAGTGGCCTTCCACATACTGAATACTAAAACTAGACCCATGTTTATCACTGTGCACTAAACCAAAATCAAACTGGATGAAAGATCTAAATATTAAAACAGAAACAGTAAATCTTCTGGAAGAGAAAATAGGTACAAATCTTGAAGACACAAATGTAAGCAGAGATTTTATGAACAAAATCCAGATCACACAGCAATACTTTAAAGAATCAACAACTGGATCTCACCTTATTAAAAAAGCTTTTGCATAACAAAATAAACTATCAGGAGAGTGAAAAGACAACACAGAGTAGAAAAAAAATTTGGCCAGATGTCCCTGAGACAAGAGGCTAATATCTAGAACATATAAAGAACTGAAAAATATCAGACCTCCCAAATTTAATGACTCAGTCCAAAAATGGGTCTCTGAGATCAGTACACTTTCTTAGAGGAAGAAATGCAAACAGAAAATAAATGTATGAAAAAATGTTGGTCATTTGAAGATGCAAATTAATCAAATATGCAAATACATCACTGAGATTCCATCTCACTCTTGACACAATGGCCATTATCAAGAAGTCAACCAATAACAAGTGCCAGTGAGAATGGGGAGAAAAAGGGACGCTCACCACTCTTGGTGGGAGTGCAGACTGATGCAACCACTGTGAAAACCATGTGGAAATATTTCAAAAAACTAGGAGTAGAGGTCTCATTTGACCAAGTTATCCCCTTTCAGGGTATCTTCCCATAAAAATTAAAAACATCATACCACAGCAATATATGTGCACCCATGTTTATAGTAGCACAGTTTGTAATAGCTAAATCTTGGAAACAACCCAAATGCCCATCAACCAAGGAACAGATAAAAAATGGATGTGATTTTTCTTATACAATGAAGCACTACTCAGTAATAAAGTAGGATAAACAAGATACTACTCGGTGAAATAAATCAGTCACACGTGTAAATATCACATTGTTTTTCTGTTGTGAGAAACTGAAAGTGTAAAGAAGGACCAAAGTGTTTAATAGGTATTGGGAAATAGGAAGCAGTGTTTCAAAGAAAGGGAAACTAGGGAGTGGGGGAAAGTAAGAGAAAGGAAAAAAATAACAGAAGAAGGATAAAATGGAAATAAATCTAAACAAGGATGGGAAGAGGGGTTGAAGGGAGGGAAGAGGATTAGAAAAAAACAGGAGTCAAGATGTGTTATATACAGGAACAAATTCCCAATGATGTTATGTATATATAATTTGTACCAATAAACTTAATAAAAAGCAAGTTTCTCCATCTTTCTCCCATCCTTCCCCTAAAGGGACCTAAGCCTTTATGCAGGGGTACCTGTACACTAGAGAAAGGGACATGATCAGACATTTTTGGGACTACCACACATACTGGTTCTGAATTAATACTGGTTCCAGGTGATCTCAAACATCATTGTGGCCCTCAAGTTGAGTAGGAGCCTAATGAGGTCAGGTGACCAAAGGAGTTGTAGCAAAGGTTCAGCTAACAACTACTATATCCCTGAATCATCCTGCAGTCATTTCTGCAGTTCCAGAATGCATAATTTGAATATATATATTCATATATATATATATATATATTCCAATATATTCATCATATTAGTTTTCTTATCCATTGTGTGAAGGTTATTATGATGGAGAAAACCAAATGGAAGCCATTAGAATTGCCCCTTTCTGGGAAAACAGTAAGTCAAAAGCAATACCACATCCCTGGAGTGATTATAGAGATTAGCACCATCATCAGGCATTTGAACAGTTCAGGGATGGTTGTTCCCATTATAACCCTCATTTAACTTCTATTTGGCCTGTGCAGAAGATGGACGGATCTTGGAGAATAGCAGTGGATTACCATAAGCTTAATCAAGTGGCAACTCCAGCTGCAGCTACTGTAACACACGTGGTTTCCTTGCTTGAACAGATTAACATATCTCCTGGTCCCCAATATATAGCTTTTGGGGAAATGCCCTTTTTTCTCTATATCTATCTGTGAGGCCCACTAGAAGCAATTAGCTTTCAGCTGGCAAGGCTTCACTATTCTATCTCAGGGTTACATTAACTCTCCAGCCCTGTGTCATAACTTAATTTGAAGGGCTCTCAATTGTCTTATCCACAATGCATCAGATTGGTCTGTTACACTGATTGGACCAGTTGGGAAGGAGGTAGCAATGACTCTGGGTTTGTTGGTAAAACATTTCATGCCAGAAGATGGAAAACAAGTCTAACTGAAATTCAAGTTCCCTCTCCTTCAGTAAAATCTCTATAAATCTAGTGTGTAGGAGAATGGGGAGGTAACTCCTCAAAGGTAAGGACAGGTTGATCTATAACCCAAAAAAGAAGGTTCATGTTTAGTAAACCAACTTGTGTTACTCACCTGAATGTGTTATTCCGGCCTATTTAATGAATGACTCTAAAAGTTGCTAGTTTTAAGTGAGGCCCAGAACAATGCAAGACTGCAACAGGTCCAGCTTGTTAGGTAGGCTTATCTATCACTGGGGCCATATGATCCAGAAGATCCAATGGTGCTTGAGTTGTCAGTGACAGATAGAGATGCTATTTGAAGCCTCTGACAAGTCTCCTACAGATACATCACAAGGGAGACCCTTGGGATCTTTGGAGCAAGGCTCTCCCTTTTCTGAAGATAATTAATCTCTGTCTTGGTTACTTTTCTATTGGTGCTGGGACAAAACACCCAACACCTAAAATGAAGGAAGGAAAGTTTTCTTTAGCTCACTGTTTTGTGGAGGTTTCAATCCATAGTCAGCTGGTTCCAAGGCAGGGTGTGGCATGGCAACGGGGCAACACTTCAAGGCAGCAGCCAGAGCAAAAGGCAGCCAAAACAAAAGGGGGAAACAAGCCTCTTCTCACTTATATTGTACACAGGCCACCTCTACCCCCAGGGTGGGTGTAGCACTCAAAAAATCTCTGTGCCTACCTCTTGTACATCATGAGGATATTTACAAAGTAAGAATTCTGGCTCCCTGAGGAGTCTCTCAGCTAAACTTCTGAACTCCTCAGGTTGACACAATGTATCAACCATAATAGTCTTCTTTCCCTTTAGGCCTATTGAGTATTAATAGCAGCTCAGCAATTGACCACAGGACACCAGGTTACCCTCAAACCTGAGCTGCTCGCCATGAATTGGGTGCTCTCTGATTCAACAAGTCATAAAGCTGCACGTGCACAGCAACAGTTCAACCTTAAATAGAAGTGGTTTATATGTGATCACCCCAAGAACTTCTGAAAGGCACAAGTAAGTTACAGAAAGAAGTTGCCCAAAAGCCCAGGATGCCTACTGCTGCTGTCCGCTAGCATAGACCTGTGTCCTTATGGGATCCACATCATCAGCTGACAGAAGAAGAGAAGACTAAAATCTGATTTACAGATGGTTCTGCACACTGTGCAATCCACCATTTGAAAGTTGTCAGCTATAACACTACAAGCCCTTTCCAGGAAATCCTTGAAGGACAGGGCTGAAAGAAGGACAGGGCATTTGGAAGCAAAAATGGCCAGTTGTGCATTTATACAGCAATTCATGGCTGATAGCCAATGATATGGTCAGAGACTTGGAAGAAACATGACAGGAAAGTGTGACCAAGCTCTTTGGGAAGAGGTACGAGGGTAGATCTTTCCATATGAGTGAAGGATGTAAAGATGGTTGTGTCTTTTATGAATGCTCACCAAAAGGTGATCTCAACAGAAGAGAACTTTAATAATCAAGTGGATAGAATGACCCATTTTGTGGATGCAATAAATTTGTTCCTTCAGTCATTCGTACCATTGCCCAGTGGGCTCATGAACAAAGTAGTCATGGTGCAAGAGATGGAGGCTGTCCATATGCTCAGCAATGTGGACTTCTGCTCACTAAGGCTGACCTGGCTATAGTCACTGCTGAATGTCTACCAGTACTTAGACTGATAGAAAAGTAGAATGGCTTTTTAAAGATGCAGCTGCAGACCAGCTAAGTGATACCTTGCATAGATGTAGCAAGGTTCCTCAGAAGGCTGTATATGTTTTGAATCAGCATCCACTACATGGCACTGTGTCTCCCATAGCCAGATTCACAGGTGCAGGAATCAAGTGGGGGGGGGGGGAATGGTACCATTCACCATTACCCCTAATAAATCACTAGCAATTCCCCACCTTATGCTCTGCTAGTCCAGACGTTTCAATTTCAGACGAGGAAAGGCTTGTATCATGAAACACAATAATGATTTCATTGAACTGGAAGTGAAGATTTCCCCTGGTCATTTTGAGCTTCTCATGTCTCTGAGTAAACAACTAAAAGGGAGTCACAGTATTGGCAATGGTGATTGATCCAGACTGTCTCGGGAAAATTGGACTGTTACTCTACAACAGAAAAGAAGGACAATATATTTGGAGTGCAAGAAATCCCTCAGGGCATCTACTACGATTACCGTGCCCTGTCAGTAAGGTTGATAAGAAACTACAGTGACCCAGACAGGATGAGAAAAGGTCCAGAATTTTCAGGAATGAGGGTATGAGTCACCCTATCAAGTAAAATAGCAAGACCTGCTGAGGTGCTTGCTGAAGGCTGAGGAAATTCAGGGTGGGTAGTAGAGGAAGGTAGTTATAAATAACAGCTATGGTCGCATAACCAATACAGAAAAGAGGACTGTAATTGTCATGAGTATTTATTTCCTGTTTTGTTCATATATGCACATATTATTAAGTAGGTATCTTTGCTCTCTTTCTCTTAGCATAATGTTGACAGACTTAATAAGCTCTTAAGTGTTATAAAACATCCATTATAATATTTAAATTATGAAATTTTAGAAGAGTAAGCATCATCCAAAAAATAACTGCCTTCTCTGGGGGTGGGAATTAGTGCATTTCCATTTTTACCCAGGGTATTTGTATCATAATTATTAATTTACAATTGCATTGGTAAATTAGATACATAACTATGAATTTACAGTTGCATTGGGAAATTAGGTATGGTTTAAGAATATCTGTCTGGAGGTCAAATTGACCAAGGTTTAGTGATTAACTGACATGTCAACTTGACTTAGCAGATTACTAAAGCTATAGCTGTGTCTGGACAGTTGACATGTGGGCTGCAAACTGAGGAGAAGGCACCTGAACATGGGTGGCACCAACAAATAGACTTGGAGCCTGGATGAAACAGAAAGAGAAGGAGGAAGGAAGCTTTCCCTTTCCTTTTTTGGAGGAGCTTCAGTCTTCACCATTGCGCTTGGATGTTTGTCTCCAGTTCCTCCAGCCTTCCAACACAGACTGCTTAGCTTTCTGATACAGACTCATGCCGGACTCTGCAATGAGCTCCAGGCCTTTAACCTTCAGCCAGGTCCTCCAGATGTCCAGCATGCGGACAGCCATTCTGCGTTTTCCTGCCCTGGGTTCCACAGGCATTGTAAGCCTACCTAGTGAATGTTTATATAATCATATAAAGCATATATATGATATAATATATATTAATATATGATATAATATATATTAATATATAATATATATTAATATATGATATAATATATATTAAATCTGTTTCTCTGCTGAACCTTTACTGATACACCTAAGCTTGGTTGCCTCTTCCATCAAGTGAGGACACAGTGAGAAGTCACCTTCCATGAATCAGCAAGCAATCTTTCAGCAGATACCAAAGCTGCCAGTGCCTAGTTCTTAGACTTTCAGCCTCCAGACCAGTGAGTAATACATTACTGTGATTCCTAAGTCACTCAGTCTATAGGATTTTGTTACAATGAACCAAGCAAATGAAGACAATTATAGGTACCATTCTTTCTCTTAAAAGAAACCCAGTTTGTAGTCACCACCGGGAAGTTGATGCAATGATATGGAGAAGTGATCTTTGGTGGGGCTGAAGAAGAGATGGGTTACGAGGCCAGGCAGCTACTTAAAGTCAAGAGAAGTGTCAGGTATGCAGCAAACCAGAGGGGTGGCAAATAGTGAACAAGACTGGGAACAGAGATGTCTTGGAATAGGAGCCATCCAGACAAACTTTTCTCTTTAATAATTTTGTCAGATGCCAGTCTAGCCAACAGCCTTCAAAAAATATTAACTGGTGCAAGACTTGTCCAGAAACAATATATTCTAGCAATTTATATTTAACATCACAGTCTTTGCTTATTCCAGAGGAGGAGGTAGGAACCTCTCTAACACTTTAATCCTTTGGCCGAATCATTTTCCAGTGGTAATTGAAATAGCACACAGCATAAGACCAGCACAGAGCATAAGCACCAAGCAATGGGCCTAGGGGAAAATCCCTCACAGCCAGCAGGCAGACAGTTTCAGTTACAAATGTTGGCTGGAAAGCCCCATTTTGTGATCCCTCAGGGAAAGTCAGTACAATTCCTGACTGCCTACCTCAAGCTTCCCTGGGTTTGCAAATTCATTGTTAACATCTTTCAAGCAAAGCTGATCTTCGGGGAAATGTTCCTGTTTGGATTTATCTTTCCCTGAGCATGTCACCTTGTTTTCAGTAGATGTAAAATCAAGGCCTATTACCTGGTAAAATATTTCTGTGTGTTTCCAAGCAAGGTGTGTCATAAAAAAGACTTGCATTCATTGTCTTTCCATCACTGTGACAAAACAGTTGAGAAAAACAATTCCAAGGGAGGAAAGATTTATTTTGGCTTATGGTTTCAGTCATGGTTGGCTGGCTCCATCATTTCTAGGCCTGTGAGGAGGCAGTGGATCATGCTGGAAGAATATGAGCAGAAGTGCTCGCCTAATGGGAGCCTCTGTGTGTGTGTGTGTGTGTGTGTGTGTGGCAGATATACTCTTCAGAGCTACATCTCAGTGATTCACTCCCTCCTACTAAACCCTACCCCTTAAAGTTTCTACCACCTCACTGTAAGCTATGATTCCATCAATGGATTAATTCACTGATGAGGTCAGAGCCCTCATGATTTGAGCCCGCCTCTGTAGACTGCTGCACTGGGGACCAGGCCTTCAAGAAATGAGCTTTGAGAGACATTTCAGATCCAAGTCATAACAGGCTAAATTTTCTTTCCTATCTCATTCTCTGTCACAAGCTTGAGGCACAAAGGAGCAGTTTCGTATCTGTGCTCTTTAGATAGGGGGAAAGAGTCTCAGTCTTTGTGAACTGTGGAAATTTATACCCCAAATTCAGTCACTGGGTAGCTTTTTGGAGTTCCTTACTTTTTCCTCCCCAGCTGAATTTTTCCTCAGAATTGTTTCTCAAACGGCAGCTTGTGTTTATTCTAAAGGGCTCTTGGAGAACTTAGGAAAGGAGGAAAAAAATCAACAAAGTGTAGTTGCGCACATGGAAAACCATATGTTTCATAAAAGTGCATATGTGCAGTGTATGTGGTGTAAAGGAAGATATGCAAAAATAACCAACTGCCAGCTCCATAACACACCTCGATTAGAAAATTCAAAAAGCCTATGTTCCTATGCAGAAAAAATACAGCCATGCAGATGCCTTGAATTTCACACATTCTTGACAATTAAAAGCTGAAAAAGTTCATTCGAGAACGGTAACTTCCAGTTCCTACAGAGAGCAGGCAGGTAACGTAAATGAGTAACATGGGCCAGATGGGGCCCCGCAGAAACTGGGAGTAAGGGCTCTACCCACTGGGCTCCTCTAGGCAATTGTTGTCACATAGAAACACAAAAAAATTAGAAAGCAGAGTCTTATTGAATTTCCACGACTTTTTCAATGTTGTGGAGTGATTCAGAATTATTTTAAAACGTTATTTTGGCCAAACAATGCATGGTTACAAGATTCTGTGCATGGACCTCCAGTTTAGAGATTGGTTCCAGCATGACTCCATTATGACTTAAGAGATAAGAAGTTTCATGTAATTAAAAAAACAACAACAACCTTTCTAACAATCATACTGATGGTGAGCATCAGAGGTGTTGCCAAAGCTCAAGTTCTCCTCTCATACTGGTATCTTTTTCCCCTCCAAATTCTTGTATTGTACAACCTGACTTAAATTGCAAGCTTTCACATACAGGTATCCAGATGATGCATTTATGGTGTTCACTCTGCTTATTTTTCAAGATCCATTTTGCACCCTTCTTTCCCTGAGTCCCAGGAGGCTGAGCTTGCAGATTAGGCTAACTCAGCTAAGTTTGCTGTGCAGCTAAGGGCCAGCCACAGCAGGAGACAAGAGGGAGGGTAGAGGGGAGGAGAAGCTGTTTGCTTCTTTCTCATTGCTGTCAGCTGAAGGCCTGTGGACAGCTCACTCTGTAGAGCTGCTTTCTCCCGGTGTCCGGGTGTCTGTAGTAGCTGCTCTCTCTCCTTGCCTGTGGTCTATAACAGCTCCCCACTGTTAGGTCCAGGGCGCTGCATTGCTTTTTATTGGCTCCCTGCACTCTGAACACACATTTGTAAATACTGCCTTTATTGAAATCTTGAATTACTCAGTTGAAGTAGACTGTTCACCTATCCAAATTTGCCTATGTTCTCTTTACTTCAGTACTGAAAATCTTTTGTCATGGAAAAATCCCTCAGTCCAAGACAAAGGGGGACAATAGGTGGTCAACGTAAGTATGACTTCTGTTTGTGTATTTATTCTGAATCTCTACTATTCTTTTATCATACTGTTCCCCTTCTTAGGTCTGTATAAATTTCAAATATTCTTATTTTACAGTCTTTTAAAATAGGTACTTCTACAATTTCAAAAGATACTTCTACAATTTCAGTTTCTTAGTGTGCTAATTTTCCTCTTTCTGTACTTGCTAACTCTTCCTCTTGCTTCTGGATTTCCCTGTGTGAGTCTTCTCTGGCACTTGTAAAAATATCTTGACAGTTCAGTTCTACAGTCGTTTCGATTGCATCCTCTGGGTTCCATGGGCCTGAGCAGTTTGTGTGAATTATTAGTCATATACACTTAAATGTTACACCCAGCTGCAGTGCAGACCTAAGCTTTCAATCTATTGGACATAGTTTTTCTTTTTCTTCCTTTTAACCAGGATGTTGGACAAACAGCGAGCTTCTTTGCTTCTTTGCTGGAGTTAAATGTCAAGTTTTTATAGATGCTGCTATATGGACAGCACGACTTTTCATGGCTCATGGTGTTATCCAGAAGCTCAGTTCTAGTTTCCCTCCCAGCCAGGGCTTAAGGCCACATTTTCAGTACCCTAGTGGGTATTAAACCTCATCCTTCATCTCTTAGGGCTTAGATCTAGGTCAGAAATTTTGCAGAGATAAGTACCAGCTCTCCATCACCATCCTGCTTTGATTTCACTCTTCATTTCTTGCACATGGAAATTTTTCTTTCTTTTATGCCTATTTTTAAAAAATTCTATGTCTATTTTTTATTCATCCTGTCTACAAGTTTTCTTTGCCATATTATGAGGACCAAAGAGCACCTTAAAATACTGAAGTTCATGCCCAGCATAAACCTGAGACTGTGTTCTGCTTCTAGCATCGTCAATAACAGTGTACAGCTGACAAATTGAGGCCAAGACAGAGTGAGTCTGAAGGGGCCAGACATGGATACCTCACCATGTGTGAGTCACTTCTGGTATTAATCTAGTCTCATTTAAGATGATAGACACCATGATGCAAGGTGGAAATGAAATATTCATTGCCCATTTGATATTACCTAATTTGTATGTCCAAGTGTTGACAAAAGAAAAGCCTTTGCTTTCTGCTATATGAGTAATTATAAATTAATATGCAAACCTACACCCATTCCAGTGAGAAGAGAACCAGCTGGATTTGCCAACTGCTCCATCACATGGCCTGGTTTCAACGGCAGATGTCACCATGCCGTTCCCCAGGGTTGGAAATCCAGGGGCGATGGAGAGACTTCCTCAGAGAAGAGACTTCAGGAAACATTATAGAGTGTGGAATAAAGAATTTTCAATAGTGAATGTGAAAAGCAGTATTAAAGATCTAATTCAAAAGAGGAAGGAGAAGAGGCTGAACTTGTATTTCAGGTCTAAACTTTTCCTCAAACTCTTTCAAATACTTTTGCAGCACTGCCTGGCACAGCTGATTGCTTCTGCAGTTATTTTTCTCATCATGTGATTGGCTAGATTTGTTTCCTCTTCTTCACTTGAAAAGGTGCTTTGAACAGATCCTCGAGTGTCCAGTGCCTCCATAACACAGTGCTTTACCTATCTACATGACTTAGAGCCCAAACAAAGGAGGCAGCTTTTTTTTTTTTTTTTTTCATTAACTTAGTACCTTGTGCTCTGAGGTTTCCTAGGACTCCATTAGGAAGGATATGCAGGGCTTTGGCACTTTGCAGCCGAAGCTGCTGACATTTCTTCAAGCCTATAAGCCATCAGCACAAGAACCAGGGCCCTGTAGCATGAAGTGGGGGCACCCACCATCTCCCAGCCCAAAGTCCTCTCTAAGTGGATTCAGCTGTGGCTGAAGACGATCAGTGGGAGGCTCTCTCACTGACTCTGATTTTCTTATATAATTACAAAGGCAGGGGCCAGTGGGAGAGTATCTCAGAGGAATATAAGGCTATGTGGGAGCAAAGCACAAGAGAAAAGCTTTAATGCAACTGTAAAGAGGGAAATAGTCAGACTGAAACTAGTATTGTTTGTTCTTTTCAGCCATTATCTGACTCATAACCAAAACAAAAGCTATGAGTTCCTAGGTACCGACATTAATCCTATTTCACAGATGGGGAAAAAAAAAGGAAGTTATATAGCTGCTAAGTGGCAGAGCCAGAGTTTGATCAGGCAGTTTGTCTCTAGAGCCTGCAGGCTTGACCGGAGTAAATGCTCGTGCTCCATCACCTATGCTGAGAATCACATTTAAACAGCACACTCATCTGTCTCTCTTGAATTTTCTTAGGTTTGGTGCTGTCTCTTACAGTTTTAGGTTTTAATAACACCCAAGGGTATACAGGAAATGAATGGCAGAAACTAAATGCAAAACCAGATCTATTAACTTCAACTTAGGCATCCAGGAGATCTCTTCAGAAAGAAAACTTCAATCCCCTCCCATCAGGTTCTGAAGGATAGAGCTGAGTAAAGCCCTAGAACCAGAAGTCTAAAACAAGAACAAAAATAAAAGTGGCAACTTGGTTGGCTCTGATGGAATTGCTGAAAGGATCCCCACTATTCCCCACAGATCCCCACTATTTCACACTGCCACTGTGACTATAAAAGGCCAACTGTTAACTGGTGAATTGTATTAACTTGATCTTAGCCAAAAGGCTGAAAAGCAATGGTTAATTGTACTTTAGGTGTGACAAGTAGCACAGCCAGAGCCTTCTCTCCTCATCCTTTTGGGCTAAGCCAAACCCAGCAGGTCATACGCTATGACTCACCGTATTTTCTCATTATATTCCAGTGTCTCTTCATCCTTTCCTGCATATCTCTCTGAGTACTAATGTGGCTGAGATAGATAGGACATGTCCCAAGCAAGTGAAAAAACAACAATTAAAAACAACTTAAATAAATAAGGGAATTCATGACTTCATTGGACTGAAAAGTAGAAGCAGAAATCTACCTTCAGTCAAATAATCCCAAGAACTCATCTCTCCTTTTCAAAATTTTGTTCTGTGTTGGCTTCATCCTCAGGCCCAGCATCTCCCTGAGAGCTGACGGACATGTACAAATTTAAGCTTATAGCTGTGTAGTTTCATGAGTCTTAGTCTCAACTGTGCAAAATCCTGAGACTGATTTTCCTTAGGATGCCTTGAGTTCAGTCCTCATCCTTGAAGCAAACACTGAGCCAGAGGTGCAGAATACTCCCATTGGCTATGTAGTAGTCAGGTGTCCACCTGTGCAGTAGGAGGTCACCCAACCATTGCCACATGGATTGAACATAGGAGAAAGGTAGTTCTTTGAATGAGAGATGATGGGAACAGAAGGGCTTCTCAATGAAAAGGTAAAATGTGCCATAAGCAGGCACATGATAGCAAGATGTCTGATTTCTCCAGCAGAGATGCCAGACCACAATTGATTCTTTTCCAGGGATTATGATCTTTCAGGATATTCCCATACTTGTACCTGAGTTAGGCTGGTTTGGGGACCCTGACATTCCATACTAAGACAACAAAACAGAACTTGGCTCTTTACAAACATCATGGGCTACATCACAGAATTCTAGAGCTGAAAACCTTATTGATCTAGTTCAGTCACTTCATTTTGACATTTTAAAAACTCAACAGAATTAATCACTTTGAGTCAAAAAAAAGTCACTAAACCATTCACAAAGCCCTTGAGCTGTGAACAGGCGTGTGGACATCTGTGGAAGCAGCACTAGGAGGTTTGGAATCTTGAACTCCAGCTCCAGTTGAAGGAGGCAAGTTGAACAGCAAGGTACCCATCTCTTTCCATCTACTGATTTATAAGATGTCTTTAATGAGGTGATATTAAAGTCACGACTATGGCCCACGTCCCCAGGCCTAGAACTCACTCTGCCTCCCTGGTCTCATGGGGGTCATTTCTTTTCCCTACCTTGGTTGTACATTCGTTTCCCCTAACCATGGTCATCTTTTCCACTCATGAAAAGGATGCATTGCTCAATCAGTCAGATTGAGCAATAGAAAAGTGCAGTAACTGAGACACAATTGGTACCCAAAAAAAGTATCCACCTTTTTACAAGCTTCTTAGAAAATACCACTTCCCTCACCCTTTCTGCCACATTTTGCTTCTCAGTCTCAACAACAGGGCTGTCCTTATCCTTTCTCATCCTTTGAACTCTCCTTTCTCACGGAGGCTGTGTGGAGACAGTCCGCCTCTTCCCATTTGCCCTCCCCACAAGTGTAGAGTAACCTTTCTTGGAGCTCATTCAGCACCACCTGAAGGCGCCTGTTAAAATTTAACAGCAAGCACTTAGCAAAAAGATGATGAGTTTTATTGGCAGTTCACATCAGGTTATTGGGCACCATCTGCCTTTCTTCAAATTAATGGGAAAAAGGAAAGGATCCTTTGGGCTTAGCTTATTTTTAGATGATTGCAAAGAAGTCCAGTGGATTTGCTTCTAGATTGAGCTAATCCTTACAGTAAATGAAGACAAAATATCATGTTGGATAATATGTGACCAAAAGCAGGGTTCCATTCACACGCAGTAGTTATGGAAAAAGCAGAACAAAGTATTCCCATCTCTCTGCCCTTATCCTTTTATCTGCCCTCCTCTTGGGAGAGTGGTTTTGAAAAAGCCAATGGATTCATAACCCCAAGGACTCAGCCAGATGAGACTTTGAACCATAAGGATGTAGCAAAAACATCTCTCTTCTGTAGACTGCATCAACTTCAGGCCAAGCCAATGGTTAGGTTTCACCTTCAATTTCAGTTCCTGAGGCAGCTGAGACTCCAGGGAAAAGCCTCTCTGGATAACACTGATGGGTCACGTTTGAGGTGGACTGAGAAGTTCTCTCTGCAGTGTGCCCATGGTTCAGGCTGATTTCTAAAACTCTCCCTCTCACAGACGCTGGCTCTAGAGGCTTCATACCTGAGAAATGAGCCAGTAACTCATTTGCAGCTGCTCAGGTGTGCAAGGTGAGCAGTCTGCCCAGGGAAGAGCATGGGGCTGATGGAGAGGAGGCTGGAAGGAGTCCTGGGAACAGGAATTAAAGGAAAGAGTGAAAAGGTTGGGGCAGAGAGATGAGGACCTGAGCATCCAGGTCCTGAGGCTCTGGAAGGAAAGATGGAAATGTGCTGAGGAGGGGGCAGTAAAGAATTGAAATCATGGAAAAGAGTGGGCAAATTCCAATTATAATTTCTGCCACTCTTCTTGCTTTCTAGAGTATATCACCCCAGACGGAAAAGAACAGCAGAGCATCTGATTTTCCCATTTCTGACACAGTAACAGCTATGGGGTTGGGGGAAGAGATGTTTATGTCTATCAGCAACATTAAGAAATTAAAATAGCTCTTGGGAGACTGAGGCAAGAGCGTCATCATGAGTTTGGTGAGACCTTGTCTCAAAAAAACTCAAAAAATAAAAATAAACTTTTATGATTCAAAACAATTAAAATAATCTTACCATTCAAATGTTTTTATGTACATTCTAAAGTTAAAATTTTTTGAGCTGTCCCGGCAGTACTTATTTGGAAGTACTTTTTGAAATCTAATGCAGTTGTGCACTATTTTACAAACGCTCATTGGTGTCCTATCAGTATCTCATAATTATAAAAGCATTTCATGTTAAATAAGTATGTGCTATATAGTTCAGATCTTAATAGGCCCCAACGGCCCACGTGCTATAAAGGCTGTGTCCCTTGGTGGCACCACTGGGACAATGGTGGAAACTTTCCAAGGAGCTCTGTGGGAAGACCTGGCACATGCCTCAGATGAAACTGTGGCACCTTGGCCTGCTCCTCTTCCTTATTTTGCCTCTTGGCAAAATAAGATGTCTTTCAATGAGGTGCTATTTGAGTGGACAGTTCTTCTTTCAACCTCTGAAACCGCAAGCAACAGTCAACCTTTTCTCTCTATGATTATCTGCTGAGTCCTGCATAGCACACGGGATCCTGAGAAGAGGATGCTGTGAGATTAAGACACAAGAGTAGGAAATCGGGGATCAAGTGGGACATGGCCCTCTGACGGAGAAGCAGCAACTCCCCAGCAGCTTTATATATATACAGTACAAAGCGGGGAAGCGTGTGACAGGGTTGAAAGTGCAAGATCTCAGTGTTTTGCTGAGAACACGGAAAGCGAAACGTTTTCAGAGCCATCTGTCCTGTAGTTAACAGGGAGGAACCCCATGGCCGGACACCTGCTGGTGCACAACTGAGCTCCAGGTCAACTTGTTTACCACGGTCTGCTTCTGGCATACTATGTTCCTGGGACTGGCTGTGCTTCAGTCCCAAGGAGTTCTCGGACCTCTGGCTGAGCCGCTCCCCACAATTATCTCATGTATTTTGTTCCAGTGGTGAAAAGCTGACTAACACACTAAGGAGAGGCTGAAATCTCAACCCTTCCATTCTTTCTTCAGGCAACCTTTTTGCACCCAGGAGGATGCTCTTCTACTGGCACTGGTGCTCATTTTGCTGTTGAAAAACCACTGGAGAGAATTTTATTTTGATGTCAGACCCAGTGGTTCTCAGACTTCAGTACACATCAGAATCAGTGGCAGGTTTGTGAAATTTTCCTTGCTGGGCCCTATTCCCAGAGTTTCTGACTCAGTAGGTACAGAAGTTCTTGGATACTGCTCATCCTGCTGGACTACTCCTCCCCCTGTGCAAGATCTCTGCCTCTCTTCCAATTCACTGAAAGACTGAGCAAATATAATTCCTTTTTTACTGTGTACAACATGCAATGCTCAAGCCCAGCTTCCCAGGGAAGCACCCCATGAGGGGGAATAGTTAGCAACAATTTCCTTGCTTTACTCTCAGTGGTTCAAATAGTTCAGTCAACTTAGTATGCATGCAATAGAGAAGTCTTTGGATTGCGTGACTGGCATGTAGCAATGGCTAAGTAGTTTTTTGTTATCATTATTATTTCGAAAAATCTCCAAGGACAGACCTTTCTGCTACAAGGTCTCTAGATAAGCTGTACATATACTCTGACCCTGTCTTCTATGTTTATAGACAATAGAAACTAGATCCAGGCAAAGAGTTTATGTTTGCCTAGGGTAATGGAGATAATGTTTTTCTGGACCTCTTTAAAAAAAGGGCACACAAGAAAGAGTGTTGGATCTTTTCACCAAAGAATTCTCTTACTGAGTGGAGGGAAATAATGGAATAGTGTAACCCACCAATCAGAATGGAGATGGAGCCCCACAGCCAGCATCCTAGAGGAGATGTGCTCCAGAAATCCTGGTCAGGCTGAAAACACCTTATTTGAATTGCTCAGGGACAGAAGGGTTGTAAATTTGGGATCTTTTTGGATTTGGGAATATCTGCACACATGATATTTTGGGGAGGGACTCAAGTCTAAACACAAAATTCATTTATGATTTATAGCTAATTTGTACGCATAGGCTGAAGGGAATGTCATGCAATATCTTTAATAATTTTGTGTATGAAACAAAGTTTGTGTGCCCTGAACCATCACAAGTTAGAAATCATCACAAGTACTCAAAAGTTGCAGATTTTGAAGCAGTTCATATTTTGGATTTTCAGATTAGAGGTGCTCGACCTGTATTAATTTAGCTTCATGTTAAACTATATAACCGGAAAGGAGCAAGACAGTGGCCACGCACATACCCTGAATTGAGTGCAGGAGATTCGATTCCCTGCCTTCCCAAGGGAAGGAAGCTCTGTCACATCTCATTGGTCGTTGCTGGGGGTCCCCATGATGCCCCTCCTGAGCCATAGAGTTGATTTGTACCCTGCAGCTGGCCTCTTTCCTTCCCCCGAACCCCAGCAGGACCAAATGGCTTCTGTCTAAGGGAAAATGGGAAAAGACTTCTGAATAATTCTAAAAGTAACTCATTTTTTAATACTATAAGTAAATAGAGTCCACAAAGTTTCATTTTGTAGTTATCACCAGCCTCAGGAATAAGTTACCCAAAGCCATCCCAGGCAACTGTCTCAGCAAAGAGACAAAAGCAGAAGAAACTATTTCTATAATTATGACTAATGACAATCCTATGATTCCACTTAATCTCCGCACAAGACATTCACCAATAGAATAGCACTGATGCTCCACACTTGAGTCCATTAGATATTCTGGTCCAATCCAGAATGGTTACCCAGTCTCTGCCAGAATTAAATTGTGTTTAGAATTTTATTTTTAAAGCCTCCAAGGCATCCCAGATTTTCATAGGACATTGGAAACCATCCATTTGTGGCACATATGCTCCAGCAGGATCTGAAGATTTCAAAAAATCATTAAGAGATTAATATTGAAGTTCATTTTAACTTTCTCTTCAATGACATGTCTTTTGTTTCAACTTTAAATGTTTAGATTTTCTTGAGAAAAATAAAAATGATTTCTTAATATCTTCAAATTTTAATCCAGATGGATCGGAAGGAAAGAAATTATGGGACATCACAATTTTAGGAGAACATGATTTTCGACGAGAGCACTTATAATCGACTAGTAGGTTGGCTGCCTCTGTCTGGGATAAAACTAGGAACCCATTTCTCCAGGATTTTCCAGACTCTTCTTTTCTCTGTCCATGTCCCCATGAACCCAGAGATAATTGGCCATCTGTCCTTTACCTGCCCTGTAATTTGCGGTGAGCTATTCATCCCCTATGACTCATCTTTTCCTTGGGGTATAAAATGCATGAAGTGCACCTGCCCAAAAGTGTTCTGAGAGGTTGGAGCATGGCAGACTCTTGCCCAAGCCAAACTGCTCCTTCTTTTACTCAGCCAGAAGTGATGCCCAAGGATGAGCATAAGACCTCCAGGCGCCATTTGCCTGTCAGTTATGATCTGGTGACGAAAACAGGTCAGAGTCAAATAGTAGCCCAAATGAATTACATGAACAAGGACATTAAAAGGAAGGAATTTGATTCTGTGAATCGCAGGAGAACAGTTGGTGGTGTGGGATGATAGGAAGATTGAGGTCAGGGAGGGATTAGGGAAGACGAGGAGATCACCATGAACAAAGTCCTGAAGATGAGAAAGGAACAGCTGGTGCCACCGAGGAACGAGGAACAAGATCAGAGAAAGAGGCCCTGGAGAGTAAGTGAGAGATGGGGCTGGATTAATCACCAGCAAATCTGCATAAATCAACAGGATCTTTAATCCTTAATAGGACTACAGTGAAGCTGAGGGCTTGAAGAACAAAATTTTACGAGTATGTCTGAAACAAGAACTTTCGACATTACTGTGAAACAAAATTTATTGACAAAAATAATTCCTGATCAGTTCATTAAATTCTCTGAAGAGATGCCTAATTTCCGTGAATGAGGGGAAAAGGTTATATGCAGCTACGTAGTTATATAGGGTAGATAGTAAACTATAAAAGAATGTACTGAAATTGATAATACATTGTAAAGGGAAATGGACTTGCAGTTGAGGACTGTGATCTGGGGTGAGGCTGTGCATGACTGGGATGGTAAACAAACATGGTCCATGTTCTTAGGGTTCCCTGGGGCCAGGCATTGTGTTGAGTGTTTCACAGCACATGTTGCTAGACTTGCACAACCACCTGGTGAGCCACCCAGGTCCTCCTTGTCATCATCCTTCTATTTCCACCTCCATTTCACAGAAAAAAGGGACAGGGGCTGAGAAAAATGAGACACAGATAATGAACAAGTTGCCACTTGTAGCTCAGCAGTTGGCCTGAGAAGCTGCACCGTTAAAATCACAGTGTCATTTGCTCTGGACAGCCTGGGATGGCTGTGAGGTTGACACAGACACAAAGCCTTTGTCAAACCCACAAGCTCTTACACCAACCACAGAAGCTTCCGGGATGAAAGTCCCTACTTCCTTGCTCTGAAATTCAGACCCTTTCAAGTTCACGCTAAGCTACGCTCAACGAACAAAGCTGAAGCTTTATAAGGTTTCCTGCCTAGGGGCCTATGGATTTTCTGAAATCACCTGCAGGGTATTACATGTACGCATGAGCATTTTTCTTCAGGTGGGACGCGTTCCAGGACTCTTGGGAAAAGGAAATTTCTCCGTAAATTCAAACTCAGTGAAATCAACTATGGGATCTTATGAGAAATTTAATGAGAGATTTTTAATTCAATCTGCATGACATGTCTTGGATATATTTAAATTTTGAAAAAGGAAAAAGAAACTCTCAATTTTATCTTATCATGAATTTTTACTTTGTGATTTAAAAAACCTGATACGAAAAATGTTAACCATGTAAAACAATAGTTTCACAACACAGGCCTGGGATTCAATATTTAAACCCAATATGCCTGTATTTGAATTCCATTTCTGCCCCTTACAAGTTATGTGACTTTGAGGAAACTTAAATTGTTTGAGCTTTACTTTCTTTGAATAATTATCGCCCTCTTTGACTTGTTACAAGCTTAAGCAGTATAATGTGTTTTCACTGCTCCACAGAGTGCCTGGTACATGCTGAAAGCTTAGTATATGACAGCTATTGAGATGACAGGTATAGGACCTCCGCAGAGCAATTTGAAACAGGGACGGAGACATTACTTTTCAAAGATCATAAGGAAAAGAAATCCAGAGAAATAAGAGTCTGAACTGACCACATTTTGATGTCCATTTATTTGCCAATTTTGAGTTTGTATATCTGAAATGAACATTTTTAGTGCAAAATAAGTATGGCAACTTGGGACCGGCGAACATGAATAATTATAGTCAGAGAATAAATACACCCTGCGTGTCTGCAGCATCTGCTCAGGCTCGTGCCAGTCTCCTCCCTGCAAAGCAGGCCCTCCCAAGCGGAAGTCAACCTCTCACTGTCCACAAGGGAATCTTCTGACACCTCTCTACCCAAATGTTAGGATTTAAGCCTAGACAGACCCACGGTGATTCTTGCCTAACATACTCATTTTACCTATCAGAAAATGGGAAGTTCAGACAAGCAAAACAAATTTCTAAGTTTACACAGCTACTTACAGGCAGAATCAATGTATCTAAAACCTGGTTTCTGCTAGTCATCAGCCCCCGGATCTTCTAATCTGCCATGTGTATTCCACCTTTGTGATAATTTATTTAACTACAGAACTCCTATATTGTTATTTACTTAGAGTCTTGTTTGCGGTAGGATCTTACTCTATCATCTAGGATGACCTTGAACTTGCTATGTAGCACAGACTGTCCCCAAGCTTGCAATGCTCCTGCCTCAGCCTCCTGCATGCTGAGATTACAGACCTACATCATCACAACCATCCTATTATTTAATTTCTTTCTTTCTTTCTTTCTTTCTTTCTTTTTTTTTTTTTTTTTGTCTTTTTCCTTTTTATGGGTACCAGGGCCCGAACTCACGACTGCCTGCTTACAAGGCAGGCGCTTATGCCGCTGAGCTAAATCCCCAGCCCCTATTTAATTTCTAATTGAAACCCTTCCTTTTTTTTTTTTTTTTACTAAATCTTAATTTAAAAAGAAACTTTATGTTAAACCAGTATTAGCTAACCATAATAACTAACCATGAATATAAAACCAGTATTAAAGATAGTTATAAAAAAACAGACAAGAATATTAAAATTCTAGCTAAAATGCACAGTGGCTATTAAAGAATCAGAGACTGAGGTGAAGTCCCTCACCCATCAAAACAGAGATTAGCAAGGGTTCAAGAGAGGCAGAACAAGAGCCGGCAACTGCTGGTCTAAGATTCCACCAAATGGAAAGCACAGTGCACTTTGCTTTCAGAAGACTTGGTGTAAGGGGACTGGATTGTTCTAGTAGCTCACCTGCCCGCACTATCTTTTACCTGCACTCCCCTTGGAATGGTTCTTGAAGGACCTTTCCACGTTGATTCTAAACTTCAACAACACTGCCCACTTCACTGCTTCCTTTTATGAGCTCTAAGTCCTGTTCAAACCCTCAACATTTCTATGCATTCCTTTGTTCACAGCCTAGTTTCCAACTAATCTCGGTTGCAGGTGATGCTTGTGCATATGTATTATCTTATTTAATTTTGGCAATACCTTTTTAAGTGGATACTACTACAATTCCTGTTTTTACAACTTGGGAAATTGAGGCACAGAGAAATTAATGAATGATCTTGTTCATGCTCTTAGCTGGTAACTTTGAGCTAATTTCAGTGTATGTAATTTACTTCAAAAACACTACTGATGCTTCCTTAGGATGTCATAAATTGACTCAGTATAGTAGAAGCAAGCAAAGGATATAATGCCATCTTTGTTCCTGAATTTTATACATCACTAATACATTCAGCTGTTATCTATTAATTTACTACCAAGTTGCAATCTTGTTGAAGAAATAAAACACATGCATATGAAAAACGCACATATACACAATATAAGCAAAAACCAAAATATACAGAGTAATTAGTTGGAGTTATGGGCAAGTGAAGGAGAAGATTCCACATTATAGTCTAACATGATTGGGAAGGTTTCGTGGAAGACACAACTTTTGCAGTCCAGTCGAAAGCACAGAGTAAACAAGCCATAGACGTAACACCAAGCATCAGCATAAGAGGCTCCTTCTTTTAATTTCTGACAAATTAACAACAATAACCAACCAACCAGCCAACCAAACACAACATGACACTCATTCACAAGGAAGCAAAGTCTCCTACTCTTAGCTACAATGTTCAGGAATTAATTATAATAAACACCATGAAGAAAATTTCCAAGAGTACCACTGGGTCAAAATGGGGCTGTCCCCAAGGACTCGTGATTTCAACTGTGTGCCTGAGAAAGTCCTGTAATCAGTGTGGCCTGGAATAGCGCCTTTGAACAGGAAGCTTTTAGCCAGCCTCAATGCAGCAAATGCAGGGCGGGGAATGTACTTATTAGCATTGTTCGCCTCAGGAGCCTTGAGGTGCACTAGTGAGGTGTGAGCTCAGGAAATAAGACTTTCTCCTTACAGTTAACAGCCAAGTGCTGGCACTGACTGGGGGCTGCTTCATTACTGACCTATTTCATCTAAACCTCCACAGGCAACAATTCTCTTTTTAAGAACTGTGGAAGCCTGGGGAAGACTGTTCCTTTTCCAGCCAGTTTTAAAAAGGAAGAGCCATCCATCACAGGACTCTCCTCACTGTAACTACTGCTAGAAAGTATATTCAGTAGTTTACAGATCTCTGAAATGCTCACCATCATTACCCTTCCTGATTAAGCAATGATCACCTGCCTATTTGATATCCTATTTTCCCTACTGATGCTGAGTTTCTGGAATAGTCATTCATATATTCACTTATCTGTGCATTAATTCAACCCACAGTTGCTTGACTCAGTTGTACTACTTTGGCACCTACATACTATTCTGTTTGGAGCACAGCCCTTACCTACATCTCCAGCCTCTCTTCCCACTCCTGACACTGTCAGCACCAGCCACATTGACTCTCCTTCCAAGACAGAGAGCTGGGCTTCCTACCACCAAAAGCACCTGCATGTGTGGTCTCTTCTGCATGGACACAGCCACCTCCTTTCACCACTGAAGAGCAGCTACCCATCTTGGATCTCAACTCAGTACTCACTTTGCTGTCTCAAGCCCAACTCTCACACTAGGGCAGCTTCTTGAATCCCAGGTAACAAGACATCTGTCTCCTTGCTAGTTTGTCACTGTCAAGAGTTCACTTAGTGCAGGAAGTACTCACTGTATGTTCGTTGTAGAAAGAAAGAGGGAAGAAAGGAAGGAAGGAAGAGAAGGAGGGAGTGAGGGAGGGAAAAAAGTGGTCCTTTCCTCCAGGCTTCCGTCAAATCCTTAGTACATTGCAAAATACTTGGCTTCTGAGCCCCTTAGTAACTGTTTTTTGAGTCAATAAATGAAACTCTCATGTGTAAGTTGTCACTGTAAGTACAGTGAAGGGCCAATCACAAATGAACAAAGAAGCAGACGTGTAAATACATGGTCCCAAATCTCAAAGAGTTTTCAGCAAAATGGAGGAAGGGGAACACAAATATTCAGAATAATAGTGCAAAAATTAGTGGCACTAGAGAAGTACAAATAAAGAAAGGAACTAAGGAAACTTAGAGTAAGGGTAGGTCACATATGAGGGACGAGTGAAGATAGGTTTTGGGTTCAAGTGGCCCTGATCTCTGGAACTGTTCATCTGGAAGCCATGTATCTGGTACTGTGTGATCCAAGGGCTATTCTTGGGTAGGGTAGCATTCATCTACCTTCTCCTGAGGCCCTTAGGTCAGACAAATCACACTTATGAATGATATCCAGGCTGTAGGCCTCACCCAGCGATGCACAGCTGATTTGTCACATGTGCCTAGGCATACTAGACTTGTGAAAAGTTGTAGCCATTGCTTTACAACCAAAAGATTAGCAAATATTAACAAATCTGATAAAGTCAAATGTTGCTAAGGAAATGGAGCAACAGGAAGGCTCATAATAGGCTAGTGGAAGTGATAATTGGAACACTGTAGGAAATAAATTGGTAAAGATATACATATCTTATCTCCTAAAATTCTACTCCTATGCATATTCTCTAGAGACACTGCTGTAAATATGCATAAAGACATATAAGAATGTTCATAGCTGCATTGTCTATTACAGGAACAAGTCAGAAATAAATCAAATGTCAATTGCCAGAAGGATAAATAAGCAATGACAGTTTCATAGAAATCTAAAAATAGTGCAAATGCTGTCAGTTAGCATGGATCTGATATTTTGAAGAGTAATATTACACCTAGCTAAGATTTTTCCTCTAAGATCTCTAAGGTCTTTGCATCTATAAAACGAAACATGTGGTACACTAATACTGAACATTTTACCAGCCAAAAGAGCAAAATCCATGTTCAGCCTTCCATGCAATTGTCAGGATGGCTGGCAAGTCAGAATTATGTATGAAATCTAAAAGCAAACCTAGCTGGTTTTTACCCATAAGTCTTTGCTATACTAACATGAAATTCCACTAATTACCCATCAGCTACAAGGAAAGGAACAGTAATCTCAAATATTTCCCTCCTCCACATTCCTAGGAACCAAGGTAAGGTTAAATACAGAGATATTGGGATCAGAGTTTACCCAAAATACTTTCAAGTGTCAAAACTTTTTAAAAAATCGTGCAAGATACTCAAGAAGAAATTATAATCATTCAACAATTGCTTTTCTCATGGTACCATATTCACAGATTGTTGTATCTCCTGCACACTGTATGTGTCAGGGCATATTTCCATATGTTCACACATATGCAACATACACACACAAATATTTCAGGATCTAATTTAGAAGTTTTCTACCTTTTGTCTTTGATCCTTGGTACATAGCCAAAAACAATTCTAACTAAGCCCAGCTCACAGACTATGATCAAATCTTTTTCTTTTTTGTTTTTTTAAGTTATTTGCTTGGTAATTATGAATGGAACAAGAAGGGGCCTTGTATTGGCTCACCAAAGGCCTTACCTCTGGCACCACCATCTTTCAGAGAGAGAGAGACAAACAGTATTTTAATTTCAGTAACAGAGTTTGCCAGAAGTCATCCGTAACTAATTTTACAGTGAGATTCCACAAGACCTATTCGGTATTTGGCGAGATCTCATGGAACATCTCATTTCCCTTCAATATTTCATTAGTATGAATTAAAAATAAAAAAAGCTAACAAGCGTGGCTTGAATGGATATTTCTAAATTACACCACAGCAACATTCTCATTCATTTTGCTGTTTGCAGAGCCAAACCCTGGTCTATTTTCTCCCCAAGTCTGCCAGACCTGGCAGTGCCATTTCTGTGCCCTCATAGAATGTGGCCTGACCTTGTTCTAGGCAAGAGTTGTGGAGAATGGCTTGTTCTTTATCACACAGGAAACATGGCTTTTTATAGGCACTTCCATTTTTTGCAGTTGTTTGATTTGCCAGGAGGTAGACATTAAACATTTGCACCCTAATGTCACACCAAAGAGCTTCTGTTTTAAGACATCTGAGTGCAACTTGCAAGCAAAGAGGGATGGGATTCAGGGAGGATGCAGAATGAAAATGTCCTGGATCTTTCAATAAACTAATTCTCTTGTAGGACTTACAACTAAAATAGGTGCCTGTGAAGTATTTTTATGAAAAAACAAGTTGAAAATATTGTGTAATCTACTTATCAGACCTCAGTAGATTCATAGTCATAAGATTGTTTCCTGTTGTCAGATATGTTTTAGACCTTTAAAATCACATTTTCCTTGAGCTCTTCACTACTGTCTACCTTTTGACCTTTTCCCATCTCCATGACCATGTTAATTTATTCGTTTGTTCACTCAGGCTACCCACACTTGTTCCTGAGTACCTCGTGTGGTAGAGATGAGCTGGTCACAACGGGTACTTTGGCGGAAAGGGTAAGTTACTGTTTTCAAGTATTTGCCACCCTCAGCTAAGAGGCTACGCATTCAGACACTGCCCTGTAACTTGTTGTGTTTCCTAAGGGCTGCTTTGACCTTGGCCACCGCCTAGCTTTGGTGAGTAGAATGCGAGCCCAGCTAGACAGAACTTTCAGAGGCATCACTGGTTTCTGGAGATCTCATTTCCCCCTTTCCCCCCAGAACTGCATGTTCCTGGCAAAGGCTGTTCTTCTCACCACTGCCTGGGGTGAGAAGACATGTGGAGTGGGCTGCTGCCTAAATCAGAATCACAGCTGACTTGCACTGCAACACAAACCTCACAGGAGTGAAACAGTTTTTTGTAGGTGGAAGCCGTTGAGATGACTGAGCGATACATTACTGTAGCGATCCTGATTAGTGCATTTGTTCATGCAATGACACAGATTTAATCCATGCTCCTGGAGACTTGAGGAACCAGAGAATAAGTATATGAATCAAACCATAATTGTGTAATTATTTAATAACAACGCTTACACAGATTCTTCCTCACTGAATCTTTCCTTTTCTGACTACATTCCCTTGACAGCTCCATCTATTCCCAAAGATTCAAGATGCACATCTCTTTTAAATCACCTTCAAATTTACTTCTATTGTTTAGCCTCCTCATACAATGCCAGATCCATGTTCCCAACAGTCAGCTGGATATCGTGTCTGTAGAATTCATTTGTGTACCTGAACTCAACATCACCAGAACTGAATGCATTTGCTGTGGTTTCTGTGGATCAGAAACGCAGGAAGAAACCAGGTGTGCATGCCTGTAATCCCAGGACTCAAGAGGCCAAGGCAAAAGGATTGCATGAGTTTGAAGCCAGCTTGTGTTACATAGTGAGTTTAAGACTAGCCTGAACTACATAGTGAGACCCAATTTCAACAAAACAAAATTAATTAATTAATTAATTAATTCAGAAGGGGTTCATTTGGATCATTTTCCTCTGGGATCTTCTAACGAAGCTGATCCTGGACAGTGAGGGCCATTATCCAATGAGAGCTTTCTCTTTCCCTCCTCTCCCTCTGCCTTTCTTTCTCTGTCTCTGTGTGGCCATGGGGCCTTTCTTTATCCTTAGCATGGCTTCCTCTGGACAGTGAGGCTATTTACATAGTGACTGGAGATATCAAGTGTGAAGAAGTGATTTCAGTGACATAGAAAGTGAGCCACTTTTTACAAGTGGATATCTGAAGAGCTGTGATGTCACTGCTATCATATTCACTGGGTCACAAGACATGGTGAGCTCTCTCAAATCCACAAGTAGGGAATTAGGCTTCATTTTTCCTGTAATGGAAATGAAGGCACTGTTCCAATCACCTTTGTTCCAAATACATTGTCACGTCACCCCTCAGACTCTCTTCCCCGGTTCCTGTTCTGTGACTGATACCAAATCGTACCATTTTATTTCCACAGCTCTTTTTGCCATCTATCCTTGTAATGCCCTCTGCAACACAGATTCAAATAACTCTCAGGATGGGTTAGGGGTGATGGCAGAGGGGAATCTCCATCCTAACTTCTCTTCTTTCTCCTCCATTGCTATTCAGCCCCTCTTCCGGAAGCAAACTCTGGTTATGGCACACATGCACAGAGTGATGACACACAGGAGATGGTCTTTAAATACAGAATTTTCCCAAAAGCTTCGAGCTCTCTATCTTCTCTTCTGAGTTAGGCACATTGCCCTTGGTCTGACATTGAAGGGCTTCCATAGTATTTATTAATTTATTTGGCACATATTTACTAAACACTCACTTGATCAGACAATATGCTAATGATAGAGTGGAGGCCAAGTTGAACATGTTTTATTCATGATGGTGTTTTTGATAGTGGGGGTGGGGAAGGAAGGTAATAACTCATTCAAAAATCATGTTTTGAGCATACAACTGGTCACCAGATGTGGTCCTAATCCATTGCTGATAAGAAGACATTATTATAATATTAATATGCCCATATTGTATCCTGTTTAACACAATAAATTTAATTACCTGCTTTTTTTCTCATCTGGACTATCAATTTATTTCCCCTTTTGTCCAGAAAATTTCCAGTTCTATATTTTAGTTTATGTTGGCACTTTTGTGTTGAATTTTGATTCCACTCCATACTTTAAAATCTATCTCAAATCTTATAGACTATAAAAGTATCTTCCTCCACTCTCTTAACTGAATATGGACACCCCTCCTTTGTACCTTCCCTGTCTCCTGTTTGGATCTTCTGTGGGCCGTTTCTGCT
Organism: Cavia porcellus; assembly: GCF_034190915.1. NCBI lineage: Eukaryota > Metazoa > Chordata > Mammalia > Rodentia > Caviidae > Cavia > Cavia porcellus. The sequence goes on along the minus strand of NW_026947502.1, from coordinate 14,632,905 downwards.
ATATTCTGCTTTGTGTGGCAAATAACAAGGTAGACGTCTGGGCCTCTCTGCTGAACCAGTGGACCTCAAAGGCAAGGACTATGTCCTGTGGATCTTTATTGCTCTTGTGCCTATACTTGGAATGAAAATTCCACATTTACCTATGGTGATATAACTGAAAAGTAAGTGAACAGTTCAGTGTCATCCAGAATCCCTTTTTTTTTTCCTTTGTCCGTGCTAATTTTTTTTTTTTTTAGACAAGGTGTCAAGTTGCTCACAAGGGTTATAACCTACGAACGTAGCAACCCTTAGGAAACAGAATAGCTCTTTGTTAAGTTTCAGGAGTGAACTTTACTGATTCAGCTTAGTTCACATGCACAGTCTTGGGGAATCATGGTGACCTTCTGTTCTGCCACATCCTAGAGGGATGAATGACCACCAGAGGAAGAAACTCTCAAGTAGAGCTACCAGAAAAGCATTCTGGTGGATGCATCAGACCAAAAAGGGAAGTATGTGAAATGGTATTGAGGACTCGATTTCCCCTTTGCCAGAAAGACTGGCCAAAGCAAGGGAGCAGAAATCATTCTTTTTTTAAATTTCTTTTATTTTTAAGAGATTAAAACAAAAGAGGACATACCAAAGCAGTTCAGAACAGAACAATTTAAGCAACACAGCACTTCACCACAAGACAACCTGTAATTAACAGTATCTACCATAATGTCTCTTTCTTTGAAATAGTTGAACATAACTTCATCTACAATAGTATCAAACATAACAAAATAGTATAAAACCATTCAAGAGAATGAAAGTATTACAGGGCATTCAGAACCAAATGACAGAGAATGAACAATGGCTACTATATTATCTCATTTTCCATATAAAATGTTTATACTATCACACATAATAAAGTCCAATAAGATACAACATGATAGAACCAATGGAAACAAAAGAACAAAAGCATGGTAGGACTTCAGAGTTAAGATGACATTAAATCACCACTGGCTATTATAATGTTTTGTTTTCTTCAAATAGCTGTTCATGTTATCACGGATAAAATTAAACAAATCAGGATAAAATCATTGCAACTAATGAATGAAAACATTATAACGCTTCAAAGCAATGTAATGGGGAATCATGATTATCATAAACTCTTATGTACTCTTACCATTTCTTACACTAGGAATACTATACAGTATACATATGAGTTTGATTTATTTCACTTATGAGTATGGTCTCAAGTTGCATCCATTTATTTATAAATATCTCAATGTGATCTTTCTTTATAGCTGAGTAGTACTCTGTTGTATAAAAATACCACAACTTTTTTATCCATTCCTCAGTTGATGGACACTTAGGTTGTTTCCAACATCTGGCTATTACAAATTGTGCTGCTATAAACATGGGTGCACATATATCACTGTGATGAGATGTTTTCAGTTCTTCTGGGAATAGGAGCAGAAATCATTCTAAGAGACATAAAATGAAAGATCATAGGTGATGTAATGGTTAATGTTGGTGGTCAACTCTACTGGATTGAGATCTACCTGATCTGTGAAGGTGTTTCCAAAGATGATTCTCATATGGCTTAGCACACTGAGAGAGGGACTCTCTGCCCCAAATGTGGGTAGCATAACCCAAGAAGCTGAAACACTGATGAAAGGAAAAACAAGGAAAGGGAAACGCACACATGTGCATTCTCTGAACTCTGTAGGAGCAGGTACACTTTTTGCAAATGCCATCAACCACTGACACCAGGCTCCAGATTCTTCAGCCTGTGAACACAGTCTTCCCAGCTACTCTCAGGGGCTTCCATACCCTCAGTCTTTGGCTGAGCTTATATCTTTGGTCCCTGTTATGAAAAACTGGTGGTCAACTTAATGCCGGCTGGATTACATCAGCATGGCCCTGAGCATAGGTGTTCCACCTGAGGAAAGTTGCCAGCATAAATAGAGGGTGCAGAAGGAGAAGGAAGGCTTTAATGTGTTATTGCTTTGAGGCACTGTGGGTTCCTAGTTGCTTTTTGAGCCATTGGTTCTCCTGGAGAAGCTTTGGTCCTCACATCGCGTATTGTTTCCTGGCTCCAGAGGGAAAGACGTGTGCGGTTTGGTCTCCAGATGAACTCCTCTCGCTAGCTTCCTGGCATGTACCCAACTGTGCTTGTTGTCGGGGGAGCTCGGGGCTTCTGTGTCGCTGAGTATGGCTGTGGTGCTTTTCAGGACAGCCCTGGTCTTTGTTATGAGTGTGACTTCTTGGCTCCAGCATAGAACCCTCATCCCACCAGCACAGCTCCTTCACCCAGCTGGCATAGACTTTCTAGCTTCCACCGCTGACCTTCCCGGCACGGATCCATAAAAGCGACTGGTGTGAGTCCTTCTTGTGGGCTCTGGACCTCCAGTTGGACTCATGGGAAGCATTGTCATGAGCTCTCGGTTTTCATCTGGACTCATGTGAGACATTGCTGTAGGATTTAGGCCTTGACTAAATATTCTATGTATTTGGTGTTGTGGATAGATTTCCTGCATCTTCTTGTGTTAACTCCCAGTGACCATTATAAAAATAATATTATAAAATCCACGTCCTGATTCTAATTGTTCTCTGCGCAGCCCCTAACTACAACAGTTCCCCTGTTCGGAGGCTCCTGGCTTCTGGCACTGAGCAGCTATTGGTTTCCCAGGCTCTCTGCCCTGCAGACAGCCATTGTGGGACAATTCAGCTTCTGATCACAGAAGTGTAGCTAATAAATACCATGTTAGAGTTACACATACGTTCTAGTGACTCTGTTCCTCTGGAGACCCCTGAGTAATATGGGCAGGCTCTGTATGGCACTGATCCTCAGGCTCATAGGGCAGGGAGGAAATCATTGGGTGGACAGCAGAACAAGAGCCAAGAAACTTGAGTTATTTCCTGGCTCTGCCACTACCTCTTCACATGACCTTGGGCAAATTATTTAACCTCAGTTTCTGAACCTCAGTTTCCTCATTTCTAACATAAGCCACCAGGATTGCACGGTCACTGACTTTTCCTTTTCACATCCTGCCCTGCTCTTTCCAAGTTTAACTGGTTCTTCTTCTATAATAGCTCTGGAATTCACTTCACCCTGCCGAATGGCCTTGGTCTTCACAGAGTCATTAAGAGCATGACTTTTCCACTTACTAGCTGTGAGCTCTTGGGCACATAGCTCAATCTTTCTTCGCCTCATATTCTTGATCTATAAAATGGGTATAATAACAGTCCCTACCTCTGGGGTCATTATGAGGATTCAATTCAATGAATATATGTAAAGAGCTTAGGACAATGTGAGCCAAAGGATAAAGGGAATATAACTTAACAATTATCAAAATAATTTGCTGTGTTGTTTCCTGATTTTTAGGCTGAAGGACCACTGAAGTCAGCACATGGGAAGGTGGGCAGGGTTTGACAGATATATCCCCTTGGTCATGCATGTAATTTACGAATGGGGACAATGACAGACTTCTCTGGGCTCCAGGAAGCAAATCAGTAGAGTATGGGTATGGTGGCTATATTTTTAGAACCCTAACCTAGACCATATTGTTTCCTAAGTCTGATTACACTTGTCAGGCAAGTAGGAAAGATCATTTGAGACAAAACTATTCTATGTTCTTGCCATAATTATGAGTAGGTTTAATTTGCCTGAATCCACGGTCCCTTCTCTTCAGCAAATATTTTAATGCTACTGCCTTAGACACAGGCCAGGGCTTGCTGTGCTCTACCCTCTGACTTTTAAATTTTTTTTAAAAGAGAACAGAACAAAGCAAAACAAAACAAAGCAGATCAGAACAAAACAATGCAGGCAACACAGGACTTCAAAACAAGACAACAGGAAATCAACAGTGGCTACCATAATGTCTCTTGTTTTCTTTGAAATAGTTGTCCATATCTTCACACACAATGAATTCAAACAAGACAATATAAGACCAATCAAAAGACTTTCAAAACAGAAAGTGAAAGCATTACAGGCCTTGAAAACCAGACAACAGGAAAATCAACAATGGCTACTATAATTCTCAGACTTTTTGAGAACTGATTTTGTATGTTGCAGGGAGAAGACAGCAGTCAGGGACACCACAGAACACACACACACACACACACACACACACACACACACACACACACTACCTTTTTTCTTCCAGAGTTTTCAACACTTCCTCCAGTATATTTCAAATGAGTCCTTTTCCAAAATCTCCCTGCCAGTATTGCCACTTAGTCCCAATTTCTGCCATGTGGAAAATAAAATAAAAATAAAATGAGAAGACATGACGTTGATGGGTCCTGCTGGCTCCATTTCATTTACTACAGTTATTGGGAACAGATACTACATACAATACAGCTGAGGCTATCTCAGTTCAGTTCAGAGGAAGAGTGACATATCTCGGTTTTGATCACTGAAGGCCGGTGTCAGAGCAGCAGTTCATATCTTTGTTTCTGTCTCCCAAGCGTTTCATTATATTCTTATACTCTGCCTGTTACTCACAACAATCTTATGGGTATATACCATTATTGTCATCGCCTTACAGGCAAGGCAAACCACAGATTGAAAAATGTTATGTCACAGAAACATCTCTTTTAGTTGCACATGAACTAAATAGACTTAAGCCACAAAAGGAGAATTTATTATAAGAACACAGAGGTGTCTTTTGGAACCCACTAAGAGGAAGTGTTGGCATTCCTTTCTGTGTACTGGTATGAAGAACAGAAATATCATCAGGAACCCAAGCAGACCCATCCAGTCACTCTCTGTCATTGTCTGATTCTCCCTCTAACCTTTCTCTCACTCTTTCACTCCCACCCGTGCCCCTTCTCTGGCTGACTGTGTTTCTTTCCCCACTTTGACTCCAGCTGGTGCTGCACAGTCATTTCTGTCCTTAACACTTTGACCGTTTGATTCATTCTTCTTCCTCTGTGAATGAGCATTCTTTCTTCGAGCACCTGTGATGAGACAGGGGGCAGCACCTCCCACTGGAAATAACAGTGTGAGGTACAAACATAGCTTCAAATTTTCTATCTAGTGTTCATATTTTAAAGACACATAAAAAGATAAAATTAATTTTTTCAAATACAGTTAATCTATGTATGTATGTTTAATGATGTATTCTGAATGTTTTCTTCATACTGTCTTTGAAATTCAATGTGTAGTTTATATTCACAGCATATCCCAACTTGAACTGGTCACATTTTAAAAGATCAGTGTTTACATAGCGTCTCTTAATGTGAGAAGCTGAAAGAAACAACATATGTATATGTGTATGTGTTTGTGTATAAAAAATAGTTAAGATAGTTATACTACTGATTTTCCTAGTTCACTGAAGAGAAAGATTTGTGCTGGTATTGTTCAGACAGTTGAATGAGGATTTCTTGTGTTCTGGGTGAATGATTTGGGAATGACAATGCACAATGCATGTACCATTGTTACTCCCTGATCGACCTGTTTTTAAATTTTCAGGTTTTTTTTTTCCTTTTTTTCCTTGAAATAAAGTAGACTGGGGTAGGAGAGGGTCAGTGTTTAGTGGCTACTGTATGGAAGAACACAGATCTAGGGTTAACATGTATTTGATTTTAACAGCCAGCTGAGATAGGCTGACATTTGTGAATTTCCATTTCAAGCTTTCAGGGCAGAGAGTCCCATTGGCTCTAGTCAAGTCACATGTCTACATCTTGTCCAATTAGATTTGACCAGGAAGAATTCCACAAATGTGGTAGTCAAAGAGAAGGGCATCTTTTAGAGAAGAGGTTGCAGAATTTGCCTGTGCCTATAAGGCATAAAAATGCAATGTTTATAAGAGATTTATTGTACAAAAGAACCATATAGTATCACTTGAATTCCCTGGAAGGTTCTAGAAGTTCTCAATAAACTTTCATTGAGGGGCAGAGAAACTCTTTAAAACAAGAGCAAGCCAAGAATGGAGTACTGCCACCTGCAGGAAATAAACCACACATGCTTCTCTAATCTAAGAAGTAGCCAGAGTTAGGCAGAGGGAAGATACCAGGCAAGATAAACTCAATGTTTGATCAGAAGTCTGAGGTGGAGGCTGGGAAGCAGCGCTGTTATGATCACTTCTTCAAGTTCAGCACTCATCTTCAAGAATAAAATTAATTCGGGAAAGACAATCTCATGTAGCTTGGGATCCAGCCCTGATCCTCTGGCGCCCCAAGACCTCTGGATAGAACATTTTTCATTCTATTTGCCAACACTCAGATCGCCCCTTTACACAGAAGCCTTCCAATTACACAAACAGTTTTTGTGGGAACATCCAGTAATCTCTAGTTTTGTTTATGGAACCTCTTCAATATGAAGAAAGGCTTAAGACCTAAATGAGAGCAGAAGAAACAGCTGTTCTGTCTCTCCTCAGAATGTTGGGCCTCTCAAACAGCATTATGCTCCTTACTTACTCTTCCTTAACCATTTTATGAGGTGATTGTTTCAACTTTCTACTGCAGCTCCTTACAAAAACATCTCAATTGGTGGGCAGTGATGCTGACTCTGGGAAAAGCAAATGTTGTATAAATGAAAGTAGAAAACCAAGAAGGTAAGAATCCTAGAGCCTGTCTCTTTGGCACAAGCCAAAATATGAGATCAGTGCACCTCAAAGCATGGTCCAACAGGAAGCTAGAAAGTAGACTTTTAGAGAAGGGAAAGGGAGTCAGGAATGGGGGGGAGGGAAGAGATGGCTAATAGGGATAAAAAGAATCAAAATATGTTATATGTGTGTACCAATATATCAAAATGGTCCTCATTCTGTATTACTAATAGTCACTAATTTTTTTAAAAAAGCATATCCCTTGGCTTTCTGCCATTTTAATACCTTCTCAGTCTTCACTACGCTCTTAGGATAAAGTCTCAACTCCTTATCATGGTGTACAAGATGTGATTGGGCCAGCCTCCCTCTCTGACTTTACTTTGCAGCTCACTGCTCCCCAGTGTTGCTCTCCTTCTTGGTCATAGCAGTACTAGTATACCTAGCTTGTAAACTGGCTACCTTCACCTCTTATCCTCAGCCTAACAGCTCTGTCCTGCCCAAGACTAGGAAGCAAGCAGAGTGAGCTTAAGGCTCCTCCAACTTGACGGCTCAGTTTGTCTTTCCTATGACTGCTCAGCACACAAAGATATATTCGAGGCGTGAGTTGATGAGTTCAGTATGACCAAAAATTTGGATTTTTCTTTTCTTTTCTTTTATCCCAGTGCTAAGCCGAGCACTTGCCATAAAGAAAGCTCACAATACATGTTTTTAAATCCAATCAGTAAACAAATGAATGAACACTGATATGAGTACCAAGCAAGGTGCTAGACACCAAATATATAGAACTACAACTTACTTAAAGTCAACAGGGAAAACAAAAGTAAAAACATAGAATATAAGCCAAATGTACCAGGTACTGTTGTAGTAAAGGTAAAATCTGAACTATGTATTGCTTTATATCTTCTGCATCTGCAGGATCATATCAATTATCTTTAAGTAAAGTAGTTTACTTTTCTTGAGATGTAGTGCAGAATAGTAATTCATTGTTTGGTGCTATGTTTTTCTTACTATCTTAGTCTATTGTCTGTTGCTATAACAAATTACCTGAGGCTGAATAATTTATAATAAAAGAAGTTTAGTTGGACTCATAGTCTAGAAGTTCAAGAGTGTGACTCTGGCCTCTGCTTGGCTTCTGGTGAGAACCTTATGTTGCATGACAGAAAAGATGAAGGGAAAGTCAGTTTGTGCAAAGAGAGGAAAAAGTGATAGCTAACCTATTCCTATGGGGAAAATATTAATCCGTTCATGAGTATGGATATCTCATGATCCAAATACTTCGCACTAGGCTATACCTCTCCACATGACCAAGCTTAACCATATTGAAACCATATTGTTTACCAACTTCAAAATCTAGCAAAACTCTGAAGGCCTCAGTTTTCTCCTAGTATACCAACTTAATGAGAGTACTTTTTGTTTTGAGAATTCGACCTACATGTGAAAAGTTTAGCCTAGTACCTGAGACACAGTGAGCACTCAAAATATAGTAGCTGTTAAAATCCTGTGGTTTTTAATATCCTCTAAGCTCTGTATCTATTCCCCTCTTTTGTGCACATTGAAGAAATGCATTTTTGCTAATTTATTTTACCAGTAGTTATGTAAGTACCAGTCCCAGTCTCTGTTCACATTAATACAAATCCCAGGATAGTGAAATCTAAAGTTAATTGGCTTTTTTCTCTTTGTGACATTGTAATTTAGAATGTGAGTCTTTTCTCCTTCCATGGGAGAGGAATTTCACAGCTACATCACAGAGAATGGTATCCCCATGGCTGCAGAAGCATTTGCAAAGAAAAAAATCTATTATAATGAAATCATATAGGCAAATCAAGCCTTATGTTATATGAAGAAATCTTAAATAGGTAGGCTATTATCTATGCCTGGGAGAGGTGTTAAGTCTCATGAAATTTGGGGCAGTGGCATCTGTAAATAACTCTCCATTGGCTGGTACATTCTTAGCTTTTATGCTTACAGAAATTGCATGCCCTGGCTTGCTAGGGACAGTCCCAGTTATGCTGGTCAATCCTCTTTAAATTGCTCCACTTTAGATGATACATTATATGGCCGCCCTACTCACAGCTTTTCATGTTTCCCATCAGAGAATTTGTGTCCATAGCTTCCCATTATGTAACTAATATCTGCGATAACTAACCTAGAAGAGAAAAGGCCTATTTTGGCTCACGATTTCAAAGAGCTCAGTCCAGGACCAGTTGTCCCCATTGCTTTTTCAGCCTGTAGTGAAAAACATAAAAAGCTGCTTACTTTGCAGCAGGACTTGAAGGACAGAGAAAGAAAAAGGAGTCAGAGTTCCCCACTTTCTTTTGAGGGCAGGTTCCCAATGACCTAAACCCTTCTGCTAAGCTCCACCTTTAAAAGTTTCCACCATCTCACTGTAGACCATACCTTTAATACACAGGCTGCTGGGGGAACATTTAAGACCCACTATAGCAAACCCAAGGCCGAACCTATAGTAAAGGTTATAAAATCAATACTTGCAGAGCCCTTGCTATGTGTCAAAATGTGTTAAATATCTAGCATTAATTATTTCATTCATTCTCCCATTGTTAGTATAGACTTTCTCTACTGACCCATTTTTAAGACTTCAGGGCTGTACCTTATACCCCATATCCTCTACAGGCTCCTGAAGTGCTGATGCAGCAAAGCTGACATCCAGACCTGCTCCTTAACCACGGCACCATGCTGTGCTTGAGTGGATTTTTATGCAGTGTCATAAATGCAGAGATAAGTTACTGGCAAAGTTAGCTGGCCGTGCACGGGAGTCCAATGAGCAGAAGAATCTATATCACTGTAGTTTCCAGCCTCCCAATTCCTTTCCACTATTCCATAGTGATGGTCAGGGTGGGAACTGGAGGGCATCAGGAGAGAAGGTGTAGCACTCAAAGTGTGAGGAGAAGTAGGAAAAGCAAGGGATATGTGCAATGGCCCCCAAAGTAAGTTCTTGGATCTCACATTTTTCAGGAAACAAACATTGCAAATTTCTAAAAGAATTAGATTCTCCTTATCATTCTGTGCCTCAGTGTCATGATCTGTAAAATGGATATAAGTCATTGTGAGCATTAAAAGGAAAAATTGCAGGCAATGCACTTAGTGCCTAAGTCCTCAAGAAGTGTTTCCTTTTAGTATCTCTCACCTTTTTGGCCTTGCTTAGTGCCAACACCTACCCCTGCTTACAAAACACAACACACACACACACACACACACACACACACACACACACAGATGCACACTCTACAGTCACATTGGTTTTCTTCTAACAACAAAGAAGCCTCCTTCCTACCCACTTTGGTAAGCCACTTCATGCTTAATCTTATCTTGCACCTTAAATGAATTATTACCTCCTCAGAAAGACCTTCTTCAATTCTCTTCAAAAAAAAAAAGTCCATACTGTCTCTTATATTGTTCTTTTTTGCTGGTTTCCTTCCTAACTGCTTTTGAAATCTACAGTGGTTTTATTAATTTGTTAACTCATAGGCTTTTTACCATAGTACCCCTTATTCAAGGTTTTGTTTTCTGTGGTTTCAGTTACTTATAATTAACAGTGGTCCAAAAATGTTAAATGGAAAATTCTAGAAATAGGCAATTCATAAATTTTAAGTTGTTTGTTATTCTGAATAGCACGATGAACTCCTGTGCCCTCCATCTCAGGACATGAATCATCTCTTTTTCCAGCAGCATATACGTGCTGTGTATGCTACCTGCCTGTTAGTCATACTGTAGAGCTACCCAGGCTGTCTGATCAGTCAGTGAGGTGTGTCTGTTCTTGTGTTCATGGGACACTTAGTTTACTTAATCATTGCCCCAAAGCACAAGGGTAGTGGTGCCAGAAATTAGGATATGACAAGGGAAAGCCATAAATTGCTTCCTTTAAGTAAAAAAAATGAAAGCACAATAAGATATTTTGAGAGAGGCAGAAGGAGGAAGAAAGGACATTCATATAACTTTTATTACAGTTTGTCCCATTTAATTATTAGTTACTATTGCTACTCTCTTATACTTCATTTAAAAATCAGATTTCACCATGGGTGTGTAGGTATGATAAGGGGAAACATGGTATGGATAGAGTTCAGTATTACCTATGTTTTCAGACATTCATTGGAGTCTCAAAGATAAAGGAGGATTGCTATACTTGTTATCACCAGCCCTGAAATATTAGTTATCCTACTGTTTTTGTGTTCCTGGACCTAACATAGAGCTTAGCATGATGGATGTTCAGGGAAGATTTGTTGAGTTGTGTTTTCCAAATTCAATATATAAAAATTTCAGACTTTAAATCCAGGTCAGTTTACACCCAGCAGCCTCACACAGGGCAAGAGTTTGTCTTGCAAATGGTTTTAACTGTCCCACAGCCGCCTGGGTCTCCAGCAAAACCTCCGAGCCTGTGACTCAGCATTCCATCCTATATGCTCTTGCTCATTTGTCTCCTAGCACACATGCCTGATTGTAGATTAGATTTTCACGCTCATGTATTTGATCATTTGGATCCACTTCTAACCCCCCTGGGGGAAATAGGAGTTTTCCAGCATATATTTGTTTGGGAAACAATGAAATCAAAGTTCTCATTATTTGTGCTATTTGAAGAGTGACAGTTTTATTGAAGGCCATACTGCATCACTTCCTGAATCAAACATTTTCAAAACGGATGCCTGTGGGATTTAGAGAACTTGCATCAGGCTGGTGATGTTCTTGTCCTTGACAGAGACAAAGCACAGGGCGATCAACTTCCTTGCGCATAAAATTCACTTACAGATTTCAGGTGAAAATGCATATTCCCAGCATCCCACTCTTGGGAGTCTGAGTCAATAGAATTTTTATTACAGTAGTATTTATTCAAGGTATCTTTTATAACTGCCTATGTGTTATTATGGTGAAAAGCAGCTTTACATACATTATTTGGTTTAATCCATCTAATAATCCTATTGTATAGGCATTACTTTTATTTTGCTTTATAGAGAAAAAAACTAGGTGTCAGAGAAATAAATTAAGGTCTTTTCCCAAGGTTCTGCAGCTCATGAGTGGAGTTCCAAAGCTTAGCTTCTCAGAGAGTGATCCATGGACTAGCAGTTTCAGTGCTGGCTGGAAATTTGTTAGAAATGTAGATTCTTGGGCCTCCCCTCTGGGCCTCCTCCACCCAAATCTACATTTGAAAAACTGCTTAACATTCAAGTTTCAGAACCCTGTCTAGAGGATCTAACGAAGTGGGCATTTTCTTTCCCCATTATTTTGCCCATTGGTTCTCAAACATGAGTTCACATAGGAATCCTGTGTAACCAGTTATCTGAGCCCCACTTTCAAAGCTCTGATTCTGGAAGTCTAGACAGAGGCTTAGGAATCCGTATTTTAATCAACAGCCCTGATGGTTGTCATGTGGGTGGTCTAAGGAACACACTTTGAGAAACACACTACAGCAAATATATTGGCCTATTTTCTTTCCCTACTCAGAGGGCATTGGGACATTTTTAATGAGCTTTTAGCTTCTTCAAAGACTCTGCTTTTGCAGATTTGTGATAGGCAGACAGGGGAGACCCTTTAACACAGGGAAATTTGGAAATAAGGGGACATTTGAAATCAGGAGGTCAAATTGCTTCCTTTTACAGGTGAGAAAATTGAGAATCGAGGTGACGACTCGCCTGTGATTATACGACTCATAGTGGTAGAGCTGAGCCAGAACCAAGGATTGTGATTCTTTACACTAAAACACAGGTTACCTAAGCTGCAGCTGATGTTGCAGCACCACAACTGACTGTTATAAAGCTCTTCCCACAGTTCTTCTACGTGCTTGCATGTATTATCTGTAAAGGTCACACCAATCCATAAGGTAGGTAGCATTATTCAGATCATACTAACGAAGAATGCACGGGAAGGTGAGTCACCTTCTCAGTTGCAAAAAGGAGTAGAGCCAGGATTAACACCCAGGCAGTCTTTAAATTTAGATTCTTACTCATTTAAGTAAGCAAAGAATGAATGAAGAGATGAATTAAGTATACATCAAATGACTGCACATTACTCTGGAATATCTTATCTGGTTTTTTCCCTTCTCTTTGCCCTGAGTGAGTTAAAGTAAAAATGCACCACATCCAGTTACCCTCTGATTAGGAACATGGGAAGGAGAGTCAGACTGACCCAAATTGAAAGCCAGATTTCCTGATCATTAGCTGCCATAGCTTTGGAAAAGTCACAGTTGGTACTTAAACCTCAGGTTTTTTATGTGTAAAAGAGGAGCAGTGCTAGTGACTATTTCCTAGGGTTGTGGTAATGAAAGTAAAACAATGCCATTCAAATGCATTATTATTTTAATCACTGAATGGTGTTTTTACAGGCATATTTGGCTTTTAAATGAGCTTGAACTTGTTTTAATAGTTTTAAAGCCCCCTGAGGGCAAGCTTTCCCTGGACTTCTTTGTTGTCACAGTCCCCAACTGGGTGTATTAATAAGCTGCTACTCACTGATAGGGATCAGCCCCATAACTGTGTTTGCACAGTGAAAGAGTACAGAAATTCTTGTTCAAGGCATAGTTTTCCTGACCTGTCTGTCCTTCACCCTGCTTCTCCTTTTACAGAGAGAACGGAAGAATGTGCAGAGAAACTTGTATAGTACGAAGTTCACAAGATGCACTTTGCTCTGCACAAAAGTTAACTTGAAAAATAATTGTACTGGGCATCACCAATATATTGCTTCCATCTTGTTTTGTGATCTTTAAGCAAGAGAGACACGCACCTTTTTTTTTTTTTTTTGTCATTATATTACATCCTGGCTCCACTCCTAAGCCAGTGTAGCACTCACACCCCCAATCCAAGCGCCAGACAATGAACCAGTCACAAATGCAGAATGTAAAGGCATGAAGCCTGGGGGCCACTGACATAAACCATGACATTGACAAAGGCTCGGAGAATAGAAGTGGGTGAGTAGGGCCACCCCCTTTTCTCTTTTCTTTTTCTCTTTTAAATAGCTAAGAAGAAATCCAGTCACAGAAAACTAATCCCATCCACAAATCTAGAGACAAAGATCAGACCCACACCCGGCACAAATTCACATGAAATCTTGACTGAAGTACACATTCTGGGATCAGACTTATACCTACCACAGAACTAGACGCGAGAGCAATATTGCTACTTTTATTTTCTCTGCCTGATGGATTTTCTTCTTGGTAGTCAGCTGAGTTAGGGTATTTTATTTTGCTATGTTGCTTTATTGCTGATATTATTTGTTTTCATCCTTCTTTTCTCTTTTTCTCTCTGTTCTGTTTTGCCCTGTTTTATTTTTCTTTCTGAATGTTTGTTGCTTTTTTTCTGTTATTATTTTTATTTTCTAGGGTTTCCTCCTCTTTTTTTCTTTTCTTTCTCACAATTTATATCACTAGACTTTCTCTTTGTATCATTCTATTCATCTTCTTCCTCTTTTGTCAACTATCTAGCTTAATTTTATGAGACTAATAAACATTGTCTCCTCTTTTTCTGGTTCACTTCAATACTCCTGAGTTTTCTCTCCCAATTCCTTCTGCTTGTATCCTGCAATTACGCAAAACTTGGAAGATCATCCTATGCCCACCAAACTTGCTCCTACTGCATCGACCTCCTCCACCTCTCCAACCTACTCCAAACCCCTCTTAAACTCTCCTAAAACAGAGTAAAATCATTCTAAGTGGGAAATCATTGCATATTTCTTAGTATAAGTTGGATTATATTACATAATTATAGAACTTGCTTCTATGGTTAAAGATATCAGGCTAACAGTTACCACACTTTGTCAGTAGACAGAATGAGCTTGAGACTATTGCTATTGCTAACTGTACTTCTTTCACCATGATGCCATACCTGTTATAATCAGTTTTTCTCCCTTGTAGACCACTGAGATTGCAAACGGTCATAACCATAACCATAGTCCAACCAAAAGAATGAGCCTTGAGTCAAACAGGAATTCCACACTTTTACTATATTGAGAAGATATACAGATGTAATGTTTTTCATTATATCTGTAATGAATGCACTCCACAGTGCAATGTGGAATTCTGGGATAAACAGAAAGACAAAGAATCACCTATATCTAGAAGATATACCTGAGGGACAGACATCTCCTATGAAAGCCTCAACACCAGGAATAAAGCTAATCAAACATAAGAAATCTACAAGCATCAACATAGAAAACAAAATAAAGTAAAAAAATAGAAAATGAAAAGGGGGAAAGAAAAATATAACACTAAATTCCCAGCTCACCCAGGACAAGTCCAGAGCTCAAATAGAGGAAATCAGAAGCCAACCACTGCAACTGTCTGAAGTGATAGCAGCAGATGCAAGAAAACAAATGGAAGAGGCTATAGAAAAAATATCTAAGGTGAAAAAAGAAATGACAATTAAAGTGAAAAACATTAAAATAGAAACAAGTAAAAAAAATTAGAGGAGCTTAGGAAAACTATGGAAACCATGAATTCCCAGCACAGACAAATAATGGAATTAATGAAACAGATCCAAATAGAAATCTGAGAAGTTAAAAACTTCACTGAAAGTATACACAACAGATTGAATGAAAGCAAGGATAAAATATCAGACCTGGAAGACAAGAATGTGGCTAGTGACCAGGAAAAAAAAAGATATCTTAAAAATAGCAAGGGACCAAAAAAAAAAATCAATACAACAGTTACAAATAAAGAACAGCATCAGCTTCTTTGGAGTCAGTGAGAAAGCTAGAGACAGTGCAAAAGCCATTAAAAGCCTCTTCATAGAAAAAATGGCAGAAAACTTTCCCAACATGGATAAAGAATTTGACTTACAAATACGAAGCATGGAGGACTCTAAATAGCCATGACCAAAATAAACCTACACCAAGGCATAAAATAACCAAAATCCCAGAAATTCAACACAAGAACAAAATGTTAAAAGAAAGCAGAGAAAAGAAACAACTTCTAAAGGGAAGTCCATCAGAATCAGCTCAGACTTCACAACAGAAACCCTCAAATCAAGGAAAGCCTGGAATGAGTTATTTCTCACTCTAAAAGCAAAACCCTAAAGGAAAATGACTTCCAACCCAGAATGATGTACCCTGCCAAACTGTTCTTCAAAATGGATGGAGAAATAAGATACTTCTACAACAAAGAACAGCTGGAAAACTTCATGACCACCAAACCAACCCTGCAAAGAATATTGAAAGACATTCTAGATAGACATAAGAAAACACCTCTAAGCAAGGCAAACAATTAAACAAAATGAAATGGTAAAGAATCAACAGCAGAAAGATAACATGTCAAAAATAAACCAATATATACCGGTTATAACAGTATAAATGGCCTCAATTTACCAATCAAAAGAAACAGATTGGCAGAATGGATCAAGAAACAAGATCCAACAATATGCTATCTATGAGAAACACATTTAATTCAAAGAAAAATTCACAGATTAAAAGTCAAAACATGGATACAATATCCCAGGCAACAGGAGCCCAGCCAAAAGCAGGGGTGGCTATTCTATTTGCAGACAATGTAAACTTCAAATCAGGAATGATCAAAAAAGATAAAGAAGGTCACTACATACTTGTTAGGGGAAAAACTCAAGAGGAAGAAGTAACAGTCATAAATATATATGCACCAAATATGGAAACAACTATATAAAACAGATATTAATAGACATGAAATATCAAATAAACAATAGCACAGTTGTAACAGAGGACCTTAATACCCTATTGTCACAGCGAGATAGGTCAACTAGACAGAAAATCAGCAAAGAAATAACAGAACTGAACCAAACCTATGAACAAATGAACTTAGTAGACATTTACAAAGTGTACCCAACAACCTCAGAATACGTATTTTTCTCAGCTACACATTGGGTGCTCTCTAAAATAAACCATACACTAGCCCATAGAACATACTTAAGTAAATGCAAAGAAGTTGAAATTATCCCATGCATTTATCGGACCATAATGCAATAAAATTGGAAATTAATGACAAAAGAAACCACAAAAACTCTGTAAATACATGGAAATTAAATAATGCTTTCCTGAAAAACCCAATGAGTCATAGGTAAAATTTTTAAAAAATTAAACAGTATCTACAATTCAATGAAAATGCAAATATAGCTTACCAGAAACTGGAGGATACAATGATAGCAGTCCTAAGAGGGAAATTTATTATGGTGAATTCTCACATCAGGAAAATAGAACAAACACAAATAAACAACCTAATGCTGTATTTCAAACTTGTAGAAAAAGAAGAGCAAGTCAAACCCAAAGCCTATACAAGGGAAGAAATTATAATGATCAGACCAGAAATTAACACTATTGAGACAAAGAAAACAATGAAGAATTAATGAATTGAACAGTTGAGGTTTTTTTATTTAAAGAGAAAAACAAAACAAAGCAAGACAGTAAAAGGCTACAAGTAATACAGAATTTCAAGAGAAAAAATATACAGTAAGAATTCACTAGTAAATAGATTACATATTGTCATCTCAGAAACAGTTGTCCAAGTTACAAAATTAAAGCATACAAAGTGGACATTAATACAGTGAGATTTCAGACAGTTCTGTTCAATGATCCAACAAAAACTCAGTAATATGGTTTTCTATCCTACACACTTAAATACACTTGCAGTTATATCCTTTAGATCACTTTCTTTCCTTCCTTTTTTACGCTAACAATCACACATTTTGGGTTCCATTACTCCCACAGTTCTTATAACTTTTTTTTGGAGAGGAAAAGAAAAAAAAAAAAACAAAAAACAAAAAAAGAAACCAGACAGAACAAAACAGAACAAAAAAAACCCCAATGTGACAAAGCAAAACAGAGTCAGAACAGGAGGATGGACATAGTATATAACGCAAAAAGAGATTACTAGGTGATCAACAATGGTTACCATTATGCCTCTTGTTATCCTAAAAAGAGGTACCTATATCAGCTGGTTTAAAAGAACTGAACAAAACAGTACAGAATAAGACCAACAAAACCCACATTGGAGACCTTACAGGACTTCCAAAGAAGATAATAGTCAAACCATAATGGGCATCATAGAGTATCTGGTTGCCTTCAAAGTGGTTGCGTACAGTTGGTTTTTTGAAAGACTAAATTGATAAAAACTTATTCATTTTTTTTCAAAAAGGAAAAGAAAAAAACTCAAATGCATGCAATAAAGAATGAAAAGGGTAAAATCACTACAGATCCTGTGGAAATTGAAAAGATTGTCAATACCTACTCCAAAAAACTTTACATTCATAGGCTGGAAAAGAAGAAATGGATAGATTACTAGAAATGTAGGAATTACCAAAGTTGAATAAAGAAGATATCAAAATTCTAAATATCCTAATATCAGTTAATAAAATTGAAAACTTAATTAAAAATTTACCAACAAAGAAAAGCTCAGATTCTGATGGATTCATACCTGAATTTTACAGGTAATTTAGAGAAGATTTAAGGCCAATTTTCCTCAAATTCTTTAATTAAATTGAAAGGGAAGCAATTCTCCCTAACTCAATCCCTGGAGTCAGCTATTACTTTGATTCCAAAACCAAAGAAAGACTCAACCAAAAAAGAACTATAGGCCAGTCTCTCTAATGAACATAGATGGAAAAAATCCTCAATAAAATACTAACAAGCATAATGTGCCAAATCATCAAGAAGATTATACACCTTGGCCAAGTAGGATTCACCCCAGCAATGCAGGAATGGTTCAACATATGCAAATCAATAAATGCAATGCAGCATACCAACAGAATCAAAGACAAAGATCACATGATCACCTCAATAGATGCAGAAAAGCTTCTGATAAAGTCCAACACCATTTATGGTAAAAAATTTGACAGAAAATTGAAATAGACAGTTTTTTACCTCAATCTGATAAAAGCCATCTATGAGAAACCATAGGCAACATAATACCACATGGATAAAAACTAAGAACTTTCAATCTAAAATCAGGAACACAACAAGGATATTCACTATCACCTCTCCTATTCAGTATAGTTCTGGAAATGTTAGCCAGAGTTAATAGACAAGAGAGAAAAACAAAAGAATAAAGACAGGAAAGAAAGAAGTTAAACTATCATTATTCACAGATGACACCATACTCTACATAGAAGACCCCAAAAACTTCACTAAAAGACTCCTAGAGTTTATAAACAAATTCAGTAGCATAGCTGGGTACAAACTCAAAACTAAAATTCAATAGCATTCCCATACACAAGCAACAAACTCACTGAGAGACAAATTAGGAAAACCACACCCTTCACAATAGCACCCCAAAAAATTAAATACTTAGCAGTCAATCTGACAAACAAAATAAGAAAATCTATGCATTGAAAAATATAGAACTCACAGGCCAACCAAAGATGGCAGATAGATAACAGCAGGCTATAAAGGCTCCCTGAGATAGTCAACTTAGAATTCAACATAATATAGCGTGGGGAGCCCCGAACAGAGGGAGATGAATTCTCTCATCCTAAGAAGAAACTAAGGTGAGAAGAACCAATCAAACATACAGTCCCAGTGCTACTACTGGAACAGCTAAAGGTTCAGTGCTCCCACTGCAGCACCCAAACTCACATAGTGGCAACTTACTGAGCTGTCTGAAATCCCACCATTTTGACTTACTGGAAACGCGGTCACACTGAGGTTGGGGGTTGGCAAGCCGAACAGAGCTGAGCTACTGAGGAACCTGCATTGACCTGTGGTGAGCAACAGGAATAAAACCATCCCACAGAGGAAGGGGCTCCAAAGGATAACATTCTGGGACCAGGCAGAACTGGCAAGAACAAGGGGCAGCAGTGACTTCAGTCAGTTGTTCCCTTCCCAAACAGGATTGGTGGAGTGAGCTAGGCCTGGGTCATGCAACCTCGCTGAGACCGAATAGGTTATGCAAAATCAATTCTCTACGGCAGTGGCATACACTAATGCAGTGAAGGCCTCAGCAGATTGACTGACCCGGAGGGGAGGCGACGCACACTAATACAGTGAAGGCCTCAGCAGGTTGACTGATGCAGAGGGAAGGGGCCCAGCATATGCTGCCCCTGTTTGCAACTCACTATCATACTGCAGTGGAAAGGGTCACCTAGCCAGTGCGCTTCAGAAGAATTGTAACCAACAAAGAAAGAAACTGGGGCCTCCTGGAAGAAACAAAAAAGGTGGGAAGAGGAAGTAACAACAAAAAGTCTCCAGGTCCCAACCCTGAGAACATTGATGCAGGACAGGTAAATACAAAGGAGAATGAGGACAGCAAACATGCAGTATCAGACACAGCACCAGTAGACATAAAGAGATATCTTCAGGACCTCATAGACAAGTTGAAAAGGGAAATATTTAGCCAAGTAAAGCAAGATATAAGAAGATTAATAAAAGAGATGCTAAGCACCCCTCAAGAAGACACAGACAGAAGAATGGACAAACAAAGGAGAGAACCATTTGATGAAGAATATAAAGAAAATATAGAATACATGAAGCAGATTCAAAGAGATTACCAGGAAATTAAAAACTCTATGAAAAGATGACAATACTGCTTGAAAGAAACTAAGGCTAGATTATCCAAACTGGAGGATAGGTTTGCAATGTGGGATTATGAAAGGAAAAACTGTTTAAAAATAACAAGGAAATAAGCAGTAACAATACAAAGACTTTAGAAGATGACAAGAGGATCTATAACTTGAGAATAAAGAATGTGAATGAAGAAACAGGGGTACAAACAAAGGAACTACAAAGGCTATTCACAGAAATAATTACGGAAAACTTCCCAAACATACGAAAAGGAAATGATATTCAGATGTATGAGGCATACAGAACTCCAGCCACCTACAACCAAAACAGAGCTACACCCAGGCATATAATAATCAAGATCCCAGAAATTCAATATAAGAACAGAATATTAAAATCTGTTAGAGACAAGAAACAGATAACCTATAAAGGAAGGCCCATCAGAATAATGGCAGACTTCTTGACACAAACCATCAAGTCAAGAAGAGCCTGGAATGAAATATTCCAAGCCCTGAAAGAAAATAACCTCCAGCCCAGATTGATACACCCTGATAAACTGTCTCTAGAAATTAATGGAGAAACAAGATGCTTCCAAGACAAAGAGGAACTTGGGAAATTTGCAACCACCAATCAAACACTACAGAAAATACTGTAGGGCATTCTAGAGAGAGAGAAAATTACTAGGATTCCAGGAACAGTGGCAGAGAGGCCTCAATGAATGGAGCAGAAAAAAGAATGAAGAAGACAAGCAGACAATGGATGGTAAAAAAAAGGAGCATAACAGAAATGAGGCAGAGAATGTTGGCCTTGATATACTAAATTTAAAAAAAATTAAAGAACCACACATAGAGTAGATCAGTAGGTAGGGTCCACCAAGATGCTATTTATAGGAAATATAATTAACATGAAAAACAGTACATGGACTGAAAATCAAATATGTGAAAACAATGCTCTATGTGACAAAGAACCAGAGAGTACTAGGGGCAACTAGACCAGTATTTGTGGATAGACTGGAAAGACAGGCTTTAATAGGTAAAAGAATACAATTAGGGATCAAGTCCAGGAGAGAGAAGGTTTGGAACTACTTAGGTAAACAGCAGGTTGCCCTCCGCAATTTAAAACCAAGTGTCTTGGTGAGATCCAAAAATGCACAGTGTACCCTGGGGAAGTTAAAGGAGAGGGAAAGTCTTAAAAAAGATGGCAGAAGATATTGTTAATAGTGTATCAGGATTTAAAACCCACATTACTCGTACCACTCTGCTTAGATAGATTTTATTCTGTCCCAGTTTGTCTACTTTGAGGGTGCACGCAGCTATCCCAAAACATCAGGATATAGCACAGTAATCATCTTTAATTTCCTGTTAACTTAATCTGGAGCCCTGTATGACTTATGCTGTTTTATCATGACTGATCTTAGTTAAATCTGGTTTGTTTGATTGCTATTTGGTATTGACAGATTTTATTCAAAACTGATATGACTGACAGAATCAAGTCTGAGAGTATAGGCAACTACACTGAAGATGACAAGACTCACTACAATATACATTCTGGTATGATTACTGCCTGTTTTTGAAGTATTATACTATATACAAAGTTGTATTTTTATTAATACTGTTATGTATTCGATTATACTATGTGTGATAATATAGCCCATTCTATTGAAGATAACAAGAGACAACACAGGAACTATGGTAGAACTCCTGTAATGGTCTTAGATGTCTTTTTCATTTCATGTGTTTATAGCAATATGTTTTGTTTTGTCTTGCTTTGTTTTGTTTCTCCCTCTAATATAGAAGGGATAGAAATACATGTTAAGACTCATGCATGTGTAGAACCTAGAACCTATAAACAGTTTATGAGAACTGATCTTATGACACATGGTGAAATGAACAAATACTTTGAAGAAAAAGAGACACTAAAGTACACAGTGCTGATCCTGGAGTGTCATAATGTGAAACCCAGCAACAGTATTATTCTTTGTTCAGAGTGATATTAGCCTGCTTGGATTTGTTCAATCTCAACATAATTGAAGATATGGCTAACTGCATGTATGTTTAAGTGTATAGGATTGATAACCATATTTCTAAGTTTTTGTTGGATAGTTGAACAGAACTGGTTGCAATCTCACTGTTTGAATCCTCACTTTATATGCTCCACTTTAGTATCTTGAATAACTATTTGGAAGAGGACAATCTGTAATCATCAACTAGTGATTTCTTACTGTTTATTTTTTTGAAAGTATGTACGATTTCTACCCGCTTTCTGTTTTGTTTAGTCTTTCTTTAAATAAAATTTTTTTTAAAAAAACACTAAAGTACCCAGTGCTGATCATGGAGTGTCATGATGTGAAATCCAGCAATACTATTATTCTTCGTTCAGAATGATTTTAGCTTGCTTTAGTTTGTTTAATCTCAACACAAATGGAGATATGGATAACGGCATGTATGTTTAAGTGTATACGATTGATAACCATATTACTAAGTTTTTGTTGCACAGTTGAACAGAACTGTTTGCAATCTTGCTGTTTGAATTCTCACTTTATATGTTCCACTTTTGTATCTTGAACAACTATTTGTAAGAGAACAGTATATAAACATCAACTAGTAATTTCTTACTGTTTATTTTTTCTTTGAATGTATGTATTATTTCTACCCATTTTCTGTTTTGTTTAGTCTTTCTTTAAATATAATTTTAAAAAAGAAAAATACAGAACTCAGAAAAAAGAGAATGCAAAGGATATCAAAAATGGAACGATATCCGTTACTCTTGGATAGGAAGAACCAACATTATGAAAAACGATCTTACTCTCAAAATTGTTACACAAATTTAATGCACTCCCAATCAGAATGCCATTAGCATATGCCACAGAACTAGAGAAAACATTGCTAAAATTCATTCGAAGAGACCTACAATAGCAAAAGCAATTCTGGTCAAACAAAGGCAAGACAGTGGTTATCACATCTCTAACCTATTATACTACAAAGATACTGTCATAAAATGAACATGGTACTGGCAAAAAAATCAGACTTGATGACCAGTAGAAACAAATGGAAGATGCAGATGTAGCTCCAAACACGCTAAACTGCCTTATCTTTGTCAAATAAGTCAAACATGTTCACTGGAAGAAACATAGTCTCTTTAATACACGGTACTCGTAAAACTGACTTTTCAACAGGCCAAGCCTAAACCTAGACCCATTCTATCACTATGGACTAAACTAAAGTCAGATGAATCAAAGAGCTAGATACTAAAACAGAAACACTAAATCTACTAGAAGAGAAAATAGGTAGAAATCTTGAAGACCTAGGTATAGCAAGGGACTTTATGAACTAAACTCAGAATGCACAGGAAATACTACAAAGAATCAACAAACGGGATCGCACTGTATTAAAAAACAACAGAAGAAATCACCAACAAAGTAAAAAGACAACCACAGAGTGGGAAGCAATTGTAGCCAGTCATCCCTCAAACAAAGGACTTGTATCTAGAACATACCAAGAATCGAAAAATAGCAGGCCCCCCCAAACTCAAACAACCAATCCAAAAATGGGCATCTGAAATGAATACACACTTCTCAGATGAAGAAATACAGATGTCAAGTAAATACATGAAAAAATGTTCAACACTGTCATTCGTGAGATGCTAATTAAAACAGTGGTGACATTCCACCTCACCCCAGAAAGAATGGCTACCACCAAGAAATCAACCAATAACAAATGCTGGTGGGGCTGTGAAGAAAAGGATCCCCTCTCTATTGTTGGAGAGTGTAGACTGATACAATCACTGTGGACATTCCTCAAAAAGCTAGGATTAGGGCTGAGGATTAGCTTAGTGGCTTAAGTGCCTTCCTGGCAAACTCAAGGTCATAAGTTTGATTCTCAGTATGAAAAAAAAAATCTAGGATTAGAGGTTCCATTCGACCCAACTACCCCTTCTGGGTGTCTTCCTAAAGAATTAAAACATCCTACCACAGTGATATATGTGCACCCACATTTATAGAAGCACAATTTTTAATAGCTAAATATTAGAAACACCCCAAATGCCCATCCACTGAGGAATGGATAAAAAAGATATGTCTTTTATAAAATTGGGTACTGCTCAGCCATAAACAAAGATAAACTTAAGACTTCTATAGGTAAATGAATGCAACTTGAGATCATACTCATAAGTGAAATAAAGCAGACCCACATGTGCAAAATTCACATTGTCTCACTACTCTGAGAAACTGGAAGTGTAAGACCCAAAATGTACAATAGATATTTTGAATAGGGAAGAAGAGTTCAAAAGAAAAGAAAAACTGTGATTGGAGAACGGGGAAAGGAAGGAAGGGAAAAAGAAATATCTATAAGATAATTAAGATAGTTATACAGCTGTTTTCTCTTGATTCACTGAGGAAACAGTTTTGCACTAGTATTTTTTGGTTTTTGGACAATGTTTCATGCCTATATCTTGTCCTCTGCGTATCTACTGTGAATACAACACACAGCATGTTGATTATTCTTACGCTCCTGCTAGCCTGTTTTGAAACTGTTTTATTGTTATTTTACTTTTTTCTGTTAAAATAAAAATTTAAAAAGTACAACCTACTAGTTCAAAATAAAATGAAAGTTAAGTATATAAGCAGTCACTGATATAGCCACATAGAGAAAAATTATTCAAGTGTACATCACAGTTATTTGGCTGTATATTCCAAGGAAGACATATCATAAGGAAGAAAAGGATTACTTTTAGTGGTAGTGATAGTGTTTCCATCATATTCTGAGATTGTCCAGGGTAACATGGGCACAAATCAAGTGAATAATTTTGTGGGTGTCATGGAAAATCAAGAATTTCAACACAGGGGTATGGAAATGCAGATGTGAGATAGGTGATCAGGGCTAAAATCACTACTGCCTGGTGATACATACTAGTATAATACATATTTCCCAGTTCTATTCATAGGAAAGACTTCAAAACAACAACCCAGAAACACTGAGCACTCCTCGTGCCCAGACTGTTGTCTCTAAATGGTATTCCTCACTAAGGAAGCCAGAACTCCATGGAGAAATCACTGACTTCATGTCCAAAGCAGGATGAGCACAAAACGAGCCTGGAGAATTTGTCATATCAGAAAGCAAAGAAGCTCTCCCAGGAGAGTAGTTTTGTGTCACTCAGAGGGCAATAAGGCCCCCATTAGTCAAGGACGCAATAATTTTAACATTAATAACATATATATATATATAAAACACATCTAATATATTTTAATACATGACACTTAAAAACATTAGTCATCTTCTGAAGTTGCTGAAGAGCCAAAGATTATTTAGCAAATGGGGAAATGAAAGGAAAGAATTGAACACTGGTCATGCTTATTAATAAAAACTATGCCAGCGTAACACAAAACAGCTGATAACTGAAAGTTTCTTGGCATGGAAGCATTCTATCTAATAACATTTGAAAAACATAGGTGACAGAATTAGTCCATCATCACTTTTCAGTCCCTAATGACTAAGTAATGATCAATAACTGCTCACACTCCAGAGCCACAGACACCCCACGCCTCCCACTGGAAGAGCAAAGCACCACGCATATAGTAGCTTTGTCAACAAAAACTAATCAAAGTTCGATCCACTACTGCCAATTTACAGGAAGCACAAGAGACATGGAATCTGCTCACGATCATCACAGAGATGATATGAGCAATATCAAAGTATGGGGAACTCTTCAAAACAACCCACTTAGTTTGCTTTAGGAATCAGTGATGAGGATTTTTTTAAAAAGAGATGAAGAGAGAATACATAGATAGTAAAAAAATTAAGGGATATGGAGATGAATTAAGAGGCATCTACTCTAGCTGGATTTTGATTTAAATGAACAAACTGAAAACAATATTCTATACAACAGGGAAAAGTGCGCAAATATCTACTAATTATTTGATGGCATCAGTTAATCATCATAATGGATCATACTACATAATACATTCATAATTATAATCATGTATCACTTAACAAGGACATTCTCAGAAGTGTATCATTAAGAGATTTCATCATTGTGTGAAGAGCACGGAATTTACTTACACAAACTTAGAAGGTGTAAATCCATTACTTGACATGGCCTCTTATTACAGGCAAAAAGCACAGTAAATAAGATGCATGAGGCTACTACACGTGTGACATGGCACATTGCCTTGTAGTACACTTTTTTTAAATAGTCAAAGGAGTATACTCTAAAATAATGACATAAAGTAGTATGGCAATTACCTAAACCAAAAATATAGTCATTTATAATCAGCATCAACTATCCTGTCCTCTAGGTGCATATAATTATATTGCTATCCTTTTATGCAGCTGGCAAGGCTGTACCTGTACAAGCTGAAACAGTGTTCAGTGGTTCCACTCTGACATTAAATGGCTGTGAATTCACTGGGCAATAGGAAATTCTCAGTAGCATTATAATCTTACGGAACCGGCATTGTACATGTGGTCTGTTGTTGGCCAAAATAGTACTTGTAATCCCAACATGTTTAAGTGTGGAATT
This sequence comes from Cavia porcellus, assembly GCF_034190915.1. Classification (NCBI taxonomy): domain Eukaryota; kingdom Metazoa; phylum Chordata; class Mammalia; order Rodentia; family Caviidae; genus Cavia; species Cavia porcellus. Next base: position 14,606,419 of record NW_026947502.1, on the reverse strand, counting down.
AGTTTTACTATGTTTATTTTTTAGAAATAATCCCTGTAGCTTAGAGAACTACACTGAAATATTTGCAGATGAAATTGTGCAATGTCTAAGAATTACCTCATATAATATAAGGAGAGAGAAGCAGTAGGTACAGATGAAATAAGATTGGCCATGAGCTAGTTGTTGAGATGATGATGGGACTCATCACACTGTGCTTCCTTTGAGGAAGCTTGAAATTTTCTACAGTATGAAAAGTTAAAGCAAAAGGCCCCTGACAGAGAATCCTAAATACAGCGCCCTTATATCTGTGACTCCTGCATCCAGGAAATTCACAGTGACTCATGCACCACCTTGGGATAGCAGGGGCTTCAGCCAGAAAATCCTGCTTTCCTCTGTTCCATTATGTTTAGAATCATCAATCTTCAGAGCCGTGGTCCCAGTCCCAGCCAAGGTAAGACCAATGTGAAAAGAGAGGCCTGAAGCAAGTGCCAACATTATGTTAGCAGCAGAAATCAATAAACCTCACTGAAGCCTTAGGTGGGAAAAGGCATCTGGGTACCTGCCTGAACCACAGCGCTAAGAGGTGAAGCCAAGTTGTATTTGCTACTCTTTCTCTCTCTTTCTTCCAGAGTGCCACAAATACCCTGCAGATGCTGGATGGTTGGTCCAGGACACCTACAGATTCCCACAGACTCCCAGGACAGAAGAGGAGCTGGCCACGAGTCTTGATGACACTCTGTAGCATTTTCTGTAACTCATATCCATTACCTGGTTATGTTCTCAGCGCTCCTTGTAGGGTCTTGTAGGGTCTTTTACGTAACATCCTACCAATCTCCTTAATTCCTTCTTCCTGTTGCTCCCACCTAACCCACCAAGCCATCTTAATTCTCCACAATATTAGCAGGGTGACCTCAAAGCCCAGACTTTATTGACATGCTGTAGTTTAAAATCCATGGCTCTAGAGCTAAGACCAACTACTCAGTGCAGATCTCTCTGGCTTATCTCCTAACACAATCCTCCATTCTCGCTGCTCTTCTACCCACACTGGCCGTCTTGCCTATGATGTTCTGATGCTCATTATTTATTTATTCTCTCTATAAATGCTGGTTAAAATATACCATGTGCCATGCCTGCATGCAACTTAGATAAGCACCGCTGATTCTTCAGATTGAATGTTTTTTCAGGTAAATATGTCTACACATTCTTGGTAATGGTTTTCTTCCCGTTTTATACTCATAGGATGTCAAGCACTACCTTTCACAGTCTCTCTGTTTATAAATTTACTTATGTGGCCAACCAAGCTCTACCACCAGGCTACAGCTTTAAGAGGGCAAAGGTTATATATATATATCTGATTTTGCTTACTTTTAATATCCCCAAGAACCCAGCACCTGATACACAGCAGGCTGTGGCAGAGAAAAGATAGCCAGAAATTCTTTTCAGTTCATCATCAAAAGGTAGAGTCTAATTCATCTTCTTTTGATTCTGTAATGGCCCCATAACTTGTTTTGATGGCTACAATGTTACTGGAATGATATTATGTAATAATACAGTGAAGCCTCTAGCTCTTCACTGAGGGGCTTATTTTAGGAATCTAAGAGCCATGCTGTGAGGAAACCCAAGCACTGTGTAGATGGACACATTTGAAAAAAAATAAACCTGCTTTACCAACTATTATTTAGGCCATCACCATCTGAAAGAGAACCACCTCCCATTCAGCACATAAGGTTTTGAGAAATTACTGCTAGACCACTAAACTTTCAGGTGGTTTGGTAGCAACAATAAGTGACCAAAAACACAGGTTTGACAAATACTTGGAGAATGGATGAAGAGTCTGTTGTGTTCTAAGTCACTGTCTTTCAGTACATCTGATAAGAAGTGCAACCCATCTCACCTGTGCAACTTCCCGATGAGGCTGGATTCCTGGTGTATCCTGGTTAGAGGTCTTGGAAGCTCCCACAGAAGGACCGGAGAAACTCATAAAAAGCACACAACTGGTTGGGTACTGTCTACTGGGAAGCACAATGTCAACAGGAAAAGCAGCCCAATTCATCATCCTGAAGACCTGTGGAGAAACCTGGGGCTCAGCAAATTTCACCCATCTCTCCCGCAGTCTCTGCAGTGCACCACTCTTTCACGTCTACCCCTTGAACCTCAGAAATATGAGGCCACCTCCATGAGGGACGATCATCCTCATCTGGGAATAGTTTATTTAAACTCTGGAATTAGCTCATAAGGCGTTCAAATCCCAGTTCTGCCATCGAGCTCTGAGGGACTATTATACTGTGCTACTCAAAACTTTACCAAGAACTGAAAGCCTCTTTAGGAATTTGGTTTACCATCAGCAATACTGCTCATGATGTTTACTTCATCCTTTCAATACACAGATATCTGCCTGCATCTGTAGTACTGCACTCAAGCTAATCCTACATATTATGTGAGTACAGCCATGGACTATTTTGTTTCTGGAAGAGTCAAATCTGAGTGTTTCTGCACTGAAATGCATATTATTTTATCTAAGATTTTAATCTTTAATCTATATTACAGATGGGAATTTCAGATATTATTAAAGTGAGTTCTAAGTGGATCACATGTTTGAATTTCATTCACAATAATGAAGAGGGTACTGAAGTATCTGTCATAAAACTGTGATTCGAATCTGATGGAGTTGAGAACACTGCATTGCTCTCTTTATATTAGCTTCATAGCTTTGAGTTGCTCACCCTCTCTGAGCCTCAAATTCCACATCCATGCAAATAGCTATAATATCAGTGCCTGTCCCTTGCGGTCGCTGTGAGGATTAAATGGTAGCAATAGACTCATTGCTGCAGATATCATCATGATAATCATGGTGTATAATTATTCTATCTAATTATATAAAATCTTTACAGCTTCATTTAATTAAAACAGCAGCATCAAGGACTTGGGTACTTATTAGAGGTGCAGAATCTCAAGCCCCACGCAGACTTGATGAATCAGAATCTACATCTTACCAAGACTGCCAGAGCATTCCTGTGTACCTAAAGATCTAGCATCTTTAACAGCTGGACTGAATCTCACTTCCTTTTGGAAAAGTACTTTTAAAGCTAGACAAGATTGGCTTATATTTTTGAAATTCCTATCACCCAAAGAAGGAGGAAAGGTAGGTTTTGGGATAGGTTTTATTTGACCCATGACACCTAACTATAATCTAACCCAGACCACTTTCTTTCTACTTTCCTTCCTCTTTTATTCCTTCATTTACTTTTCATTCTTCATTCTTTTCTTTTCCACTAGGAACATGAAGACAACAGGAAAAAAGAAAAGAAAGGTCTTATCATTGCCCAATGAAAGAATTCTCCTGTTTCTTTTGGCCCAAGGACCATGGTCCCCTCTGGGATAATCGCTTCATTGTGGCCTGACACTTGCCTGAGAAGGCCATCCCCCAAGATCTCCCTGAACAGAGGATGCCATCCTCGGATGTGTAGGACAGGCTTAGAAATGGGAGAACAAAAAGTGAGAAAGAAGAGATGTGATAGGAAAGACCTCTGTGGGGAGCCAGGCCCCATTAGTGACATTCTAAAAACAAACATTCTGGATGGTTTTTCCTCTACTCTTGACAGCCACAGGGGAGGTTCAGAGAGCAAAACTACCCCTACTGTGGGCCGCTGGTGCCCCTGGACCTTGGAGAAGATGAATGATCACTTGTCTTATAAGAAGTCAAAAAAGAAAAGAAAAGCCATGCAAATGCTCCCAGTCCTATTAGCTAAAGAGGATTCTGGCTTTTCCTGCTTAATATTTCTCCTCCATACCATTCCAGGAGAAGAGACAAAGAAGTTCAAAGTTTAGTGATCATACAAGGAGATCACTTATTTTAGGTGAATTGTTAGAGAAAAAACATTGGAATCTATTTATGGAAGAAAAGACAAAAACCCTGAAGAAATAGCTTTATAAACCAGTGATTCTCGAAGTATGGTCCTAAAACCAATTTGCAAATTTTCAGGGTTGGAAGTGTCAGGTCCCTTGGGTATGAAAGTCACAATTACTAGTTTCACAATTGCTAGTCACAATTTTCACATGCTAGTCCAGGTGATTCTGATGCCTGCTAAAGTTCAAAAACTATTGTGATATTGTGTGTGTATTTCCACAGAGAATGAGAATTGGGGATAAGAAAAAGGGTTTGTGTTCATCAGAAACTGGTATTCTTCCTGTGGCCATATATTTTGGCTCTCATGCTGGAAGACATGGATTGCTCATAGCTCAGGACTGTACCTTCTTTACTGGTTTTTATCACATGGAAGAATGCTCTGAAATCATCTAAATACTTTTCAGCAGAGTCATCCTTCAAGACCCAATCAGCCTATCTCTGGGCAGGCTAGAACTGCTACTAGAAAAATAAATTATAATATGTGTGTGAAGTCCCAGGACTGATCTTTCATCCTCAGGATTTATGCTCACATACTGACATCCTCAAAGTTCTGTTTTTGTACAGTAATGGTTGGCACATTTAACTTCTGCCCCAGATTGCAGGCAATCCTACCTCAAAGTTTAATCAGAACCAGGCAATGGATAAAGCGCTGGACACAAAACATTTATTCTTGTGATGCAAGTTTTCCTAGATCTGGACCGCACTCAAAATGATTATCCCAGAGGGGACCACAGTCCTTGGGCAAACAAACAGCAGAATTCTTTCATTGAACAATAACAAGATTCCAATTTCTTCCTTCCTTCCTTTTCTTCTTTGTTCTTTCACTGTTTCATTCTTCCTTTTTTTTTTTCACCAGTACATAAAAACAACAGTTTCAATACTAACCTGGATAATTCAGTTTTGTCTCCTCCTTCCTTAAAGAGGCTCTCCACTTCCCAATCATCCCCACAGGGTCTCACAAACTGGCGTAACAATTCCACACGTCAGCTGTCCCATGGAGGGATGCCTGTTTCTAAGCACCACCCTACCCGCTCAGTTCAGGCTCAGATGGAACACAGACAGACATGTAAATAGGTTGCCTACTATGGGATCATTTCTGTCATCCTGCTTTTTAAAAATTCAATGCATGAAAGAAAGACGTGCACATGATTTTAAAATGAATGTAATGGGAATGTCTGAAACAAAAAGTAAAATTGCCTTCTTTTGCTCTTGACTTGCCATTCGTATTTTTGAACACTATTTCCAAAAGTTTCATGTATAGAACAGCATATACACCCTGTTTTATTCACAGAAGTGGGACTATTCTATGCAACCTATTCTGAATTTTGCTTTTCTTCCTTAATAAATTGGAAATAGTCTAGCATGTCCTTTTTACAACCATACAATATTTCATCATAAAGATATGCCATAATTGTAATAGTCAACCCCAAATTATAGCTTTTTTTATTTTTTCCTCCATAAATCATGATACAATAAAACTTCTTCTACCTATGAGCCATAATATTTCTGTGAACCTTTATACCAATTTGCCTTGTGACTAGAATTGTGGAAAGAATTATGTTTGTGAAACCAAAGTACCCCTGCATATGAAATGAATTGTTTCCTATGGATCAGGGTATGCATTTACAATTGTGGTAAAAATTGGTAGAGTTGGAGTATCTCTAATCTGAGAATCCAGAATATACCAAAATCTGACTTTTGAAGGCCAATAACGTGTACACAAGGTTCAGACTTGGGAGCATTTCAGATTTTGGATTTTCAGATTAAGTATGTTAAACAGTAAAGTCTATGCAAAAGTTTCATATCTGGAAAACTCTAAATTTGAAACACTCTTAGCCCTAACCATTTCAGATAAGGAATATTCAATCTTTATTACCAAAGTGCTCAACTAAAATATTACATCTAGTTATCTGCATATGACTGGCAATATGAGTCCTTGTTTTCTTATCCACCCATCAATACTGAATGTAACAGACTATTTTAATTTTTGCCAATATTATAGCAAAGAATGACACATTGCTGTTTGGATTTGCATGCTTGTAATTTCATGAAAGTTGAAAATCTTCTATAAATTTATTGGATATTTGCATTTATTTTTCTGAGAATCGCTTTTCATATCCTTTGCCCATGTTTTGGTTGTTCTTTTCATATTCTTATGGATTTGTGTGAAATCATTGTAAAATAAGCAAGTTTGCTCTCTGGCTATTGTATGTGTCCCAGATTTTATAGACCACTTTGTCATTTGTCTCTTGACTTTGTGGAATTTGCTTCCATGAAAACATTTTAAATTTTATGTGTTGCATTTATTGATATTTAGCTTTATGCAGAATAGTGTAACAGAAGAAGAACAGGTGGTGAAGTTCTTATCCACTTCAGAGGTATTTGCTTATGCAATTTGTCCTTTCAAAAGTGAGAGACTGAGTTGATACAAGGTTGCAACAAGGGTGGGTAAAGACTGTGATTTTGTCCCTGTTCTAAGTGGAAAAGCCAGCACTGGGTGAGCCACTGCCACAGCGCAGAACACTTTCTATATTTCTTGAGTTCATGAAAGGCTATCTCGTGGATCTAATATTCTCTACTTTCATGGTGAATTATCTTTCTGGGGCCTCAACACTTTCTAAAATTCAAACCTGGTCATTATAGCCCTCAAAACCTCCAATGCATGACACTGGACTTTCTGTCTCTTTCCTCATGGATGCCACTGTACTCCTGGAAATATAGGTACAAAGAGCTCATCCATCTTTCTCTTTCTGAAATCAAGGATTCCTTTTACCAAGGCAAGAGTAAGGTAATGAGTCTCTGATTCAAACAATGTGTTCTGGTACAAAATTGGATTCATTAACTCAGGCAGGCCAAACCTTTAAGACGTGTCAATTTAATGTAATTTCTAATTGTTGGCATTTCAAAAATGAATACAAAGGAAGTGACAAGCACTTGGGCTGTGTGAAAGGTGTTTGTGGCAGGACAGAAACAGTGTGAGTAATGCACGGGCACATTCACATTCACCTTGTTCAGAGGTTTGTCCTGGGCTTGGCTCTGCTGAACTTTCCTCCCTTCCCAGCTGGACTCTTTTAAATGTCATTCGGTATGTTTTAGCCACAGTGCTGTGGTGGGGGCAGGTGCAGAGTGTGTCCTCCAGTGGTTTGTATGCTGGAAGTATGATCTTCAGTGTGGTGCTGTTGAAGTGGAGATTATTTTGAGGTGGGGCTGAATGTAAGGGAATTCTATCATACAGGTCCACCTTCCAAAGCTCTCGGTGGACCCCAGTAAGTTCTTGCTAGGATGGAATTTATAACAAGAGCAAGTTCAACCCCTGAGTCTCTATGGTTCCTGTCTTTATCAAGAGACTTCTCCCTGTCACATGTGATCCCACCATAAAGCCATCTACCATGTTGGGATGTACTCAGAAATCCCTCATCAGAGTCAAGCAGTTTCAGCACCATACTCTTGTATCTCCAGAATTTAGAGAAACCTCTTTTCATCATGAAGCATCCAGTCTCTGGTATTTTGTTAGAGCATCACAAAACAGACTAATACACACTTCAACTGTAGTGGCTGTTGAGAGAAATCATCAGTGCAGCCATTTGGAATCACAGAATGTAACTGGTGAAACAAGAAATATAGAAAACTAAATTTTTGGATAAGGAGAGGAAGTGATATAAAAAATTATCTAAAGTGAAAATCTGTCATAATTTATTATCTTCCTGCAATCCAGTGTGCTTAGCAGAAATATCGTATTACTTCAAGTCAAATGAAGTTAACTCATAGCTTCACCAGGCTGGTTAGGAAATTCTACCTCAGTCATGATTTTTGAAAGACTTTCTAGCCCCCAAATTCATATCAGAATCCAAGATCTTATGCAGAAGTTGGGTAACAGGAGAAGGGTCTTCTTGAGTTGTTTTGTGCCTGAAATGCTAGGTTTTGAGAGCCATAGCCCTTTAGGTGATGAAAAGATTTCCACGCTGCCCAGATCTGGGGCTGCTGGGACTTTCCTGAAAGCTAAATTGCAACTGACCTCTTAAGATTTCACAACCATTTGAGGGTACTAGAGATAAGTGGAGCTTAGAGCCCAGTCAACCACAGGACTTGCTAAAACCCCTGCCACTTACTCAACGGTGGTGATGTTAATGTTTGTTTTCAAAGCCTTTGATATTCCTCTACCACTGAGTATAGGCTATCTCTGATACCACAGGCTCAATAAAGTTCCTGTCCAAATTCATATTTTTAAGCCCTAACCCCCAGTACTTCAGATTTGATTTGGAAGTCAAACCTTTAAAGAGATGGTTAAGTTAAAATGAGACCATGACAGTGGGCCCTGTTTCAACCTGATTGGTGTCCCTGTCAGAGAAGTTTAGGACATAGACACACACAGAGGGAAAATCTTGTGAAGATACAGGGAGAAGACAGTCATTTACAAACAAATAGAGAGGCCTCAGAAGAAATCAGCTTCACTAACAACTCCACCTCAGACTTATGGCATCTGGAATAGATAATAAATTTCTGTTATTTAAGCCACCCAGTCTCTGGTAGTTTGTTGTGGTTGCTCAAGGTAACACACACACTTGATGGCTCACTTCTACTGAAGAGGATACAAAGTGATGAGTGATTTCCTAGGCTAGGTTAGAAAGGGTAATATAGTTCCTTCTGTTTCTGGCCCTTTACCTCAAGATGTTCACCCCTGGATCCTAGACATCACTGCTGAGGAGGAAGCCAGACACATGGAGAGATACAGATGCAATAATGACAGGCCCAGCTAAGGTCCTCCTAAGAGTCAGCATTAACTGCCAGGCACGTAAATGAGCAAACCATAGAGGGTCTAGTCCCCACCTTCCAGTTACCTGACTTGAGGGGAAAGAAATAGTCATATTGTTCCTGTCCATCCTGACAAAAACTCCAAAATCATGAGTAAAATAAAGATTTTTTAGTTTGGGGCATTTTTGAGCAATGGAAGATAGAAGGAATGTGAGTCTTCAGTATGTCTTACTTTTCTCTCATTGCTGAGACAAAATAACTGACACCCAAAGTTAAAGGGGGGAAAGGTTCATTTAGCTCGTGGTTTGTAGAGGTTTCAGTCCATAATCAGCTGGCTCCAAGGTAGGATGGCACATGGCAGAGGAGGAACAGTTTGTGATGGCAGAAAACAGCAAAAGCAACAAGAGAGATAAAGACAAGCCTTTTACTGTTCCTTATATTATATCCAGTCTACTAGGATTAGGGCAGTTCCTGTCTAACCAGTGGAATGATCCAATAATCACCCACCATTAGTACCAACATCCATAATCTCAGCATTGCACTAGGAACCAATCACACATTCTATATTCAGCCACTTGCCAAAAACCCCCCTATGACCGCATAAGGCTTTGGATGGACATCTGAACACAAACCATAACAAGGTATCGACAGCTTCTTCAGCTTCTCTAAATTTCGAGAGTATTTCCTTTCTCCTCCTCCCCATTTGGAATGATTACATAAAATCATGGCATCTCTCTTTAACTGCACCCTATCAGTTAGTCTTCAGTTACATAATATTGGCTTCATTTTTTGGAAGATAAGGGTCAGATGGGGAGATGTTTATGGCAATCAGCTTTTCGTATTGATTCACAGTCACACAGTAATATAAGTATTCTCAATATAGCACGATAGTATTTCAGGTGGAGTATGATACCTAAATAAAGAGCTCAATGCATTTTCATACAATGGTGATCAATATATGCAGGGTCTTTGTGTTAGCTTTACGTTGTGGTGACAAAATACCTGAGACAGAGAATTTAGAGGAGGACCACTTCAACACTGACTCCCACTTTCAGAGGTTCAGTCCATGGTCCCTTGGCCCTGTTGCTTGGGGTCTGTGGCAGAACAGGACATTATGGTAGGCACAAGAGCAGACATAGGAGATCTTTTCACCTCATAGCAGTCAAGAAGCCAAAGGAAGAGACGAAAGAGCTGAGGTCCCAATATCCTCTTTAGTGGCATGTCCCAGTGACCCACAATATCCTCTTTAGTGGCATGTCCTCTCAGACCCACTTATGAAAGGTCCTCCTGCTCCCAACACTGCCACAAACTAGTGGTGAGACCTTTAATATATGGAAAACATTCAAGATCCAAACTAGAAAGTCCCCTTTGACACCTCTGCTCACAATGCCAGCCTTGAATTTGCATTTAGAACTCTTCCCTATACTGCAAAACAAATTCAGTTCCCCAAATATTGAAGATTAAAGCAGACATCATTTAAAAGGGGAGTGGGAGCATGTAGAGAAGATTATTTCAGCCATTATACAGGAAAACCTTTGGAGTCTAACCTAGACATAGCTACCTTCTCTGTCCCTCCTTCCCATAATCTATCTCTATTCCCAGGTCCCCCATCATCAAGGGTCTTGTCTCCACCCCTCCAAAATTCTACCTCCTTTCAGCTAACAGATGTAAAACACAAGACAGCCAAATGGGAACAGCTTATTGTTCCTGAAGCATGCCCCAAAAGCTGTCAGCAAATTCCAGCACACTCCCAATCTCATTTTCGTGTTGTTACTCATGTTACTTGTTTCTATTTCTTTCCCTTGGAGCTCAAGGAATTGGCAAGAGCTGCACTATGTTCTCTTCTCTTTGTCGCTCTGAAGAATGCAGTCATGGCAGCCCTCCTCCAAAGTCCTCAAAGCCAAAGTCACCAGAGAGGTAGAGGACCTAAAGCCAATCACCCTGTGCCTCTGGCAACATCCTCATCTGCAAAAGGTGCACAGCAACACCCAAGATAAGCCCAAGGGGCACACACTCAGCGTGTCCATCATCATTGTGAAACAGACTCACCCCAGAGGTACACAAAGTGCAGTGAGGAAGCCAGTGGGTGGCACCAAAAATGGTGGTTGGAGGAAAGACTGGTGGTTGTTCCCAAAGAGGAAGCAACATGTAACAATTCTTTCAGGAACTCACAGCTACCATGCACTGAGCATTTACTATGTGACAGGCATCCTGCCAAATGCTTTAAACACAATCTCGGTAAATACTCAAAACAAAACCTTAGGAACTTCAGGAAGTATTATTACTCTCATTTAACAGGTGACAAAATTGAGGCTCAGAGGGCATTAAGTGGCTTACCCGAGACCACAGAGCTATGAGGACAGGTCTTCTCTTTACTTCCTAGTCAGTACCAAAGTAGCACCAAGGAGTATGGCCCAAGAACCTCATCCCTAACCTAAAGGTGAGGTCTTTCTTTTACTGTGCACATCAGCCCTGAGAGGAAGGTATATTTTTAATCCTCAAGTGACGTGAGTGTGAAGGGTGAACAGGGAGCACAAAGCTTATAATGGTGGGATGGGATCAAGAGTGAGTATGGACCGGAGCTGGAGAGGTGCTTGAATCGTCCAGGTAGACAGGCTGTCCCTCCAAGTCTCTGGTGTTCACAGGCCCATTTAATATGCAACTAACAGTAGTCCTTGGCCACACAGAATGCAGACCCAGGGAAGCCTTATGGCTGCTCAGGAAGAAGGCTCAGCACTCACTGGTGACACTTCACTGAAGTCTTGCCTTTATCTTGTGACTTAAGTTTGAGAGCAAGGTTGTGCTCCTTAGGCAATCACATGCATCAAGAAGTTGGATTCTCCACTCTCGACCTGCTTTGTAAACACAGCAAGGTGCCTGGCTCTACTTGCTTGAGGAGACATTCAGGGAAATCTCAGTTTCAGATGACCTCACGTTTATGTCCTTAAGGCCTGCAAATAGGCATTTTTTTATCTCCCAACAAAATCCTTCCTTCTTCCAGCCTAATGGGGAAGCTTGACTCCCTCCCATGACCAATTAATGCTTAGGTTCTGACTCATTTTTTGAAATCTCAATGATAGAGATAGTCCACTAAGTCTCTGTGTCACAATATCAGTGACCACCCACCACTGGCTTTACTGAGTCAGCCTGTAATTTGGGGGAACAAGGGGCTCTGTTTTTTTAGCTATGCAATGGGACTATCAATGGTTGTAACTGGCTCACCCCACACTGAAGACACAATGTCTGCCACCAAGTCAACATTATACCAAGAGGAGTTGGTGCGTGATGCTGGCAGTAAGAGGAGCAGCCGTAGAAGGATTTATTATTGTCTATACCAGAAGAGAAGAGGAAATGTAAAACCCCTCAGTACTGGGAGGAGAAAGGAATACTAAAAGGAAAAAAGACAGAAGACAAATGACTCCTGCCACCAGCTCCCCTTGAGTTAGGATCCAGCCCCTGGCCTCACATAGTGAATTTACTCTTTGAATCCTTGTAAGAACTTCATGAAGTAGACTCTGCTAATAGCTCACACTTAATGGGTGAGGAATCTGAGGATCAGAAAGTTAAGGAATTTTGTGCTGAAGTCAAATGACCAGGAGGCCACAGAGCCAGGATCCAAACCATCTCTGTGTGACCTCAAAGCCCAAGTGGAAAATTCAGCATCCCTCTTCCTCAACCTTAACCCTTGCCACCAAAAGGTCACCAAGCGGTGTCCTCTTTCCAGAAGGCTGGGGGAAGAGAGGCACTTAGCTTGGAGAGTTCACTCAGCTTGTCTCTCTACAGAACCCGAGAATCATGACCCTGCAGCAAGCACAAAGCCCTTATCCGGGCAGGGCTTGCTGTGAAATCCAGCTATCTGCCTCATTTGATCAGGCTGCAGACACCCAGCACAGGAAATTAAAAGCATCTCATAGATCACAGAGTGCAGCACTAAATGATCTCAGGCAGAATCCTTCCTGCGCCCTCCTGCTTCTGGTGCAGGAGCAGGCTCATTCAGTCAGGGACTGAACTTTTGAGAGGAGCTCCTGGACTTTCCTGGTCACCATTGTCCCCAAGGCATAAAAGGGGGCCCTGTTCTCAGAGTGTGAAGATGGAAAAGCAGCCCCTAATAACAAGAGGGCAGCATGCATGCATGGGTGTGTGTGTGTCTACATCCATGGGGTATGTCTGTGTGTGTTTGTGTGTCTCTGTGTATGAGTTCTGGAGGGACATGTAGATGAGAACGGTAGCCTCTAAGGGGAAAACTACAACTTTCTATCATGAGCTGTGTTAACTATTTGTGCAAGCAGTATATATTTTAAAGGTAAAATAAAATAAGGGCACACTTAGAGGAGAGGCTCTAATTCATGACAAAAGGGAAATCCTTCTTATGAGGTACTGGAGATTGAACACAGGGTCTTCTTTATTTAGAGAGTATCTCACTAAGTTGCCCAGGCTAAGTTCAAATTGCAGTCTTCCTACCTCAACCTCTCAGAGTACTGAGATTACAGGCGCGACCCAGATAATACTCTTAAATTGAATCTTAAAAACCAAAATGATTCAACAGGTACCAGCAAAAGGGGAGAGTCCCAGGCAGAAGGTGCAGCTTAAAGCAAAAGCTCAGAGATTGGTGGGGAGGAAAAGGCATTATTTAGGAGAAAAGGCCTAATACCAGAAGATAAGGACCATGATTCTCAGCTCCCCTCCTTCCTCCTTCATTTGCCAGCTATTGTGACATGAGCTTCAGGACGTTGCAGGGTAGGTCATCACACCTGCTCCCCTTCATGAGTCCGCAGCAGTGCTGTGCACTGGAGCATCCTGTGGGCATGATGTCTGGGGTCTCTATTTGCTCAGCATCCCTTCCTTTGAGTTTTAGCAAAAGCAGCTCCTTCCTTTGTTAAGTCTGCTCCTATTCTCCCATGTGGCAGTGACATCCTTAAGCCATGCTACACCAACAAAGTCCATAGGAGCATGAGGCAAAGCACCTAACGCAGTACCAAGCATGTACAGTCATTGAATATCAGTGAAAACAAATAATGGCAGAGCAAAATACATACCATGACAGAAGTGAAAGGACATTATAGTTTTTTTTGGAAATCTGAGAACCACTTCTACAATCAGATGGCATCTGAACCTTACCTGAGCAGGAAAGTTCCAGAAGCAAGAGAGCAGAGTAGAATTTCGTACATGAGGCCCAGTATGTGTGAAAGCTCAGGGGCTTGGAAGACTAGGGAGAAATGGCGAGCAGTGTCGCTTGGGGTGTGGCCCATGGGTCTTGGGGGGATGATGGGAACTGGCAAGCGATGAGGTTGGGAGATGTCTCCGCTGCATCCCTGAAACACCCATTGGCTAAGTACCAACATGTGACAAGCAAGCAGTCCTCTCCTCCAGGACCGCTCAGCTGGTGGTCATTGCTGCCTTGATCCAGCTCTGCTTCCACAGCACACAGTGGGAGTCCCCTCTTCCCCAACCTGCTAACGGAGTAGATAAGAACACAGGCTTTAGAATTGAATCAACCCGGGTTGCAACCCCAGCTTGCCTCCTTTTATCAGTGCCATGGTGAGGAGATACCAAACCTGAATGAGCCTCACTAATTTCATCCTCACACATCCACTCCACAGGAGTGTCATAAAAGATTGAATAAGATCATGCCTTAATAGAGAACCTACTATAAGACTTTTTAAAATGGGTATTTTGTTACTGTCATTATTATAATGATTATTACTATTATCATCCCATTTGGAATAACATTGTGTCTCATCCATCCCCTGCTACTTGTAAAGAAAGCTATCTTTGGGACCCATCTTCTCCATATTGTTTATCTTCTCCTTTGTTTCTTGTCTTAATACCCTCACCCAGATCTCCCATTTGTTTTGTAAATTTAAAAATCATTTGACTGGGAAGTATGGATTACTTGGTTTGGAAGGAAGTTCCAAGAATGTGTGGCCCATGTGGAGTTTTCCCCTGTGGAGCCTGGGGGAGAGAGACTAAAGTCTTGCCTCTGTCCCAGGCTGCTTTGAGGGAGATGGCCCTCACGCCCTATCAGTAGCCTTCCAGACACGGCTCATCCCGTCCTATTGAACTCTTGCCTGTAGACCAGGCCAACAATAAATCAATTTCAAATGCCAGCCTCCCGAAGCCAAGTCCCCTGGAGGACCCCAGGAGGCAGGCACCCTGTCCTCCTGCCCAGGTCCCCAGGTGCACTTTGTTCTCCTCACATATTCCCTGCAGCCTGCACAGGCTGCTGCTGTTCACATCTGCAGCTCTCTGGCCCCCAAGGAGGAGATGAGAAACCCTCCTCAGCCAGTGTAGCTTACAGTGGGAATAAGACCTTGGGGATAAGGCCAGAGCCAGGCTGACACTGGAATGTTATTGCTTCATGAGCTCTCATGTCCCCAGCAGAGCTGTGAGTCTCTGTGACCTCACTATGGCACAGGGTACATTTCTCACCAGCAGGCCCTGGCCAAATGCTTCTGGAGTCAGTCCCTTCTCTGGCAGTGGTTTTAGGCATCCCAGTTTCCCAGAATTCCTGCCTTTGTCAGGGGTCACAGATCTCCTCTGGAAGAGCAGTTCAGGAGGAGATTCATGGCAGGATAGCGATAGCTCTGCTTTTCCTGGAGTTTACCCAAAAGATCTCCAAACGCTCTAACAAGAGGGCTCTAACAAGAGGACTTAAATGTCCTGCAAAAGCTAGTGCTAATGCTCATCTGCTATTCTTGACCCTTGGGTAGACTCAGAGCACCTACCTATAGTTCAATTTCTAAGCATTCCTTGCGAAAAAGTGGTTATTTTTCTATGCCTGCACACCACCAACATGACCATGGGTGAGGTGACCAACATAGCTAGGCTGCAGGCCCATGTGGGAAACTGGAGGTCTAGCCACTGAGACCCTCCTGGAGGAGATAGAGGCCGACTGAAAGAGGCATCAGATCCTCTCTCAGGACTTGTTTCATTCTGCTAACTACAGACATAGACTTCAATGTGTCAAATGACACAATGGACTCCAATGATTCAGAGGTAGAAGGGACTTTGTAACCCCAGATCTTTTTGTCTTCAGCAAGAATTCAATAGATGACTCAGTTCCTTATTAGCAACAAACTAGCTGTCAGGATTTTGTTGTGTCATATATATAACTCTCATTTGTAAGGCAGACATTACTTTAAATAAACCCACGAATTTATTAGGACACTGGAATTCAAGGAACAGAAACCTAACTCAGTCTGACCTAAGGAAAAATCAGAATTTACTACCTTATATCTACAAAGGCCAGAACTAAAGCTTTCCCAGGAAATCAGATGATAGTATCATCTTTTTCCCTCCATCTGCCCACCTTTCATTCAAAATCTCTCCTTCTCTCCAAGTTCTGCCTTCATTCTTTTCAAAATACAAGAGCTTCTTTTATACAGCAGATTGGCTCAGGCAATGCTAGGCTTCATCAAGCTAGAAAATCCCAAAAAGAAGACTACTCTCTTGCAGCATCCACCCATAGAATTCAAGAGAAGACCCTAATAAAACAAATTTAAGTCATGTGGTGACTGCTGAGCCAATCATGGCAGCCCTCCACATGAGACACAATGATTGGTCCAGCCTTGGTCACATGACACCCCTTAACCATGTGGTGTGGAAAAAAGCAGCTTCCCCAAGAGGACATGGTCTCTTCCCATGGAAATGGAGCGAATGTTGAAAAGAACAGGAGGGAGGGGCTTCTGTCTGTCTGTTATGTCAGAGAGTATAAATGGAAAAGTTGCTGTTACACAAGAACAAAAGTAGTGAAGTCTTTTACCAAAGAGTGGTTTTAGGATTTCTTCTAATTAGCTTCTTTAGGAATATGTAAGGTAGGGGCTGGGGATTTAGCTCAGTGGCATAAGCGCCTGCCTTGCAAGTGTGTGTTCGTGAGTTCAATCCCTGGTACTGGTAAAAACAACAAAAAAAAAAGGAATATGTAAAGTATTAAGTATACTTAAAAATACTTAATGAGCTGCCCACTTTTATAGGACATAAAGATGTGGTGAGTCAGAACAACAATAATACCTAAGATGACAAAACAGACCAACATCTTTGGGAGGAGGAAGAGAATTCACACCTATTGAACATTTATAGGCCTTGTGGTAGAGTTGTGTAGCCATGCTATGTGGTGGGCACTGTTGTTCCTTCCATTTGGAGAGCGAATTAATAATGCTCAGAGAAGTTACAAAAGAAAAATAAATCTCACAGACGGTCCCAGGCTAAAAGTGCTGGAGCTGGGGTGTGAACCCATGCCTGATTCCAGAGCTGGTTCTTTTTTCCACAAGCCCAGTTACCCTGCCAAAATCAAAACATATCGCAACTGAAAGGTGGAGGGGAAAACAATCAGTCCTTCTCTATTTATAGATAGAGAACAAAACCAGACAGCCCAAGAGTGTAGAAGTGCCAAGACAGGAATCAGTTTTTCTGGGTCTCTTTTGAGGACATTCTTTGCTTCTCAAGTGGAGACAGTGCCCAGAAGTAAGATTGCCCATCACAAATGCTGCAGGAGCCAGGATAATGTGGCCAAGACAGGACATGGATGCAGCAATGCAGGGGTGGTCAGTGGCTTGCAAGAGGCTGCCTCAGCAGAGCAGTGTGTGCAGACACACTTGCAAAGATATGCAAAGGGATGGTAGCAGGTAGCTAGTTGAAAAATGGAGATTTCAAAGTAGGTTTCATTTGAGAAGTTTGGCAGTAGATATGAGGATATCAGCATGTTTCATAGTTATGAAAGCAATAACCAAAGAAGGGCTAAAACTCGGAGCGTAATAAAAACTAATGTTTGTGCTATTTATAAATAACCAATTGATGATAGAAATAAGAATCCAAAGTATCTTGAGCAGTTAAAATCCTGGACTGGGGAAAAGAAATTAGTGTAGACAGCAACAGGGTTCTCAGTGGGTTTTGTCTTCCTGCCACTGCTCCCCACCTCTCTCTTCCTGACCTCATGGGGTGCCATGTACTGTACATGGTCTGACTGATTGCAATGCTTCATTCCATTGGACACGAGCCTTGGCTGACCCGGTGTGATTCAAACCAAGTCTCCCAGCCCATCTCTGGAATTGTCATACAGATGTTGGTGAGAGCTGCCCTCCTTCTTCGCTGTGTTGTTAAATTGGAATCGCCAGCTGGAAGCAGGCATATGCAGCCCAGGCTTCACCCATTCAGATTAGTAGTGATTGAGGAGGCAAAGGAGGATTTCTTTCTCTCAGTACCCATATGTAAAACCCAAGGGGAGGCATCGTCCCTGGCCCTGGGCAGGTAGGCTATTCATGAGAGAAGAAAAGGATCAACCCAATAAAATAGGGAGGAGAGAGAGGGAGGGAGAGGGACAGAGAGAGAAAGAGAAAGAGAGAAAGAACAAGCAACATCTTTCAAAACTCTGAATCCATCCCTGCCTGGTTTCCATCCCACGTCCCTCTTTAATGAAGAGAGTGTGAATGGTGTTTCTGCAGCTGACAACCAAAGTAGAGCTCAGGAACATAATTCCTATCCACGCCCAATTAATAGTGCCCTTTGAATAGAAATGAAAATTGTGACCTGCCAGAGCCACTGAGAATGTATATAATTAAAAATAAAAGAATACAAGGGTGCCTGTCCTCAAAGAGTTCATTGCTATGGGAAGTTGTTTTTGCTTTCATAGCATAAATAGGAAATCTCTCAGAAGTGTCAGAAATATGAGTCCACTCTGATGTATGTTGGTGGGGCAGGAGGGTGACATGAAGAATCTTAGGTAATTACAAGCCTCTTCCAGCAGAGAAAGAATATTCAAACTGCTGGACTTGAGCATTGCAGGCAAAAGGAACAGCAAAGTGCACAGAGCTGCACAGGTTTCCTAATGAGACAAACCCCTCACCCCAAACCCCTAGACGGACTTTAGATGTCCCCTCACTGGCCTGCTCTCTCCCTCCTCTTTCCTGGTATTTCTTTGTCCTCTTGCCCTTTGGGGGCCTTTGCTCTCCCTGTAGGTCTCTGTGAAAGCCAGTCCCATTCACTTTCATCCCGAAACTAAGGAAACAGAGTCCAGGCCCTTCAGGGACAGGGCTCCAGGCCTTTTAATAAAGAGCAGAAGCTCCATAATTTTTCTTTGACTGATGATGCCATCTCTTATAGTGCCTCTTCGATGAGCCAGGTATATTTAAATACCAGTCTCTCGTCTCTGTCTTAACCAAAGCAGTCTTCAATAAGATGGACGGGAAAAAAAGAAGAAAATGAAAAAGAACTGGTGCTTTGGGACAGCCCCAGGGCGACCCTCTGAGCAGAACAGGGGGCGGTGCAAACGGGCCCCTTCTGTTCGGCTGCATGAGCCTCACACAGCTCACAAACCAGCACTGCCACACTCTACAGCCATGGGACAGCCTTTTTAAAAACTCCTACTCTGAAAGATTTTCTTGATGCATATGGTACACTTGCCAAAAGGAGAATGTTGAAATTGATGGATTTCATTGAGTTGTAGAATCTTTCCCAATTCCGAAGCCCTACACTGTGCTGCTGATGAAGAAATAAACTGTTAAAACTCTTCAAGTAGGTCGTTGTAACTGCCTTAAGCATTTCCATATTTTACAACACATGCATTTTAATTCCAGAGCATGGGCTGGCTCTACCACTTACAAGCCATAGATTTTGCTTCTCTGAGCCTCAATTTCCTCATCCTTAAAACAGGGAATAATATTAGGGTACCTAGCTCATAATTTGGTGTGAGGTTCAACACAATGCCTTGGAATGTGTGCATTTATGGGTCCACATGCTATAAATGTTACATAAGTGCTCAGATGTACAAATAGAAACACATTTCAGTGTGACAAATTAATTGGAAAACTAGAAAAATGTCTAATCATAGGTTGTTGGCTAAAATAATTATGTACATATATAAGATGAAAAGTAAAGAGCTATCTTAGAAGACCATTTTGTGATGCAAGAAGATATTCATAATATGTTGTTAGTTTTTTAAAAATTCAAGTAATATGTATAGTTTGATCCACATAATCAAAATAAAAAGTAGAGAAAATACCTTGAAATATTATTGGTAAATCCCTCCAAATTGATGGCTCAACCTTGCTGGCACATTGGAATCATGTCAGGAATGTTAAAAAAAAATGCTTGCTGTAGGATCCCACTTCTAGAAATTCTGGTTAAATTGGCCTGCACTGTGACCTAGGGATTTTTATTTTTGTCTACATGCTTGTTTTTCTTTCCCCAGACTTTTCCTCCAAGTCTTCTAAGATAAACATGCATCACTTTTATAATTAGATATTAAAACTATAATTGCTATGTAAGAGACATTTCGATTGCCCCCAGAGAGACGCTGGCTAAGCAGTTCTGTCACTGCCTGGCTTTCTAGAACCTTCTCTCCTGAGAAAAGTGGGTTAGGGTTAGGGTTAGGGTTCCAGGAGAGATGGAGTTTGTCTGTGAGAATGACTCACTGCCCTGGAGAACCAGTCTGGGCAGGGGCTGGGGGAGCTCAAGGAAAGGACACTGGGCATTCGAGGTACCAGGCAGAGACTAAGGCAATCAACCCACAGACAGGCTCCGCTGGCTATGCAACTGTGAGCAGGTGGCTCTGTTATTTATGGCCCTTGCTGTCTGTGCCCTTGCTGGGGGCTCGTTATGATATTAGGATTGCATTCACATCAGCATCCTGTTTCACTCTTCCAGCATACGGGCCGATAAGGGCCAGGAATAGTATGTACAACAAAGAGAAAGCAAGCAATGGAAGGTCTCTGCATGGTTTAAAAAAATAAGTGTAACTGACAGAAAGTCCAGGGCTGTTTTAATTTTTTCTCTCTTGGTGTCTAGAACAGAAACACTGGGGGTCTGAAACAGAGCTTCTTCAGCTGCACCCCTGTTCCTTCAGCAAGTCTTTACTGAGATTTCATTACGTGCCAAGTCTTGTGCCAAGTACTCTTCACTATTTAATTCTTATCTAGAGCCATAAGCCAGTGACTCGGGTACTGTTGTTTGCTTGCCTTTTACAGAAAGGATTTGAAGCTCAGGGAAACCAGTGGCCCAGAGTCACCCAGCAAACTGTTAACCATCACATCATCATCAGAGTGGCTACTGTTTATGGAGAATTGCCTCCACATCAAACACCGAATGAAGAGCTTTCTATCCACTTTATAATCACTCCACTTCCCAAGCAGCCCTCAGAGGCTGTGGTTATTATTATCTCTCATTTACAGATGATGACACTCAGACACAGAGAGGGAAAGCTGCTTGTCTATGATCACACAGCTTTTAGGCAATGAAAAAGGATTTATATCCAAACGTGTCGAACTCCTAGACTCTGTTCAGATTGTTTTGCTCCTGCAACTTAGCCAGTGAGCCTCAGAAATCAGGCTAGATGCCTTTTGTATACAGCGAATTAAAGGTGTATCAACTAAAGCTATTCACCTCAGTTCGTTTCTGCCGGTCCTCAATACCTGAAGGTGCTGCATTCTTCAAGCAGAAAATGTGAGGAGCTGGAAACCTTCTCTGACCTAATTTGCTGTTTGTTAAATATGCAATCCTAATTCTTTTTGTAACTACTCTGTCAGGCATGTGCCCATTATCATCCAAAAAGCCACAGCAGAACAGAATTATGGGAAAATGACAGAGAAGGCAGGAAAAGGGCACCTGCCGGTTGCCACGGTGAAATATTCAAAGAGAGCGGGAGGCAGCCATTAGCATTCAGTTTAATGGTGTTTTTAGCCCCATCCATAACTGGAAGTGTGTTTACTGTTTCATATTTCCTTCATGAGCAGGAGCCACAAATCTTCTTCTTCATCTTGAGAACCAGTTAATGGTTCTAATTAAGCATTGGCTCACACTGTTCCTTAACCAGGGATGGACAATTGGAGTTCCCCTGTCACCTCCAGCAGTGTGATCAGGCACTCATCCGAGGCCCCTGGACCTAGCCACCAGCCATTTCTGATGATTCTGAGTTGCTTAGGATGTGGCCCAGAGCACCCCACCCACACACACACACACCAGAACTGAAATGGGGCCACATCTAGCCCCAGGAACAATTCATCCCCAATGCTCCCCATTTAAGTGGCATATTACAAGCTGTTTATCCACCCAACACTCTTCAGTGATGCCAAGCTCTATCGCCTGCAGGCTGCAAATAGGGATCTCGAGATAAAGGTATACCACCTGGAATGTGAATCAGACTTCCGAGCCGAGAACACAAAGTTACTAAATACAAGACATTCACTAAACCCCTCTTAACTTCATTCTTCTGCCCTGGTGATTCTCAAACCTAAAAATCTACCAGACTCACCTAGAAAGCTCTGGTTCTGTCCTAGATCACAGGCATCCAAATGTTTGGGGATACAAACCAGGCATCTCTGTTGCATGAGTGTTCCTCAGATGACTGGCTGGACAGCTAGACCTGAGAAACAGACTCTGGCTCCTCCACAGTCTCTCACAGCCTCTCATGTATAAAGTTGATATTTTTCCCTGTGTACCATGCAGATGTCATCATTAAGCCAGTGTTTTACTAGTTTGAGTCAGTGATAAGCAGTAGGATGCTGAGGCCTCTTAGGTTTGAATCCCAACTCTTCAACATCCTTGCTCTTTGACCTCAAACAAGTAAGTTAAACATACCGGGCTGCAATCTTATCATCTGGAAAACAAAAGCAGAAAACAGTGGCTACTTTATGGGGTTGTAGTATGATTATATACAAAAACCCGATGCTGGAAATGTGATCCTGGTGTAAGTAGCAGTGTTGGAGGCGGGGCTTAAGGGGAGGTGTTTAGGTCTTGGGAGCTCCAGCTTCAGAAGTAGATTGTTAATTATAAAAGGGTTTGAGTCTGCAAATTTGAACACTGTCCTCATGCATGCTAAGTGCCACCTCCTACCACCATGTCTTTGGATTTTTCAGGCTCTAGAACTGTGCCAAATAAATTTCTGCGCATTCTAAATGACCCAGGGTCAAGCATTGTGTGGTAGTGATAAAAAGCAGAACATACTGGGATTGCTGGAAGCATAAAGCTCCTAGAACCGGTCAGTGCCCAATAAGTGATAGCCAGAATCATGAGTAGCCACAGTCTCGGCTACTCCTCACACAGGACAAGGAATATATTTCGTTGTGGGCAAGGGGAGTGGTGTCCAGTTTGACAGTCTCAAAACCCATCTCTCAACACAATGCAGGAAGAAGACTTTTCTCCTAATTAGAGAGATTCCTAACAGCAGCAACAGGGCCTGCAGGCTGCAGAACCAATCATTTTCTCCTGTAAACCGTCTCATTTAATTCTCACACCAAGACCCTAAGATAGAGAATATTTTAAGTAAGCAACCAAGACTCTAAAACGTTAAGTAACCTATCCAAGATTATAGAGTAAATTACAACACTGGGACTTATGAGCACCTTTTTAAATCAACGTAGTGTTTTACCTCCAAGATTCAGTTGAGCAGAAGCTGCAAAATCTCACCTGCAGTTGGGCTCCAATCCCCCAAATCCAGCTCAGCAGCCCGTCTTTCCCCTTCCCATTTCCTGCTTTCTCAGGAAGCCTTTAGGAAATAAGAACAGCATGGTACACAGAAGTCTTCAGGTCCCCCAGGAGCATCACCAAATCACTTAAGAAGTAATATTGCAACCTTTGCTTACAAGTCTTTCAGGCTGTTTCCTCCTTGGAACTGCATTCTGCCTTCCAAACAAGCCTACAGATAATGTGATCCCACTGCTAAGGAAACACAAGTGCAGCTAGCAGAGGTAAAAACTAGGGTTCAAAAAGCAGTCAAACCA
This sequence comes from Cavia porcellus, assembly GCF_034190915.1. Classification (NCBI taxonomy): domain Eukaryota; kingdom Metazoa; phylum Chordata; class Mammalia; order Rodentia; family Caviidae; genus Cavia; species Cavia porcellus. The sequence goes on along the minus strand of NW_026947502.1, from coordinate 14,583,070 downwards.
TCCTGCCTCCTACTTTTTCTTTCTGTTTTTTCCCCTTTACTGCTATTGCACTCCTTTAGAGAGAGTCATACACTGCAGTGTAAGACTGCAAAACAGATGCCATATGGGAGCCAGACATTCTCCTTCCCTCACTTCAGAAATTACTCATTGATTTCAGCGCTGTTCTCCACAAAGTCAGGACACCGCCTCGATTTTCTTTTCATCTAAGAGTTCCTGGCAGCAAATACCAATCAACTGTTGGATAAGGCATGCTTTACCCCATCTAGTGATTAAAAGCACATACTTTGGAGACCATCAAACCTATATGAAAATCCCACCTCTGAATGCACAACCAGAGAGATATGGCTTAAATTCTCTGAGCATTAGTTTTCTCATCAGTGATACAAGGATGATCATAACCCCTTCACAGAGGGGTTTGCTGGTACACTCCAGGATCTGTCAGATGCACAGAGAGTTTTGGGTCGATGGTATTTGTCTGTCCCATCCCTTACATTATGGTACTAAACATTTACGTACCACTCTGCTAGGAACCAGAAACACTGGAGCAAGCAAGAAAAATAAGGTTCCTCATCTGCTAGCACATTCTAGTGGAGAAAGTAGCTTTTTGGCAAATAATTATTTACCAAATAATTTTAGCTTGGGATAAGAACTTATGAGAGATAAGTTCTGAATGGCAAAAAGAAGAGCACCAGAGTGGGGTGGGTAGTCACATGGAGGCAGCTCAGACACGACAGAAAGTTTCATCCCTCTTGGGCGCTGGCCCTTGAGTCCGTGACAGAGGAAGAAACAAGGGGGAATGGACTGAACGGTGTTTTGACACTGTGATGGCAGCGGAGGCAGGTTATTCATAGCTCTCCTCCCTGACCCTCCCCAGTTTGATTGGCTCCATTCCTGGGATGAGAGAAATAGCAAAACACTCAGCGCTGGATTCATGCACTCTGACGAGGCCCCTTTCAGGTCCCAGCTAATCTGCTGCAATCAGCCAGCAATCTGCAGAGCCAACCCGACCTGTCTATTCCAGCAAATCAGCCTGGACCCCTGGGGACCTTCTAGCCTCTTTCTCTCTCTACCCCTGTGCTACCTCCTGTTTCTACCACCACATTTCCCCCCTCCACCTTTTTTCTCCCAGTCTCCAACTCCCTCCCTCTCTGCCTTCTTTCTCGCACCCATTTTTCCTATGGGTGCAAAAGCCCACGGAGACTTGGGATGGGGCCCTGCAGACTTCTTGACTGCCAAGTGCTACAAGATTGGCTTCCTGTTCCCGACCAAAGGTGAGATGGAAGGAGAGAGACAAACAGACAGAAACAGAAAGTCAAGAATTAATGTCAGGGAAGAGGACAGGAAGAGACATTAAAAATGTATGTGCATGGAAAAAAAGACAGCAATAGTAACCATGTGCATTGACAAATCATTTTTACCAGGCCTGTCTTCCCAGCAACCTGGACAGGCCGTGGCAGGTGAAGATGCCTAAAGATTAGTATTGCTGAGTGCCTTGTTCAGGACTGTTTAGTGGTCAGTGGGACAGCCAGGATTAGAAGCCTAGTTTTATTCAAATAATCCCTCATCCTAGAATGCAGTTTTTATCTTCTTTATCAGTCAGGATTCACGTGAGACAAAGGACCAATCATATATATATATATATATATCATATATATATATATATATGATATATATATATATATATATGATATATATATATATCATATATATATATATATATATATATAAGGAAGAAGATGGAGAGAAACAGACAGCACCTATTTTAAGGAATTGGCTCACTTAATCATGGAGAGTGGCTGGTCCAGATTCAGGTGAGACCTGATGTTAACTCTGCTGGCAGGAGAGCAGGTTGCAAACTTGACAGGAGTCCTGCCTTTGTCGTCTTTAAGTAGAATTCCCTTCTGCTTTGGAAAACTAGTTTTGCTCTAAGGACTTATTTGATGAGACCCATCCACACTATAAAGAATTATATGTTTTACTTAAACTTAGTCAATTGTAAAGATTAACTATAACCACAGAAGACCTTTACAGGATCCTCTATTCCAGGGTTTGACCAAACAGCTGACAAGTGAAATTAACCATCCTTTGGACACTTTCATACAGTATCTCACCTAATTCTCACAACCTGAGAGAGGAGCTGCTTACATTATCCCCATTTGATAGATGGGGAAACCAAGGTTCACACAGAGAAAAGGTAACTTTCCTGATCTTACCTGGTCTCTTGAACAGCTCAGGTGACTCACCCAGGAGTTCATCTCTCATTACAGAGAATCCTCAAAGTGCTTGCCTTTGGAAAAAACATACCAGAGATTATACACAATGTAGTGATCTTGGGTCAGCACTCAAACAGTGTTATTTATAGAAGTCTCTCTGGACCTTCTTCAAGTCACTAAGAGGACAATGCATAGACTCTCCCTGGAAAATTACATGCAAAACCTGGAAAGAAACGGAGTACTTGAGGGGTGGAAGGTGAAAGGGCTTTTCATCATATGTCCTTTTATGCCTTTTGAAATTTAAAATGTGAATGGTTAGTTACTAAGTTAATGAAATTAAAAAGTAATAAATAAAGACAATACCCTTACACAGTATTCATTGTAGATTTTGGAACATATGTGATTTTTCAGTTTCTTACATTAGGGAGATAATACAATATTTACACACATGAGTTTGATTTATTTCATTTATGAGCATAATCCATTTGCTGATAAAAGTCTTGATGCAATGTTACTTTATAACTGAGTAGTACTCCACTGTATAAAAATACCACAGTTTTTTTTACCTATTCCTCAGTTGATGGACATTTAGGGTGTTTCTAAGATCTGGCTATTACAAATTGTGCTGCTATAAACATAGGTGCACATATATCACTGTGGTATGATATTTTCAGTTCTTCTGGGAATATGCCTAGCAGTGGGATAGCTGAATCAAAGGGAATCTCTAATCCTAGCTGTTTGAGGAATCTCCACACTGATTTCCACAGAAACTTCTCAAACAGACAAAGTAATTAGAACAAGGGAAAGGAGGAAATAAGGAAAAGGATAGCTAAACTGACTATACTACTAATTGTATTAGTTACTGGAAAAGAACAGTTAATACTCATATGTTTAGATCAATGTTACGTGACTGTATGGTTGATCTAAACAACCCCCTTGAAGGTAACAATATACAATATTACAACCATTTTCAAATTTCTATCATCTTATTTTGTAAACCTGTACTGGTATTTTATTTGGTTTCTTGTTGTTCGTTTGCTTGTACTACTTTATTATCTTTCTATTCTGTGTCTTTTAATCTTAAATAAACAAATAAAATAAAGACTTTATGTTTCCATCACTGTGACAAAATACCTGAGATAAACAACTTATAAGGAAGAAAGATTCACTTGCATTTCTGGTTTCAATTCATAGTTGGTTGGCCCCACTGCTTTGGGCCTGAGGAGCAGCAGAAGATCACAGCAGGGAGCGTGTGATGAAGCAAAGCTGGTCACTGCATGGCAGAAGGGCCAGGGAGCTAGCATCCCCTTCAATAACCCACCCGTGGTGACCTAACTCCCTTCTGCTGGTTCCTACCTCCTAATGGTTGTATCACCTCCCTCGGGCATCAGAGACTGAGAAGCTGTTGATACATGAGCCCTGGGGAAACATTTAACATTGAAACCATAATGACAAATAAATAAAACAAACAATTTAAAAAGGAGCTCAGACTCAGGGTTTGATCACTGCACTTTGCTTTGAACACAGAAGGAAAAGGTGAGGCAGCTACTTCAGCTATTGTGCTTCGTGCTCAGCTCACATTGACTTCTGATTTCTTCCAAAGATCAGAATCACTCTCAGAGTAGGAATTTACTACCATGAGGATATTGAAAGAATATGTTTCAGGGAGCACACGTGGTTCCAAAAGGACTTAGGAAATCTTTCTGAGCAAAAGCCGTACCACTGGATAAAGTATGCGTAACTCCTCTAGATGATGTCTTGAAGGAGACTGATCTACAGGACTGTGTTAAGTTCAATTTCCCTTCTTTTACTTTCTTTGTTTCCTGTCTCTATTTATCAGAAACACCTCACCCTAAATATATCCCCAAGTACCTGATCGACTACTACATGAGAGAATTAGATCAGGATCACACAATCGAATTCCTCCTCGGTTCATCATGCAGAACATAAATACATGAAGGTCCCAGGTAGCAGATAACATGGAGTTTTGGGGACCATAAGATAAGGAACACGCCTGCCCCCCTGAAGCATCTATATTCAACTGCATTTAAAACACTGTATGGGAAACGATCTTGTCCAGGACTAGAGTTGGCCGTAGTCTACCATTTCACCCTGACTAAATCAAGCTCTCATGTATGAACAACAGAGGACTGAAGCTAGCAGTTACAAAGAGGAGACCTCCAGGTCATTCAGGATTGATAACAATAATGGGAAACAGTCCATAATGAAATTATTAGCTGCAGGAGAAATGAGCTTCCTGTTGCTGGGAGATACTCAAGAACAAAAATTGACTGTATGGTTTTTATATAGCTGATGCATATAGTCAAGCAGTCAATGACCACACAGAACTGATAACAACCCAAATCCAGCCCTCTTCTGTCTCAAGACACAATGGACAGGTGAGCCACTGACGACAGCCTCAAGGAAAGAACCAAATCTGATCAATGCTAGCTTCACAGCCCTTCTCTTTCTTTTGCTCATATCTCATCTTCCATTTCAACAATCCAAAGTGCTCCATGGCACAAACACATATTTTACAGTTGTTAAAAGGAAAGAAAATATTTTGTTCTTCCTTTCTGCTTCCCTTCTTCTGTTTGCCGTTTCTTTTTTTCCCTCCCTTCCTTCCTTGATAACCCTTTTCCTCATTTCTTCCTTCCTTATTCCTCTCCCTTCCCTCACTCCTCTCTTTTTCCACTTCCCAATCCTTCGGTTAAAAGCTCCAGTTTCTTCTTGTTAATTTTAAAGAGAATAAAATCAACCAAAATAAAACAGAAAAAAGCCAGTCAAAACAAAACAGTGCAAGTGATACAGGATTTCAAACAAAATAATAGGAAATCAGCAATGGCTATCAAAATGCCTCTTCTTGTATTCAAAATAGCTGCCCATAACCTCAGACATAGGAAACAAATCAACAAAACACAACAGAATAAAACCCATAAATACAAAACAAGGAATGCCATACAGGACTTCAAAACAAGATAATAGTAAATCCAAAATGGCTACCATAATATATCTTGTTATCTTTGAAACAGCTGCCCATGCCTCCAGGTGTAATAAAACAAAACAACAAAACAATGAAAATGATACAGGACTTTAGAACAAGATGATAGGGAATTAACAATGGCTACCACCTTCAGAAGGAGATCCCTGTAGATGCTACATGGAGTATTGTTACCCTCTGAATAGATGATGAGACTACCAGCTTTAGGCCTGCAGATTCAGTAAAACACTAAACACTATGAGCTTTAAGTCCCAGTTTTTCAGGAAGCCATACTCAGTCCTTTGGTTCACTCTCCACTTCCTGCTGCAGAACTTGATCATGTGACCCAGGTCTGTCCAGTCATCTCCATCCCCACTTCCACAATGATTGGTTCACTTGACATAAGATGGTACAGAAGGAATACAGGAAGACTGTAGCTTCAGGAAGGCAACTGTTCTTTTCACTAGTCTTGGACATGAAAAATGTAGGTGTGGAGGCACTGACAGCCATCTTGCCACCGTATTTTGTATGAGAATGGAGATTATCAGGATGCCCAAGGAGCTGTGTAATGCAGAGAGTCCAGGTCTGAATCCCCAGGATCAAAATTTCTCTAGATTTTTTTTTCTGTTATGTAAGATAATTCCCTGTTTTGCTGAAGTCATCTTGAGCATATTTTCTGTCATGTATCACCAAAATAGTTTTGATGAAATACATCTATGAATAGCAACAAGTACCTTGGATTTGAAAAGGTTTCTCAACCTGCCAAAAATCCCTACAAAAAGGCAAATAGTTCTAGAAAACAGGGTAAATTTAAATTATAAAAATGGCTGTGTCTTTAAAATTTCCTTTGGAAAACCACTGGTGATTTTCAAGTTTTGTTTCAACAACAAAATCCTTTTTTTTCCCAAAGAAAATCATAAACAGAATCCTAACATATAAATATATGTTTTCATGTCAATTCCTCAATCCGTACAGGTGTAATGAGTTCTGCCAGGCACCTGCAGTGGTGTCTTCCAACATTTCTACTACTTAGACCAGTTTCCCTACTCACTCTTTTCTGCCACTTAAGCTGGTTTCATGGTTAATTGCCAAGCAATAATTCAGCTTAAATCTCACTTCTATCTAGGTGCCTTCCCTGCTGTCTTAGACTGAGTGTCCACCCAATGGGCTCCCAGAGCATCTTCCACTCCCCGACACCATGTTTGTGACACACTGAGTTGTGATCATGTGTATCCCTATCTGCCTGCCCATCTGCCAGTCAGCCTGGGAGTACAGGTTGGAATACACCGTGTGTGTGGTACAACTATTTACCAAATGAATGAGTATGTACATGAATGAATGAATGAATGAGACTGGTCCCTTCTTGGTTCAGTAACCATCTACTTCTTCAGATCTGGGCTCATGGTTCAGCCTCAGTATAGAAGCTGAGTGCTAAAAAGGCAGAGTTAAGAGCAGTAGCCTAGGGGCTGGAGATTTAGCTCAATGGCTTAAGTTCCTGCCTGGCAAGTGCAAGGTCATGAGTTGAGTAGTAGCCTATATTTTGTCCACAAACTACCTTTCTCCTATTTATTCTTCACTGAAAAAATATCAACTTATATCTTTGAGTTGAGAGGATAACAATCCTTTCTCTAAGTGTAACCATCCTTTGAGTAAGCAACATAAATCCCAGTATAATGGAAGCTTCACAGCGGTGAGAACTTTTTTCTCTACCTCGTACGCTAACGTATTTTAATGGAGAACAGTGCCTGACACATAATAGGAGCTCTATAAATATTTGTTGAATGAATGAGGGCTTTAGAGTCAGATGGGAACTTGGACAGTAGATTGTTGAATTATTTTCAAAGAACTGTATTCTGAAAAAGCAAATATTTCGAGAAAAAAAGAGCATTTTTGTTTGTATTGGATTTTCTGTTTGTTTGTTTCCATGGTAGTGGAATTTAACCCAGGTCCTTTGCACTGAGCAACATCCCTAACCTAAGTTGTCAAGAGTAAGTTTGAAACTGTAATCCTCCTGCCTCAGCCTCCCACAGGTTAATATATAAAAATAATGGTGTAGGGGCTGGGGATTTAGCTCAGCGGCATAAGCGTCTGCCTTGCAAGTGTGTGGTCATGAGTTTGATCCCTGATACCGACAAAAAAGAAAAAGACAAAAAAAAATGGTGTAAACCACTTTGCAGTATTCTCAATTTTAATGATTCACAATGCACAGTTTAAAAAACTAGTAAATTATTAATAAAGACTAAAAATTTCTGTGGTTAAAAGCACTAATTTTAACTTGTTCATCCATATGTTTTCTAAGTTTATTTGGTCAGAAAATACTTTTGTTTGTTTATTTGATGACTTTAGTGTAAAGCCTATTGTATTCCTTGGAACATTAATTGTTCCAAAGAACACACTTGCGGAAATACTGCTTATTGTAGTCAGGGGTTGTGAAGAGAACAATTAGAATCAGGTCACAGAATTTATAATATTATTTTATGATGGTCACCCAGAGTTAAACACAAGAAAGTGCAGGCAATCTGTCCACAACATTAAATACCCAGAATATTTAGCCGAGGGCCTGAATCCCACAGCAATGTCCTACGTGAGTCCAGATGAAGACTGAGAGCCCATCACAGTGCCTTCCATGAGTCCAGCTGGAAGTGTAGAGCCTACAAGAAGGACTCACATCAGTCTGTTTTACAGATCTGCGCTGGGAAGGCCCAAAGGTCAGCTAAAAGGTCAGTGAAAGCTAGAAAGTCTATGCCAGCAGGGTGAAGGAGCTGTGCTGGTAGGTTGAGGGTTCTACACTGGAGCTGAGAAGTCATGCTCTAAGAATCAGGGCTGCCCTGAAAAGTACCACAGCCATCCTCAGTGATACAGAGGCCCCGAGCTGCTCCAATGCTAAGGACAGTGGAATACATGCCAGAAAGCCAGCATGACAAGTTTCTCCTGGAGACTAAACGGCACACATCTTCCCTTCCCAAGCCAGAAAGCAATACTCCATGTAAGGACCAGAGCTCCCCCAAAGTGAACCACAGCCACTCTCAGCAACAAGGACCTGAGCTCCTCTGATGACAATGGTTGAAATCACACCGGGGAAGCCAGCATGATGAGTCCCTCATGAACCAGCAGCTCAAACAGTAATACTTAAAGAAACCCATGCCTTGCTCTTCTTCTCCACATCTCTATTTATGCTGGCAACTTTCCTCAGGTGAGCCATCTACATTCAGAACCATGCTGATTTAATTCAGCTCGTGTTAAGTTGACCACCAGGTTTTAATGCATAACACTACTCTAGGCCAATTTCTTCATTTTAGGGGAATCATAATGACTTCTAACTATACAATGTTTTATTTCAAGCGATTGCTTTGTTGCTGTCTCCTTTAAGTCTCACAGAAATCACTCAGGTGGTTTCCCTATTTGAAGAAGGAAACAGAAATCCAGGAAGATTAAGAGATTTGCTCAGGGTCACACAGCTAGTTTGTGCCAGAGATGAAGACAGTTCAGACCTTACATTAATCCATTTATCACCAATTAACACCTTCACAAGTGTCTAGTCACTCTTTTTTCCATACCAGAAAGTAAGTTGAAAACAGTGTCTCTATTAAAGAAACTCAAAATGGATTCAAGGGCACACAAATATTCAGAAAAATGAGAATTCACAATGAGGATGTGGACTGATTGAGTTCCTGCTAATAATTTAAAAGAAGAGGGATGCCCCAAACTACCATAGGTACCCACACTATCTGCCTTGGTGCTTCCTCAGCCCAGAGGTGCCATCACAGCCCCTCCCCTGACATGACAGACGTGACCACCCACAGAGGCCAGGCAGAGATCTCAGTCCAACACTTCAGTATCCCACTGTGGATAGATTGGAGTTGGCCCAAAGTTGAAGTCTGTTTGCTGTCTGATTTCTCTTTCTACATTATTGCATTTCTGGTTCCTACCACCCTTCTGGCTAAAGGAATCAGTACATTTATTCCTCACAGTTTCGAGTGTTCTTTTTTAATTGACTGCAGTAAATTGCCTTCAGACTTCAAAGAATTGGTGCTTATTTTTGTAAGAATTCGATGATAGTCATATAAGTGAAAGTGCTTTGCAAACGAAAAATATTATACTACTAAAGACATTATTATTGTGATTATTGCTCTTTAATTCTTCTGACTGGGCTAAATCCAAGATGATTCATTTTCCTACTTTCTAATTTTGACCTTTTGTTCCAACTACTGAGTGTTCCAAGTGGTCCCAAATAATTATTTAAAACACTGAACTAAATTAGACTTTATTTAAAATAGGTCTTCAGTTAGGTGCCATAGCATTTGCAAAAAATTTACTCCAAAAACAAGAGTAACTAAGACACAAGTTGAGAAACAAGCAGTACTCAGTTCAAATTCTGTCTTAGTCTCTTTGAGATATAAAGCAAAATTTTCTGAAGTTGAAGGGCTTACACAGAAAACAATTTCTCATAGTTTTGAAGGTTGGACAATCCAGAGAGAAGGCATCCAAGGGCTCACTTCTGGGTTCATAGACGCCATCTTCCCACGCTGACCTCAGTTGAGAGAAGGCACATGTGTCCCTCTCAAGCTTATAAGAGTACTAATTCTGTCACCTAATGTCTCTCAAAGGTCTCACTTCCTAAAACCATTATCTTGATTTTAGGATTTTCACAGATGACTTGAAGGATGGGTGCATGTGAACATTCAGTCCATTCATTAACTGTCACAGAAATCAGAGCCTCCTTCAGAGCGAGGAAAGGACCCTGTTCAAATCCTTGCACTCTAGAGAGGTCTGTGGCTTCCTATTCTCACCACGCCTCTCCCTGTGGACAGAGCTCTTCCCAGAGCCTGCAACCACTTTCTTCACACTAAGCACCCAGCACCCTGGGATTTCCTACCTAAATGACTCCAGCTCACTCCCACAGATCAGGTAAATCATTTCCCAAAGGACCATCCCCTGAAAGGAGGTGAGATTGGAGATTGGATGTGGGGCCTGGATTTGCACATGCCTGCACATAAGACCAACGTGATGGACAGTGACACTGGGAGTGGGAAGAGAAGGCAGAAGCATCCAAGTCATCCTCTCCTCACCCTACCAGAGCATCTTTAGGGTGTGCTTGTAAGACAGGAAGAGAGAATGTGCTACATTTACTACCCTAAATACTGGTACATGTGTAAGGAGACTTCTTTTCTGTAGCTACTCTGACCCTGAGCTCTGCAAAACTTTCCTTTTTATGATGACATGTATTTATTTATTATGGAAAAATAAAATAAAATTTCATAACAAAATGGAAGACTGACAATAAGTAATAATTGTGTACTGTTACCTTTAAAGTAGTGATTCAGAGTAAAAGATATGGACATAAAAAGCTCTCCAAAGGAGATTAGCACAAACTTTTCTTTTCAATGAACTAAGAGAAAGTAATAGTCTAACTTGTATGTTTTCCTTTCCCTTTTGTCCTTTCCTCCCTCCCGTACCCTACTTCCTCTTTCCTTTTGAACAACTTCTCATTTCACAATATATATTGTACATTTTGGACTTTATTTACTCTTTCAGCTTCTTACACAAGGGAGACAATACAATGTTTACATATGTGAGTCTGATTTATTGCACTTATAAGTATGATCTCAAGTGGCATCCATTTCCCTACAAATGTTTCAAATTTATCCTTCTTTATGCCTGAATAGAACCCTATTGTATAAAAAGACCACATCTTTTTTTATCCATTCCTTGATGGATAAACATTTGAATTGTTTCCAACATTTAGCTACTACAGATTGTAAACATGGGTATGCATATGTCACTGTGTATGATGTTTTTAATTCCTCCAGGAAGATAACCAGAAGGAGAGTAGTTTGAGCAAATGGGAACTCTATGCCTAGCTTTTCAAGGAATCTCTGTACTGATTTCCACAGTGGTTGCACCAGTCTACCCTCTCACCACCAGTAGAAAAGGGTTCCTTTTTCCCCACATCCCTGCCAGTACTTGTTTTTAGTTAACTTCTTGATAATAGCCATTCTTTCTGGAGTGAGATACAATTCATCATTGCATTAATTTGCATCTCTTGAATGACCAACTGATGCTGAACATTTTTTCATATATTTGTTTGCCATCTGTATTTCTTCATCTGAGAAGTGTGCAATCAGAGGCACATTTTTTAACTGGAGGGTCTGATTTTTTTAGTGCTTTATATATTGTAGGTATAAGCCCTTTGTCTGAGGAAGAGCTGGCTACATTTTTTTTCCCACTCCATGGGTTGTCTTTTCACTCTGCTGGTGATTTCTTTTGCTGTGAAAAATCTTTTTAATAAGATGAGACCCCCGCTGTTGATTCTTTGTAGTATTTCACATGTGATCTGGGTTTTGTTCAAGAAGGCTCTGTATACGACTATGTCTTCAAGATTTCTACCTATTTTCTCTTCCAGAAGATTTAATGATTCTATTTTAATATTTAGATTTTTGATCCATTTTTACTTTATTTTAGGGCATGGTCTGGTTTTAGTCTTTGGCATGTTGGAAAGCCAGATTTTCCAGCACCTCTTATTGAAGAGGCTTTCTTCCATTGAACATGTTTGGCTGAGTGTGTTGGAAGTTACATCTCCATCTTCTAATCTCTTCTACTGATTCTCACTAAGATTTTTTTTTTTTTGCCAATACCATGCTAATTTTATCATACTGGCTTTGTAGTATAATTTTAAGGCAGGGATTGTGATACCCCTGTCTTGCCTTTGTTGCCAAAAATTGATTTTTCCATTCTAGGTTTCTTCTGGTTCCAAATGAATTTTAAGAATGTTTTCCCTAGTTCTGTGAGATACAGTAATGGTATTTTTATTGGAATTGCATTAAATCCGTGTAACAATTTTGGGAGTACAGCCATTTTCACTATATTGTTTTTTCCTACCCATGAGCAAAAGATACCTTTCCATTTTCTGATATCATCTTCAATCTCCTTTTTCAGAGCACTGTAGTATCTAATATATAGATCTTTTTTACTTCACTAGATTGATTCCTAAGTATTTCATTTTTTTATGCTATTATGAAGGATGTAGTTTCCCTAAATTCTCTCTGTGTGAGTTTGTTGCTTGTGGACAGCAATGCTATTGATTTTTGAGTGTTGACTTTGTATCCAGCTGCACTACTAAATTTGGTTTATTAGCAAATTGTAGATGTTGATATGATTTCCCTTTTTGGATCTTTTGATTATCCAAACAGACTTACATGATTTTTGTTTTACATGATTCACTCTTCAGGCACAACCTGATATATAATTTGAACTCTTTTAAGTGGAATATACAATAGTTCACACTGCACTCAAACTACCCTTCATTTATTTACTAAACACTCAAAAGATGCTTCAACTCTTTGACTTTATCACTTCCAAGTTTATTTGATGATTTATCACTTTCTCAATCAAATGATGTAATTCAGGTAGAAGTGTTTGTAAATTACATCCTATTCTGATTTAGGGAATTTTTATTCTATCATTCAAAAAAACACGTAGAGGAAAGACTATAATATTCCACACCACAGTATAAATAGTGTTGCCGAGACTTCATTTGTGATTGTAACCAGAAACAGAAATGAATGAATTTTCAAATACCATGGTTTACCCATGCTGTTTCCCCAAATCTGCTTTATGGAATCCTCACCTCTGCAGATACACACTTGATTAAGGTAAGCAACTATAGTCAAGGATATGCACAAAAGTCATAAATGATAGTAGTAAATGCATGCTTTTTTTATATGTTCACCTTTCCAGATTTTCTCCAAACACCTGAGCAGTGACTCAGCTTTCCTTGAAGGCTGTAGGTGTATCAGAGCTGACAAGAGCACATCACTGCCAACTTAATGGAGCAGAACCAACAGAGCATCTGCGTGAGCTCTCAGGGCCCAACAGACTGTAGATTAGGAGAGACTGGATAGAAATAGGAAACTTGCCAACTATCCAGATAGCAAAAAACAGACTAACAGAAACCCAGAGAGGACAACAATTTATTCTGGTTTATAGTTCCTACCAACTCTTCTTAACACACACTTAACAAAGATATTGAAAAGCAAGCCATAGACTTCGGAGATTGCCATTCTTGGAACCAGTGGATGCCCATTTATCTTCGAGAGCTTAGCAGATACTTATGTAGTCTGTAATTCTAAGCACTGAGAATAGTGGTGAATAGGATGAATAAGGTCCCTGCTTCCATGGAACTTATATTTAATAACATTCTCGTACTTTTTAAGGAGTGGCCTCTTTGAGATGCCTTTCCCAAGACTTTCTGTTTCACCTCTAATTCCTTCCAAGACTTTGGGCAATCTCCACACAATCTTTAAAAAAGCAGAAAACAAAGTTAGTTCATATGGTAAGGGCTACCAAGGAAACAATCCAGGTAGTACAATGGAGTGTGATTTGGAAGGTGCACTAACTTAGCCTACGTGGTCAGAGAGAGCTAGTCTCATGATATGATGTTGGAACAGACATTTGGATAAAAGAAACAGGCAGCAGTGCCCTGGGGTAGGGCCCTTCCAGAGTACTGAGCTTGGCTACCTTCCACTGGATCTGCTCAGTCCATAGGAAAACTCACTCACTCTTAGGCCCCTTGAGTGACATAAACACCATCACCTCATACCTCTAAGTGTTTATTCTGCATCTCTTGTTATTTGCCTGGAAGAAGCATTGGTGGTAGTTAGCACAGTGCTCTTCACTCTCTGTACTTCATTTAATCCCATCTTCTCAAATTTCTGATCTTATTTTTTTTTAACTTAGGTTGCAAGCAAGGGATAGGATGAGGGACCATCTTGCTACCTCTAGGTAACTCCGTAAGGATCTGTCTAACATCTATACTTTATTTTATCAGATTAAATAGTTATCAATCATACTCAGCGAAACCTCTGATACAAAGAAAGCCAAATTAACAGCTTAGCACTTTAGTGCATGAGTTTCACAGAATTGGATTTTAGCCTATCCATTACCTTTGAGGGGTAGCAAGGTCTCTTTTCTTCTCAAGAGTTGCAGGGCCCTATAAAGAGAGGTAGGTTCACGACTCCACTGGGAAGAAAGGGCAACGAGATCCTTCTTACAAGTCCCCTTGGATATCTGGCCATCTCAGTGGAAAAACTGTCATCTTATATTAGCAATGTCTGCACTGAACTAAAGAAAGAGAGGTAAGGAACAAACTCTGTGTATTTTCCCTGGACTGAACAAGGTCTTAAGTGCATAAAGATCTCATATAGAAAAAGCTTTAGTAAGTGCTGACCTCCTGTTGGACCGTAATAATCTCCCTTCCTGACGTCACTGTACGTTATCCTGCATCTATCACATTAATGAGATTTGTTCAAATTAGCCAAATATAAATATGCATATCTTTTCAGTCTTTCTTCAGGGGAAATAAGTTTGGGGGCACTTTATCTGCAGAACCCAGATCCAATTCTGGGTTTTGCCTGGTACTTACTTTGGAAAAACTGCAAATGATTCTGTGCTATAAACTTTCAAAGTGTATGTCATTCTTTCAAGACCAGAGAAGTTATCACAGCTCATCATCCTGCAAATGGGTACCATCACCTGAACCTGAGGCCACATAGCCATAAAAGCATCTAACCAGTCAGAGGTCTGCACTGACCTGGCTGCCAGCCAAGCACAGAGAACTAGCAATGTTTGCTCATACAATGATCCAAAATCAGGACTCGTGAATGGAATACTTAATAAGCCATACAAAGCACATTAAAAAGGTGACTCACCCATGGTTAATGACCAACAATAAAACAATATGGTTGTAACTCATTGCTCAAATGTCTACAAATAGCAGAGAACTTGACAAGGGCAAAACATTAGAATCAAATTATGCAACTAGAACAAAAGTGACTTGCTCTGAAATAATTCAGCTTGCCTCCTGCCTGACTTTTGTCTGGGTCTTGCTAGCACGAGAGAGGCCTCTGAGCCTCACGGTGTCGGGAAAACATCTGTGATTATTCATTTGGTTATTTCCTAGCAGATAGTAAAGAAAAAGGCATGTTTTGATTACTACTGACATTTGAAGTCAGGACAGGGATGAAAAATCTAAAGTAAGTAATCTTAAGGTTTTCGGCTATCCGAAGAAGACTATTGAAAGCTGTGTAGTTTAATGACTTCTCCGATTTCATACAGCTAGTGAAAGCAAAGCGAGACCCTTCAGTGGCACCAGATTCTTAGCTAGATGCTACTTCCTGGATGTCTCCTCTTTTTCTTTAATGAGTAGTGTTTGTTTTTTAGAGCAGTTTCCAATTTCCAGAAAAACTGAGTGAATAATACAGTTTCCATATAACATCGCCTATCCCCACACAGCTTGCATGAGTGTGGGATATATATTAAAAATAGTACTGATAAAATTTTTCAGATGATGCCTACAACTTACAGTAGCATTCACTCTTTGTGTAAAACATCTGTAGGTTTTGGTAGACGTGTGATATCATGTATCCATCATCATGGTGCCACACAGATTACGTTGCTCCAACTGCTATATGAGGTTTGCTACCCTAATGATGCTCTGAGCTTGATTCTGCATCAAGTGGTCCTTCCAGGACATCACTCAGAGACTCTCCTCAGGAAAACCCAGGACTTCACATTTTTCATGCTTTTCAATTTCTGCTGAAAACTCAGTTTTCTCTAAGTTAATGGAAAAGTCATGAAATACATCATTAACCCTCTGAGTTTCATGCTCATCCCCCTTTAGTAACAGTGAGAATTGTCTGGCTGAGTGGACCTGCATCTAAAGATGTTCCCTGTCCCTTCCCCAGGGTCTGAGGAAGAGACCCTTCCCACACAAGCTAGACACACCTGCTCAGAGAGTGAGCCCTCTCCCTACCACATCCTTTCCCCAATTCAATCTTCCATTACTTGAGACTCTCTCACTGTTTTGTAAACATCATCTTTCTAAAATAAAGAAAAGTAACAGTTTCTCTACAATGTATTAAAAGAAACAGCCTCAGGAATAAACAAATTAATGGGAGGGGTAATCAATAAAAGTAATTATCACACATAAACTTGAGAGCATAAACAACTTATTTACTGAATGGTTCTCTTTGTCACTGGATGCTCAACTTTAAAGAACCATAATTTAAATGAGGTTCAGGCTGCACAAGTGAGTATCAGCCAACAAGGAGAGGCCAGGAAGTTTTCCCCCAGGGGCTCTGTGCAATGCTGGTCAGAGCACGCAGGAAACAGTTGCACGCTGTTGAGTGTGCACACTGGAAGAGCACGAATTGATGCATGTTTTCAGATTGCAATGTATTTCCCCAGAAATTCTATGTCTAGAGAATTTGTCTTTAGGAGATAATTAGAGAAGTGCTGAAATATTTTGCTGAGAAGCTTTCAGCCGTTTTATGATACAATAGAAAGGGGGAAAGAAGGGAACAAATTAGCATCCAATAACGGGAGAGAAGGAATGTTCTTGGGGTTTTTTGTTTTGTTTTGTTTTCCTGCCAACCGACTCCTAACCCTTTCCTTGTGAAGGGGAAAGACCCCACTTGGGGCGGGGTATGGGGATTAGTGGGAGTCAGCGTTCTACCTTTCACTACAGAATCTAATGAGGCTCTGCTTCCTCTTGCTTGTCACCTGTTAAGCACAGTAAGATGTTCCTTCTCAGAATATTGGACCCAACACAAATAATGCAAAATCCTTGAGCCAGGTTGACTGGATAAGGATCCCCCTGCTGAGTTCATCCTGATTTCTGCCCTCTCTCCTCAGCTATTTTCCTGATCCTCCTGTAGATTGTCTGATTATCTAATGTGATTCCAGGACATTTTTCTCCACTTGCTTTAGTCCGGGTTGGTTTTGGAGGCTTACAAACAAAAATTAAAACGGACACAAAGAGAATTATCAAGCACATCATGAAACATCTATTCAATGTAATATTATGGATCTATCAATCATGTTTTTAGCACATAAAGATACAGAAGAAAACCTTGAAACTTATAGTTTTCATGATTTTATGTAATTATTATTATACCTATAGATACAATTTATGTATCTGTGTGTTTGGATATGTATGTAGAAATTACTGGAAGAAAATACATAAATGCTAAGAGCTCTTTTTATTTGAAACGAAGAATGATAGGTGATAAAAGATGCTTCCTCCTCCATATATGTGATTCTTCACAATTGGCTCCTCTGTCTCCACCTTTACAAAGCCTTCCCCAACCTGGAGAGATTTTCTTCCACTGTGCATTGAAAGTGCCTAATACGTCCTTGCATTATAACACTGAATTATAACAGCTTCTTTAATTTAATGTCTCCCTGGACATTTCTTATAGCAGTCAATCCTGTCTGCCTCCTATAGCATGTGTTCATGGGAGAAACTCAATAAAAATTTGTAAGGTAAATAAATACAAGAAATACTATTACAGATATGGAAAAAGTGCATTATTCAAAAGAAAAGACCAGTAACAGAAGAGAATCAGGTGTGAAATCAACACAGACAGAAAATTTACTTTACAATAAATAAATTACAGGTGACAGTCAATGGTCTATTTTCGATCCAGTTAAATGGACAGACGGTGTGCTGTCCAGTGTGTTAGACTGTGTAGACAGATAAAGCATAGCTTTCTCCTTGGTCTAAATCATTGCAATAACTGCCTCCTCGCTCCATTTTTCTTTTGCTCCCTGAGATATTGCCTGCTCATCTAACTGCTGTTCTCTGAGTATATCTTTGAGATTATCATCGGCTAAATATTGCATTGTCTTTGGAAGATTTTCCTGCACTGTAACTCCTCACCACATTTTCAACGCTTTTCTAGTTCCAGACAAGCTGCAGACTGTTAATTTACCCCTGCCTCTGCCTTGCCCAAGGAAATTGAAAATAAACTTTAATTTCCGAGTGGCGGGTTATGAGTGCTTTGTGTGGTTCAGGGAAAAAGAATAATTATTGTTTGTTGGAATTAGGAAATATTAGGACAGTTTCTGAAGTTGGCGAAGTTACAGAGTAACTGATCACTTGTCCCCACATTCAGGGGTCACTCGTTGAGCAGAGGCTTTGTCAACATGTGAGGTCTGTTTGATACCTGGCCGCCATCTGTCAGTCATTCCCAGGAACCACATTCATAGGATTTGGATCTGAATTTTGAATTCTATTAGAAGCTTTTAACTGGCCTTGGAAACACTGTTGAGACCACTCTTTTACTTAGTGACCTCTCAGACTACATGACACGAAAGGAAAAATTTCCTTCAAGAAAATCAACGCTCTCTGGTAGAAAAATAAACAAGGGCACTTTCAGACTATCAGAAGCCCAAGCCCTGGTATCTGGAGGCAAAGGCAGGACAGAGAAGTATTTGTTGCGAAGTCCAACAGCCTGAGGAATTTAATGGAAGCTTGAGTCTTTGCTACTGCTCAGCGAAATCTTAGAATGAGCTGACGTGTGAAGTGGACCAAGTGGAGAAAGCAGAAAAAATTGCTATTCCTGGGAGGAAAAAAAAAACCACACACTAACTTTTGACAATGGGCTTTTTGTTTTAGTTTTTACTGCTTCTTTGGAAATCTTTTTGATGTAAAAATACATAAAGTTGGCAACAAAAGAGTGAAGAAGTGTTTGTTATGTACCTACTGTGGAATAGGTACTGGGCTCCACATACCAATGCACAAAGGTAATAGCCCCTATGCACACAAAAATACCCACGTATAAATCTGTCTTTTTAAGGCACTGCAATTATTTCATTTACATAAGCGTTTTCTTTTTATTCACTATTTTTCAAGTTTCTAAAAGTTCCGCATGGTCAACAACTTAATTCTCACAAGGGATCATTTTCCCCCATTAGACAAATGACTAATGCATACACAACACCCGGCAGAATGAGTTTGTGGCACAGAACATTTTTCTCTTCTACTATAATTGTTTACTGGGATAAATCTTCAGGAATGAGAGTCTTGGGTCGATGAGGAAGACAGATAACAGCGGTAGATGCATACCACCACGCTCTCTTTCTAGGACACTGGCAAGCCTCATTTTATCACTTACAGCACTATTCTGTGTGAGCTCAGATATTGCTTTAGAATCTTTCTTAATAAACTCAGGCAGTCTCTACCACTCATCCACTGAAACCAGAAAGATTGAGTTCGGTGAACAAATTGGGTTTGACAGACACAACCACACCAAAATCCTGCCTTGGAGATACGTCAGGAGAAAATAACACTTTTATCTCACTCCTTTTCATAAGAAATCATCAAACTTTGCTGCCAACTGACCCGAACTGTCCTGTGGTTCTTTTGCTTGTTCTTGAGTTTCTAAATATTCAGTCCTCCTTTCTATAACCACAGTGTCCCTTCAACACTCATCACATCACGATTTCTAAATTCAATAAATAAATATCTCCAGGGCTTAAATATAAGTGGCTAAACTGGCTATCCTCCCACCAGTTCAGTGACTGCCATTGGAAAAGAAGCCTTAAAATGTAGTAGAAAAGAAGTCCTGGTATTTTTCTTCTTAAGTGAGAGAAAATAAAGCCATGAAACCATCAAGGGCCAGTAACTTTGTCGATCTACCCAGGAAGAATCTGCTGACCTTCACAAAGGCAGAAAAGAAGTGGGCTTTCATATCCACTCATACTGCAGCTGGGTCGAACCCTGGCCAATGCCATTAACATAAAGCCTCTAAAGAATTCCTCCTAGGACTGTGGTTTTTATTTCACAACTTCTGGAAATTCTGCTTCTTACTTTTCATGTCAAACCTTATTGTACATTTTTTGTTTTGTTTTAGCTTCCCAAGCTTCAGGGACATCTGCCCCTTGAATGTATCTAATGTCTCTCTCCTGGGGTTCTTGGATAACAGCCCAGCCACCTCCCACTTTTATATGTGGACTCACTGTCCTGCCTTATGCTTCCGACATGAGTCTAATGGGAGCGCCAATTTCAGCACCCTGCCCATCCTTCTGAATGAATTATTATACGGCCTCACGCTCCTATACGAAGTGGTTAGTTCAAAGGGTAGCCAGAGTTCTCAGTCTTCTGAAACTGGGGAGGAGGAAAGGTAGAGGCTGCGCTTCTCCCAAGGTTTTCAGACTTGGTTAACATGAGTTTGGAGTCGTCGATGGCTGTGTCTCCTTACCCTCTGCCATGTTCTAGAAATGCATTCATAGCATAGGAGAAGGGGTTAAATATAAAGACAGAGGAAGACACAGGTGAGCCTTAACAACAAATTTGAGGCTCACTGTCTAGCATGCCCAAGGAAAGGTGACAAATTCTAAGAGTTCTTCTACTTCACAGCACCCAGAACCTTTCCCACCAACAAAAGAATGAGGTCAGCGTCATGGTTAATTTTGCCTGTCTTTGACTGGCTAAAGAGTATCTGTAAGGTGTTATTTATGAGTATGTCTGTGAGAATATTTCTGAGATCAGCATATGGATCTGTAGGATGAGCTTAGAAGACCGCCTTCACCGATGTGGATCAGCATCACCCCACCCACTGAGGACATGAAAAAAAACCAAAACAGTGTAGGGGTGAATTTTCTCTCTGCTTGAAATGGGACATCCACCCTCTCCTTCCCTTGAGCACCAGTGTTCCTAGATCTCAGGCCTTCCAATTGATTCCGTTTTTATGGAAAATCTTAACTAATATAATCAGTATGACCATTCTGAGACAGCTCTGGATCACTGGGATAGCTTTGTTGATGAGGTGGGGTATGAAGGGCTGGTCTGGGGTAGAGTCATCTGGTCTACCTAATGTTTGAAATACTGGCTTCTTAACAGAGACTGGTGCAGAATGAGTCTATGCCAGTATTATTTCACAATATGATGAGGTTTTTTAAGACTTCACAAATTTGGTTACGGTCAAATTTTAGGAGTAACACTGTAACACTCTTACATTTCTATCAATAACTTTCTCTCCCTAGGAAGGCAATTTCTTCAAGATATCAGAGGCAAAGTTTTCCTTTTAACATGAGATCCAAGGTGATAAATGAGCTGATCAACTAATAAGCCAAATGGATGTACGCGCTTTCATCTCGCAAAGTCCTCCTGCACTCAGGGTCCTTCTCCTGTCTTGCCACCATCTCTGGGAAACATATAAGCTTTTTTAATTATGCCACCTGTCATCCAAAATCCATGTGTAGGTGTGGGCTGGCTGTGGGATGGTTTATTGATAAGGGTGGTGGGTGGAGAGGCACCACATTTAGTCTATGACTTTTGGGTGTGATTCACTTGTTAGTAAAGCACACAAAGAAGCTTTATTGAAATTTACTTTTCCTCTTGTCAGTAATCCCTCAGCAGGCCCAAGTTTTATGAGTAATTTTAGTGAAATGAAATGTAAGATCTTCCAGATCTCACCATTTATTTATATAAACTTCAGTGACAACTACTAATTGATCCAACATTTTCAGTCAATGCTCAACAGGTAATAATGTTGCACAGCTGTTCTACTTCGTGGTGATTAGCTACTTAAGGAAATATTCTAAGCTCAGAAGGGCTTGATGCAGGAGACAGAAATGCCCCTTCCTCCATGAAGTTTTCTCTGTCATTCCCTGTTGTGTCTCTCGTTACACCCTGATCATTTCCTGCTTCTTATTAAGAAGTATTTACTAAGCAGCCATCATGTGTTGAATACCATGTTAAGTATTAAAAGAATCTTTTCCCCCTACTCCTGCTGGAAGGACATACTTCTGTCCGTCTTTCTACCCCCACCCACTCCTCTACACGAATGAGAAGCTTAGCTGATGAACCGAATCTTGACATTTCCCCATGAACAGTCACTCTTGCTGACTTTCCTTGCCTATCCACAGCTAGATGGCTGAAGCTAGCCCGCCTTTTTTTCCCTCCTTGCTGGATGCACAAATAGACACATCCTCTATCCATGTATTCCATTCATGTATAAATGCCTGGATATGTAATTCTGGTATTTGGATTCAGATTCATACTACAAAGAAAAAGTCTTAGTAGCCTTAGGCCTAAGCCATATCTTTTATATACAAGAGCTTTTTATTTACATATTTATTTATTTGCCTATGACTATTGTGCTGTGACTTGGCTGTCAGGATGGTGACTTCCTTCTAGCTTGTCTGTTGGCCCTCCCTCAGTTAGGCAGGCACAGTACAGAAAGACAAATCCCAACTCCCATCTCAGCTAGTTTTGTTAGTTGCATCCTTTCTCTTTTGGGTGACAAAATGGTCAAAGTAAGGCTGAAGCACTGAGTTGAGGAAGCATACCCATCTATTCTGTGTCATGATAGTCTTGTCTGGGGCACAAGACTTGATCAAAAGCTCTGTGGATAGGGTAGGATTTACTCTTAAGAAAAGACCACTGCCTGAGAAAGGACCACAGGGTAAGCACTTCCTGTTTTCTCCAGAGTTGGAATCAATTTGCAAGCTATCTAGGTGTTACGGATTAAGAACTGGTGGTCAACTTAACGCCAGCTGGGTTACATCAGCATGGCATTGAGTGAAGATGCTCCACCTGAGGAAAGTTGCCAAGATAAATAGGTGGAGAAGAAGGGAGGTGTTGAGGGTTGAGGCGTTAATGCATTGCTGCATTGAGGCATTGTGGGTTCTCCCATGAGTTGGTGTTTGAGCCATTGGTTCTCCTGGAGACGCTCTGGTCCTCACATTGAGCATTGCTTCCTGGCTCCGGAGGGGAAGACATGTGCTGCTTGGTCTCCAGGATGAACTCATCATGCTGCTTCCTGGCTGTGCTTGTCGTCAGAAGAGCTTGGGGCCTCCATGTTGCCGAAGATGGCTGTGGTGCCTTTTGGGACAGCCCTGGTCTTTGTTGTGAGTGTAATTTCTCAGCTCCAGCATAGAACCCTCATCCCACCAGCACAGCTCCTTCAACCTGCTGTCATAGACTTTCAGGCTTCACCCGGCTGACCTTTGGGCCTTCCCGGCACGGATCTGTAAAAGAGACTAGTGTGAATCCTTCTTGTGGGCTCTGGACCTCCAGTTGGACTCGTGGGAGACACTGTCATGAGCTCTGGGTTTTTATCTGGACTCATGTGGGACATTGCTGTGGGATTTAGGCTCTTGACTAAATAATCTATGTGTTTGGTGTTGCAGATAGATTTCCTGCATTTTCTTGTGTTAACTCCAGGTGACCATTATAAAAATAATATTATAAACTCCATGTCCTAATCCTAATTTTTCTCGGTGTACAATCCCTAACTACAACACTAGGGCACTTTCAGAAGAAGCAAGGGATGAAGAAACAGTTGCTGCTCCCATTCACAAGAAGGAAAGCCATCGGCAGGCATCTCAGCTCAAAGACGGTTCTCCCCCATCCAGTATCATCCCTTGACACATGTTCCTCTTCAGTGTCCCCAGCCATCTCTACATCCTGTTCAGAAATTGCAGCTGGCATCTTGGCACTATTGGACTCAAGGGGACAGATTTCTTTTCAGTCTTAAGGGAATGCATAGGAGGGCAGAGACTCTACCCTCAAAGCCAGAGTGGGGTTACAGAGAGGAAACAGCAAAATGATCACAGATAATGATCGTGGAAGCTCCAACACTAGAATCCAGTGGTGGCGAACCTATGGCACACGTGCCACAGTGGGCTGTTGGTATCATTGAAAGCTCTAAAAGATTCGCCATCACTGCTATAAACCATAATCAAGTTTTTCTCTTGATAAGTTATCTCAGATGTTTTGTTATAGTGACAGGATGCTGACTGGCATAGAATTTAACTACTTACTCAGAAATTTAAATTCAAGTCCACCCATACCTTAGCTTGTAGAAGAACCCACTGCCTGTAGTTGCTAAGCTCCAGAGCTTCCACGGGGCAGGTCAGCTTGCCCTCGATGCTCCTTCACCTCTGGGTGCTGTGCATCACCATTTCTGCTCTTTGAGAAGACTCTTATACTTCTGCCTCCCACTTTCCATTCTGCTGACTTTTCTCATTTTCCCAGGGTGCTTTCATTTAATTAATGTTATTTTAACTGGGTGTAGGGAGGCAAGTAAGATTAATAGATCTGTTCACTTTGCCACATTCAAATGGAAGTTTCCAGGGAACCTTTAGTCCTGTGTTAAAGCATTTTGATCTTTTAAGCTATTTATTTATGTTAAAATAAAGACATTGTATTTATTTCCTAGTATAATCAGGAAAAATAAACACTTACAAGAGCTGTTCCAAAATCTTATTAGCTTTTTCCATACAGATTATAGTGAAAGCACTATCTCTATTGTGACAGGCTTTTTAACATTAAAATTCAGCCCAGACTCTGGAAAAGACTGGCTATTTTCTGCTCTGTGGGGCCAATTCAGTGTTGGAAGAAGAAGAGGTGAGTGTCAGTGAATTTACCACTTATAGTGAACCTAAGAAGTAGCACAGGAAAAAAACAAAGAAAGCTTCTTAGAGAGGAGAAGGTAGGGAGGAGTTTCCCAAACAAATTCTACTGCCTTCATCGTCCTCCCCAGAGTCAGGACAAATGTGTGTTAGTCAGTTCTCCCATCACCAAGACACACTACCTGACACCCACCACGTACAAGAGGAGAGATTTCATTTGGCTCATGGTTTCAGTCCATTCAGTCCATGGTTGGCGGCCTCTAAGGCAGAAACACCATGGCAGAAGGGTAAGACAGAGCAAGGCTCCTCTGTTCATGGTAGCTGGGAAACAGAACAAGGGGACAGCGCCAGAGAACAACAGGCCAGGGGCTCCACACAGTTCCCACAGTCAGACCCCCACGAACTACCCAGACACACCCAAACGCTTGCTTGCCTAATCCTCTTGGGGGCCCTTAAGCCAATCAAGTTGACCCAATTAAACTTAACCACTATACCATAATAATGAAACTCTACCAAACAAAAAGAATTTGCTACCCCAGCTGTGGTCAAGTCCAGCAGAAATCAGAACCACAAAATCCTAACAGAACTGGAGACCTCAGGCAAACCCTGGAACCTTGCCACAGTAGACTGTCAATCAGCACACTGAATGTGGCCCCTGGGAAGGGAAGGTCACTTGACACATAGCAAGGATGGCACTGTTACCGCTGCTCCCTTCCTCTCCCTCTCTGTTTCTCTGAGGAAATTTCATTTTCTGTTTTGGATTCTTTCCTTGCCAGTGTCCATTATTCTTGGTGAAGTCATGAAAACATCTAATTTCTTTTTGCTTGGTTTCCTTGCTTTTATGAGCTTTGGCGGAAGCTGAATCTGAAATCCAGTTACCGTTATTCATTTGACTATTGTTTGAAAAGGCAAACAGATAGGTCCTGAACCCTATTACAGCCCATGGATGTCTCCTCTGGCCTCAGGTCTGCTGGAATGCACTGTACTACCCTTGCGGGAGGACTTCCTATTAATATTTATCAGGCACTATTTGCTGTCTAATCCTCTTACCCTCTAACGTGTTTTAGCCACTCGATGCAGCATAAAAACACACCATGGTAACTATGTACTTAAGAGCGTGTGTTCTTGGCCCTTGAATCTGAACCAAGAAAGGAAACCAAACAATGATCAACTCATAAAATGAAATGCCCAAATTAGATTTTGTTCTTCCCAAGACCCAGCCCCCAGGATTATGATGACTAATGTAGCAAATAGAGTGACGCATAGAGATTTTAAGTCCTGGGGAAAAGCTCAGGCTCTGGCCACATGTCAGGGGGTCAAAAACTAGGAGAGGGTGGCCTGCTTGGAGTGGCCTTGCCCAATGCTAAAGCAATGTTTGGAAAGAAATGAAGTGTTTTTCTCATCCAGTTCTATCTGAAATCTCCTGGAGCAAAGCCATGATCTGTGGTTTTCTAGCCTTGACTTGCTCTTAGGAATGGTGGCCTAATTCCTATGGAGCTGACTGTGGTACAGCCCTGGGTTAATACTTTGCAGTGGAGTTAGAAATGAAGGTTGTGGTTGCCCTGACAGGAAGAAAGGAGAGAACAAAAGGATTTGGGAGGAGACTTTGGGAGTGTTTGGGAGAGAATTTCTGGGGTGTTGAATTCTTAACGGGGGGGGGGGGGGCTAGATTCTTAGATGTGTTTCTTTTATGCAAGTCCAGCAAGCTATATATTTATAACATGTGCACTGATGATATAATTTTTCGATGAATAGTATTTTAAAAGTTAATCAGTGATTACACCTTTTGTGATTCTGATAAAGGATAGTCTCCTATCTAGGAAATCTTACAAAACCACACATTTTGCATTAAATCCTGGAAGTTTCCTTACCCTCTCCCCTGGCCAAAGTCCTGGACAGAGCTAGAGAGGATCTAGAGAATCCGGGAGGATCCTCTGTCTTTTGTGTTCTCCACTTTCCCTCATTTTCACTCTATTTCCATTCAGTTGGAGAGTTTCAGCTGCACTTCTGGCATACAGGCTGCCTGCCTGTCCCTTATGGTTGATACTTGTGCCAGCTTAAGAAGTTTAGAAGTTTAACTAAAAGCCTCAGCAGGGAGCCATAAACATCCCCAGCCTGTGCAAGAGGAGGGTAAGGAGATTTTGTGACTGTTACACTGGCCTGGTTGGGGGTTGGCTTGTGTACCAAATAAAGGAAGAAAAGATAACAGCAGAGCTACTGTTGCTGACTGCTGCCTTGAAGGGTTGCCCCTGTGCTGTGCCATCCTGCCTCGGAGCCTGCTGATTATGGACTGAAACCTCCGCAAACAGTGAGCTAAATAAACCTTTCCTTCTTTCATTTTGAGTGTCTGGTATTTTTGTCTCAGCAATGAGAAAAAAGTAACCAAGACACTTGTCTCTGGCTTCTTTTGTCCCCACTGCTTCCTGGGCCACCCTGTGTTCACCATATGATAGACTCCTGCTCAAAACCTACACGCCCTTCTCACTACTAACCAGAACAAATACAGACCTCTCAAACAAGATCTGCAGAAGCTTACCAGCCCCGGTCTTTCTACCCAGCTCCATCTTGGACCTTTTCTAACTTCAGTCTGCAATCTCAATGAAATTTTCGCTATGTCCATTCATTCCTGCCTTTAGATTTCCATTGTTTGCATCCAAAACTCCATCTCTTTCCAAGAAACTCATAAAATACACCAACTGAATTCTGCCTCCTCCGAAAAAAGATTTCTTGACTACGCCAACCAAGATGTCTCCGTTTTTGAACTCTATAGCACTCTTTACCTCTGCTCTTATTACATGATTCTGTGTCTTTCATCATCCATTCATTTTATAATCTGTTATCTTGCTTGAACTTCATCTGTTTTGATTGCTGCTATAACTACTACCATAGTGGCTTAAACCAACGCAAATTTATCTAAGAGTTCTGTGTGTCAGAAGTCTAATATGGGTCTCACTGAGTGAAACTCAAGGCAGACAGGGTTACTGTGCCCTAGGAGAGAATCTATCATCTTCTTTTTCTAGCTTCTAGGAGCTTTCTGGATCTCTTGGTTTGTATGTCTATTCTCCATCATCCTGGACAAGAGCAGTCTTTCTCATATGTCATCACTCTGACCATCTGTTCTGCCCCTGATTCCTCTTAAGACTTGGTGATTGCAGGGAGCCCACCCAGCTAATCTTACTTTACAGTCAACTGATTAGCAACTGTAATTGCATCTGCAGCCTAAATTCCTCTTTGCCATATAAGGTAACATATTCACAAGTTCCAGGGATTATGATATAAACATCTCTGGGGAGTCACTGTCTTGCCCTGCCACAATGCATTCATTATTAAACACTTTTTTTTCTACCATAATTTTATTACCTGTATGATTTATTCATAAGTGTGCTCATTCTATAAGTGAGTATCTGCTGCTTTTTGGTCTGGCATCTATTTACATCTCTTCTAATGTATTATCTCAATTTTTTCCTTGGAAATCATTTCCTTCCTCACTTTCAGACTATGTGAACTACATGTGAGAAGAGGAGGAAAACCTTACCTCAGCTCTTCCCCTGGCCACAGTAAAATATTTTGTAGAAATAGTGGGGGAAAGACACGTAGTCTTTGCTACTGAGCTTAACTAGAATCTACAGGCTCCAAGAACACCAGGAGAAGCCTGGAAATGAAGCCAGAACTAGGAAAGCAAGATCTGAAAGAGTATTAATGCCATCATTTGAAGGTCCTGCATTAAGCCACACCCAAAAGTCGGCTCAGCCTTCGAGGTTTTCAATTACAAGATCTACGCATTTTAAAAAATTAAAGTTAGTTAAATCTGTACAACTTCAAGTCTCCTAAGTGAAGCATATTCACTCACACTACCCACCTGCATCATGTCAGGCCTTATACACAGGGGACGTATCCTTTATAGAGCTTATAATCTAATGGAGAAGCCTGACAAAAGACTGAGATTTCAATGGAATATTGCTGTTATAATTGAGATCATGAGAGCGTTCAGCATAAACATGTCATGTAAAATTTGAGGTAAGGGAACAATTAAACTGACATAGCAGGAAAAATATTACTTCTCCAGGATAAGGTGGGACAGAGCTGCTGAGTATGTTCCAGGGGAAGGAAGAGCACATGCAAAGGGTAGAAACCAATAGACTCTCTACTCACTTTCCAAGTGTAAACTGTGCCCCTACAACCAAAATATAAATACTCAGTGTTCGCATTTTAAAGTCTTCCTAGCTTAGGAACGATACCTAGTACAGAAGACTTGCTCAAGACAAGTTGTTGATCAGTTACTATGTGTCCTAATATTCAAGGCTAATTCAGACCTCTATTTTCTTTTTCTTCAATGGCAGGTTCTAACTTTACATATTTAGATTTAAGCTGACATTATAATAATACCTAGAAGAGTAACATCAGAAAGTCATTAACCCTTTTTGAGCCCTTATCCTGTATAAGGCACTACTGTATTTTGCATGTATAATTTAATATTTAAAATTATTCTTTGAGATAGCTATTATTATTATTGCCATTTTATAAATAAGCAGATACAACAAGAAAAGGTTAGCAATTTGCTGAGCATGGCAGACACTTCCAGTTGACTTACCCATCTTTCTCCTCTTTCTTTCTTGCTAGAAGAACATAGGTTTTGTTCTAGTGTGTCAAGACATGGAGTCCGCCCCTAGATTCAGGAAAAATGCCCCATTAGCCTCCCTACAGTGATCCCATCTTCACTGGACTTGATTATGTGTGTTAGGCACAATTATAGACCTTAAGATGCAAAGAATTCATACTGACCTAAGTAGACCCATGAGAGAGACTCATGTTCTGCTTTTTGGCATTGCCAGCAGCATGGAGCTCCTAGACCTGGGCTGGTCATCTGGAACCATGAAGTGAGCCATCTAAAAGAATAAGCCAGCAGACTAAGGATGACAGTGTGGAAAGATAAAAAGAAACTATGTCCTTAAATGTCAAGTTGCCAAACCAGCCATGCCTGGCGCTGCCTTCCCTCTGGGCTCCTCGCAATACGTCATGCTGCATTTCTCCTAATGTAAGATGCCATCAGTTATAGCACGCACCATTACATTGAGACTAAGGAAGAAAATGCCAAGCCAACTATGACGCTATATTCTCCTACCACTTGAAATTTTTACTTTATACTTAGTAAAAGAGTGCACTTGGACTTATTTACAGTGAGATTGTAGTTTTTATAAAGCCTATCCTATGGTACACTCATGAATAAATGTCTTTTCAAAATATATATTCACAATAAATATACAAAAGGAGTCAATTAGTCAAGGCATTTCTAAATCTTACAGCACTGAGAATATAACTCTCCCAAGCCATTCATCTATTACAAGTCACCAATGTTCAAGTTTTTCCACATATGGCTGTCCTCTAGACCATAAAAAATATTGATGACACAATGTTCTGTAAGAGGCATCACTGCATAATCTCTTGGGTACATTCCCAAGACACCATCAGCCTCCTGCAGGTTTGATACATAAGGACAAATTGTGGCAACTGCATGATATACCAATATCAGAGATGTTAAAAACACAAAAGCTATGTCTGTATATGCACACATTTTGGGTTTAAAAAAAAAAAGAGAGGTTAATCACTTTCTTATTGTTAAAACATTTCCAGTTTGGTTCCTGCAGTTAGTAGACAAAAACTTTTCGTCTGACTCATAATGGTCACCAGCACAGAAAGTGACAGAACTGGGCTTTGACCAGGCATCTAAATCCAGTCTACATTACTAACCACTAGATTAAACAACTTTGTGTTTAAAGTAGCAGATCTGAATACTGATATGACTATGGAGTATGATGTTGAGAAAGATTGTAAGACTTTGGTCTATTATTTATGATGGCCATGAAATTCTGAACCGTGAGTCAGACACAAGACATGGATTTATTTTTCTTAGATAATTATCTCTACTCTCAACTTTCATTCAAAGCCATGGATTCACATAGCTGGAATAGGACCATTTTCAACATATACACTTCAGAGAAAATGGGCAGGACCCTCACCAGGGGCCACACACGCTGCATATTATGCAACTGCAACAGTACCATTCACATGTACTATGGTGTAAATGGCAATCCTTGCTTTTTTATTCTTCATAGTGGTCTTCAGATAGTAATTCTCTATGTAAGCATCATGAATTTAACCTTCACAGCTAGTTGAAATAATTTACTCTGAAATGTTATATCCAGTATGAAAGTCAGGTTATTTTTATGTCCAAATCTTTCCTATTTAAATCATAGTCTCTTCTTATGCTGTAGATATAAGAAAAATGCAAAGCCTTACCTGGCTGTGTAGCAGCTCAATACTCACCAAACATAAATGAATCATTAAAATTTTTAAAATACATTTGAAGGTATGCACCAAGGATTTAGCTTAGTGGTACAAGCACCTGCATGGTGAATGCGAGATCATGAGCTCAATACCCAATACCAAAAAAAAAATTTTTTTGAAGGCCATAACTGAGTCTCCTATTTCTCAATAGTTTCTCCAAGCTAAACAAACTCAATTTTTTAAACTATTATTGTGGGGAAGGAACTACCTATGCTAAACATTTTTTTATTTATGGCACCATTTCATCTTGACTATGATTCTCTGGGGTAAATATGTAATTATTTCTGTCTTACAGATGAAGAGTATAGTGGTTAAGTGGGTGCCTCTGCCCATATTCTATTGCTATAATGAAATACTTGTGGCTCGGCAATGTAAGAAGAGAGGAAGTTTATATACCTCATAGTTTTGGAGGCCAAAAGTCCAAGATTGGGTGGCCCTTTCTGGTGGGGCTGTGATAGAGCCCTTCCGGCCACATCAGCCATGGCAGGTGGTCCCATCGTGGAACCTCACAAGAGCAGTTTGCCTGTGACATGGGCAGCAGAGGGATTCAGGGGCCGGACTTGCTCTTTTGATAACAGCCAACTGTCATGGAAACTAGTTAAGTAAGGTGCCACAAAAACTACATTAGTCCCTTCCAAAGATGGTACCTCTGACGACTTAATCACCTTCCACTGGACCTCTTCTCTTTAAACCATCTTTTTAAAACCACTCGTGCTTCCATGTTGGAGACCAAATGTCCAACTGAAGAACTTTTAGAGGCATCTTCAAAACACATCCAAGCCACAGTTTGGTGTAAAGACTGAAATTAAACTACCTGGATCCAAAACCCTGAGTTTCACGTGGCTTGGGATGAGTCACTTTGTTTTTCTATGCTCCTGCCACTGAGTTCTGTACTGCAGACCTTGACTACGCCTGCTTCATGGACACCCCAGTACTTGACGCATTTGCCATAATGTCTGGCACTTGGTAAGTGATTGACACTCTTTTAGCTTGCATTGTGCATGACAGTTCCAACATCCCACTTAGTAGGAGGGACTCGAGTCACAGGATGCCTTTTCCCACTGTGCCTTTCCAACCCTATCATAGATTTGAAAGGCACTGAAGTGTTATACCCTCCTTGCTTTTATAATGAAGCACCACAGTCCACCATGCATCAGTTTTTCTGATTGAGGAGGATTTGGTTCTCAGAATAACCACTTTCTCCTCTCTGCCACTTGCTAATTACTTTAATGCTTTGAAAAGACCTATACCTTTAACACTTGGCCTTCTGGGCCTAGTCTTCAGCTTCCTATTAGCATGAATAGGAGAACTTTATACTTTAAATTAAAAAGCTCACTCATGAGCTACAATTTGGAGCCTCGTCCTGTTTTATGGCAAGAGATCGTCCTCTCACAAGGCCAAGCTGATCGAGGTTCCAAGGAGCTCGTGGGCCCAACACCTCCATGCCAACCTGGTACCCAGCCCAGCCCAGGAGGAAGTTCATGCTCAGAAACTCCAGAGACCAGAAAGTACCATTTGCTTGCCCTGGGGAATGCTTGTGTGAATTAGTGTCTCCTATTAAAGAATGAAATCCAAGATAATGCATTGTCCTAAAGGGCTCAGATGTCTTTAATTGTGGTCTTAGCTCCTCCCCCACGCCCAGGGACTTCTAATGAGTTCCAGCTCACATCCTGGATGAATTATGGTTGGAGGAGGGTGCGCACTCAGAGAAAATAAACTAACAGTGAGACTCATATTTACTGTTTAATTCACTCTATCCAAAAATAGTTTTCTTTTTAAAGAACATTTCTCAAATAGAGGAGTGAATGCTGATCAACTCTTCATGCTTCACACCAGAAGGAGAAAAAAATAGCAGTTTATAACCCACTGATCAATGGAGTAACATGAACTTGAAACATCTATGACTTTGATAATTTTTTACTATCCTGTGTACTAGCCTCAGTTTGATTAGCCTACAGAATAAGAATAGTATCTACCACAGGCAGTGTGAGAATTCACATCAGTAAACCACTTACATTGGGATAGGGTAGTGTTAGGTCTTTTCAAAAGTTACTATTTCATAATGTGATGCAAAATTGTCTATGAATTGAACTTGGTAAACTCAGCCTATATCCCTACTGATTTATATAATTTCAAAGGTACTTTATCTTTGTTCCTTACTTCTCCCAGACTTATAGCACCAATGGGTCTGAACTCTAGGTTTTTGTCTTTCTTGACCTCCCATTAAATATTCATGATCTGTATAAGCAAATTCCTAAATGCACTAGGGAATTGCTACTTAAAGGAAACCTAGGTTGAAGTAATGCAACTGCTGGTAAAGTGAATAATCACCACTTAAATGATCTGCTTTGTAAGTCAGTGTACTGAGTTTCAACAAGCTGAATGCACGCACTGGGGCTTGCTCCATTTTGAGTCCCCAGCACTGTCGTTTAGCATGAAGGGAATTGAGTAGAATTTTTACATGGAAAGGAAAGGAAAGGAAAGGAAAGGAAAGGAAAGGAAAGGAAAGGAAAGGAAAGGGGAAAAGAAAGGAAAGGAGAGGGGCGGGGAAAGGAAGGGAGGGGAGGGGAGGGGAGAGGAAGGGAGGGGAGGGGAGGGGAGGGGGGGAGGTTGCCCATAGTTTTCTTTTTAAGTGATGGAGGATGATTATTGTTGTTGATATTGTTGCTTAAAATTTTTATTTCTTTAAGAGTAATTTTAGGTCTGCAGCAAAATTGAGAGAATAGTACTGAGATAACCCATATGACCTCTGCCCTCACATTTGTACAGCCTCCCCCACTGTCGACATCACCCACCAGCATGGAACAGTTACTACAACTGATGAACCGACCCCCATCTATCTACCATTCCTACCCACATCCACAGTTACACTGGGGCTCATGCTTCAGTTGTACATTTCATAGGTTTGGACAAATGTCCAATGACACATATTACAAAGTAGTTTCACTGCTTTAAAAAGTCTCTGAGCTCCACCTCTCTATCCCTGTCTCTCTGCTAACTTCTGGTTACTGGCAACTTCTGGTCTCTTTTTACTGTCTCCATCAGTAAGATTTGTATTTTGTTTTTTCTATAATTCCTTCCTCTTCCTGAATTTGGAAGAGGAAAAGCCCTCTCAGCAAGGGTCATCCCAGCCCTGGAGATGAGGCAGGGCTTTGCATGCAAGCGTATGAACGTGGGAGTGGCTGTTTGAGATGGAAGCTGAACTTCTGAACTGGAACCTGGGTCTGGGTAATGATGGGGGACAGACAGGAAGCAACTTGTCCAGGTCACTATCATCTCTCTTCCCAGCACGTCTTGTATGCACCCCTCATGAGACTGCTGGGTCCATACCTAGAAGTAACCAGAGCCCTTAGGGACTCCAGTCAAGGGTATCATGACCTCCTCCTCAGCTCTGGGCAATGAGTCATCCTCTGGCTTCTCCAGTGATTAAAAGATGAATGCAAATACTCTTGCCCTCTGGGAAAACGTGGAGTGTAAAAATGAAGCCTCAGCCATTATTTAGAGGTTTAATATCCACCTTGGTCCTGGCAGGCACTTCAGAATATAAGGAGGCTCTCTGAGAACAAGCCAAAGCTAGAGGACTAGAAATGGAAATACCTGTGGGTGTCTTCACCGCCGTTCCAGTTGTGGTTAAAAAATTCAGTCACATTTCTGGAAATACTATTTCTGCAAAAGGAAAAAACCTTGAGTTTTACATTTTGAGTTAGCACTTTTACTTCTCAGAGGAAAGCCCTTCTCTTTAGCACCACTTGTTCAGGCGCATTGACAGTTCTGTCTCTCGCAGGAGGAAAATTTCAGTTCTAAGAGGCTTTTCCTATGCTCAAACTTCACGGAAAGTCATCTGTCCAGGTAACAGCTATCGTCTTAACTGGCTGAGGTGTCACCCAGTTCTGGACTAAGTTGTATCCTCTTTCCAGGTCTGGGGAGTGGTTTGTCCCCTTGTCACATCCACTTTTAAAAGTGTCCACTCCTGATGGAACTGTGACACAGGAAACGGGGGTTTCCCTCCTTACAAGTCAGTCTCTACCTGGCCCTGTCCATCCTCAGACCTTCTGTGTCTTCTCTCTGAGCCTCAGTTTTACCCTTCCATATGAAAGAATGCTGCAGTGTCCCCTCAATATGTCCTCAATATGTCCCCTCACATAACAGTCACCCCAAGGCAACCTCTTGCCTCTAGCATTTTCATTTCCTCTTCCCTACTGAGAGGCATGGGGACATTTTGAAATCCCATCGCTGCCCTGGACCTGAGGGAGGTTCTGGGTCAGAGTGTGTGAGACTACTTCCCGGCTCTCTCCACCTAAGGATAACCCACTGTTATCCTTCGCTGAAGCTGTCCCGTTGTGGCGTGAGGTCTGCCAGCAGACGAGCGGCCTCTTCACAGAATACAGGGTCCTACCTTTAGGTCTCCAGACTTCCTCACCCTCCCATGAGTTCAAGACACAGCAGGAGGTAAGGAGAAAATACAGGGGAATTATACCATCTTCACCCTGTCTCCAGGTATTTGTGTGACTCCTCAAAGATCTCAAGGAAGAAGGGTGTTGAAGGCATTAAGATGGGGCCTGGCACATAGAAAGAGTTCCATCAGTCTACAAAGAGTGAATCTCCTAATATTTTGTTTTGAAATTCTGTATCACCATGGGGATTTTTGGTTTTTAAAATGAACTTTTTAAAAAGACAAAGTTTTCCTTATTAATAAGTCTAATAAATATTTAACCAGTTAATTAATTTGTTCATATGGCTGGGGATGTAGCTCAAAGACAGAGTGCTTACCTAGCATGTGCAAGGCTTGAGGATCAATCCCCAGAAAGAAAGAAAAAACAGAAAGAAAAAGAGAGACAGGGGGAAGGAAGGAAAGAGCGAGAGACAGAGAGACAGGAAGGAAGGAAGGAAGGAAGGAAGGAAGGAAGGAAGGAAGGAAGGAAGGAAGGAAGGAAGGGAGGGAGGGAGGAAGGAAGGAAGGAAGGAAGGAAGGAAGGAAAGGAAGGAAGGAAAGGAAGGAAGGAAGGAAGGAAAGGAAGGAAGGAAGGAAGGAAGGAAGGAAGGAAGGAAGGAAGGAAGGAAGAAAGGAAGAAAGAAAGAGTCCCCGCATGTGGCCGTGATCCTGACGTCTGTGCTGACACAGGTCTGTATACATAATAGGAGCTCAAAAATTGCTCACTGAACTATTCATTTTTGAAAAATGAGATCCAAATCTGCTGAAGACAAATCCTTTTCTCTGCACTGGACGTGGGGGAAGGCGTGCTGGTGGTTCCGCTGGGATCCCAAAGGACAAAGGCCCACACTGGCTAGAAAGTGGGGAAAGTGGGGCGCCCCCACCCACAGCAGTCCTGCTTCATAGTCTGGCTTCACAATTATGTGATGGGATTCTCCTACAACACAAGTGGTTGAGTTGGGTTTGGGGAGGTTTTGAGATGAATGGGCCCAGAGAAGTCCCCTTGGCTTAAAATCCTAAAGAAGGTGAGAATTGCTGAGCTAAGGGGTTCACTTTACCTCAACATGGGGTGAAGCGGAAATAACACAGAGGCAAAGAAGCTATGCTTATAATTGCGCCTCGCGTTTAGTAGGTGTGCAATTGGGGGATGATTGGATGAGCAAGAGGACGCTTGAGCCCAGATAGGCTCCTTGCTTTCCACCTTTCTTTGTTCTGAGAGTCACCAAGCTACGTGCTTGCTGGATATCACCTTGGCTACCTTAAGGTTGAAAACCAACATAAACAGACAAAACATCCCCCAAAACATAGTCCATTAGTGCATGTATGGGAACAAACCCCTAGCATACCACACTCCTAGCCCTACCATCAATTTAAAAAAACTGGCTACCTCAGAGTACCCTATGTTCTATTCATCATGGCCA
This sequence comes from Cavia porcellus, assembly GCF_034190915.1. NCBI lineage: Eukaryota > Metazoa > Chordata > Mammalia > Rodentia > Caviidae > Cavia > Cavia porcellus. The sequence goes on along the minus strand of NW_026947502.1, from coordinate 14,546,479 downwards.
TCTACTATATATAAGAACCAGAAAGCAAAGATTGAGGCAGATGAAGGAAGAGAACAGAATAGAATTTCTGCCCTCAAAAAACCTGCAACCTGGATGGAAAAGAGGCAAACATACAGCTACAGACTTATTCATAATGAGATGTGCGTGTTAAGTCCTTTTGGAAGACAGAGTCATTTCATGCTACAGGTTTGCAGAACAGCAGCTGATGCCTTTGAAAACTGCAGCAGTGAGAAAAGAGAGAGATGAGATTGCCTGAGTCACGGGCATGAGTCAGATCCAGACAGGAGGTGGCCACAGCAGGGACAGTTCCAGAGCCCCACAGAGACTATGTCTCCATTTGCCACCAGTGGGGGAATCCTCAGAGAAGACATGGGAGTCTCTACTAATAATAACAGCTACCGGTGTCAGGCATGAAGTCAAGCATCTGACATGAATTATCTCAGGAACTGCTTTCAGCAACTCCCACTTGAGATGAAACAGTATGTTCAGGTCCAGTTGAATTATCCCAAATGTCAGCTTCCTTTGTATATATGGCTAGTCTTTTTAGCAGGGCGATGACCAAAGCGGTACTACAAGGTATGGTCCATTTCTAGAAAGCTCTTCAAAAGGTGTGAGATCTACATGGATAATTTTTTCAGCTACTGTCATTTTACCTGCAATTGGAGAAGCCATGGATGCTCAGGCAGGAAGCTGGAAGAAGGCACGCCCTTGATAAGTCCTTTGAATGGAGCAAACCCCAGATTGCCCACTCCAAGTGACTCTTTCCTGCACGGCTAAGCCATGGCCACCTGACCTTTGGAGTTTGCAGCAGAGTGCTGTCTTAACACATGCAGGTTAGCAGTATGAGCACCTTGTTTACAGACTGTGAGACAAAGACTTGGGGATTGTCCTTACTCACAAATTAGCAAATCCAATATTCGAATCCAGACCAGTGCTGAACAAGGCTGGTTAACTTGAAAAGTAAACTGATAGCCCATAAAGGTACTCCAAAATTACTCTTAAAAACCAAGCAAGCAAGCAACTTTTAGACAGCTCTGGTAGCCTTAGTTATACCCTTTTATTAGACGTTGTAGGACCCTCTTCCCCAGCCCATCATTACAGAATCTTCTGGAAGGCAGAAACAGAATATCATCATGCCAGTAGCACCCCCTTCTTTCCTTCTCCCCAGTTTCTGGCTTGGGCCAAATAGAAACCCCAAAATAATGGGTGAAGCTTTTTTAAAAAAGTTGCCCAGGGTAAAAATCATTCCTGAGAAAGTCACTTGTTTGTGCATGGCTGTGAGTAGTTGTGCGTATCTATTCTTGAGTGTGGCACACCATACACATGTGTGCAAGTGCACAACCAAGTGTTGGAAAGGGAGGGCAGAGGAGGACTATTTTTCTTTGCTGTCAAGTCCCATCCTCCCTTCCAGCTCCTCCAGACCTGCAGTGACAGCAGGAATGATTGTATTAGTGATAACTAAACTTTTGTTCAGGACCTGAAAATTTAATTTCCTTGTGGGAAGCTGCAGAGAACTAAGCTTATTTAGGGCCAAGAACTCATGAACTTTCCCAGAAAGGGAAAAAAAGAACACCAGATACAGCCATTGGCCCCTGGGTTTTCTTAAAGAATGAAAAAGCAACAGCTTACATTTGAAGGCCCCTTCAGAACCAGCTCTGGATCCCTTTTCTCCATGCCTAACCCACATCAGAGCACATGGGCAGACACAAGCAGTCCCAGAGAAGCCCCTGGGTTCATTCCAGTGCACTCCATGATTTGCGATATTTTTTCTCTTTTTTTTTAATAAGCAGAATCCTCTCATTTTTCCCCAAGTTTTCTGGATGATAGGGACTTGATGATATTCATAGTGATCACCATGGGCCAGGCACTGTTTTGAAAGCATTTGCATTTGTTTAATGATCTCATCTTCCCCCTTTGAAGATCAGGAAACTGAGGCAAAGGGAGGGTAAGTAACTTGTCTAAGGTCACACAGCTAAGAGGCATCAGAGCCAGCATGTGAGCTTAGCCCACAGATACCAGGAGGGACAAAGCCCAGCACTCAGTGGCACCACTGGTGGTAACTATTATCATTAATCTGATTAAGTCTGGAATCTCCCTCCTGGTATCAGGGTGCAAGCAACAAATACTCCCTGTGCTTAGCTTAAGAACAAAGGAAAGGAATGGAAAGAAAGGGAAGTCCCATTTTATCTATAACTTGGAGAGGCAAATTCCCTGGGAGTCTCACAGGTCACAGCTCAACCCTGAGCAGGGGATGAAAACTCCCATTATTTGTAAAGAAATGGAGGAGATGCTACAGGCATAGGGCAGGAGAAAACAGATGACAGAAATGCTAACCTGACTCTCAGGAAAAACAGGTCTTGTTGAATTTAGTGAAATCTGAGGGTGAATCTTAACACGAGCTTGGCATCATGCAATAAACAGTAAGGTATTTTCAAAGCATCCTACTCTTGGGATTCATCCATCCTCTCAGCTGTGAATGTTCACTCACCAAATAGTCTCCTTTCTTTGTCCATTGCAGAGCTCTGGGAGATTTACTGGCCCCAAAGTCCCCTGGAAAAATGGCATATTGGGGACACCAGATGTACATACAGTCATTCATGTTTCAGAACACAGCAGCAGGAACCAGGCCCAGTGGTGGGCTCTGGGAACACCGCAACAACAAGTCAGACATAGCATTTACCACGGAGAGGTCCATACTGTTTATTTACATGCTAATATCCCAGTGGACACAGCTAAACACAAGGAGAGTTTCTATGCGGAAGAGGAGGGATCTGGGAAAGTGTGTGGCAGAGAAACACACTTTGATAAGCTGGATGGTTTCCTCCCAGATCCACTTTGATAAGCTGGATGGTTTCCATTTGTTCCTCCCAGATCCACTTCCCACCTGCTTCCATCCTGCCCTGAGTCCCCAGGAGGACGGCCTTTATAGACTGAAACAGGGTCTCTTTATTTTCTGGCTTCTAGTTAGATTCCACCATCAAGGCAGTAGCAGAAGAATGGAGAGGTGGAAAGGAATGATGTTAAGCTACTTATCTGCCTAGCTGCCTCTGTAGTGAAAGGCTGTCTCCCCCTGCCAAAGGCCACAGATCCTACCAAGTAACCTCTTGTACAATCCCTGCAACTTCTGCCACTCTGTCCCTGCTCCAGAGACTGCTCCTTTCTCTGCCTATTCAGCTCTGTGGGGGTCTCACAGGTTCCTGCTACCTGTGCGTGGCGCATCACTTCCCTTGTTGGAGCCCTTGACTCTTCCCACACCTTGGAAAACACACCCTTCATTTACCTTGCTTGAGAGAACCATGTTTTCTATTGGGGCGGGAGGAAGGGCTACCAAGTAAAAGGTGTTCAAGTTGATACCTACAATGTTAAGCAGCAGTACAGACATTCATGTGTTTAATGACCCACAGGGAAGTTAATCCCAAAGGGGACCCCCAGGTTAGTCCTGCAAAAGAATTTTTATTGTTAGCTTTATTAATTCAGTATTTAAGTGATACACTAAAATTAGAAGATTTGACAAAGAAATACCATAACATTAATGTGATTAAACCTCTACATGGAGCGCTGTGGGGTGTTGGCCCAACATACAAAGTCATTTCCCTAATATATGCTTGAAACAGCATGCCCTGCCCCTAACAAGAGCTGACTGAACACCAGGAAGGCAGACACCTGTCCTACACTGACCCAGTGACTTTCTTTCTCTTTGAGTTTCCAGACTGTTGGATCTTGCCCGCTGGCAGCTTCTGAGGAGAAGCAAAGGCTCAGTTCCAGGGCACCATTGCAGTCACACAAGCAAATGTGCCAGGGTTCACCGAGCATCTGTAGTCCTCACTTATTTGTGTTTTTCATATAGTCCTCTTGCAGGTGATCGTTAAAACATTTCTGTGAAGGGACAGCATTTCTGAGGATGCACAGGCACCACTTGAATTATGAACAGGGCTAGGGATCCAGGTGTCCTATGATGTGTCCACCAGCGCAGGGACAAGGCAGTACAGAGGAGAGGGAAAGGGGGCAGAGAGTGAGACCGTGGCAGAGATGAGAGCCTGCAGCGCCCCAAGTGAGCGTGGCGGGAGCCCCTTCCTGCAGGGTCCCAAGGCAGCTCTACTGCTGCTCTGGCTCTTTCCATTCCCAGCTTCCTCCACCTGAACTCTACTAACCAGCTCCCCTAACTCACTTAGGCTAGCTTGAGAAAGTCCTGCTGGTCTACCAGGAACAACACTGCTAAACATTAACCGATGTGTTTTTTACTCCAGTGTTCCTTGAACAGCTGGGCCTCTACACCTTTTTTGTTGTTGTTCAGCCCAGCAATCTACATTCATTCCCTCAAGCAAGAGATGGCACAAAAGAAAGAAGACAGGAAGAAAGAAGGTGACAATTTGTTTTGACCTTCAAAAGCTTAGGCATAGGTGAATAAGGATTTTAGGACATAAATTATATATTTGAGTAAATTCAAAACAAAAGATGTCCCTAGGCTGGGGGGTCAGGTGGGGGAAGAGGAGAATGGAGAGCAATTAAGACACAATTTGGGGACTCAAAGCCAAGGCGAAAAAGCATCCTGAGATGGCTCAGCCCCTTCTTGAGTCAGCACGGTTCCTCTCCACGTTGCCCAAGTGCTTTGCAGAAAACTGTAGACACATGACTGTCCATTTGACTTTGTAATTTTTGTTGCCCAACCTGTGGCCCCTTATGAAAACCCTTTGCCGTGGGAGCCAGAAACTCACTGCTGACTGCAAAATGATGACCCCCAAGTCCCGGGACTGTGTTCAGTCCACTCTGACCCATCCACCTGCTGTGGGGCCCACAGGCCACTCAGTAGGACCAGGCACCATACACAGAACTGCCATGCTAACAAGATCAAGTGACATGGCCACATAGAGAATTTGTAGTCCAGCAAGAAATGAGACTTGATGGCAAGCTGGGAAAATGTGGGCTAGAGATGTTTGGGGTGACTGGAAGCTACCTGACCAATCTTCGAGAAACCTGATTAATTATTCCAGTAACTTCTTGGAAAATGGTCTCTGTTCTTAGCTCTGCCCTCTGTCCTGGGCTCTGCCCTACTCAGTTTGCAGCTAATGAAAGTTGCAACCCTATTCAGACTCAGTAAAGAGAATCATGATCCATTCAAGTGTGTGCTGGGGACTTGGATTTGGCATGGGCACATGGCACAAGCCCCTGCATGCTACCACAGCCTCCCTGCCCCACCCTAGGTGTGCACCACTCAGAAATCAGCCCACCTACACTTTGTGTTGCAAATAACAATAAGTCACTCAAACTAACCCCCCCCCCAAAATGGGAGGAGGATATATTTAAAGAATCCAGGGAGTCTCAGGAGCAAAGGCATGCAAGTGAGACAGTTCTGTAGAATGATCTGCGCCAGCCCCAGATGGGAAGGAACAAAGCAGGACACTAGCACATGTGGTGAAAACACTTAGGGTTTTGACTGCCAGTTCGGGATGAGTCAACGGGGTGCGGTGACTGCCAAGAAAGCCAGGGTAATCTTGGGCTGCACTCATAAAAGAGGAACTACAGCCTGCAGCCCGGAGCACCATGTATCAAGGTGTAGAGCAGAGAAGGGGGCCAGGAAGGACTCAAAACCCTGCCTAGTAAGGAACCGGGGGGATAGGTGGCAAGTTGCTGCCTGACCTTTTAGGGGTGATTGGTGAGAACCTCTTGGAACTGTGCTCACTAGTGTGCAGTCTGGGGATGGACTATTTGAACCGAAACCCCAGCTTATCCACTCACTGACCTTTTCTATGCACCAGTAATGAAATAGCTGGTTTAATCTCCACTACAACCCTCTGAAGGAGCGCTGTTTTTATCCCTATCAAACAAATGACAAAACTGAAGCACAGAGAGGATACGTTGCTTGCCAAATATCACACAATCAGCAAGTGGATGAGCCAGGCTTTGAATGCAAGGAGAATGACATTTTTTTTTTTTTTTGCTCTGCCTCTAAATAGCTGTATGATCTTGAATTTCATATCTCTTGTCATTGTACCTCAGTTTGCCTTAGTATCGCATTTGCAAGCTATTCCAAACCATAATGGCTTAAAACAAAAAAACATTTACTGGCTCATAAGTCTGCAACCTGGGCAGGACTTGGTGGAACAGCTCGTCTTTGCTCCATAGGGCACTGTCTGAGAAGGCTCCAAGATGGGCTGGGCTGGGAGTGTAAGCTGGTGAGAAAGCACATGTCTAGCATGCATGAGGCCCTCGGTTTGCTCTCTAGCACTGCACATAGAAGAAAAGGGGAAGCTAGGAGTCTTAGTCACTTGGTATTTAGTGCCTGCGAAGGGAAGGCTCATAGGGCTGGGAACTGGACCAGCGGAGGCTCCTTGGATCTCACATTATAGGGTCTCCCCATTTGCACCCCAGCATGATGTCTACAGGGTACCAGACTTCTCACCTGCTAGTGCCTGGCTCCCTGCCATGCGTCCTGAGACAGTGAGAGAGCCAGGAAGATATGTTAATCACTGAGGCTCAGACGTCAGTGTCATATTACGTCTGTTGCACCCTACTGCCTAAGATGGTTGCAAATGTGAATCCCAGTCTAAGAGAGGGAGGGGTATCACAAATCCAACACTCCATGAGGTAAGTAAGTCAGTAAAAGGGCCACATAGCAAGAAGGGCCTGTGGGACAGAATAGATACTGACTTATCTGTCTTTGGAAAATACTACATACAACAAGTGCTGCCTCTGCTCCTGATACACAACCAAGTAACTTACCACCTCTATAAGTCATCACCATTAAGCTCAAAATTCTGAACAATTATCCCATTTCACAGAAGAGAGAAGACCGAGACTAACACACTGGAAGTTAAGCAACAGAATCATGTCACCAGCGAATAGGATGAATAGGAAGTTGTGTTTGGTCATGAGGCCACCTCTAGGAGCCAACACACTTGGTGAAGCCACAGAAGGAACCTGGGGGGCAACGGTGATTAAGGGTGGGAGCCTGCTGGGGTCCACATCTTGGCCACTCTGCTATGCATCACACCCTTGGGTAAGCTTCTTCCGACCACAGCCCCTATGTGGGTGAACTAAGACAATGCAAGCAAAAGGCTTAGCACATTGTCTGGTGAAGATTCTATAAATATACGCTGTTCTTATAATAAATGGACCCAAGAAAATCTCTCTTGTTTTTTTAAAGACAAATCTGCTATTATCACAAAAAACTACATAGTACACACCCTCAAACCCAGTAAAGGCTTCTGGCCCATTGGTGTCAATACTTAGGCCACAATAGGCAGGACACTGCAGCTCACTTATCTGGGAAGTCAAACCCCACGCTCTCTCTCTGCCTCCAGGAAAACGAGGTGAGGGGTGGAGCTGCCTGAGAGCTCCTCTGCTGTCCTCCCTGGAGGGGACCTTGGTGGACTCAGCTCGAGGACTTGGGGGGAATTTAGTGACTCATTAGGTATCAAAAACTGATTAAACACTCTCAGGTCTCAGGAAGGAAATAAATACATAGGAGACTTGAGGCTTTCTCTCCCTTAGATCCCCCAAAGGATCCACAGACAGAAGAACATAGACTGGAAAATTAGCTTTGGGGCAGGGGTGTTAATCATCCCACCCCACATCTCTAATGTTCAAGTTGGGGGTTGTGTGCCAAAGATGCAAATCCTAGGCCAGCCTCCTTCCCCGCTCATCCCTGCAGCTGCTGTGACCATCCTGGAACAGAGAGCCACATCCATGAGACGTCTCACAGACCCCTCGAATTCAGTATGGAACTCACCCAGGACCCATCTCCTTCCCTCACCAGACCAGGGCTTCCCACGTAGGTTTCCACAGTGCTCCCAGTGGCCAGAAATCCAGCTCATCTGGACACTCCTCCACCTGCCCCACACATGACCTGTCACAGGTGCTGCTGTTTCTGCCTCCTGCTCTCTCCATCAGCCAGACAGAGCACTGCCACAGCTTTCCACCCCATCCCCCTGCCTCCCCACAGTCCTTTCCCCTCACTGGCTGCTGTGCTCAGACCCTGGTGAGATGTACATGAGAGCTGGCCTTCTTAGAAGACACCTCAATGACCCCCTGGCCTTCCAGATATGGGCTACACTCCTCGATACAGTTTCTCAGCCTTGACCCAGCCACCACCCATCTGCTGCAGACGGACGACATTATGTCCCCCAAAACTTATGTGTTGAAGTCTCAACCCCAAAACATGACTGTATTTGGAAACAGCGCCTTCATGGAGAAATTAAGTTAAAATAAGTTTATTAAGGCAGGATCTAATCCAACATGGCTAGTGTTCTTATAAGTAAACTACCATGCAGACTTGTGTGGGCACCATAAATAGAAGGCTCCAACATAGTTTTAGCGCAGGCAGCACGGTAACACGTAACGTGTAATACCATGGCAAGAGCCACACTCGGGAAACCAAGCTCCAGAATTCTTGGCTGCATCAGTTAAAATTCGGACAATGCTCAGTCACCTCCACAAGACATTACAGAGCTCAGTGACCCTCTGGGTAGCCCATAGCACTAAGACACATAACCACTGAGATCTTCTCGTGGAAGAGCACTCACCACACCTTGCAAGGATCGGCCTTGGTTGCATGCACAAGCCCTGCCCTGCCCCAAGTGTTCCAAGTGAACTGGCCCACAAAGCTGTTAAGAAAAACTTATCTGCTGAGTCTGTTTGGCCTTGTGCATCCCCTGCAGGAGCCTGGAGTTTGCCTGGATTTTACCTAGAAGAAAGTATTCTGGACTCTTATAAGGAAAACAACTTGAATTTTGTTCCTCTGCCCCTTTTCCTGGTCTCTTTGCATCTGTGTCACTTACCAACATCATCTGACTTACATATTTGATTTGATCTGTTTGCTGCTCGCTGGCTCTTCCCTTCTGCACCCTGTATCATCCCAGTAGCATGAGGAGAAAGCCTCTGTCCAGTCTGTCACCTGCCAGGTCGCTTTTCCTGCCCAAAAGCATCACAGGTGCTTGGCGTATGCATGCTGATATGAAAGTAGAGGAATGAGCCGATCCACATTCCCTTCTCTCCTCCACAATGACACAGCGATGTGTGTCCACTCTCGTCACTGCCTTGGTCATTTCCAGGTTGTCCCCAGCAGGGACCCTCCTCCAGCCCGAACCCTGGCTCCCCTCTCTGCTAACAGCAGTACCTGGCCTGCCTATGGATGCTACCCTGAGCCCTGCACATGTCTTCAGGGCCACGGCAGTGGGGTCACAGATGTAGGACCACCCATGCTTCTGTTGGTCTTCAACCCAGATCCACAAATCCACCAAAGCCTGGCATCCTTCTCCCTATAGACGGAAGTTCTTATGTGACCAGAGTCTGAGGCCAGGACCTTGGCTGTGGTGGTACCAGGGACACTCAGGATCCCTCCACAATGCTGCCTTGGACACTGTGAGGTTGGGAGTGGAAGGGAAGTCAGGTTCCACCATCACCACATTGGTGGCCACCCAGACTCCTGAGGTTCATGCGGCTGGTGAAGAAGCAGGATGAGAAAACCAGGCTGAAGAACAGGACAGCAGCCAGCTGTGCCAGGTAGGCTGGCATCCCCTGTCAACCTCCTGCTTGCTGTGTGGCCTGAGAGCTTCTGAACCAGCACCACGCTGTTGTTGAAAGTCCTGCCACGTGGTTAATGAGAGAGGTCATGAAATGTAAAAGAATGCATCACCGTAGCCTGGTCCCAAGTCACGAGGGAGAAAGCAGCAATGGTGCAGGATAGTCTTCTTTTGATGCCTTAGAATAGAAAAACCGGGTCCTGTCTCCTTCTATTGGGCCCTCTGAACCACACTTGCATTCCAGGCGGAGAAACATGCAGAGCCTGAGGCACAGCTGGGTGGCTGGTTTGGTCTGGGAGACAGTGGGAGCCTTTTCCTTCCCCGGGACTGACATGAGGCCTTTATGTGATCACTCTGCTGGGCCTCTGCAATCAGACCGATGGCAGTGCCAATCTGAGCCCTCTCACTTAGCTGTATGACCTTGGCTAAGTGTGCAGCCTCTCTGTGCTTCACTTTCCTCCTCTGCACAGTACAGTTATCACAGGTGATCCCTCCCTGCCCACAAACACCACGATTTCTTTGCCTTTGTTTTCTCTCTCTCTGTCTCTCTGTGTGTGTGTGTGTGTGTGTGTGTGTGTGTGTGTGTGTGTGTGTGTTTATTTTGTTGTTGTTTTGAGACAGGGTCTCACTGTTAATTCAGACTGACCTTGAACTCTCTAGGTCCCCCAGGGTGGCCTTGAACTTGCAGCAATCTGCCTGCCTCAGCCTCCTGAGCACTGGGACTATGGTGTGCACAACCACACCAGGTTTGAGAAGCAAGTATCTAGAGCTCCTTTCCAGTTCACTACCCTTCAGCTCAGCTTTTCTGCTTTCCAATCAGGCACCAGAGTCCTACTGTCAGCACAGTAGGTCAGTCTTCGGTGAGAATTCGGTGAGAATTCATCGTAACCACTTCACAGGTCCACCACTCACTCCCAGGTTTGCTTTTCAGAAGCTACTTAACCCAAAGAGGGCTCCCAAAGGAATGAATTTCAACTGACAGCCTTTTCAGATGCGCCCTCTGCTTAGTGCCGTGATTATGCCAATTTTAATGACAGGTAACATGGTGCTAAATGTTTGATACACACTGTCTCCTTCAGTTCACACTGCAAGCCCTGGGTGGTGTTTTTCACACATGCGAAAACTGAGGGTCTGAAACCTTAGGCACCCCACTGACATCACACAGCTATTAGGCAGCAAAGCTGGGGTCCAGCCCAGGTGTCACTAATGCTTGACACAGAAAAGAGAGCTAGGGAAAAAATGCAGGTTCCAGTCGCTCCATGCCAGGGTGACTTCCACAGAAATGCCATGTGTTGGAGAGGCTGAAAGGAATGGGAAGCAAGACCCTATCTCAGAAACAAACAAACAACAACAACAAAAAACCCAGCTACTTGTTTTTCAGTCTTTACTTTGGTCACAGGCAGAAGTGAACATAACACGGGAAACTTCGGTTCACTGAGGGCTCTGCAGGAGACACCCCAGGTCTGTAGCCCTGTGCTCTCTGAAACCGCGTGACAGACCTGCAGGGTCATCAGTTGTCCTCGGGGAAGTTAAGTGACTTACCCAGGGTCACACAAGAGCTGACACCGAGCTCAGACTCAAACCCAGCTCAGTCTTTCCCGGAGCTGGTGGACAGGAAGAAGACACACACGAGTGCTCACAGCCCTGTGACAGGTCGGAAAACAATCTGAGAAAGTGGATGGTTTTCTTTATGGAAAAGTAATTCAGCATAGGACTTCATCATAAAACCATTTCTCGAAACATTAACTCCCATTCGTATTGTAAAAGTCCCAAAAGCTACAAAATTTGTTTTCAAGAAAAAAATCTTTTATTTATAAACATCCACTTTTCAGACAGAGCGAGATGCGCTCAGCTTGGTCTGTTGTTCACTTTACATCTAGAAAAGTCCAGGTGGCCTCACGGGTCAGAGTGGCTTAGGAAAGGCTCCCTGTGAGCACAGGAAAAAAGCAGGGCTGATTTAATTACTCTGTGCAGTAAACCCGCCCCCGCCCCTTTTAGGTTTAAACACACAGCCAGCCGCAAATCTATTGTTTCTCTAGTGCTAGGAACAGCGGAAAAGCGTCTTTCTTTCTCTTGTCCGATGTCGCCCTCTCGTGGTCACATCTCTAGTTGCAAAGTGAACTTGAAATGGGCAGGTGCATGGATGAACCTGTTTGCTCCCTCATTGACTCATCCGTGTGGCTGCTCCCCGTTTCTTCGTGCCCAGCAACAGGGATTCCAGGAGGCCCCAGGTGCTTAAGGATTCGCTTGCTAATGGAAATGCTAGATCTGGAATCTCAACTCTGCCTCTTAGATCCCTGGAGACACCGAGGCTGGAGTCAGCACGCCAACCCCCAGACTTACATCCTTATCAAGGAACAAGTCAAGCAATCTCACCCAACTTCAAAGTATACAATATTTCATGCGTTTCCATCAGCATGTCTTTATTTTATTTTTACAATCATCCAAGGGAGTCACATAGAAAAGGCAGATAAGGTCATGGGGAAGCTAGGACCATGGCTTCAGGACCCTTGGGTTGGAATCCTGACTGCCAGTTTCCTGCTTTGTTATCTTGAGCAAACTACTGGATTTCTCTCAGACTCTTTTCCTCTACCTGTCAAATGGGCACAGTCAGGATTCAACAAGATAAAGATAACTCGGGTTCTTTGACTTTGGTGTAAGCAATGTTTCCTAGGATCTTATCAACAGAATAACCATTTCCCCTCTGCACCTTCAACACCACCTTCCCAAAGCTGCTGCTTTGGAAAAACTGGAAAATGGCTGTGGGGAATCTGAGCAGTTAACAAACTGCCTAGAGACTGACCCATTACCAATAGTGACCCAAAACAAGGCCTCTGGCCCCAGGCTTGCTCACACACTGGCATCAGTGGAGAAGCTTTCAAAACTGGATTCTGATGTCATTGATTTAGGATGGATCCTGGTACTGGGATTCTGGATTCTCCTGCACAGCCAGATTGAGAACCGCTGACTTAATCCAATGCCTGGCGTACAGTCAGGGCTTAATCAGTGTTACAGAGGCCCCACCAGGGAAGCCACATCGTGATCCGAGCACCATACCTTTACTCCACAACAACAACAGAGCAGCTCCCACCAAGTGCCAGGACTGGCAGGATGACCCACCACAGCAAAACAAGAAGAGAAAGGCCTCATCCTCAGAGAGACCCCGTAAGGCAGCAGGCCAACGGGTAGCTTTGTACCAAGCCCCCAAAGTGTTATCGCTGTGGGCCCAGGCAGTGGGGCTGCAGATCACAAATAGCCTTATGAACCCTGTCTTCCCTTTAAGACGGAAAACCATCAGTACCTGCCTTGGAGAGGAAGAGATTTAGAGATGTCATTGCACCTTCAAAATCAGACAGAAAAGGACCCATGGTGAGCCAGGAAGCCCAGTGAACACTGCGATGTATTTGCAGCAATGGACCTGGCCTGACTTACTGTGCCCCTAGTGTCTGCCTGTCCCCTCCCAGCAAGGCTGCCTGGGCAGGAGATGGACAACCCTAGCGTGACAGCCATTCCCCACCCTGCTTTCTGTCCTCTGCTCCTGCTGTCCAGCAGCTGCCCGCAGCCCCTTTCCTGCCTATAGCCTCCATCAGCCAGCTGTTTCCAGCTGTGTCAACAAATGGGAATACTTACTTTTAATCAGGATTAGAGCTTTGCACCTGCTCCCTTGGCTGGGCCTGAGCCTACTTCAGAAGCAAAAGATGTAGAGGGTGCAGGGGGAAAGCCCTTTTTATTGAAGTGGCTACTGAGCCAACCCCCAGCTCGCTGTTAGTGTCTATGCATGAGGCAAAGAAAAGCTACGGAAATCTTTTCAAGCCGGGAGCGTGGAGGAGGAGGGAGGACAGAGGGGCCTGTCTGGTGGCCAGCTGAGAGTTACCACTGCCTCACCCTGCACTGTCTTTATTCCAGCGCTTAGCACAAGCTGATGCATTACTGCATGTATGTTCACATCTAGCTTTCTAACGGTGGAGGGAGGGCTAGGTGAGCTTGCAAGACCCTTCCCCCTTGACTTAAAGGGCCCTCTCCCCCCAGCCTGGAAGGGGGATGTCTCTCGACCAAGCCTGGGGCCCCCAGAGGGCATCAAGCAGAGCCTCGCAGCAGCCCAGGCACAGCATGCTATCCCCCTCCCTCTGGCCTGCAGAGGTTTCGCTTCTTGTTGAGCTGGTTGGTTTTTATCTTTCTGCAAATGACAAGATTCCATGCGGAACACCCAGCTTCTCTCAGGGACACTGGGTGATGGGGTGGAAGCCACATCCCCACATGGCATCCCAGGCTACCGCTGAGCGGCTGCTGCTGTTTGACCAGGCAGAACTCTCCAGGACACTGCTGCCCCCCTCCACATTTTGCCCCACCCTGATGCCTGTGGATCGTACATGCACACGCATGTGCGTGCGTGCGCGTGCACGCACACACACACACACCTGCTGACTGTTCTTTCTCCAGGGCTGAGGGGGCTGCGCCTCTCAGTCGGGCTGAGCCAGGCTGTGCTGGGCAGTAGAGATGCCTGGTGGGCAAAGCCAGCACCAGCTGCCGCTCCAGCCCCAGCCCCAAGCCTCAAGGCTGTCAGGCAGGGCGCAGTCTCCGAGATCTGCCTCAGAGAGCGGCACTGATCAGCGGAGGTCACTTGGGGGACACTCGGCATTTATGCAGCCCTGGGGAAACCAGGCAGGGATTACTTTACTTTTTCTTTTTCCTTCTCTCATGTAGCTTCTACAAATGTGGCCACCAGAGTGATTTTATTTAAGTCACCCTCCCCAGCTCAGAAAACAACGGCCTCCCATTTTTGCACAGCCTGGTCCCTGTAAAAGGCCCTGCCCTTACAGTCTCTGGTCCCCTCCTCCCTCCATGCCCCACCCCTTCTTAAACAGTTTTCGGTCACTCTTGTGCCTTTCTTTTTCCTGTGTGGCCACAGTCCTCCAGCCCTACAAATCTACTCAACCATCTCTGGCATGCAGCCTGTTTCTTATTATTAATAAGACTGAAAATAATGGATAATAAATAAGTCCTTGCTTTCAAAGGGCTCTCACGCCACCGACCCAGAGCCTTTCAAGAACCATATGAGGTAAACAGGAGCCTGCAGAGTTTAAGGGACTTGTCTGCAAATGACAGCTAGTTAGTGACGGAGCCAAGTCGGGAACCTACTTTAAGTGCCATTATTTATGGCTTTATCAGGAAATTATTTGAAAAGTAAGCCAGTGGAAAAGACAGTCCGGATTTTAAAGTAGGACTTTATTAGATTTCAAGGACAAGATTTATTCCCACTCTTTGCTATTGGGACACAAGTAAATGGAGTAGGACTTGGTATCACATTTGCCTTTCCAACGACCTTTGGAGACACCTGCTTTGCTGCTCAGAACCAGAGCGTTCTTTTTCTCAGATGTGCAGAGCATCCCTTGAGCTGACAGTAATGAAAAGCAGATCGGTATTTTAAAAAATAAGAACATTAAGTACCCGCTATCATTTCTGCTTCGTGGACATTATTTCCCTTGTTCTTTGCTTCTCCCTGAGTTCCGAGACAAGCAGCATTACTACTCCCATTTTATACGTGAGCAAAATGAAGTTCAGAGAGGGTTAGTGACTTTCCCTGGGGTCGCACAGCTGCTGGCAGATCCAATGCTCAAACCTAGGACGCTCTGAAGGTTGGCTGTGTCTTTCCTGGGTTTGATTACTTTGGGAATCTCTACCCAGAGAATCAAAGGCAGTCGATGTGACAGGTCTAAGGCACTTCTCTCCTTTAGGTTGTCAAAGACAACAACAGACCACACTTGCTGATGCCAATGACCAGATCTCTCCTGGCCTTGCTTGACCGTCAGTGGCAGTGACCACGACAGTCACACACACCCCCCACCCCCTCACACAACATGGCCTTCGGGAATCAGACCTGGTTGTCTTCCTGCCCTCTACTGCTTGTTCTCAGCCTCTGCTGCCAGCCATCTCCTCTCCACTTGGCCTTAGCTGCTCTGCCTGTGGCGGTTTTTTAATTTATGATCTTTTATTTGAGACTCATTCACACGGGGTGTTAAACTGTATTGAAAAAAGAGGAGCAGCAAGGAGGAGAGAAGGGAAAGGCAGGAGGAGAGCAAAAGAGGTTGAAAAGGAGGAGGGAGAAGAGGAGGAAGAGCAAATCCGTACCCTGTACTCGCCCTGTACTGCCCCTGCTGGTTACCTCCAAGCCAGTTCTGGATACGCTCAAACCTGTGCTACCCTCGCTGTCTCCATCCTGGTGAATGACACCTCCTTGCACTGCGGTGCTCAAGGAAAACACCCGAGTCTGGACCTTGACTTGCTTCTTGGCCACGTGGCTCCGGTGCAATCCATCGACAAGCCCACTGCCTCGCCTTCGCGTGTACACTGGGTGCAGCCCCTTCTTAGGCCTCCACAGCACCGCGCTGGATCAAGCCACGTTTATTCCACCTGGACCCACACACTTGTCTCCTAACTCCACTGCCCTCCCTCGCTCCTGCATTCTGTGTGCCACGCAGCAGCCAGAGCAGCAGGGCTCAGCCCGTGGGCACAGGCATCAAATCTCACCTCAGCCATGGAGGGAGCCGCTTAACCCCTTGGCTTTCCTGTACACCACCAGGACTAATAAAACTGCACCGTGAGTGAGTGAGAGGGGGTACACGTGTGCATGCTACGGCTCGGAGCGGGTTTGAGTCCCCTGGAGTGCCCCTGTGGGGAGATGACATGGGTGTGGCAGTGTTGGGGTGGTAGAAATGTTGTAGAGGTGGCACCTCGTGGAAAGCTACTGGGGGTTGTTCTCACAGAAGGAAATGCTGTTTGTGTGGGGTCCTGGTTAGTTCTCCCAAGAGTGTTGTCGTGAAAGAGCAAGACTGGCCCCTCCTTGCTCTCTGGCTTCCTTCTTCACCAAGTAACCTCTCCTTTTACAGGCACCATGGCGATTCTGTCCACATGAGGCCCTCACCAGGACCACACTAACATCAGCACTATTCCTGTCCCCTCCAGAACTGTGTGGTAAGTAAACCTTGTATTCTTTATAAAGTTCCTAGCCTCTGACATTTCACTGTAGTAGCAGAAAACAGGCTAATACAGCATGGCTGCCAGTTCACAGTGAGTGCTCGGTGTGATTGATTGTTCCAATGCTGCTCAAAGTCACTGAAGACCAGCCTTGCAAGATGAGCCTCAGTTCATAGTGATGCTGGGAAGATCACGAAGCAATGCCTGCTTCATTAGATGTCAGCTTTGCAGTGGTCCTCGGCAAGGACCATGTAGCTCTGTGGCTTCGGTGTGTGACAGACAGGATGTGCACAGACACCAGCTTAGCAGGGGGGCTCTGAAGTGTGAAGTGAGGCGGGGACTAAATGACAGGCTTATATGTTATTCAAGAAGAAACCACTCCTGAAACCAGTGTCTCCCAGACTCAGCGGCCAGCCTGACGTTCACAGGCTGCAGCTCTCGGGCAGCGTTTTGCTGTCTCATCCTGGGAGAACCGAAGTCTCGGCAAGAACAGAGGTGGGAGTGGCCGGGGCAGAGCCACTGCTCACGATGTGTGTGTGTTCTCCTGAGGAATTTCCAAATTTTAAAAACAAGAAACCTGATCCTAGGAAGACGTGGGGCCCAGACACACAGGCTGCAGGGGGCCAACCCTCCCTGTAGGATAGGCACCCTCGGGCCTCTATCACCTTCTCCCATCTTCCCCAACCCTGTCTGGGAGCAGGGCTCAGGCTACAGAGTCAGACAGACCATGGTGCAGTCCCCACTCTGACACTTGCTGGGACAACTATGAACTCCCTTTGAACACTTATTTTTTTTCATCTGTGAATGGAAAGAAAATAATAATAGTCCCTATTTTAAAAAGAGCTGTGACCATCATTAACATAATAAGCAGACCATCTAAAAGAGACGGACAGTGTAGGGTAACAGTTAAAGACTACGGGCCCTGCAATCTGAAGCCAGCTGTTCCCTCACTCTCTGTGAGTCCATCGGCAAGTTACTCCCTGGCTCAGACAGCCTGATCTGTCAGAGGAGGGTTACAAGCATTCCTCCGTCAGCGATCCACTGTAGGGCCAAAGGTGTTAACACGGGTAAAGAGCCTTGGGCTAGGGGCCATGGGCAGTGGCTGACCCTTGGAAAGTGCCCACCTGGTTGTACTACCACTTGCTTCTAAGGCTCCAGGTGGACTACTGGGCAAAGACTTGGGTAGAAGTGAAGTCCCATGGTCAGACAGAAGATCATTCCATAACATTATAGTGTTGCTCTCCTCTGCAGGTCACAGCCAGAAGTCCATCTATAAGCTAGGAAGAGAGTTCTTCTCAGAAACCAACCACACTGCCACTTTAAATTGATTCTCATCCTCCAGAACTGTAAGAATATGAATATTTATTGTTTAAGCTACTCAGTCTGCTGTTCCTGTATTTTGTTACAGACTCTTGAGCTGACTATGATGCCCGTAACCCCCTGTCCTCTCCCTGTCACCACATTGTCTTCATGCTTCTCTAGCTATGAGATGTGACTGTATCATCCATCATTTATACAACCAGTCTAATGGTTTGTGTTCTGAAAACCGTGCACTGCATGAATGAATACGTTTTCATTATCAGGTAGCTATATACTATCAACTACTTTATTAATAGCTAATTGTTAATGATAATACTTTACTGTGTAAATGAAACTCTCTCTCTCTCTCTCTCTCTCTCTCTCTCTCTCTCTCTCTCTCTCTCTAAGTAGACTAAGACCTTCTTGATAGGAAGAAGTGTGCTCTCCATTTTCTTGTCTCCAGCCTATGACATAATGCCTGGCATAAAGTAAGTGTTCCATAAATGTCCCTTGGACAAAGGCATAAACATGCAGTTTATCTCTCCTGTAAAGCACTTCAGCTCTGTGGGCTGGGCCGAGATCTGCAGAGACAGTGAAGCTGATACCCAGGTTCACCTCTCACTAGAAATCAATTATGATTCACTTATAAAATTTAATATTAACATTTACTTACTGTTTATTTACTGCCTTCCATAACTAAATCCCCCTCTAAGTGCTACTAAACTCACTTAGTCCTCAACAAAAATGCACATGAGGTGTGTGCTCCCCATAACTCTGTCTCCCAGAGGCAGGCATGGAGTGCAGTGAGGCTGAGCCCTGCCAGGTATATTAAGCTCCTTCATCATCTCAGGCATCTGGCAAGGAAGATACACAGGAAGGATACCACTGGTTCATGTTGGATCACGGTGATCTTAGCACATTTGATGGTTTCCCTTAGAAACCTGGAGAGCCGGGGCTTCCTGCTTCCCAATCACACTGTGTCGTGAGCTGCAGTGACTTCTCTGGGGCTGGTTAAAAGCACAGCCATCATGTCAGACAGAGCTGGACACAAATCCAGCTATGTGGCTCTGGGGCATAATTTAACCTGTCTGAGCTTTAATGTCCCCCATCTGTCGACTGGAGTTGCCAGTGGGACTGATGTCATAAGGTTGCTAGAATCAAATGAGTCACTTCATGAAAAGTTCCTAGAAGAATGCCAGGCACGGCATCTGCATCCACTAAGTGGTCACTATTGTAATCCAAATATTGTATACTGTAATCCAAATATTGCAGTCCTTTATCCTGTCCTCCTCCTGGTCCAGAAAGTTTATATTTGTAATCCCATTGAAATGTTATTTGAACCCTGGAAAGTTAAATCCAATCTACCACCTCCAATGCAATGCACAACAGGAATAAAGACACTAAGATATATTCAAAGTTACAGGCAGCCAAGGGGTCCTAAATCTGGTCTAGATGAGGATCCATGGAACAAAGGACTTGATCCAAGGCCTCCCCAAGAATTTATTATCTTGTGAAGAAGGGAGTGCTTCAAGGATGAGTGATAGTGAAGATGGTGGGAATTATGTGAGCAAAGTGAGCTGAGCTGGCCAGGTGGAAAGCAAGCACCTTGGTCATAGGAAGGAAGAAAGACATGCAGGAAAAACAGTTTGCATAACTCAACTAGGGTAGCATTTGAACCATTTAAGAGGCTGTTGCTTTAGTTTCTGATACGTCAACTTTTGTGCGCTGGAAAGTCTTAGCCTCTTAAATTGAGGCTCATACCAGTTGACATTCCTGGAGCCATATGGTTCTGCCATCCCACTGTGCTGAACTGTCTATGGGGAACACAATACGAGAAAACAGGAAGCTGTTGGCTGGCCTCAATGATTGCACATCAGTGCCTCAGCTAGTCTTATGTGCATTGCTTAACAGTCAGTTGAAGCAAGAAGGAAATAGCTTAGCCAGCTTTGTACATATCAGTACATGGAGACAGGGTGCAGTTTAACTAATGCAAAGGTAACAGTTCTGCATTCAAGGAAAGCCATCCACTTGGTCTTCTATAATCACCACCACTGTGGATACAAATATTTGGACCATTTTTTATTTTCTGAATTCTACTACCACATGTCCCCTGCCTCTGCTGGCACTGTGCTGCAGCCATGCACACTGCAATACTCAGTTTAATTGAGAGCTTGCCCAGAGAGACAAAGCTAGGTGAAAAGGAGGCCCGACCTGATTCACAGACAACAGATGAGCAGGTGCAGGGCAGGTGTGGAGTTGGCTACTCAGTTATTCATTCATTTAATTATCCAGCAGTGTTGAGGGACTACAGTGTGTCAGGTCATATTATGGCTCTTGGGATCCACAGTGAACAGGACAAGGATGGTCTCTGGCTTCGAAGAACTCACATTCTGGAGCAGCACAGTCCAACAGGAACACCATCTGAGCACATATGAGACTAATCGTGTCACTTTTTTAAAAAGGTACAATGAATCTTAATGATTTATATTATTAGTTTTAGCCTAATACATCCCCAATACAACCATTTCAACATACAATATTATTAAAAATGATTAATGGGATATTTTACATTCTTTTTGTGCTAGATCATCTATGGCCAGTTTGCGTTAAACAGTTCCAACCAGCCACATTTCAGGCACTCGAGTAGCTACCTGCAGCTAGTTGCTGTGTGTCTTGCACAGTGCTGCTGTGGTCTGTGAGAACATCGACTAGATTTGATTAGAAAGACTAAAGTATATTACTTCTGGCCAACCTAGTGGCTAGCACAGAGAGCGTATTTTTTAACCTTGAATGAATGGATGCAGAGTGAATACAAAATCTGCAGACTCTGGAACCAGCAGCCTGGGTTTCAACTCACTGCCTGTGACAGGAAGTTAGCAAGTAACTCAGTCACTCTGTGCCTTGTGTCCTTATGTGGAAAAGGAGTGAATTAAAGTCCGTATCACTGGGCTTTGTGAGGACCACATGAATGAACAGGCATAGAGCACTCAAGACAGCTCTCACCAGCATCAGCATCCCCAGCCACACTACTCTTGATCTCACTTCAGGTTTCATCCAGGAGGTCCATCTTCTGTGCCTTTCAGGGGCTCAGGCTTCCCCTCTACCCAGGATGCCTTTCTCTCAGGCCCTCCTGCCTCACCCTACCTGCAAAGCAAAGCTGGGTTCAGATCTAACCTTTGTAACTTACTCTCCTGAAAATCAATATGAGAACCTTCCTTTTTGTTTCTTTGCTATGAAATTGGTATTAATAATACTGTCTTAGTCTGTTCTCTGTTGCTCTGACACAATACCTGTGCCTGGGTAATTTATAAAGGAAAGAAGCTTCAACGGCTCCTACTGCTGGAGGCTAGGAAGTTGGAAAGCATGGTGCCAGAGTCACCAAGGGTCTTGGGGTGCTTCATGGCATGGAGGAAAGGCCAGAAAAACAGGCGAGCAAGTGAGCACACCCAGAAAGGAAAAGCACAGGGCCAATTTAAATCATTTTTAATGGGAACCAAGGAACCAATTTTTATGTTGAGGACTGAATAAGTTAACTGGCATGTAGAGGAGGATTGGATATGGTAGGCAGTAAGTGAATAGTAGTTAAATGCCAATAGTAAGTATTATAAATAAGCTATAATTGATTTCTAGTGGGAAGCACTGTATACCAACCCATTCCTGTGATAAATGCAACCCCATGAAAATAACATCATTCCACCCATGAGGGTGAAGCCCACATAACATTAAACCCCTTAGAGACCCCACTGCCTCCTAAAACATGGCAATTAAATTTCAGCTTGAGTTCTGGAGGGGATAAGCCTATTCATGCCATCCCAAATACCAACTGTCTTGGTCTGTTCTCTCCTCCTACAACATAATGGCAGAGACTGGGTAATTTATAATAAACAGAAACTTACTCCAACTCACAGTTTGGTAGGGTGGGAAGTCCAAGGCTTAGTTGCTGGCATCTGGTGAGCACCTCATTAAACTGTGACAGGGAAGACAGTTTCAAAGGATTGAAAGATGGCAGGAAGGGTCCGCTCACCTCCTAGCATAGCAAAAATCCCATTCATGAGTTTGGAGTCCTCACTGCCTAATCTTCCTTTAAAGGTCCCACCACTTAACACCATTACAGTAATGATCAAATTGCAGAATGAGCTTTAGCTAGAGCACATACTTGAACCTAGGACCTAGCTTACAAACTATATTCATTCATTTCTCAGGACTGCCAAAATAAAGCATGATAAACCAAGTGGCTTAAAACAACAGAAATCAATTCTCTCCCACTTCTGAATGCTGAAAATTCAAACTGGAGTTCTCAGCAAGCCCTGAGCTTCTGGGGCAGTGGCCATCATTGGGCCTCCTCATGTGGACCCTGCATGCCCCAGCCTCTGCCTCCATCGCCTCATGGCATGGCCCCTGGGTATCTGTGTCTTCATGGTGCATTTTCCTCCCTGTGTGCATCTATCTCTGTGGCTCTTTTTCTATTATAAGGAGAGCAGTCATGTTAGACTAAGGGCCTACCTTCTCCATATAACTTCTTCTTACTTAATATCCTGATTACATTTGCAAAGACCCTATTTCCAAATAGGCCCACATTCCAAATCCTGTGAGTGACGCCTTCAACATATTTTTGGGGGGTGACTATTCAGTGGGCCATTATTCTGGTATCTCAAAGATGCTCCTCTTCCAGGGCACCTCAGGTTATTCTCAGCCAGCACAATGGCCTCCAGGGTCCATGTTCTCTCCCAAGCAGTCTCTGACACCTCTCATCACTCCCAGACCGAGACTCATAAATTGTGAGATTCAGAGCATGTGACTAAAACTAGGAATGCATGTAATCCAACTCGTTGTGTAATCTTGGCCACTAGGGGACTTGAAATTGGAAAGAACCAGAGGTTTCTTCCCCTGCATGATACTGCTAAGGGACAGAGAGCCACAGGACTGCCCTGAGACTGTCCAGGAAGATGCAGCCATCATCCTGACTGATCTCAGTGCAGTAAGGCATCCTTCCTGTGGCCTCCTCTACCCTCTCACTCCCCTTTCCCACTCACCTGCTTTCCCAAGGTTGCACCACCCATGGTATTATCTCAGAATTCCTCAGATCTGCTATGTGAGAATTGGACTAATAGAGTCAAATCATGGCACTTCCGTTAACTTTCCAGGTTCTAACCAAATGCAGTCACCTCTTCTAGGAAAGCTGTGGCATGCCCGCCACTCCTACTCCAGGCTTTTTGTGCTTCCAGGGAACCTCAAGCACTTTATATCTGTAGTAGCATTTTTCACATACATATCATGATTACCTTATCTCCTCTGCAGACTGTGGCTCCTGCAATGGATCCTAGAGTCCCAAAAAGTCCCATTTGTTAAAGGCTTAGTCCTGGGGTTGGCATTATTGAAAGGTGGGGGAGAGTTTAAAAGATGAGACTTTGTGGCAGGTCTTCCAGTTATAAATGACATGTCAAAGGGGACAGTGGAACCACCACCCCTTCTTGTTTCCCTCTTTCACTTTCTAGTCATAGGAAGCATGGTGTCATCACAAGCTCCTTGCCATGATGTGCTGCCTCACCACTGGCTCAAAAGCAATGCAACCAAATGACCATGGACTGAGCCCTCCTAAACCATGAGCCAAAATAAACGCTTTCTCTTTATAGACTTATCACAGGCATTCGTTATAGTAATGCAAAGCTAACTAACACCTCACCACATCCACGCTACCCAAAAGGACCACATTCCAACTATCACTCTATATCAACACCCTATCCACACTTACATAATTGACAATTGACTTTCTGTGATTCAAGCAGCTAACATCTTGTGACACATAGGTGAGGGATGTCTATAAAATCTCTCCCTCTCACTTCAACCTTGCCACTGAAATAAAGGTTCTTTCATCTTCTCACTGGTGCTGGAGTCAAAAAATAAGATGGAAATATAAATATCTCTGAGAGAGGAAGCGCAGGCCTTTAAATGTTCCATAAGAGATAAGTGACCAGTCTCTTTTCTGATAGAGGAGTTAGTGGAGGACAGGGAGGTCAGCAGAGGTGATCAGCTTTGCCACATAGGGCCAACACCATGTGCATCACAATGAGGCAGCTGCTAGCTAGAGGGTATGTGAGAGCTGATGGGTACTCCTTCCCAGGTTTGCTCTGTCGTTGGTCTTCAGCAAAGCCCCAAATCCCTACTCATCCATGGATCACGTCTGTCACACAGTGAAAAGGCACTCATCCCAAAGCCAGGAGATCGGGTTATTTCATGGTGTGTCCATTTAAATGTGAACTTAGGTCAAGCCTTTGCTCTCTCAGTTCCTTTAAATATAAAATTCATGAGGCGAGACGATCACTGTGAGTTCACGGCCAACTTCAGCTATATAATGAGTTCAAGACCAGTGGGACTCAATAGTGAGACCTTGTGTCAACACCAAGCAAATAAACAAGCAAATACATACATAAAATAAAATTCAGATAATGACGGCAGTGATGACCCATTCTCTGGTTTCTCTACCAGCGTTTGGAAGGATGAAATGAAGAAATGGGAATAAACCTGCTCTCCAGTATATGTAGCAATTTGCACATATAAGGCATTTATTATTCTAAATTTGTGGTAGGGTCTCATTTGCTGGAAACCTGGAGTTTGGGGGATGGAGATCAACTGGTAAAAATTCAGCTGTTTCTTTGCAGTGCTCAGTCTCACACATCCTTTCAGCCTTCAGGGCACCCTGAGTCCTTCTGCCTCTTCTCTATCTCTCCCAACCCTCTTATCTCCAGTAGGCGTGGCCTCCAGGTTTCTCCTAGGGCCAGTGGGCCCTCCACAAAATGACCAAAATTCCACTTGAATTGGAAGCTCCAGAATGTTCAGTTCTCACCTCAGGTTTAACATAAGGGGCTATTTGTTAGATTTGTGTTTTCCTTGTTGGTGGAAAATTTTAATGAAGAAACTTGAGAAGTGAAGAGGACCAGTCTGAAGCCAGAGAAGCCACTGTAGCATTTTCCCCTCGGGTTGTTTCTGTTCTCTTTAGGAAACACCCCAAAATTTAGACTGTTCTTTTCCACCTCTGTGAGCATCCTGCTCTCTGTTACTTCTGCCGTGTTCCGTGAGTCAAAGTGGCTGTGAAGCCAGGGTGGAAGGGTGTGGGAAGGTGGACATTTCCCCCACCCCTAGAGGAGATGCATCACCATGTAAAGATGCCACACTGACAGAGCTGCACGGAGGATGGAATATATGACAGTGTAGCCAGGTTTGGGAAACACTGTCTGCCACTATAGTTCTTTAATGAGGTGGAAAAAAAGCTTTCATTAAAGACTGTTTAATTGACCTAAAAAATAAAATGTAAAAGTAAATTATTATAAACATTAATATTGCAAGAAAACAACATGCTTACCAAAACATCCCCTTAGAACATATTTAGATAATGACAATAATAACTCATTAAGCACTCTGCAACCTCTCAAATGTCTCCCTAGCATTATCGCCTTTGAGTCAGCAGTGCTGGCAAATGGGGACGTTTGCCTCTTAGATAGGTAGACTGAGGCTCACAGCCATTAAGTCGCTCACTCCGTGTCACACATTTATTAGTCAAAGCTTGAACCAGTGCTGAGTATGACCTCCTTGCCACATCTGTCCAGCACTGGACAGCCACTGACATTTAGCATTCACTTTACAGAGTTCAAGAGAGAGTAAGAAATTCTTAGTCTGGTGACCAGGTTTTAGCCATGGCTTGCCGTCTGAGTCTCAGCAAATGACTGTTCTTTCTGCATCTCACTTTTACAATCTATAAATGCAAGGGTTACACTACAGGACTTAAGACTTTCCCCACTGAAAATTTTAACCTTTCACACTCTTTCTCCAAGTTCAATCTTAAGAGTGTTTCTACTCTCTGAAATATCTATTCTAAAGTAAAGCTGTGCTACCCACCGAACATGTACCCTTGATAGCCCACTACTCTTCTCCTAGGCCTACACCTGACAGAAATGTGTCATTTGTCCAGTCCAGATTTGCACACAAGTGTTCACAGCAGCTATGCTCATAATCCCAAGACCTACAAGCAACCTAAATGTCCGTCAGTAGTAGAAAAGATAATCATACAATAGAATACTGATCCATAATGAAAAAGGACAGACTACTCTTGTATGTAAATGCATATCTGAATCTCTCAGATATAATTTTGATAGGAAAATGTTAAACACAGTGGATAAATGTTCTATGGCTCCATTTCTGTGAATCTGACAAACAATATTAGAATGGTGATAACTCTGATGAGGGTACCCACTGAGAGGAACCAGGAGAGCCTGCTAGAGGTTCGGAGTGTTCTTTGCTTTGTCTGGACAGTGGTTACATGGGAATATACAGTCATACAAACTCATCAAGCTTTTCTTCATGGCCTACTAAATATAAGTGGTACCTCAACAACAACTAAAAACTGCAAAAAAGGAAGTGGAATTATACTACTTGAGGGAGGTAAGGAGGTCTTGAAGACACACGTGATAAGCCTCCACCCCACCCACTTAGAGGGATACAACCTCCACTCACGCACTTAGAGGACTGTATTCCCTGGGGCACAAGTTAAAAGACCACCAGACTAGACCACCTCTGAGGCACTCCCAGCCCTGACAAGCTGTGGTTCACTGTAGACGTCAGATCCATCTGCCTTGTGCCACTCACCCGCCTCAGGTGACAGCTGTTTCAAATATCCAGATCCCTATATTGCAGCTATCACATCTCACCCTCTTCTTGTTATCTCCTTCCTGGTTCTCTGCTATGGCTTGGGGCTAGATGTCCCCCTCAAAGCCTCATGCAGCCATAGGTGAGGGTGTTTCAGAGGTGGTGAATCTTGAGTGTGTGATCCTGGGATTAAGGTTGTGTAATTACTAAATTAGTCCACTGCTTTAGTTTCTCACAGCTCTGACTGTGGAATCTGAAAGAAGTTACTTTTTTTTTTTTTTGACAGAGGAATTAAACTCACAATCTTGCACTCTAAGCTATATCCTTGTCAATAAGCTATATTTCTTCAACAAAGTCACACAATTGACCAAAGATGCAGTCCAAATTTAGGTGTAAACCTTTCTGACTTCAAGGCTCATATTCTGAGCCTCTGTGATAACTTGCTCAGAAGCCACATGACAGCATTAAGAGCATGTGTGTTTGCTGGACCACTAGTATGACAGAAAGTGTCTGAAATCAAACGCACATGGATTCCAAGTCCCAGTTGTGTCTTACAGTCTATCTGAATTGGCACTAATTACCTGGTCCAAGCCTCAGTTAGGACATCTATAAAGTGGCACGCATGGTGGAATGTGTTAAATGCACTTCCTAACTGTAGCCGAAAGGTTAGAAAAGCCAGCCCTGGGGATTTCCAGCATCATGGGTTGCTGATGGACAGTGACTTGGGCCAGGAACAATACACTTCTTCCATGTGTCACCCTGATCTTCCTCCAGTTCAAAACAGATCCCCTTACCCAGGGACAGCCCCTCATAGGGCCTGGGACTTTTTAAAGAATCAAATGGTGCCCAAGTGAAAAATGTTAACTTTGCCTGTGGTTCTGGTCTTTCTTCCTCTCCTGTCAGTTTTTAAGCCATTGCTAAAAACTAACCTTCTCTCTCAACCTGCCTTCCTCTTCTGGTTTTCAAGACAGAGCTGATGTTCAAATTCAGGGCAGTTTTGTTTTCAGCTGGCTCATCTTTCTCCTCTAACTCGCTCTGCTCTGGAAGCACATATATACCTCCTATGTCCCAAACCTCACGATTTTAGCATGCCTAGGATACTGTAGGGAACGAGTGGCTGGAACTGTTTCTCAGAGGGAGTCAGAAGGTGGTGGAATTCCTCAATCAACGTGGGTATAGAAGATCCGAGATTCGTAATATACCTTGCCATGTCCCTAGAGGCAGATGGGACACTCATGTTCACTCCCAAGCATGTTTCTGAGGCCCTGTGAGCTCCCGAGGACACACTCTCTTTCCCTTGTGGTGCTGTGGACACCACACATCTTCAGGCCTAACCAACTTTGTCATGTGAAGGGATCGTATCCAGGGAGCTGAAGAAACTACAGTCTTTCAGAAAGGGTATTTTGACCCTAAGTGTTTTAAATATAAATACCCCAAAACTCCAACTACATTCAGTTAGCAAGAAACCTCAGCTTGCCAGCATTTCAAATACAAAACTGCCACTAATTCTGCATTTTGAAACTTCTGGAATTAATTTTAACATCATCCTAGTCCCATTCTACTTATTTCCAGTTATTTAGTCACTTTGGGATGGGGTACAGTATTTGTTTCTTGGTCCTGTGGATTTTAAGTTTCGTCTTCCAGTAGTGACTCCTCTCACCACTCCACTCCTGACTCCAAAGTCATGCCCGGACTTCCGCTCGACTTTCTAGGCAGTTTACCGGGTGGAGAGAGAAGCAGAGGTGGAATATGGTCTCCATCCTTTTCCTCCACACAAGTCCTCTGGTGTCGGGACAAGGTGAAGGGGATGAAAGGGCAGAGGTGTTTTCCGAATTGGTCACCTGGTGGTGAGGGACAGATCTTTCTTTCAGCAGTTGTTGCTTTCCTGGATAATACAGACAGGTCTTTGGCTCCTTCTGTGGCTGCGCTGTTGTTTTGGTTATTTTTCTCTCATTGCCAAGACAAAACACGCAATACTCAAAATTAAAGAAGGAAAGATTTATTTAGTTCACAGTTTGTGGAGGTTTCAGTTTATAAACAGCTGGCTCCAAGGCAGCGTGACATGGTACAGGGGCATCACTCAAGGCAGCAGAAGATAGCAAAAGCAGCAAGAGCAAAAGTGAAGAAGAGCAAGCCTTTTTTATCCTCCCTTATATTGTAAGCAGGCTACCACTCCTTAGGGTGGGTGTAGCCCTTACCCCATCTCAGTGCCCTCGTCTTGCACAGGATGATGTTGTTTACAAAGTGAGGACCCTGGCCCCCTATTGAGTCACATCATTAAACTTTCAAACTTCTCAATTTGACAGTATATCAACCATCACACCTGTCATGGGGCACATGTGTCTGGATCGGGGTCGTTCCCTACATATTCACTTACACAGGCGATTTACCAAAGGCCTCGGCTGCCTCCTTCTCTTTTCCCCCCATCCAGAAACAATATACCCTCTGCTCCATGCAATGGGCAGCCCACTGACAGAGGAGCTCATCCCACTTCCCAATATGTGCCCTCAACTCAAAGAAAAGTGTATGCATCTTGCCACACCTGAGAAACTGCAGACTGCCACCTCCTGCTTCTCTCTGTGCCCAAGCTGGTGTACAGCTCAGAAACTATCAAAGCATAGGTAATCTCAGTCACTACTCACACATTTCACACACACAGTAGGGGAAAACACTGAAAACTGAGTCTGTTACACTGCAAAAAACCACTTCAAAACACCAAAAAAGCTGCTGGTTTGAATGAGGGAGTGGCTTCAGTGGCCTGTCTTCTAAAAAAAGAAGCAGTTTTTATCAATGAGAAAATAAATCTCCATCAGGCTGTAGAACCATGCTGGTGGAGAGAGAAAGATGGAGACTTCAGAATGCTCACTTTTTCTTTTCTACTAATACACTGAAACTCAACAAGCAGTTGTAGGATTTTCGTGTGAGAAGGGAGGTCCAGGGCAGCACAGGGACTGTAGAACTGACCAGCTTTCTAAAGTTAAATGAGAGAATGAAAGTTTTAAGGAACAGGAAGTGGATAAGGTAGAAAGAAACTTTACAGAAAAATGATCACTAATAAATATGCTTCTAATAGCAAAGTGACTAAAAGGATTTTCGGGATAGATATCTAAAACTGAAATGGAAACTTAGGGTATTACTATGATTTCTAGAAATCTCTCTTAAATCTCCAACACGGGTGTAAAGTCAGTTGAGCACACCAACCCTGGGTAAGGGCCCGCCTGGTGGGTTAAAGAGCTGCACACACAAGGTTCAGCACATGAACACAGGGGCAGCATGCAATTTCTTCTCGTGAGAAAATGAATCCAGATCTCCTGGGGCAGATCCAAAATGAGCCAAGAGACTGTCTTCCCCAGAGTTGGTGAAAATCCTGGGCCAGATAATGGACTTCCCCATTTACTTAAACCCCAAATTATAGGGTATCTGAAGCTAATTGGATAACAAGTGTTGGATTATTAATGGTCAACTTGTGACACTCAGATGAACTGAATCAGTGTGGTGCTGGGTGAGGAAAGCCCACTTGAGGATTGTCGCCAGCAGCATAAAAGGAGAACTGACAGGGAGGATGGTGTGCTGTTGATCCTCCTGAAGCATCTTGTCATGCTGGTTTTCCTGATATGAATTCAGCAGTTCTCATCATTGGAGAATCTCGGGTCCTTGCTGTCACTAAGGATGACTGAGGTTGTCTTCAGGGGAGCTCTGGTCCTTACCTTGAGCATTGCTTCTGGCTATAGTGCAGATCCCTCAACCTGCTGGCTCAGTTCCTGCATCCTGCTGGCACAGGCTTTCCGGCTTCTACCACATGCCTTTGGGCCTTCCCAGGACAGATCCTTGACACAGACTTGCATGAGACATTGCTGTGGGCTCTAGACCTCCGGCTGGACTCCTGGAAGACATTGCTGTGGGCTCTAGATCTTCAGTTGGATTCATGCAGGACACTGCAGTGGGATCCAGGCCATCAGCTGGATTCTTTGGGCCTCTAGTGTGTCTCACAGTCTTCTACATTTGACTTTTTGGATGCATATTATGAAATAATCTTATAAATTACGTGTCATGTTACATCTATTCCCTTGCAAACTGATTACACAGCAAGCAGTGAAGCGATGTCTTGCACGGATGTGAGCTTGTCAAATCAGCATTCCAGGCAAAAAATGTCAAAAGTCAAAATTCCTCAGTAGGATGTCAGTCAGAAGATGGCTCTTCCTAATGGTTAGTGTTTCCCTAAATGTTTCCTCGATCTTTGACTCTTAATTTAGCCAGCATGTAAAGCCTCTGGTCTGAATGAGGGACAATTCAGAATGAAAAACACAACTCTTTAAACTCAAGCCACGTTCTATGCAGTGAGACTACCCCACCATGAGAAGGCACAGAGTTGGAAGAGTTAGGAGGAAACAGTCGGTTCTTTTCTAGCTCCTGGCTCTCCCTTGCCCAGGCATCCTCTTACACAGTGGTCCCTCCCTCTTCTCTCTCACATTTGAACTGGCCTCCTCTTCTCAACCAAAGACACCACAACCTACCTGGTTTTCAAACCTTCAACTGTCCCTTTACCATCACCACCCTACACCTGCAGTGCAATGCCTCATCAGTCCTGTTTCTTCCACCTCCAAAGCAGACCGAGTCCAGTCACATCTCAGTCTCCTCTGCCCCATCTATCTGAAGTGGCCCGTGACTCCCTCCTCACACGGTAAGTCAACATTGCCGATTGTCCTACTTCTGTTCTCAACCCTTCCAGATAACCTCCAGGTAACAACCTGGATGCTCTTTTAAAAACAGAAACCAGATTGAGTCTCTCAATGGGCTGGATCACATTCATTGTCATGTGGGACTTTCCTGCATAGATGCTATGACACTCAGACAAGGTATAAGAATTACTTAGGTTAAGAAAAAACTTTGGAAGGGAATACTCCAACATCTTGGTAATGGCAGTCTTTAGATACTCTATTATTTAAAGTTTCTACAGTAAGCAATGAGATTTCTGTACCTGATTGAGTAACTGTCGAGGTTAATAGTGTTTACTCAGTGGTTGCACACATAGTGGGCTCTCAATATGTTATCTTGTTGTGTTGTTACTGTTAACAGGAAAAAAATGAGACTTCACTACTGTACAAGCAAAACAGAGATGAGATACACATGCGGCCTAGACCAGCAAAGGCAAGGACCCCCAGTGACCCACCAAGGCCCACTGGGGACACACAATCAGCAGTAGGTAAGTCAGGTGAACCAGCATTGTGCTTCTGCACACAGACACACGGAATAGAAGTGGGAAGGTGGGGCCACCGTTCTTTTTCTTTCCTTCTCCTTTTTTAATCAAAGGGCTCTGGGAGAACTCCAGCTACAGAACATCAGTTCCATTGCCCACATCTAGAGGTCAAGACCAGCCCTGTACCCAACACAAATCCCACTGCAAGCTTGGCTGGAATTCACAGCACATCTCTGGAATCAGAGTTGGACAGAGACATGAACACCAGAGAAATTTTACTATGTTTATTTTTCTGTTTTTTTGACTGATTTTTCTTTTTATGTCTAGTTGGGGTCTTTTTTGGTTGAGTTTAGTTTGGTTTTGTTTTATTTTGGTTTTTCTTAATCTCTCTCTCTCTTCTCTTAATGACTCAGATTTGCCTTACTTTTTGTTTTCTTCTACTCCCTACTCTTTCATCAACTAGCTTGAAGGTTTTATGATACTTCCATGTGAGTAAACATTGTCTCTCTTTCCTTTGTGATTCGCTTCAGCACTCCTCTGCTTCCTCTTCTATGCTTTCCCTCCTCTTTCCTCTAGTTCCCCAAAACTTAGGTGGTCATCCCTTGCCCTCCAGCCTTGCTTCTACTATACTGGACCTCATTCATCTCTCTACCTTGCCCCTTATCCCACTTAATCCCCTCTCTCAAAACAAAATAACATCCCTACACTCAGGAGGAAAATCGTTGCATAAAAGTTCCCAGTATATGCTCCATGCTGTTATATAACTGTGGAATTTGCTCATGTGGTTAAAGGCATCAAGTTAATAGTTACCAGTTTGTCAGCAGCCTAGCTGAGCTCAAAACTATTGTTATTGCTAACTGTACTACGTTAGCCAGGATGTCATACCTATTATAATCAGCTTTTTTCACCTGTATGACAACTCTGTGATTGTCTGGGGTCATTACTATCACTGTAGTCCAGTGCCAAAGGACTGGATGCTGAGCCAAATAGATAATAACTTCTCATCCTCCACAGATTGGAAAGATAGGTTCTTCAGATCGACACAAAGACCAAGAATCACCTACATCTAGAAGATGTCTCTAAGGAATAAATGTTTCCTAGGGAAACTTTGATACTAGGGGTAAAGCTATATACCATAATAAATCTACAAGCACCAACATAGAAAACAAAATAAAATAGAAAGCAGAAAATTACAAGACACAGAAGCAAAATGCAACCCCAGATCCCTAGCCCTCCCAGGACATGTCCAGAACACAATGAGACAGAGGATATCAGAAGCGAACCACTGGAACTTTCTTAAATAGAAATAACAATAGAAGTGAAAAAACAAATGGAAGAGGTTAAACAAATAATCTCCAAGGTGTAAAAAGAAACAATGATCAAAATGAAAGACATAAAGCAGACACAGATTAGAAACCAGACGAGCTCAGGAAAACAATGGAAACCATGAATGCCCAACATAGGAAAGAAACGGAATCCATGACTGATCCAAATAAAAATCTAGGAGATTAAAAATTCTATTGAAAATATATGCAACAATAGAATTAAGGCAAGGACAGAATACCGGATCTAGAGACAAGATTGTGGCTAGCGACTATGAAAAGAAAGATACCTTAAAAATAACAAGAGACCATGAAAAACCATTGCAACAGCTACAAGATGAAGCAAAAAGAAAAAGAGATGAAGAGTAGAAATGGCCTACCAGCCAAGGGGTCTTCTCCCCACTCCATAAACCTGTAGGAAGTTTCGTAGTAACCCCCACCACCATTCATGACTTAGATGTTTTGCAGAGTGAACCATCTGAGGATGGTTATAGACCATATAGCAAAGAAGAATAAATTCCAAGGGTCTCAGAACCTGTGGGAAGAAAATGGGATGATGGGAAGTGAAGGCTAACCAGCGCCAAGAATTTTAAGGAGCTTAATCAGTGTTGGCACCCAGGGCAGGGCTCCCTCTCCTGGCGAAGAGAGGGAGGAAGCAGGCTGTGCATCCAGGATCTAAATTTCAGCTCTTCTTGGGATGAGTTACTTTATTTCCCTTTGCCTACATTTCCTTATCTAGAGAATAGGAGCTGATTAAAACCTTTACCTTACCAGGCCACTGTGACAATTAAGATAGGCACCACATCTGCAGAGAGCCTTAGCACAGTGCCTGGTACACTATGACTCTCTCGATGAACTGTTATCATCTGCACCTCGCAATTCCTAAATAATTGCATGCTGCTGTGAGTGCCTGAAGTGAAGCCGTGCATCCCAATGACAGGCCCAGAGTCTATTTTGCTGTTTCAAAGCTTCTTTGCAATACAAATGGAAATCAGTTACCATCTATCATCTATCAAATTGGCAAATAATTCTGCCCTGTACTGATGAAAATGTGACGAAATGGACACACCTGCACTGCTAATGAGGATCCGAGTGGCACAATCTATAGAGTTTTAATTTGATGGTGCGTATTGAGTTCTTAAATACATTCACACCAGGGACAAGCAGGGAGGGAAAAGGAAGTCAGATATTGGCAAGAGTGGTGATAGAGACAGGAGCAGAGATGAAGTGAAAAACTAGGATGAACCCATGGAATTGACATATTTTTAAGGCATTCCAAAAATGTCAAGAGACAGTGTAAAATAAATGACCAAGCAAAGCAGACATAGGCTATTATTACATGGATATTAGAGAGCCCTCTAATCCTTTAAGAGTGAAGATATGAAAAAAAGTTCCTGCAACTGCGGATCACACACTCCGCCAGAAGTCTCACCGCATATCCAGTGCAGCACACCAGGACTGACCTGCTGAACTCTCCTTCACATCCCACAGGTTCATCTTCTAGCCTCCTCGTCTCAACCGAAGGCACCACAACCTACCTGGTTTCAAGCTTTCAACTGTCCCTTCACCGTCACCACCCTACACCCGCAGTGCAATCCCTCAGCACTCCTGTGTCTTCCACTTCCACAGCAGATCCTGAGTCCAGTCACCTCTCAGTCTCCTCTGCCCCCATCTGAAGTGGCCCGTGAATCCCTCCTCACATGGTGAATCAACATTGCTTTTAAAAACAGAAACCAGATTGAGTCACTCAATGGGCTGGATGAAATTCATTGATTTCTTTGCACTGTCTTCCTCTGTGTCTGTGCCTACCATCCATCTCCCTCTTTCCCACTCACCCACAATCATGTAGCAGCACACTCAGGGCTTCTCCCACCAGCTCTTCCCTCTGCCTGAAGCACTCTTTGACTTTTCACAAAGAATCGTCCCTCTTTGAGCTAGATTGGCCCAAATCACCCCTCCAATCATTGTCGTGGCGTCCTGCTCTATTCATTCACAGTACTTGTCTCCATCTGAAATGATGCATTTGTTCACTTGTGAGCAATTTATTCTCCCCACCCAGGCACTCACCAACACACACACCATCAAACGTGAGCTTCTCAAGAACAGAAGCCTGCTTGCCTTATTTACTCTTTTTGCCCAGCACCTGGCCCCTGACAATTGCTTGGTAATTATCTGGGGACCAATCAGCGATTGACAGACTGAGTCCCATGGCCCCTCGGGCTCCAGCTCCCTCTTGTCACACATGACTTCAGCAAGGATGGGGGAGAAAGGAACCATTCACTGGTTATGGTGGAGAGATGGGAACAGATGCTTGTTGTCCAGCCAGAGGGGAAATCAATGGGAAGCTCAAGCATATACCTTGATCTCACAGAACAAGTCATCATCAGGATGAAAAACTAGGTACTTGGAACTTGTAGAGGTGTCTGATCACCATCGCTGGGGTGCTATTTCACAATGGTGTACAAAGGATGACAATTAACTCAATCCCCAAGAATTCATCTTGCAATATCTGGTCACGTGGCATCTAGGAAGTTGGACTTTTAGTAAACATTCAAATGAGGTAATGTTGCAACATTACTGGGCAGCTCAGCAGAGTCAAAAATTCTGAGCCTTAGCCCTCAGGCCACACCCCTCTTCAGCCTCTTTCTAGATGGGAAACCTCGTATCAGTTACCCCATCTATACCATGAAAAGCAATTGGCAAAGCTGTCCCTGGTCTGGTACTCTAGAATATTTATCTTTAGCTTGAGTTCCCAGCTTCAACCAAATTACTTACTATCCTCCCTCTTCTCTGCCCACCTCGCACGCACCCCCCAAAATATCTGCCTTTGTACTCTTCCTCTACTAATAATGCCATCATTTTCTACTTTTGAAATACTATGTAGCTTTTGATGAGCAATAGAATGTCTACTCCCAATCTTCTTCCTTACTGGTTCCAAATAAAAATATGTCCTTTTATTTATAAATTTTGGGACACTTATTGTCTAATTAAGAGGCCAATACATGACAGCTTGCAGGTCAAACCCAGATCATCAGCCAAGTCTGTGTATTTTTGGAGATAAAATTTTGTTGGAACATAGCCATGCTAATTTACACACTATCTATGGCTGCTTTTGCTATAACTGTAGGGTTGAGTACTTGTAACACAAACAATATGCTTTACAAAGTCTAAATATTTGCTATCTATCCCTTGATAGAAAAGTTTTCCAACACCTATCTAGTCTACTTTTGGTTTCTTGAACTGCAGGGCACAAAGATCTAGACTGCTCTCAGGCAGGTGAACACAAAGCCCCAAAGTCAATATGGTGCATCCTCCTGGAGCATCATTTTTACTAGAAGACCAGGAGGAAAAAATACAATTAATATACAATAAATATGGACATCAAAGTAAGTCCATGGCTCTTACAAAGTCAAAACAAACAGTGCATAAAATATTAAGATAAAATGTTCAACTCAGGGACAGGGATTTAGCTCAGCGGCATAAGTGCCTGCCTGGCAAGTGTGACCTCATGAGTTTGATTCCTAGTACCAAAAACAAAATAAAATAAAATTCTCAGTATGGCCAAAATTCTAAGCTGCCTCATCACACTGTTGCTTGCACTTGCACTGTTACAAATATTTTATATAAAACTTTAGGAAAGACCTTTTGATGCTCTGCATTTTGAGATGACAGCTCATAGCCCCTGGGTCTTCGCACCCCTTCAGACACGGTGCTTGCCTATCAGAACTCCAGAAGGACTAGAGCTATTATGATAAATTCTAAAGGCCCTCACACATCAGGATGCTTTAAATGGGTCCATAGGAAGCAACAGATAACTTTCCTGCAGAAGGTTTCATTCACTATGGGGGACTTTTTCCGTGCCTTAAGTGTTGCTAGGGTAACAGAATGCCCAAGAAGACTGTGTTACATTGACAGTATCTGTGGCAACGGCATCAATGACATTAAGCACAAATTAGCTCCTGCCTCAACTGAAGGCAGAATCCGTTTCATATCAATGCACTGATCATAAATTAGTTGTTTGGATTTTGTTTACCTTTTACTTTTCCTTTAATGTAATAAATTTATTTGGGGGAAGCGAAGGAATGGGGAGCCTGGATGGAGTCCCTGATGACTAATACCACCACCCTTATGACTCCCCACTTCGTCCCTCACTCTGCAGCAGCTCCCACATCTTCTGAACATCTCTACAGTGTCAGGTAGCAACTGCTGCTTTTTGCCTGTCTATTGTTCATCTTTGTTTCATTTTTGAAGGCAAAGGACCCACATATGAAGTTGTCAACTTGTCAGGAAGAATTGGGAGGTGGT
Source organism: Cavia porcellus (assembly GCF_034190915.1). NCBI lineage: Eukaryota > Metazoa > Chordata > Mammalia > Rodentia > Caviidae > Cavia > Cavia porcellus. Next base: position 14,509,220 of record NW_026947502.1, on the reverse strand, counting down.
TGTGCCCTGCAAGGGTTCGGGAGGCAGTGTTGGACCCTGGCTAGGCTCTCATCAAAGGCGCAGCCACGCTCCAAGGTTTACCTGCACCTTCATTTGTCTCTCTGGAAACTGAAGGCAGGGGCCGGGGTGATCTCCCAGAGCTTCTCCAGCTGTGCGACACTACAACTTAAACCAGCATAATTAAGAAAAATTAAAAATAAAAATAAACAAGGACACAGCCACATAGACAGATCTCTAAAACACACACCTGACTAGAAAATGATCTGCTCCCCACGATACAACTCGGGCTTTTTAACGTAATTTTTCAACTGATGACAGTCCATGCATGTGATTCAGAAAATATTAAGGAAAATATTAAGTCTTGCTTCTCTTCCCAATTTCCTCCCATACACCAACTGTTTTTGCGTGTAAACTTTTCATTTCTTTACAGACATATACACAAAATTAACAAAAGCTTTCTTTCGCCTTTGTTATACAAAAGATAACATCGTATCTACTCTTCTTCACCTGGCTTCTTTCCCTTGCTTAATAAGTATTTTGAACTTTTCACATTTGTACATTGTCTTCATTGTGTCGTATTACTGCATAGGATCTCATTAGAGGGATATAATATACTTCATTCAGCCACTTCCCTGCTGGTGACTGTGTGAACGGCTTCTGGTCTTTTCTATTAGGTCTTTTCTATTCTATAACGAATAACCTTAGTGCCTTTGAATATGCACAAATAAAAATTATAAGAAACAGGAGTTCTTCTGTAATCATGTACATATGCATTTTTGAAAGAAATCATCAGACTGTACTCTCTCTAGATTATTATCAAATTACTCACTCTCATTCAAAGTGGGAGTGCCTTCCCCTCACAGCCTCTTCTATATACTCTGCTATCAAATAGTGAACGATTTGATGAATATTAAACAAGATTATCTCAAGACATACTCCTTTTCATGCAGCTTTTTAATTTCTATTGATCTTTTTAATGAATGCAGTACTGAGTTCTTTCTTATACTTAATAGTCAGTGGTACTGCTCTGTAAATTAATACTTTTCACATATGCAAAAATTTAAAACATGCAGTATAATTTCCATTACTGTGGATAAGTGTCCCACAGAGACCCACGTATACCACCAGCCCTACTGGAAGGTGGCAGAACCTTTAGGTCACTGGGTTGCCCTGGAAGAGATACTGACCAATGTCTGTCTGTCGCTCATTCTCTCTCTCCATCTCTCTTTCTGTCCTTTCTCTCTGTGTGTCTCTCTATCTCTGTGTCTCTGTCTCTGTCTGTCTCTCTGTCTCTGTCTCTGTCTCTGTCTCTCTCTCTCTCTCTCTCTCTCTCTCTCTCTCTCTCTGCTTCCTGACCACCATGAGATGAGCATCTTCTCCCTCCACATGTTCCCACCAGGATATACTGACTCACCCAAGGTTCAAAAGCAACAAGCTAAGTGAACATGCACTGAAACCTCCAAAACTATGAGCCAGAATAACCCTTTTCTCGTTTTTTAAAGTTGACTGTCTGGAGTATTTTGTTACCCTAAGAGAAAGCTGACTGACACATCTACACATTACTTGTGGCCATGAGCATACATTATGAAGGATGGGAGGGACATTCGCTGACCTCTGAAGATGATGACAGGGGATGGGCCAGGGAAGAGGCATTTAAAAAACTTTACTAGGCTATTACATCTTATCTAAAAAAATGAAAGAAGGAAAATAAAAAATAGGCATGGAAAGAAAAGGAGAGAGGGAGGCAAGAAGGGAGGGAAAAAATATGCTTTAAAAATCACTGAGTCATTTTCCGTGACCTTTCACAACCCTCCCAGCCTCCCTCACTCTCAGTTTTCACATCCCTGGATGCAAATAATGCCTACACTGTAGAGTTAACAAGAGACTCAAGACGACCCATATGCCATATGACACCATAACTGCCACACATTGCTCAATACTGTCATTGTTGACAGTAATTTGATTATTATAGCTCCAATGTATACGGTGCCTCAAGATAGAAAGAAAAGGTCTGGTGACTTCTTCTTCCTGTTGGGTTGCATAAGCGGTAGCTTCGCAGCAGCGCGCCAGCGGCTGTATCCTCAGTGACGTTTTCCAAATGTCTTGCCCAGGGCTGCACCTGTTGGCAGGATGAGTGTGTCTGGGAATCCCAAGGGTGGGAGAAGCAAGGGTGTGGGCTGGGTGGGGAGGAGGAGTTTCCTCTGTGTGGCAACTGCAGCTGCTGCTCCCAAGGGCTGAGACCTCTGTTGGGACAGGAGATGGATTTCCTGTCCATCTAGAGGGGCAGAGTCTAGAGGGTTCCACCCAAGGTTACCTGCAGTCACCTCCGGCCTTAGAGGGGGTTATGCCTCCCTCTTTCCCTAATTGTATTACATCAACAGGCACTAGATGCTCCACCCACTGCCAAGGCCTTTTAGCATCTTGTTTCCCCAAAGCCTTGCAGAATCAGAAAATAATACCTTAGTCCTTTGCTGAAAACGCCTTTTCTCAGAACAAGAAAAAATACTGCAATGACTTTTATACACACTTTCTTATACCTTTGGTTTATTTTCTGAGTTGAAATGGTTCATATTCTTTTTCATTACTTGGATCTAAAAAATTCAGAAAATCAGAGAAGGGAGGAGAAGAAAAAAGAGAAAAGAAGGGTGAAAAAACAGAAAGAAAAATAAATGGGTAGGCTGGGAATATAAGTTACGAGACATTTGGGGAAAAGCTCCAGAAATACAACCTGAAAGTCATTATAAGACATCACCAGGGCCTTGATTAGTGACTGTGTTAGGCAGTTTTCTATTACTGCAATAAAAAGCCTGAGATAGTCAATTGTAAAAGAGGAAAAGTTTACTCTGGCTCATAGCTTCAGAGGCTTCAATCCCCGGCCAGCTGGCCCTACTGCACTTGGTCTTTGACAAGTCAGAAACATCATGGTGAGAGTGTGTGGCAGAGGAAGCCCATCCACTTCACATCTAGCATGCAGAAGGGAGACAGGAGGAAGAAAGGAGTAGGGTTCCACATCCCCTTCAACAACACACCCCAATTACTAAGGACCTCCAATAGCTCCTCCCCTCCCCCTTAAAAGCTGTGCACCTTCCTTTTGGGGACCATTCTGCAAATCAAGCCTAACATATGGATCACTGAGGGACATCCAAGATCCAAACTAATGGCATTGGCTGGTCCTCTGCTACAGAAGCCAAGACAGCGCACACAGCTAATGCCAAGGGATGGGGGAGGGATGCTGAAGTAGCGCCCCCCTGGTAATATCTGGAAGCCTCACCCAAGCTAGGAAAGAGAACATCCTTCAATTATAGGCAATAATGAATCAATAAAAACCCATTAATCAACTAATGAAAATCATGTAGAAAGGAAATACAATTATTCAAGGCAGATAAAAATTGCTTTATCATTGGCTGAGCTAAGGCAATGAGAAATGATGAGACAAAGTTTAATTTCTTGCTATTTGTGACTATTTCTTTTTAACAACCTAGGTTCCGTGAAACTAGGAACCTATTTCTGTAGCACCCTTTGCAGCTTGCCAGCACATTTACTGCCAGTACCTCACCTCTGTTTCTTTTATCCAGATATCTGTTTCTTTGGCCTCATTTCACCAGGAGACAAATGACTAAATGCCTGTTCTGAGAAATGACTCCATTCTCAAGTGATAATGGATGCTGCAGTAATTAGGAGAGTAACCATCCAAAGGTGTTCATGCACTAATCCCCAGGACCTCTGAATGCACCGTTTTACACAGCAAAGGGGATTTTCCAAATGGATTGAGGGTAAGGACTCTGAGGTGATAAAGGGCAGCCCAATCTAATCATATGAGTCCTTAGAAGTAGATCACTACCTTCTGCTGGGTCAGATAGATGAAAAGGAAAAGAGTTACTAGCTTTGAAGATGGAGGATGTGAGCATGAGCCAAGGAATGTGGGTGGCCTCTAGAACCAGGAAATGGCCCTCAGTGACAGCCAGCAAGGAAACGGGACCTCAGTCCTATAGTCAAAGAAACTAAATATTGCCAAAAACTGGAGTATGTGAGGAAATAGATCCACCCCTGGAGTTTTCAGTGAGGTATGTGTCCCTGCTGACACTTCAATTTTAAAGACAGTCAGAGGCATATAAGACATACAGACTTACAGGCTGATCAAGTGTGTTGCCTAAACCAGTACATGTGGAGACTCATTATTTTCTAGCAATAGAAAACTAATACAGGATTAACACAAGACTCAGAAAACTAATACAGGACTCAGTCGATAGTGTTCAGTTTTGTTTTAAAGCAACTGTTATAGTACAATGAGGAAAGAAAAGTGATTATATTTAGGAACAAGCAAGTTGTTTTGCCACAATTCATAGCCCAGGTGTATCATTCTCTTTGCTTTTTCCTGTGTTCCACAAACATTTAAGGAGTGCTTCCTCTGTGCCAGGCACATAGCTCCCTACTTAAATGGCTCCTTTTAGATCACATCTACACAAGTGGACTCAGTGTGTAAATCAAAGATTCACTGAGTGTCTACTGTGTGTTGAGCAAAAGCTAACTTCATTGAAAGGTTCTTTTAGCTTAAGATTTCAAATTCTGCAAAGAAAGATTGAAATCTGACATTGAAATACATCTTCACAATAGCACTGTCAGGTATTATACTTTCCTTTTGACATATGAAAAACTGTGGCCTCTGAGAAAAAGAGACTAATTGCACGAGTAACACCATCAGTAAGTGATGGAGCTGCATTTTAAAAATTGTGGTTGAAAATATGTAAAATAAAATTTGCCTTCATAACCATCATAAAGCATGCGATCCAGTACATTCACATTGTTGTGGAGCCAAACCTTTCTTCTTTTTGTGTTGCAAAACCAAAAATCTATGCCCATTAAACCATTTTATTTTTTGTTTGTATGAATCTGGCTTTTCCAGGTAGCTCACATAAGTGAGATCATAAAGTATTTGGTTTTCACTGACTGGTTAATTTCATTTAGTACTATGTTTGGATTTCCACCATGTCATGTCAGAATGCCCTTCATATTTAAAGCTGAACTATATTCCACTACATTTATTGATCACATTTGTTTTCCATCCACGTGTCAATGGACACCTGCTTCTACTTTTAGGCTCCAGCGAAAAGTTCTGTCACGAACGTGGCACACAAATATCCCTTTGCAGTATGTGCACTAGTGGACCTAAAACTTGAACACAGATCACCAGGATTCAGATTCCCACTGTCTTCCTGGAATGCCACAAAGCCTAGATTGTAACCATAGCCTTCAAGGCTGCTGCTAATCAGATTTATGGAATTTTTGCCCACATTCCATTCCACAGAAATCAGTTGAAACTACTTTTGTTCTATGATTGTTCAGTGCTTGAAATACAATCTGATATACTGAACAGATTAATATACAGATTAAAACTCAAACTCCTTGCCCCCTGATGATACTCCCTGCCTGCTATTCTAACCTCATTTTTAACCAATTGCTATGCTTCAGTTATGCGGGCCTTGTTCTTCAAACATCCCAAGTGTGTCCTAGCCCAGAACCTTTGGATTTGCTGTGTGTTCTCCCTTGGACTTTGCACAATAGGTTACTTCACACCATTGAGGTCTTAGTTCGGAAATCACTGCCTCCATGAGGCCTTCCTGGATGGCACTTTGTAAAATAGCCCTTATTATTATTATCAATTTGTTACTGTTTTATTTTCTTCACGACCAGCTAACACTTATTCTGTCATCCTTGTTTTCTAGTTTATTATCTGTCTTCCAGGCAAGAATATAGTTTCCACACAAATGTTATATCTGTCTCCTTCCCTGTATATCCCTAAGTATAGAAGTGTGCCTGGCAGGAAGTGGTGCTTATTGCATAGCTGTTGGAGGTATAAGGATCTTTGTTACAGAACTGTTTATTGAATCATGAGAAAAGGAAGTCATGTGAATGTTTCTCAGTAAGAAATGGTTAAATAAATGAAGATACCTAATTCTGGAAACTCTACAGCCATAAAAGAGAATTAAGATAATGATCAGTCCTTTTGTTAAAGAATAAAACAGAATAAAACCAATCAAAACAAACCAGTGTAAAAGATACAGGACCTCAAAACATTACAAAATCAACAATAGTTACCATAATGCCTTTTGATGTCTTCAAAATAGCTACAGATAACTTTGGACATAATAAAACTCAAATAGCACAGAATAGAATAGAAACAATAAAACAAAACAATGAATGCAATAAAGGACTTCAAAACAAACCTATAGTAAATCCAGAATTGCTACCATAATATATCTTACTATCTTTGAAATAGCTGCTCCTGTCATCAGATTCGACATAATCAAACAAAACAAAAGAGAATAAAACTCAACCCAGCAAAACAATGGAAATGATATAACACTTCAAAACAAGATCATCAGGAATCAACAATGCCTACAACCCTCAGAAGGAGAGCCCCCTAGATGTCACATTACATTCCACTATCCTCTGAACCCATGATCAGGTCATATGGCCCTAGACTAAAATGTTAGTGAAACAACAAAGCACCACAGGAATCCAATTGTATTTCATCACAGCCTGTGTTTTTCCAGACTAGCCTGTCACTTATGGTAGCGGGGGAAGCAGGTGGTACTTCTTGTTTGCCAGCCTGTGGGCTGGAAGGAGTTGGGGTCTGTCTGTTCCAGTCCAGTGGCAGCCCACGCATGGCGCTGGTTCCCAGACCTGGCTTACTTGCTGTTGTGGCTTTGTTCTCTCTACCCCCAGTCCACAAATGGTGCTGACTCATGGGGAGAGGCTGGGGTCTGTCTGTTCTAGTCCGGCAGCAGCCCACGCATGGTGCTGGTTCCCAGGCTGGACTTGCTTACTGGTGGCTTTGCTTTCTCTACCCCAGTCTGCAAATCGATCATCAGACTTGACAGATACTTGAGGACAGTATCTTCAAAGTATGGTTGATTTTTTTGGAAAACAAATTGTAAAAAAAATAAGTATAACTTTAGCCTTATAAAGTGTCAAAATATATGATGGGACATATCTATAATATCAGGATTCTGGAAAGCTGATTCAGGAGGATCACAGGTTGAATCCTAGCTTATCAACTTAGTGAGAGCCTGCCTCAAAATAAAAAATAAATATAAGGCTGGAAATGTAGCTCAGTGTGAAGGCTCTGAGCTCAATCCTCAGCGTCACAAAAAATATATATAAATATGTGTGTATTATTGACTGGAACTACTGCATATTCACCAGCGTTTATTCTTGGGGAAAGAAGACTGTGGGTAGAGATTTCTTTTTTCACTTTATATCCTCTTTATTATCCAATGCTTTGCAATTAGCTTCAATTGCTTTTGCAATGCAAAGAACCCTGATGAGCTTACGATAAGCGTATATTTGTGTTTGTATATTACTTTTAAAATATATAAAAAAGGGATGAATTGACAAATGGATAGAGAATTAGATAATTAGATGGATATGTGGTGGAGCAGGAATAGTGAAATATCCCTTGTAGAATCTAGATGGTGATACACGGATGTTCGCTGCACAAATCTTTCAATTGTCTGGCTGTTTAAAAATACTCCTAATAAAATTTGAGGATAGAAATCTTACTATTTATTCAATGCACATTTTTCCCTTGCCCAGTATGTGTCAGGTATGCCCTGCCTCCAGGGTTTACTTTCACCCACCAAACAACACAAGGATCAAAGGCCATCACCAAGGCCTCCCCCTCACTCATGCTGAGTCCACGGCCTTCCTGGCCCGCTAGAGCACTCAGCAACGAGGCTATCCACATATGAATTTAAAGTTTCCCTATATTAGAGACCTCGATGTCCCAAGAAACTTAGCAAGAATGCCAAAGAATCTGTATTTGTTCAAGTCCCAGCAGAAAACAGACAGCTCATACAAACACTTAGCTGGGAAGAGCTGGATGAGAGGAAGTGCTCAGAGATGTGGCTAGAATTCAGGGAGCAGCCAGGAAGGGCAAACTGCCCCGGATCACCATGACCATCCCAGGGCTTAGGAAATGAAAATGTTTCTGGGCTCAGCCCAGTGGAAGCCATGGCTATCAGAATTCCTCACCTCTGCAGGTGCAGTGAAGGGCAGAGAGAAGGACTAGAACCCTACTTCCCATGTGCCTGTCTTCTGCTGATCCTCCCACTACCAAGCTCCCTTGGAGCAAGAAAGGAAGGGCAGCCAAGTGGCACTGTCTTTGCGGATCAGCATCCGGGAAGCTGTGTAATTAATGGATCAAGAGAAGGGATTATGGGGGGGGGACAAAAATCTTGCACAGATTTCCATCAAATTGATCTTATAATTTATTGTCCAATGCAGGTCACCAAGCAGATGAAATAAGTTATCATTGAAAACTGCAGCAGGTGTCCCTACAGGAAAACCAGAACCATGTGGCCCCTCTATTTTCAACATAGATTCCAATTCCCTCATTGTCTGATGAGGTCACAGAAGAGACCATAATCAGTAAAGTGACTTGGCAATGATTTTACAGAAAGTCATGGGCAGGCGCAAAAAAGGCATTGTCTCACCACTTGGTCACTCTGGGGCTGCCAGGTCTGCCTCACTCCTCACCACATTCAAGCTCCACAAAACACCCTCCATCCCATTGCAATTTTCTCATGTGGTTCTGGGGAAAGGACGAGTCATTCTTCTGTCCCAAACAGCTTGTGGCTGGGAGCTCCTCTTTGTCTCTTATTTTTTCTTCCTCCTTTTTGTGGTCCAATGCTAAGTTGGTGGCTGGGGAAGCACTCAGGTGTTACTGGGGTTTCACTGCTGTTTCATTACATAAGTGAAAGCTTGCAATGGGGAGCCAACTGACCACCTCCTGGTTCTGGAGGGGCTCTTGGCTACCTGAGTCACCATAACCACTTGGCCATCTCATCACTGGGGATGGGTTTCTGAGTCCCAGGAAATACCCATTCAGTGACTTCTTCATCCAGCTATTAGTTCTTGAGTACCTTGTAGGTACCATGCATAGTCATTATGTGCATAACATATGAAGATTGATGATAAAGACATGGTCACTGCCTTCATGGAAATCACATTATGGAAAGAGTGGATGCTGGATAAATATACAAATGAATTACTTTCAAAGTATAGCTAGCAAAAAAGAAGGAAACAGCACTCTGAAAAATAATTATGATAGCCAACATCTAATACTATCATCCTTTCTTCACAACTGCTTTGTAAGACAGCTATTATTATTATTATTATTATCTCTATTTCTTGGATGTAGAAATTGAGCCACAGAGAGGTTAAGTGGTTGCCCGCTGGTGCTCAGCTGCCATGTATCAGTATTGAACTTGCATCTGAGAATCGAGCATCAGGGCCAGGGACATAACTACTGGCTGTGCTGGGGAACAGATGCTTTAAATGGGTCAGGAAAGGCCTTTTTGAGGAAATGACCTATAAAACTGAGTTAGGAGCTGGTGGTAGAATGGAGAAAAAGCAGCATGTGTCAGTGTACAAAGGCTGTGAGTTGGGGGAGGCTGGAGTGGTCTCCCATCTGTCTAAGGTCTGGGACATTGGGGTGAAAACTTCACTTCTTTTCTAGATATATCTTAACAAATGTCTCTGCAGATCTACATTTTTTCATCTGGTCATCAAACAGCCTGGTAATGCCAATCCCATGAGCGCTATTACCCACATTTGATAGAATGCACTACATTGTTTCTGGGAACTTAGGGGTGGAGGTAACCCTAGCTCCAGGACTCTGGATTGTGTCAAGTGCTCTTTCTACTCAACATCTCTGCTGAGGAGCAAGTGGCCACTTCCTTCACTGTACCTCTGCTGTCCTATCATCTGTCTACTCCAGTGTACCATGATATCCCCAGCACCTCTTAGTTCATGCTCTGCTTTCTCCTCCCACCTCAGAATGTACCATTCAGCTGCCTTAACAGTTTAACTGCTAAGGAAATCTCCTGAACAAGCCTTGCTATCAGGTAATGAGTAATAAAGCCCCATTGGAAACCTGTAGTCAACGTGTCTTGTGTGAGCTTCCAACAGCTTTCCCCTCCTTCCAGTCATGAAACCTGCCTCAAGCTATTAGCTCCTTCACTGCCAAAGTACAAGTCATTAGTTGATTAATGGCCTGTTCCCAGAGGAGTCTGGCCAAGGTTTGAGCCTGGGGCCTTTGGTTAACAGGTGGCTTTGCAAATGCCAATAAACCTAGAGTAGTTCTTCCCAACTAGTAAATTGCTTATCTGTGAATAGCATCTCACTTTCTGAAGTCAGCCCCAAGAGGTGAGAGAAGCAGGCCTAGCTCTCCCTGGCCTCACAGGGCCTCAGCATGGCAGAAAAGCCCTCCAGGCCCCAAAATACTTCTCTGCCTCAACTCACAGCTTCTGGAGCCCATCGTGTGGTTTCATGCCTCCGGGCTGCCCATGCTGCTCGTGACTCCTCCTCCCACCCTCTTCACCAGCCCCTCTCATTTACATCTGCCAAAGCACAGCTCAGATACCACTCGTTCAGGAAGCCTTCCCTACCTGTCTACATCCCAGTGAGTCTGTTACATACCAAGGTCCCACCGTCAGAAAAAGTAGCATTCTTAACTTATTCTTTGAGCATTCTTCTTATTCCTGAGATGTACCGCACACTCTAGGAGCCCTCTACACGGATTATCTCCATCTGACAGCAGTTCAAGGAGGCAGGGTCTGACCCCCACTGTTTGATTATTGAAGAAATTGAATCATAATGATGTCTATGATTATGCCCTGTACTCACCATCACAGGTAACACTGGACACATACAAGTTACTGAACCTCCCATAGCTCTATGCCAAGGACGTACACTTTCTCACTGAACTTTCACAACAACCTCACAGAATTTAGTGTTATTGTTACCCCTACTTTGAAGATAAGAGACATTTAACTATTTAGTTAGATTGCATATTAAGCAGATCATATTACACTGCATGTGAATTGCCTAGATTAACTGAAACTGCTAATAATCTATCTGACATCTTATCTTGCCCCTCTGCCTAACAGCAAACACTGTATTGTTGGAGATTATGTTACCAGTAGAAAACAGTGGCGGGGGGGGGGGAGGGCAAGAACTAAACAACATGAAAACAACATGAAGCATTTCCTAGCTTCCTTGGTAGCAGATAAAATGTAGGACAATATCATGGGGTGGAGGGCTGGGGATTTGGCTCAGTGGCATAAGCGCCTTCCTTGCAGTTGTGAGTTCGACCCCGGTACCGATAAAAATGAAAAAGACAAAAAAAAAATTGCAGATCATGGGGTGGGGCTTTAGGAAAGTGGTTTTAAGAGAGTGCACTGTACTCAACTAACACCATTTTGCCTTTCTCCATCTTTCCTTCTTCTAAATTAGGGTGCAAAGTCTGAATCTCCAACGGCAAGCTATGATATCATCATGAAGCAATTCTGTTAAAAATTGCTGAGCAGAAGAAGGGGTTTGCATTCCTGGTGACATCACAGAGTAATCAAGCTAGCCCAAATTTAAAAGAATTTAAATTTTTTTTTTAAAACCTCTATTACTTTGATTTTCTGTTACTTGAAGGCAAATCCAATCCTTCCGGATTCACTGTTGTCTGACCATTGAGCTGTGAATCCTCAGAGCGACCTGGAGGCCTCCTCTGTATCAAGGTCCCTAGCATGCTCATTGCATTTGCATGAATCAAGCCTGAATTTCTTGCCTTTCTCCCCTTCTCCCCTTACTCCCATGGAGACAAAGAAGGTCAAGTTAGAAACACAGACATCTTCCCTTACGTCAGAGGCACAACACAGAAGTAAGGGAAGGATGAAGGAAAGCAGGGCAGGGGAAACTGGCTCCAGTGTCTGCAGCAGGGAAGAACCAGTGCTGGCTGAGGACCAGATAGCTCCACTTGATCCTCTGCTTCAAGCAATGGTGGTGTCATTTCCAGGCGGGGAAACCCAGGGCCAGGAGCCAAATTAAACGTGAAGAGTGAGCCAGAGCCAAATGCAAACGTGTAAAACAGCCAGACTCCCTTGTGTCACAATGAGAAGTGCACTGAGAATTGCCTCATATCCACCTGTCTTCTCACCACCCCGGAACCCCAACGCAAGGCTGCTGATGCAAGCAGGGGGAAGGCTTCTCCTGCTGTGCCTCTGGGATGAGTGCATGGTCTGTGGGAGAGGTCAGTCTGTCCAGGACTCAGTTTCTTTATCTGTGCAGTGGAACTAATATTGCCTACCCCTGCTTCCATGCAGGAGCTGATGAGAGGGTTAGGTGGAAAGACAATCATGGGGTAGAAACTCTGCTTCTACAGTTATAGAAACTTCTTCCAAATCCCAAATTCTATATTGTTACAATCTTTTTCTACACCCGAGTATAAAGCACTTAAAATATTTGTCTTCTTTCTGAAAAAAAAAATCCATTTTCTGAAATAGCAAGCATAGGGTATTATTACACACTAGTAGTAAAAGACAGCTGCCATTAATTCTCTTCAAAATACTCCCTGTGCAACCAAGAGATGGAGGGTGGAGGAAGGCAGGGTAGAAAGAATTAAGATGTGTTATATACACGTCCCCACTTCCCATGAGGAAGGTAATCATTATGCACAGCAAACATGTACTGATAAAAATTTAAATTAAAAATTAGAAGAAACGCTGGGTGTGGTGGTGCGTGCCTGCGACCTTGGCATTTGGGAGGCTGAGGCACAAAGATTATTGCAAGTTTGAGACCAGCATGGGCTACAAAGTGAGCTCAAGATCAGCCTGAACTGCATAGCGAGACCCTGTCACAAAAAGACCCCCCAAAAAAAATTAAAAGAAAAATACTCCCTCTTACTTCATGCACACTTACCCTATTATTGTTTTTAGCACTTCTTAAAGAAGGTCTGGAAGTCCCCTTTGAAGAGTGTCTTTACATAGTATCATAAACATATGATCAAGTGCCATTCAACAGAAATGCCCTGCCTCAGAAAGTGGCAAGAATGTGTGCTTGAAGCGAGGGGACTATTTTTAGGGAAATTAGTGGCAGTGTGTCTATTGCTGTAATAAACTTTTTAAAATTTAAACATTCACTGTATCCTTTCTATTATGCCTCAACCATGAGACCACATTGTTGTCACAATTTATAGCCCTGCAGGGTGAAAAGGAGGGAAAGAAGATGGACTGGTTTATTTACTTATCTTATATCCCTAATGGCAAAATATTGACTACAGGTGTTCTTCCTTAGCTTAGAAATTTATAAGCAATTAACTTTGTTCCTTTACGTAAAGAGGCCTGGGAATTTGGTTGAGGGTTGGATTAATGGGAACTTTTATTCCTTATAACTTTCTAGGCATTTTTCCTTTTTACCATAAATATATTTATATGTTTATTAGTTTAAGTGTGGTTCACCAAAATGCTATTAAATGACTTTGAAATCGCCTGTTTTCATCCCTAGCTCGGTGTTTCTCATTACAGGATCAAATGCCTGAGGCTGAGTAACTTTTAAAGGGAAGAGGTTGATTCAGGTCCTAGTTTTGAATGCTGCAAGTCGAAGCAGCTGCCAATGCCCAGTGGCGATGGCATCACTAAGGGACCACATGAGAGAGGGAGAGAGATCACAGAATGAGGAAGGACGTCTGAGTGAGAAAAACGGTCAGTCTTCCTGCTTTTAATATCACACTCTGGCAGGAATCCAGTGACCTAACCACCCATCAACAGCCTTGTCTCTGAAAGTTTCCATTACCTCCCATATCACCACAGGGGGAACCCGGCTCCCGCTGTGCATTCTGAGGGACAACAGTGAAACCATATCCAAATCATAGCAGCCACTATGGCCCTCTTGAGACTGACACACAATTCAGAAACCCAGGGCTTTACTTCAGTTAGTAGGCTCTAGCCATATTATTGATGCCACTGTTAGAAGAAAACAGGCTCAGTGACTTACCAGCTTCTGTCCAGCCCTGTCCCCAGGCACTGAGGAGACCTGGAAACTATTGCTAGGATGTGGTTTCAGGAATGCTGAGCACAGTGTGAATTCCCGTCATTTGCCAATCTCCGAGGTCCAGCATCAGAAGGGATGAACTCTAATCCAGTAATGGCAGTAAGTCAAGGAGGGGTTGCTTGTTAGCTAACTTACCCATTAGTAGAAGTCAGCTTGTCTAACTAGCTCATCCTTACCACCCACCCTTACCAACCAAAAGCAGAACCTGAAGAAATGGTGGCTCATTTGGATGAAGCACAAAAACATTAGAGCTCAAAAGGTTTCTGTGGATGATCTGTTCCGGAGGCTGAAAACTGTTTGGATTTGTCTGTTTTGTTTATCAGTGTTGTGATGTTCTCGCTGAATTTGGGAATCTGTGTGTGTACTTCCCATTTAATCCTCCTGCCTCTGTGGTCTGATCCAGTGGTCTCCTCTGACTCACGGTTTCGTTTTCTGTGACTTCAGTTACCACAATATTGAGCGCAACTCTAGAAATAAATAATTCATAAATTTAAAATAACTCTTACCACAGCATATTGTTATAACTATTCTGTTGCTAGTTATTGTCATTAGTATATTACTGTGCTTGATTTATAAATTAAACATTATCATAGGTAGGTGTGCATGCATAGGGAAGATACGGTATAGACAAGGTGTTACCTCTGCTGTCAGGCATCTGTTGGGGGTCTTGGAATGTATCCCCCAGGGCTAAGAGGACACTTCTGGATGTGACTGCCCCTTATAGTTATATTACTTGTTTAGTCCATGAGGTAGTTCTATCAGGGCTGGCATCCAGCGTTTGGCACCTGTCCTGGTGTCCTTGGTGCGACCAAGCTCCTAGAAGGATTATCAAGAAATATGCTTAAGATATTCAGGGCACCCAAAAGAGAAGGGATGCAAAAAGCAAAAGAAAAGAACTGGACAAACAACACAATCTCCCCAAACCTCAGAAATCTCTGTGTATCTTCTATTCAATGGAATTAGTATGGCCTTGCTTGGAGTTTGGAAAAGACTTCATTAGAGAAAGCATTAGAGTTCACCGGGATACAGAATGCTGTTAGTGGATGTTTCTTTCCTCTCCTACATAGAAGACTCAGCACACTTTTCCACACTCTTCCTTACAACTACACACACATTTCCTAAAGTAACTGGTAAGAACAAATATGATTGGAGCATTTCAGAGCTGAGATGGAGAAGAAAGTGCTCTGTCCCTGGTGCCTTGAACAGGTTTTTCCACAGGAGTCCCCACTTGCCCAGTCCATCACAGCAGTAGGAGCCTTGTGGCATCTCTACTCAAAACTTGGGCAGGGCAAGGTATTGGCACCACTCACCGTGGCAAGTGATTGTACACAATTCATGCACCCAGGGACACAGGTCATCATCACAGATAGCTCTCTCACTGCATCTCCTTGCTTTTTCTCTTTCAGAGAATGACATCCCTCAGCCGCCAGACTCTGGTCTTCTAGGTTGTCCCCTGTGTCTGTTCACGGTCAGTTTGTGGATCCCCAATGCAGCCAGTCATCCTGGTCACCTAGCTAAAACTTTGGACCATAGGGGAGCACTCTTCACTGGATGGCATGGGCAACCACTGTCCAGGGGCTGGCCACAGGGTGGCCTCCGATGCTGAGTACCCTGCTCAGCACCATCTGGGGGTGCCACTGAAGGACTCCCATACCCTGGGCCAATGTGTATATTGGTGAACATTAACTAGAATTTCAATGGTTAAGCAATTCAATCAAAACTGAAACCAGGAGGCCTGGTTCTGGATGAAATCGTGGCATTTCATTAGGAGTAAAAGAAATGCTTCTTTCTTTTTACTGTCATGGGATTATCTTTGGATTTTCCATGGTATTTCCTTTCTTAACATTCGGTCCTTGGGTTTTTTTTTTTTTTTTAAATCATTTTGCATTAATTTCCTCTTTAAGTCTCACTCTCCCCTCTGCCTCTTCCCCATGGCTTTTCTTCCCCCTTTTCCTCAGCCCTATGTCCTTACTGTGAGCGTTATTTGAAATATTTCTGCCCTTACCCAGAACTGACAGCTTGTCAGAAAGAGAGAGAAAGTAGTTTTTCAGCTAAAGGCAAGAACTCCAGCAAATGTGAATCCAAGATTTGCCCCCTTAGTAGCCATGTGGCTTTGGACACTTGATCTAGTCACCCTGAGCCTCAGTTTTTTTTATCTTGATAACAAGTATAACACTACTTATATCATAAATCAAAAGTAATATGTATATAAACTCCTGAGCAAAGTGCTTAGTATCTGATAGTCTAAATGAAATATAGCTTATTTTTTTAAAAAAAGAAAAGATCACCACAATCTTTCTTCTCCATCAGGGCTTAAGTTAATAGAGTCCAGCCATACTATTTGATAGACTAAGTTTCCAGACCCATTGCAGAAGGGACGGCACAAGTCCCAATTACCCTTTTACTTTCAAAATACATGCTATTTTCTCTCTTTGCATAGTAGGACTCTGAATAATATCCTGATAAAAGGATTCTATTTAAGCCTGACTAGATTTTAACTGATTTTTTTTTCTTGTCCTTTCCCCAGAGTTCTCAGATTGCTGTCCACTCCTGACGAGTAGCTCTCTGAGCCACAGAATTTACTTCATCACTGTGCCACCCCGTCACTTTCTTCTAACTAGAAGCCCGTCTCTGTCCTTCAAAGTGGGACTGATCCAGGCCTGGTGTCCAAAATAAAAAGTGCAAAGTGTCCTGGTCCTCATTTTTCAGTGCTCAGTGGTGAAACGCCACAGCATGGCACCACACCAGTACCATTAAAAAAAAGAAAGGAAAAGAAAAATTCAAAGTGAAACCAACACTTTAAATGTAAAACATTTTTAAATGCAAATGAGCTATAGAGAAGTTTAGACTCCCCATCAGACTTTCATGGAAGTTTATCAGAGAGTGAAAGACAGTCATGGGGCTCTTGGTTTCATTTGTGGAAAGCTAATGGCCCATTTTCTTGATCTCTTGACAAATGTGGTTACACCCAGGATTTCACACAAGAGCTTGCGGTTGTGAATTGAATCCAACAAAGCATTTTCCATACTAAGCAATGGTCTACTACCTTAAAATGTACTTTATGTTGAAACAAAAAAACCAATCTGGGGCTGGGGATTTAGCTCAGGGGCATAAGTGCCTGCCTGGCAAGTGTGAGGTCGTGAGTTCGATGCCCAGCACCAAAAAAAAAAAAAAAAAAAAAAAACAAAAAAAAAAATCTGACCTTATTAAAAACACATCTGACATGAAGATGACCATTATGCCTCCTGGTCACCTGGAGGTAGAGAATCCCTGTTGCCTAACGCTCACAAACATGTTTACAGGCTTCCTTCGAGTTCAGGCAGGCAAATTCAGGCTTCCATCTCTGTGCTGCGCCCTGCTCATATAAGTCATGTGTTTTGCTAAGGAAGGTAGGGAGTTGTAGGGAGGAAAAATAATAAAATGATGATGAGAAAAGTGATCGCAGTCCCCCGTGGCTACTCACCTGCTCCTAAAAAATCTCAGTATGTAAGAACCAGCCACCAAAAGTGGAAAGTGCCAAATGACCAGAGAAAGAAGCAGAAAAATGTGGATTGGACACATTGCTATTTATTAGGGAGGCATGGATTGAGGCACACCTTGGGCAGCAGCAAGACAGATGAATCCACACACTTCTAGGCCAGAAAAAATGTTTAGATGCTAAGCTAGGCAAAGTTAGGCCAAAACCAATGGGAATGTACATGAAAAACTATTCACATGTCAAACATCAGTGAAGACACAGTCTGGGCTTCAGCACCCAGCATGAAATGCTCAGCTCTTCACACAGATGACTATATTAATGACTTTGTTTATCCTGTAGGGTTCGGAGTGGGTGTCAGGGCAAAAGGGTGGTTAAAACCAAGATGGCTGTAGTCATGTTAATCTGGCCCACTTAGCCCAGTTGGGAGCCTACAGAAAGAGGTGTCTCGGGTGAGCTTTGGTGCAGTTAATGTTCATGAAGACAATGTTCAGACAATGCTCCTTCCGGATCCAGAGAACCAAGGGACATATTTGGTTGAAAACTCAAAAACAGCAGAGCTTAAGATACTTTCACATGTCAGTGTGGCCCCAGTGCCCACCACATCGGACACAGCAGAAACAAGCAAGAGCTGTTGAAGCACTGAATAAATAAGAGAATAGAAAAATAACGTAGGAAAGAATCTGCCGCCCCAATTCATTTCACAGTAGTCCACACGGTGACCAACGGCGTTTCTGCTCCTCCTGCTTTCCTCTAAACTCTTTCTACTATGCAGCAAACATAATCCACTGAACACATAAATCAGGCCCGATCACACTGCTACTTCAAACCCTATACTTTGGGGGCCAGGGATTTAGCTCAGTGCTACAGCACCTGCCTTTCAAGTGTGAGGTTCTGAGTTCAATTCCTGGTACCTCCCTCCCCCAAAAACAAACAAACCAACCAAAAAACCCTGTACTTATTAAAGTATAATCACCCTTTTGTGTTCATCTACAAAACCTGTGTGCTCTGCTCCCTGATTAGCTCAGTGGCCCCGCACGCATCCTCATCTCTTTATTCTTCGTATTCCAGCCACTCAGACTTTTGCATGTTCCTTAACAACTCTAGCTCATTTCTGCCTCAGAGTCTTCGCATCTGCTGGTCCCTTAGCCTAAAACTTTGTTTCTCCAGATTTTTATGTGAAAGCATCTTTCTTATGATTCAAAATTATGTCAAAGGATGCTTTCTGGGGGAGGCCTTTTTTGAGCTCCTACTTTATCCTGTATTTTTTTATCCTGTATTTTTTGTGAGCTCCATTCACCCTGTGACACAACACTAGTGTCTTTTTCTTTACAGCACTAAGTACTTGGGGGTTACTTGGTTCATTTATTTGGATTCGTGATTACCGTCAGCTTTTGTGGTCCTTCTTTACCTGTCCACAGCTGATGATTCTCCAAGGTTTAGTACAAAACCTGGCACACAGTGAACCCTTGGCAAATACTTTTTGACAATGAATAAATGCAAACCTGGCATCCTAAGGGCCTTGGGCAACACTCAGGGACACGAGCATTAGGAAGAGAAGATAGGTACTCCAAATAGATGGGCCCAAGTATGAAGGCCCAAGTATGAATGATTAGAGTTAATATTTATAGAAATTACTGAATGCCAGACATTTTTCCAATGACGAGCATACAGTTCAGTATATTTAAACTGTTCATTAAAATTTATTATCACTTTCCATTTAAATGTATTATATGTTGTAAGTCTCATGGTCACTCTTGTGTAATAGGCCAGACTATTATTTCTACTTTGTAGCTAAGTAACTGAACAGAGAGAGTAAGTGTCTCAGTCCATTTTCTGTTTATCTAAAGGACAGAAGTCTATTTTTCCTCAATATCTACCCTTGCCCTTCTGTTTACACATACATATTTGTAAGAACCGTGGATGCTGAATGTGTTTTTTATTTTTTGGGGTCACTGATGACCTTCCCCTGTACTGCTGGGACATCTCCAAAGAGACACCTCACCTCAAGTCTCACACTATTCTGGTGCCATCCTTTACAATGCCACCAGGTCCCACAGTACAGCTAAGAAAAGTGCTGGCCATCTTGTCAGTATCAACAGGCCTGGCACTCTACCTGCTGTGGGACATGTATCCTCCATTCCACAGTTCCCACAGCTGTAGAGTGGAGAGAATAATCTTGGTCTCTACAGACCTCTATAACAAGATACCATAGACGGGGTGGCTTGTCACCAATAGAGATTTACTTGTCAGCATTCACATTTGGTGGTAGAAAGGCAGTTAAGAAAGCTTAGAAGTCACAGGTTGAGGCTGTGGCGGACTCAGTGTCTGCTGAGGCTCTGTTCCACATACAAAGCATCTTCCTGCTGTGTGCTCACTTGGAGAAAGAGACAAGCTAGCTCTTTGGAATCTCTTATATAAGGTCACTACTTCCAACCAGAGCTTTATCACCTCTGAATGCCCTCAGCTTCTAATGTCATCACATTGGGAGTTAGGATTTAAACATACAAATTGGGATTTAAACATACAAATTTGGGGGAGACATGAAAGTTGCAATCCTAACATCTACCTTGGAAGAGTCTGTAACATTGTAAAGACAAATTCCTTTGGCATATGTGTAGTATGAGGCCTAAAATAAAAGTACAATATCATATGCTTGCCCAACATCAAGGGAGAATAGGAAAACCTCAAATGGCATAACCATATGTCCCCCTCTGCACTCGGCTTTCAAGGGTAAATTCTCTTAACATTTTTTTAGTTCTGCTACCCCTCAAATTCAGGGTTCTGCTCTGTGCCAGCCCATAAAATTGTCAGAATAAGCCAATTACATCTTCCAGTAGGAACTACAGTGCACCCCACACCCTGCCTCCCACCCCCACTAGGTCATGCCACTCCCAGACACAGGTGCTCCCCATGTGGCCTGCATGACTAGCAGTGGTCAGTTACCCTGGGTGCAAGTATGTGTGTCCAAAAAACTACTGCAGATCCCACCTGCCCAGGATTAAGTGTTACACTTTACATGTTACCATCTCCATTTTTATCTAAGGAAAATGAGGTTCAGAATGAATGATTTTTTTCAATTGGGATCAGAACAATATCAATTATTTATGGAGCCACGGTGATATCAGGTGCCATTAGCTCATGTCTTCTCCAGGGTGTCGCAAGGTAGTTGCTTCTGCAACAGTTGAGGTAATGAGAAAAGTGCAGCCCATGGAATAAAGTAACTGTCAGAGGCAGAGATTCACCCCCAGTCCTGTTTGCATGTAGAGTTTAGGTCTTTCTACTATACTGTGCTTCTTTTAAAGAGAATAAAACCAAACCAAACAGAACAAAGCTAATCTGAACAGAACAATGAAAGCAATACAGGACTTCAAACAAGGTAATAGGAAATCAACAATGGCTGCCATAATGTCTCTTGTTTTCTTCAAAATTGCTGCCCACACCATCAGATATAATAAAATCAAACAAAACGGGACAGAATAAAACTAATCAAAAAAGAACATTGAATAAAACAAAATGATAAAGTGGAGTAAAAAGTGAGAACAATATTGGATTTCAAAAACAATACAGAAGGAAATCTCCCGTATTTTCTATATTGCATATTGTTATCCTCTTAATAGACACTCAGACTACCAACCTTAGGCCTGCAAAGTCAATTAAACAATACAAGCAATAAATTGTTTTGGCACTTCAGTTGCTATCAACTCAGCCTGTCCTCCAAATCAGCTGATTGCTTCTGGGTGGGTGGGCGTGGGTATTCTCGTCTCCGAGCTCACATGCTGTTGGCTCATAGGAAGGGTGAACTGACTTCTTGTTACTCCTCCTAGGCCCAGCATGGTTTCTGCTAATTCAAGCCAAGAGTAAATTGGCTTGTTTCTTCTCCCAGGCCCTGCATGGCTTGTGCCAGCTCACAGGAAAGGTAAATTGGGTTTCTACTATGCTTTTTATCAATAAATCATCACTCAAGCCCACTATATCTTCTTGCAATTGTTCCCCTAATGGTAAACAACTGAGCCAATCAATCAGTCAGAAAACTGGCTTGTTTATATCCAGACCTCTCAATCTGGATTTTAGGCCTTTACATATGACATTCACCTACCTAGAAAGCATTGCCATTTCTGCACTCTGATCATCCCTACGGCATTTAGACAATATTGCCACATAGTTTGGCCCTCATTGATGACTGTTGCATTAAATTCAAAGATGCAACTTCAGAGGTACTTATGCAATCTTTCCACAGAGAATGTTGTGCCTTTGCTCACATAGGTTTGGTGAACTTGACTCAAATGACTTTGAACTTTCTAATCCTAAAGCAATTATTCTCGTATTAGAGGATAATTACAGTTAGAATTCCAGAGAATTTTCATCTTAATATTGGATTTAAAAATCTAAAAATATTCGGTCAGACTTTATCTATTAAATTCCCCCAAGCAATAATTGCCTCTACTCAGCCCCTTAAATATTAAAACAATGAGCAAAAATTTTGATGAGAGAATATCCTAGTCAGTTGTAAGTGTCTAGTACAATTGAAATTTGCTTAAAGTAATGTTTATATGATTCATACAATGTTTCTATATACAATAAGTTTGGCTTTAACTGATACCATATTATCACATTTCAGTTCTGATAATGTAAATAAATGAAATGAATTTGTAAGTATAAGCATGTAGAAAGACAAAAGAAAAGTTGAGACCACCCAATCTGAAAGAAATTTTTTAGAATGTATTTAAAAGTTTAAAAACGAGTTTTAAATCCTATGAGGGTGATAATTCTACTAAACAACTAGGAAAACTGAGGGACATACAAAACTTTAATTCTGGTAGAACACGAGAGAAAAAGACAGCAGCTACAAAGAGAGGTAAGGAGAAAATAAAATGTTCATGGATTCTCAAAAGTTGAATATTAGTCAGCGTGAGACTTTAGATTCCCTCAGACTCACAGACACATGAAAGAAGGTCACATTCATTATTTCTATAGCTCTTTTTCCTTGGTTTCTCCCTTCTTATGACCAACGCTGGGGACAGAAGAGAATCTCTTCCCAGGAACAGGAATGCATATTGTGGGCACAGATTATTACTTAACTTAGTTTTACCCAGAATATTCAGCATTCAATCAAAAATAGGAAGACACATAAAGAAGCAAGGGGAAAAAATTGATCTTGTTAATAAAACAGCCAGGTGTGGTGGTGCACTCTTGTAATCCCAGCACTTAGGAGGCTAAAGCAGGAGGATCACTGAGAGTTCAAGGTCAGCCTGTGCTACAAGGTGAGTTCAAGGCCAGCCTAAACTGCATAAAGAAACTCTCTCTAAAAAATAATAATAATAATAATAAAAGAAGTAAAACAGGCTAAAGAAATAGAGCCAGAAACAACTGATCATACTAGAATTTAGGGTACAGGGTTAAACCACAGAAGTAATTTATTTTCCTATACACCAGCAAAAAAAGAAATTGGATCTGAAATTAGAAACAGAATACTATTTACATTAGAATCCTACTAAAACGAAAGTGTTATCATTTGTGTCTAGATGTCCTCCCAGGTCTCATGTGGTCATAGGGTTTTTGTTTTATTTTATTTTGTTTTCTCAAAGGTGTTGGATCTAGAATGTGCACTGCTGGGAGTAAGGCTGGCTGGGTGACTGCTGCATCAGTCTACTGATTAGATTGGCACCAGCCTAATTCCACCAGCCTGGATAAAATAAAAATGTCAGAAATAATCTTGTCTCCCCAATTTGTTGCCTTGCCACTTTCTGCCCACCATCATTGTTCTTCTCTGCCATGTCACTCTGCCTTGGAGCCAGCTAATTACGGACTGAAACCTCTACAAACTGTGAGCTAAACAAACCTTTCCCCCTTTTACTTTGGGTGTCAGGTTTTTGTTTCAGCAACAGACAGAAAAGTATCTGAGACCCTTATGTGTAACTCTAACAAAATATATACAAGATCTATATGAGGAAAACTACAAAAGTGTGATAAAAGAAATCAAAATACAGCTAAATAAGTGGAGAGACAGTCTATATCCAAAGACAGGAAGACTCAAGATTGTCAAAAGGTCAGTTCTTCCCAATTTGATCTATAGATTCAATAGATTTGATCTATAGATTCAATTTTGTCCCAGACAAAATTCCTGGGAAATTATTTGTGGATTTTGACAATCTTGTACCAAAGTTCACATGGAGAAGAAAAGGAACAGGAATATCCAAAACAAATTTTGGAGAAGAACAAAATTGGAGAACACTATCCTATTCAAGACTGAACACACAGCTTCAATAAATAAGGCAGTACTGTATTGGTGAAAGAAGAGACTAATTAATGAAATGGATTCTAGAAAGCACAAAAATGGGCCTATATGAATAGCCAACTGATACTGGATGAGAAGAAATGGTAACACTGTGGACAAGACATTCTTTTCAATAAGATACGTTTGAACAGTTAGATATCCACTATATATAAACCTTACATCCTTCACAAAAAAAAAAAAAACACAGAACAGATCAGAGACTACAATTATAATATGAAGCTGTAAACCACCTAAAAGGTAAAATAGGATAAAATCTATATGAACTAAGGTTTGATGACAACTTTTTAACAACCCAAAGACAAAGAATTTAAAAAAAATGACAAGCTGGACTTTGTTAAAATTAAATTTTCAGTCCTGCAAGAGACATTATCAAGAGAGTTAAAAGATAAAAGATCAACTGGGAGAAATATCTCAAAAGACACATATGATAAAGAGTCATTATCCAAAATAAATAAATAACTCTTAAATGCAATAATAAGAGAAACAGGATTTTGAAATGAGCCTAGCTGGGCGGGGTAGTGCATATCTGTAATCCCAGCACTCTGGAAGCCTGGAGCAGAAAGATCACAAATTTGAGTCCAGCCTGAGATACTCAGAAACTTAGTGAGATCTGTCTCAAAACAAGAAATGAAAAGTGCTAGAGATCAATATCAGTACAAAGACCCTGAGTTCAATCTCTAGCACCTCTAAAATAAAATATGATCAAAGATATTAACAGACATTTCCCTAAAAAAGACATATAGCTATCAAAAAGCATATGAAATGATACAACATCAATCATCAGAGAAATATGAATTAAAACAATAATGAGAAACACTATGCACCTATCAGAAAGATTCAAATCCAGAAAATACCACCAAATGCTGCCAAAGATGAGGAGCAACAAGAATTCACATTCCTGTTCATAGGAGTATAAAACGGTACAGCTACTTGAGAGATAGTGTGATAGTTTTCTTTCCGTCTTTTTCTCAGTACTGGGGATTGAAACTAGGATTTTCACACTGAGCTACATTCCCAGAACTTTTGTAATTTTTATTTTGAGACAGCGCCTTGCTAAGTAGTTACATTGCCCAGCCTAGATTTAAACTTGCAATCCTACTGCCGCAGGGCCCCCATAGTACTGGCACTGCAGGTACACACCACCAACCTGCTGTGTCTGGCAGTTTCTTCCCATGTGACCCAGTAACTGTTTTCCTTGGTTATTCACCCAAGGAGTTGAAAACTTACATCTGCACAGAAAAAATTATACACAGATATTTATACCGACTTTACTCATTATAGCAAAACTTTAAAAACAAATAAATAAACAACCAAAAAAAGACGTTCTCTAATAAGTGAATAAGTAAATAAACTGTGGTACGTCCAGGTAATGGAGCATTATTTACCCCTCCACCAACCCCCCAAAATAAAGAGCTACCAAGCTGCCAAAAACACATGGAGGAAATTGAAATTGTGGAACCAAGAGATTAAAGAACAAATTGGTTTTTTGCTTGAGAGGGAAGAAAGAAAGGGAAGGGAATGAAAAAGAAGTAATTGTGTTATATATGTGCACCAACTCTCCACGATGAATGTAATCACTAAGAATGACGAACATGTACTAATAAAAAGAAAAATATTTGAAAAGAAAACAATAAATAAACACTGCTTTTCATTGTGCTTAAGTTATATCTCGTTAATTTTTTAACTCTCTTTCAGGATATTGCTGCTGAGAAAAATGAAGTCAAAACTATGCAGATTTCTCTTCTATATTTTGTACAAATGCATATGAACCTACAATTAGCTCAGTATAAAAAGTTTTTAAAATATAACTTTTACAGAAGACCCCAAAATATTTTTAAGAGATGGTTGAAGCAAAAAAATTACTTTTCATTAAATGGATGTATATCATATGGTTTCTCTTATATGAGAAACCTAAATATAAATTAAGAGTTAAATAAAAGAGGTAAGGAAGGGGACCAGGGATAGAAGGAGAGGGTAGGACGGGGGAGGGGAAGAAGGTGGGGGAAAGTTGAGATGAGCTATGCCCACATACCAACTGCCCAAAGGGATGTAATCATTATGCACTGTAAACAGATACTAATAAAAACTGAGAGGAATAAGAAAAGAAAAAGAAGGAGGAGGAGGAAAGAGAGGAAGATAGAGGAGACAGAAAGGGGATGGGGAGATGCAGATTAAACATCGGGTCCCAGTAAGAGCATAGAGCACAACCATGCGCCTAGAGTTCATTTACCCAGTCATACTTATGTGACAAATGGAGACGGCTTCTCCATCTGAGGTCATTCAAGTTGTCACCATAAGTCAGAATGTTCCCCGATTGCACTAGTTCTCTTATGTGAGAAACACAAAATATGAATAATTTTTTAAAAAATAAAAGACATACAGTAAGAAACAGGGAAATAGATGCTTTGCAAGTGGAAAGGGAACAAGGAGGGGAAAGGAAGGGGAATTTTAAAAAATTAAGATATCTTAAGTAATGTACCTGTTCCCTAAGATGAATGTGAACACTATGTACTACAAACATGTACTAATAAAACATTTTTTAAAAGTTTGATCTTCTCCAAGATTAAAAGGAATCCACATTCCTCAACAAACCTCATCTCTCAAGATCTTTCCCAAAAAGCTCAGGGTTGACAGTACCTACTAACAATCAAACGCAGACTGCAACCTTCCCAAATCTCCCAGCCACAGTTTCTTAATAGAGAAGACCAAACCAACAAGTGGTCTTACCTAATGAGCGACTGGTAAGCCACAAAAACACTTCCCCCAAAAAATCCATTGGGCACACCAAGTGGCAGAGTAGTCCACAGCAACTAACAAAAGTTCCCTTTTTGGGTTCCACAAATGCCAGAGACATTTCCTCCCTTGCTCCAGTGGCCTCATCTCCTGAAACATCAGAAAGGCAGCAGCACAGGTGGGGTGGAGGTGGGGTATTCTGCCAGGCAGCCAAGGGGCAAGCAGTCAAAGGGGCCTGAATTTGAGTGGGAAAAAGCCTTTCTGTACCCTAGTCTAAAAGCCAGAATTTGATATTCACCACAAGACAAGGTTCATCACAACTCGGTTATTTGTGGAACTTTGCTGAAGTCTTTTAACCTCAGTTTCCTCATCTCTAATGGGGAAAATAATCCGAGGCAATGAGGTCATGGATCGTCAAATGTCAGCTTTTCCCTAGGTCAGTGTTTCCCAAGGCATGGAAGCCATGTTATTAGTGGTGCATCAGAACTAGGGCATTGTGGACTTTTGAATTTAAATATTTACAAACTTAATTTAAAGAACATTAGAAAAATATAACTAACCCATCCTCCTTGCCAAAATGAGATTAAAGGAATCAAAAATACATATTAAGTTAATAATGTTTTACAGTGTCATAATCAAATGTGGCATAAATAATAAGGTGTCTAATGGACCTAACAATATAAGAAAACAAATTAAAATTACAAGAAATTTGAAATAACTAAAACAGATGATTGAAATTTGAGAGACAATACCCTCGGTATGAGAACCCAGCCTGTGAGCCTCATCCTTGGGTCCCCTGGAAGGCACCCTTGGGGACGTTAACATTATAGAACATAGCTCTTTGTAAAAACCCAACGACACACTATTTGTAGTCACAGTAGCAGATACAATTATTCTTCTCTCATGCCTTTCATTCCTTTTATCCCATCGACATCACAAATCACATGATTTATTGGGTTTCCCCATGCACACTGACAACAGGAAAGCTTAAAGCCCAGCTTGTGGCCAGCTGTCAAATGCATGTAAGACAGTGTCATATTCATTGCTTATGATCCTCATTGCCAACTCTATTTAATTGTCCCTACCTGTTATTTTTAATTTCTCTTTACTTTTAAATTCTTGTCTTCCTAAACATTTCTGCCCTCTTAAGATAAACTAAATATATTTTGGTATACGACAGAATATAAATTTGTTAATGTCCTAAGTTTCTTTTCTTTCCTTTCTTTTAGATGGTGTCTTTCTCTAAGCAAGGTTTATCCTTAAATGATTGCTTTTTATGAATTTTTCTGTATCATTGGATCAATATTACTGAGTGTGCTTTAATAAGAATGAGATAATAAATCATTTATTATCATTTTGAAATTGGTCCTTGTGAAATCCATCCTTTTTGATGTTACATCACTAAGGTAAAACAGATCAATATAGCCAATTTTAAATCTGGGCAACCCCATGGATCTAAAGTGAAAAGGGAAGTGGATGCTGTGGTGGAATCAAATTTCCTCTTTTTCCTCAAAAGTCAAGGTTTTGCTAACAAAAACAACAACAAGATAAAAAAAAAAAGACCAACTTAAAATGATACCAAAACTTGACGTCAAAACACTCAAAATACCCTAAAACAAGCACTATTTTATTCGTGGTTCATAATACACTCAGCCTGCTAAGACAGTAGACTTTTTCATAATCTGTTTCCTTGTACCTACTAAGGCTTTCCCTACTAGAGAAGATTAGGAATTTGTTTTGTATTATCTCTTAATCTTTTTTCATATCTTGGTAACATTATTGTTTCTGGGCCTTCTCTGTCTGTAAAATAAAGGTATTCCCTATCTACCTATTGCAGCAGGACTCTGAGTTGCATGTAACAAAAATTCATTTCAAACTAGACAAGGACATAAGAAAGACAGAATGTTAGCAGTGGGAGTTATTAAAAATTATTCATACGGAGACTCAACAAACAAAACAGTATGCAAAGGAGGGCCTGAGAGACCTATGCATCAGAAACAGAAATACCACAAGATTCTTGTGCCTCTCATTCCTACATCTCGCTGCAGGTACCTCATTCTTTCTTAAGAGAACAGGCTCAAATATAACCAACCATACCTCCAATACTTCAAATCTTAGGATATACAAAACTATAGAAGATATAAGATTCACTTTCTTCACATCACTGGAGGATGCACAAGGAGGTCCCTCTGGGTCTATCTGGGCCCCACCCAGTGACCACAGTGGCCTGCAGATGCCTGTGTTCCACCTGGTGAGCCAAAAGTGCATGTAGCAATTTCCAGCCCATGGGGAAGCTTTGGCACTTCTTTCCAAGACTGGTAAGGCCCTGCTCAGTGACTCCAAGTTGCTAGAGCCATCTGGTAAGATCTGTCTAAAGATCTCCAATCGACTGGGGAAACTCCCTGCAATAGGGATAGATATTCTCAACCCAAGAAACAACTGCAACCTTGCCTTTGGCTTCCTTAAGGGAATATGGTAAAATGACAAAATAAAAGTGCAAAATGCAATCTCAAACCTCCAGCCCATCCCAAGCAAGCATAGGAGACATGGATACAGAAGCAAATGTAAGCCATACACCTGAAATACCTGAAATGATAGCAACTGAAGTAATGAAACAACTTCAGGAAGCTACAAAAGAACTCAAATCAGAAATAAAATCCTAGGTAAAAGAAAAAAATGATTAATGTAATGAAAGAAATTCTAAGCACATCTAAAGAAGACATAGTTAAAAATTAGAGGAACAATGCAAAAAGATGGAAACCTTAAATGAACAATGCAAGAAACAAATAGAATGCATGAAACAGACTCAGAGACCTATACAAGAAAGCAAAAATTCCCCTGAAAGTTGACAAAAACACCTCAAGGAAAGTGAAGACAGACTTTAAGATCTCAAAGACAAGATTATAGCTAGTGAACAGGAAAGGAAAGATCTTTTAAAAATAACAAGGAATCAGGAAATAACAATTCAACAGCTGCAAGATAATGCAAAGAAAAACAACATAAGATTGATAGGGATAAATGAAAAAGAAGGTGATACCACAAATGATATCAAGAGGCTATTTACAGAAGTAATACTGCAAATTTCCCAAACATGAGAATGGAAACTGACATACAGATTAGTGAAGCATACAGAACTCCAAATAGCCATAACCAAAATAAAACTACATCCAGACATATAATAATCAACATTCCAGAAATCCAACATAACAGAATATTAAAAGCTGCTGGAGAAAAGAGACAGATGATCTATAAAGGAAAACCTATAAATTCACAGTAGACTTTTCTTTTTTTTTTTGATTTTTTTTTTTTGTCTTTTTCGTTTTTATCGGTACCAGGGATCCAACTCACGACTGCCTGCTTGCAAGGCAGGCACTTATGCCGCTGAGCTAAACCCCCAGCCCCAACTTTTCAACACAAGGAAATCAAGAAGAGCATGGAGTGAAGTATTTCAGATCCTAAAGGAAAATGACTTCCAACCCAGACTGATGTACCCTGCCAAACTGTCCTTCAAAATGGATGGAGAAATAAGATATTTCCACAACAAAGAACAGCTGAAAAACTTCATGACCACCAAACCAACCCTGCAAAGAATACTGAAAGACATTCTAGATAGACATAGGAAAAAACCTCTAAACAAGGCAAACAATTAAACAGAGTGGAAAGGTACAGAACCAACAGCAGAAAGATAACATGTCAAAAATAAACCAATATATATCAGTTATAACCATTAATGTAAACAGCCTCAGTTCACCAATTAAAAGAAACAGACTGGAAGAATGGATCAAGAAACAATATCCAACCATATGCTGTATACAGGAAACCCATCTATCCCATCAGGAAACTCATAGACTGAAAGTCAAAGGATGGAAAACAATACTTCATGCAACAGGAACCAAAAATAAGCAGGAGTAGTGTTGCAGTCAGGAGTTGTGAGGAGAACAATTACAATCAGGATATGGAATTCATAACATTATTTTATGATACTCACAGTTAGCACAAAAAAGTGTAGGAAATCTATCCACAACATCAATGCTCAGCACCATGGTGATTTAATTCCGCTGGCATTAAGTTGACCACCAGTTTTTAATCTATAACAGGTAGCTATTCTGTTTGCAGACAATGTGAACTTCAAACCAAGAATGATCAAAAGAGATAAAGAAGGTCACTAGTTAGGGGAAAACTTCAAGAGGAAGAGATAACAATCTTAAATATATTCGCACCAAACTCAGGAGCACCCTGCTATATCAAACAAATTTTAACAGAAATGAAAAATCAACTAAGCAGTAACACAATTATAATGGGAGACCTTAAAACCCCATTGACACAAAGAGACAGATCAACTAGACAGAAAATCAGCAAAGAAACTGAACAATATCTACAAGCAAATGAAAATATAAATACAACTTACTGGAACCTGCAGGATGCAATGAAAGCAATCCTCAGAGGAAAATTTATTGCAGTTAATTCTCACATCAGGAAAACAGAATGAACACAAACAATCTGATGCTACACCTCAAACATCTAGAAAAATTAGGGCAAGTCAAGCCCAAAGTCAAAAGAAGGGAGGAAATTATAAAGATCAGAGCAGAAATCAATGCAATAGATACTAAGAAAACAAAGAATCAATGAATCAAACAGTTGGTTTTTTGAAAGAATAAATAAAATTGATAAGCCCCTAGCCAATCTTATTTTTAAAAAAGAAAAAAAAACCTCAAATTCATGCAATAAGAAATGAAAAGGGTAAAATCACTACAGACCTTCATTTTCCCCTAACTATTTAAGATTGCTCTCTCTTCCTTTTGAAGTTTGCCCCTAACTGTGGAAATACAGAAGATCATCAATACCTGTTTCAAAAACCTCTACTCTCATAGGCTTGGTAACACAGAAGAAATGGACAGATTCCCAGAAACATATCAATTACCAAAGCTGGATCAATAAGATGCAAAACTGTTGAATAACCCAATTTCAATTAATGAAACTGAAAATGTAATTAAAACCTAACCAACAAAGAAAAGCCCAAGTCCAGATTCACTACAGAATTTTACAAGAAATTTAAAGAAGACTTAATGCTGACACTCCTCAAACTCTTCAATGAAATTCAAAGGGAAGCAATTCTCCCTAACTCATTCCTGGAAGCAAGTATTATTCTACTACCAAAGCCAGAGAAAGACTCAAAAAAAAAAAAAAGAGAGAACTATAGGCCAATCTCCCTAATGAACCTAGATGCAAAATTTCTCAACAAAATATTGGCAAACAGAATGCAGCAAATCATCAAGAAGATTATACACCACAACCAAGTGGGATTCATCCCAGGGATGCAGGATGGTTCAACATATGCAAATCAATAAATATAATCCACCATATTAACAGAGCCAAAAATAAGAATCACATGATTATTTATATAGATGCAGAAAAAGGTTTTGATAAGGTCCAATACTCATTCATGGTAAGGACCTTACAAAAAATTGGAATAGATGGTCTTTTCCTCAATATGATAAAAGCCATCTACGACAAACCAAGAGCCAGCATCATATTAAATGGCCAAAAACTGAAAGCCTTTACTCTAAAATCAGGAACAAGACAAGGATGTCCATTATCACCACTCCTATTCAATATAGTTCTGGAAATAATAGTAAGAGCAATTAGACAAGAGAGAGAAATAAAAGGAGTAAGGATAAGAAAAGAAGAAGTTAAATTATCATTATTTGCAGATGACATAGTACTCTACATAAAAGACCCCCAAAACTCCATTGAAAGACTCCTAGGTATAATAAATAATTTCAGTAATATGGCTAAATACAAAGTCAACACTCAAAAATCAATAGCATTCCTATACACTAACAACAAACTCACTGGAAGAGAAGTAAGAGAGGCCACACCCTTCATAATAGCATCCAAAAAAAATGAAATACATAGAAATCAATCTAACAAAGGAAGCAAAAGATCTATTCAGGGAAAATTATAATGCCCTAAAAAAGAATTGAAGAAGATCTCAGAAAATGGAAAGACATTCCTTGTTCATGGATAGGAAGAACAAATATTTTGAAAATGGCCATTCTCCCTAAATTGTTATACAAATCCAATGCAATCCCAACCAAAATACCACTAACATATCTCACAGACCTAGAGAAATCATTCCTAAAATTCATCTGGAACCAGAAAAGATGTAGAATAGCAAAGGTAATTCTGAGCAACAAAGGTGAGGCAGGAGGCCTAACAATCCCTCACTTGAAATTATACTACAAAGCTACTGTAATAAGATCAGCACGGTACTGGAATAAAAACTGACCTGAAGATCAGTGGAATAGATGAGAAGATACAACTACAACTACAAACACATTCAGCCATCTTATCTTTGATAAAGGGGCCAAAAACGTTCACTGGAAGAAAGATAGTTTCTTTAACAAATAGTGCTGGAGAAACTGGCTCTCCATCTGCCAAAAACTAAAACTAGATCCATGCCAATCCCATGTGCTAAAGTCAAAATAGATCAAATATCTAAACATTAAAACAGAAACACTAAACCTACTGAAAGACAAAGCAGGTAGAAATCTTGAAGACTAGACGTAAGTAGAGAACTCATGAACAAAAATCAAACCACATGGGAAATACCTCCTAGAATCAATACCAAGGATCTCATCTTATTAAAAAGTTTTTGCACGGTGAAAGAAATCTCCAACAGAGTAAAAAGGAAACCCATGAATTTTGAAAAGATCTTAGTCAACTGTCCCTCAGACAAAGGATTTCTGTCTAGAACATATAAAGAATTTTTAAAAATCATATGTCTGAAATTCAAAGACCCAATTCAAAAAATCCAAAGACCCAATCTAAGATGAATACACAGTTCTCAGATTAAGAAATACAAATGGCAAATAAATACATGAAAAAATGTTCATCATCATTAGTCATTAGAGAAATGCAAATTAAAACAACACTGAGATTCCATCTCACTCCAGAAAAAAAGGGCCAGGATCAAGAAAACTACCAACAACAAATGCTGGAGAGGCTGTGGGGAAAAAGGAACTCTTTTACACTGTTGGTGGGAGTGTAGACTGGTGCAACCACTGTGGAGGTCAGTCTGGAGGTTCTTCAAAAAGCTTCAAAAGTCCCATTTGACCCAGCTATTCCACTTATGGGCATATTCTCAGAAGAACTGAAAACATCATGCCACAGTGATATAAGTGCACCCATGTTTATAGCAGCACAATTCATAATAGCCAGATCTTGGAAACAACCTAAATGCCCATCCACTGAGGAATGGATTTTTTAAAATGTGGTATTTTTATACAATGGAGTACTACTCAGCTATAAAGAATGATCACATTGAGATATAAGTAAATGGATGCAACTTGAGCGCATACTCATAAGTGAAATAAATCAAACTCACATTTGTAAATACCATATTGTCTCCCTAATGTAAGAAATGGTAAGAGTACATAAGATACAAAATCCTCAATAAATACAGTGAAAGGGTAAGAATCTGCTCAAAGAGGAAAAAATAATATCTCAGGGAAAAGGCAGAAAAAGAAAAAGAAAGGGAAAAGAAAAAATATCTAAATTTGTATAAACACACTTAGGATAGCTAAGATGATGGTGCTACAAATTCTGTAAGTTGTAGATCAAAACAGTTAACATTCATTGGATTGGAACAATTTTGCATGTTTGTGTCTTGTGATCTGAGAAACTCTTGAAGATCACTATGTAAAATATCAACTTAGTTCTGTTCCTACCACCTGTTTTGAAGGCCTGTATCGTCATTGTTTTGGGTTCTTTGCTATTGTTATTTGTCTTTTTTGGTTTTTGTTTTTCTAGTAATCTGTTTTGTTTTGTTTTTCCCTCTAATACAGAAAGGATAGGTATACAGGTAGGGGCTTATACATGCCTAGAACTTCCCCTAAACAGTTTATGAAAATCGATTATATTGTGTGATGAGCAGCTACTTTGAAGAAAAACAGATATTATGGTATCTAATGCTGATTCTGTATTGTCATGCTAAGAAATCCAGTAATGCTTCTATTTTTTTGTTCAGAGTGGTTTTAGTCTGTTTTGGATTGTTTAATTTCAACATACATGAAGGTATAGACAGCTATTTTAAAGAGAACATGAGACATTATGGAAGCCACTGTTGATTTTCCTATTGTCTGGTGGTTTTAAAGGCCTGTAATGCCTTCATTACTCTGTTCTGATAAGTTTAATACTATTTTGTTTCATATTAATTCATCATGTGTGAAGATATAGTCAACTATTTACAAGAAAACAGGAAACATTATGGTAGCCACTGTAGATCTCTGGTTGTCTTGCTTTGAAATCTGTGTCACTTACATTGTTTTCTTCTGATCTGCTTTTGTTCTGTTTTGTTATGTTTAGTTTTATCCTTTTTAAAATAAAAAAAAATTTTAAAAGATTCACTTTCTCTAGTTCCAAACTCAAAAATTCCACTGATGGATCTGACTGCCCAATCTTACGTTCCACGCCCCGTTACTGAACTCATCAACTATGACCATAAATTCACATTCTGATTGGTCCAGACCATACCTAGTGCCTATCTGTGAGCCAATGAACATTAATGAAGGAGACCCTAAACCGTTCACAACTTACACTCAAGACACATAATTAGAATAGAAGAAACATTTCTCAGAGGAAACATGTAGGAAGGCACTCTCTCATGGGCAGGGGACAAAAACTCAATTACTATTTTATTTTTTAAAAATCAGGGTTATTAGACAAATAAACAACTTTCGAACCAATCAATACATCAAGACTCAGGCAAGAGCTGCACCTCACTGATAAAGAGTATATCTACCGTGCTTGAAGCTCTGGGCTCAGTTTTCAGCACCAAAACCAGAAAAACTTCAAATGCCAGCTTCTCCAAGAACCCTTTCTGACAACTACTGTCCACTATAAAATCCTGCCCTCACCTACCCATTATGTTTAGATGAAATATACCTTCCACTTAGATATATTTAATTTTTCACTTGAGTATGAACTATATCAAACTTCTAACAAATTGAGTACTTTAAATTTGTCTTCTCCACTCAGTTATTCCCTGATGATAGAAACTGACTTTTTCTTGTTGATGTGATTATAATGATTGGTGTTAATTTCCTGTCACTCACAGGAAAGATATTTGCATTGTAACGTGGAGTCTACTGTGGGCAAAGTTGCAACCCACAGGACTGACTGTATTGCTAGGAATGGTAAGCATTTCCAAAGTACATATTTGAAAGTTTAAACTTCAAGGCCTAAATGTTGAGAAATTAGCCATAATCTCTACCACAATAATATTTTTATCATAACCACCATCATGAGTTTTGGTCTGCTGAAAGATATTGCAAGCGAATGCATGTATCACAGTAAAGACCATGGACAGCCCAGAATTTGGTCAAATTTTTCTACTTAGTTGTGCGGACTGACAAATTATTTCACAATTCTAAATATCAGTGTTGGCCAGCTTTTTCCTTGATGTGACAAAACACTTATGAAAGTCAATTTAAAGAACACAGGGTGCTGTAAAATCTCCTGCCAAGATACAGGATTGTGCTAATGTCATAAAGATGCATTAAATTCACTCATGTTGTTTAAGACTCCTCACAGTGCCCTCACCTAGACATCACGGACACTTCCCACCCCCTGGAGAGTAGCAACAACCTCCAACAGACTCGTGGACATGCAACTAATCTTTTCTGGGTTAAACTTCTGAGAATTTGAGATCATGTTTTGCTGCAGCATAACCTAGATAAACATGACTCATTCAGGACTTTTACGTTTTCTTCCCCAGGACCCAGTTAGACTGTCATTTCAGACTCCACCCTGCTGCACGTTCCAGACCTTCACTTTTCATTTTCCTCACCAAAACAGTCACTTTATTGTTGCTGAGACAAAATACCCCACAAGTTAAAGAAGCAAAGGTTTATTTTAGCTCAGTTTATAGAGATTTCAGGTCATAATCAGCTGATTCCAAGGAAGGGTGGCATGGCACAGGGGCCTTGCTTGAGTCTACAAGCCTAATAGCTGGCGGCACCCACATCCAGGGTGGGCCCTCTCATTATCCACACTGTGCTAAGCCCATCAGCGGACCCATTCAGCCAATAACACTAATTTTGTCATAAAGGCAAATTGTCGTGGGTGTGTAATTCCATTTATTCTTAGGAATATTTCTTTTGATGAGTTATTAATAATTTTATGAGTTTTATTATATTAATCAATGAGTACTTCACAGGAAAAAATATCAAAAAATAAAGCATTGAATTTTTAACATTCATTGAGTGTTTACATAAAAGCATCAAAATTTTCAATATTGACTGGCTGTTGGTATACGAAGTCTAAATAAACAACAGAAATAAATTCCCATACAAACTACAATAAAACTCTACAAAAAAATATCTTCACTTCAATTATCACACCTAAGGCAGTCTTCACAAATGACAACACGTATTTCATACACATGTATTTTTTATACAGACAGCACATGTGTTTCGCTTTCCTAACCTTTTTGTAGGACATACTTGACATTCACAGGTCTTGCTGTTTTTTTCAAGAGGTTCTTATTTTATTATACAATGTATAGTTTTTAAAAATGATATCGGTCTAATCACTTCTAAAACAATTTAAAAAACTTGAAATAAGCCAAATATTCACCAGTAGAAGATACTATAATATATTCACACAAGGAAAATCTACAGTTATGAAAAACATATAATACAACTGCACACAGTGACATGAACTGCTCTCATAAACATAATATTGAAAGAAGCTAGACATTAAAGTAAATATGCATGCAAGTGCTGCTCCAGACTTTGTGGGACCTTAGCCCAACAGAATTTTTTTAAGAAAAAAATTTGCAAGACAATGAATACAGATTTAGGTATGGAACTATTATTCTACTTAGAATAAGAAAAGAAATATTAAATCTTGGTTTTAGAGCTGAAAAATACAACAAATATAAAAGAACAATAGAGAACATTATTATCTCATTAACACTCTTTTTTTATCAGTACCAGGGATCGAACTCATGACTGTGCGCTTGCAAGGCAGGCACTGATGCTGCTGAGCTAAATCCCCAGCCCCCCTCATTAACACTCTTTACCAATATGCTGTATACTCTGAAGTCTTTTCATATAATAATGATTTTTGTAATGTTTTCTAGACAATAAATAGTTGATCAGGATTTTTTTAAATTATAATCTCATTTTCACTAATGTTACCTTAAAAGAGTTTGTATTTGTTTTTGTAATAAATTCATCATTTAAAACATTAGATATAATTTTATGATTATGAACAGATCTGGGGAAACCTCCTTGAAGTATCTTTCAGGTATAATCTAGAGTAATTTTCCACCAGTCAGTTCCTGGCTTCATTTATGTCAAATCTTATCTCCCTCCCACTAGCCACATTATTCCAGTGTTAGGCACTAAGGACGTATTTACATCAATATGAGCTTGGAAGCTTTATGTCACAACTCCTGCACTATAGTACAGGGTACAGTAGAATTCCTAGGAGCCTCTTTCCACAGAGATGACTTGCAAAAGTTCAACCATTTGAACATGGAAACACCAGGAGCCATTGAACTATATATATTTCACTGACCTCAACAAAACATGTCCTTAACTCCATTATACTCCATTACAAATCATCAAATGCCGGTAGCCATTCCAATACCACACGATAAAAGGCCAAATGTGAAGGAGAGAAAGTTACAGCAAAAAGTACCACCACCTTAAATGTTTATGGCTAGAACACTTTCCTTACATAAAATTACTAAAAACATAATGTTTAAAAATGATAACACATGATCATACGAATATTTGCCTGGGCTGTACCCACCCTACAGGGCCTCAGTAGAGGTCCAGGCAAGTGAAGGTCCCTAGAGCTTAGGGTACAGGGTTATCATGGCAAATTCAAGTCTCATTAGACGTAAAAGTATCACCTTCAGGAAGAAGAAAGGATAGAGACGGGGCAGTAGCACAAAGGAGGCATCTGAAGTTCTTGGCAAAGTTCTGTTTCTTAGCTAGGGTGGTGATTTCCTATGTGTTTGTTTTGTGGTAATTTGTTCACCTGTATATTTATATTTTGTGCATTTTCCTACATGTGTGGTATGTAAAGGTTCAAAACTACCTGTGAGAGATGACAGGTACATTAATTGTTTGATTATAGTAGCCAGCTTACTAAAATATGCACAACTAAAAAAAAAGTTTAAAAATTTTAAAGTTTTAAATTGCCTTCCTGAAAAATGAGGTGACTTAACATTCTAAAGTGGCTAATTAGCAGTGCTTGGTGGTGTACCTAGTCAACATTTTTGAGAGACAAATATGTAGATATCATTTCTATGGAACAAGGTCAACCAAGTAAGTTATATTCCCAACTTACATTACTAATGACTCCATAGAAATATACCATCTAATAAACTAACCGCCAGCCATGTGACTATTAGGTACTTGAAATATAAATATTCCAAATTTAGGAGGACCAAACAACATATTCCTGCATAACCACTGAATTAAAGAAATCAAAAAAGAAATTAGAAATACTTTGAGATGAATAAAAATGCATCCCAAAATTAAAGAATGTAAGTAAAGAGCTGGGGATTTAGATCAGTGACATAAGTGCTTGCCTTGCAAGCGTGTGGTCATGAGTTCGATCCCTAGTACCGGTAAAAAAAAAAAAAAAAAGAATGTAACTAAAGCATACTCAGATAGAAATTTAAAGTTGTAAATGTCTATATCAAACAAGATCTCAAATTAACAGATCAATGTTTAAACAAGAGAAAATTATAAAGATTAGGGTGAAAAATAATGAAACAGAACAGAGGAACAATGAAGAAAACAGTGAAATCTGGTTCTTGAAAAGATCAACAAAATTGGCAAAATGTTTAAGCTAAGAAAACAAAGAAGTCTCAAATTACTAAAATCAAAAAAAAGAGGGAGCAGCACTACCAAACTTACAGAAGAAAAGTATTCTAAATTTTTAAAAAGGACGATAAAAAGTGAACAATTGTATACCAATGAAGTAGAAAACTCAGATAATTTTAGAAAATCTCTAGAGATTTCTAATGAGTAAATAAATGGAACTAGTGATGTGGGAGAGAAAAACTACCTTTATAGTAAAGCCTAAGACCAACTAGCTTCACTGCTAAGTTTTACCAAATATTTAAAGAAGAATTAACATTAATTCTTCACAAGAATTCACAAAACAGTATAAGAGACAGAAACATTTCCTAATTTACAATATGAGGTTAAGTTATCCTGCACCAAAATCAAACCAGTATATTGTATTTTATGACTGTGGATTCAAAGTTCTCAACAAAATACTAGCAAATTAAATTCAATAAATTTAATTTATTGAATAAATTTATTAAATAATTTATTAAAATTTATTAAATAAATTAAAGATAAAAAGGGTTATACACTATGACCAAATGAGATTTATTCCAGGAATGAAAGGTTTTTTGTCTGAACAGCCAAAGGTCAATTAATAAAGGTTTCACAAAAATCCAGCATGTTTTTATGATAATTAAAAGAAAAAAATTTTAAACCTAAGAATTGAAGAGAATTTCCTCAAACCAATGGCACCTATGAAAAAGTCAAAGTTAACCTCATACTTGGTAGAGAAAAAAA
Source organism: Cavia porcellus (assembly GCF_034190915.1). Classification (NCBI taxonomy): domain Eukaryota; kingdom Metazoa; phylum Chordata; class Mammalia; order Rodentia; family Caviidae; genus Cavia; species Cavia porcellus. The sequence continues at coordinate 14,469,217 of NW_026947502.1, read as the reverse complement.
AAAAAAACATGAGGTGTTTTCCCCTAAGATCAGGAGAAAACTAAATATCTGTTCTCAGCATTTTACTCAACATTATACTGGAGATTCTAGGGCAAGATAATTAGGCAAGAAGAAGCAATTTAAAGGTATCCAGATTGAGTAGATGGAGGAAGTAAAATTATCTCTATCTGAAGACAGAGATACTTTTCTTCCAAACTTGTCATGGAAAACCCTAATAAAGCCACAAAAGAACTACTGGGGTAGAAACTGATTCCAGCAAGTAAAGTTTTTCAGGATTTTCTAGTGAAACAGAAGCACAAAGAGCTCAGACTCACAATAAGGATATTCAGATTATTTTTTTAAACAATAATGTTGTTTACACAACTACTTACACATTAGGAAGGGCAAGCAGCTTTATTCAGCTCATGAATTTAAATGTTTAACTATTCAAAAACATCCTCACGGGAACACTCAGAATAATGTTTGACCAAATATGGGACAAGTTAATACAAAAAATTATTTCTCACAGCAAGATTACAGGGTGCAAGATCAATGTACAAAAACCAGTTATATCCACCAAAAAGCTGGAAGAGAAGATTTTGAATTTTTTTTCACCACAACATGCTAATGAATTTTTGAGGAAATAGACACGTGCACCCTAATCTGAACTTAATGTATGTGCATACTGAAATATAACATGGTACACAAGAAATATATGCAGTTTTATGTCAATCAAATAATTAGTTAGATTTCTCTATACTTGAATTAGGAAAACATATCTATCAAAATTGCATCAAAATTATTAAATATTTAGGTTAGGTGTTAAATACTAGACTGAATTACTGGCCTTAAATTCACTATGTAGCCCAAGCTGACCTTTAACTAACAGCAATCCTCTTGTCTCGGGCTCCCAAGTGCTGGAATTATAGGCATGAACCACAATCCCTGGCTTTGACATTAAGACTGTAATACACAGGGCTGGGGATTTAGCTCAGGGCATAAGCGCCTGCTTTGCAAGTATGTGGTCATGAGTTCGATCCCCAGCACCGATTAAAAAAAAAAAAAAAAGATTGTAATACACTCTAACCTCACTCATAGATTCAATACAATCCCTCTCTGAATCCCAGCTGACTCTTTTGTACAAATTAGTAAGCTGATGCTGAAATTTATATAAAACCCAAAGGAATTCACAATTCCCAAGATTATCCTGAAAAAAATCACTTCACGTCTTTGCATTTGGCAAAGTATCCTTACATATGAAGTCAAAAGTGTAAACAATGAAAGAAAAACAACAGATAAATTTGACTTATCAAATTTTAAAACTTTTGTGCTTCAAAGGGCACCATAAGAAAGTGAAAAAGGAGCCCACAGAATATAATGGCAAATATATATCCGTTAAAGATCTTGTGTCTAGAACACTTGAAGAATTCCTACAATTTAATAACAGAAAGACAAGTGACATAATTTTTACATGCATAAAGGATCTGAATGAACACTTCTCCAAAGATAATAAATGACCAATAAACATCTGAAAGGATTCTCCACATCATTAGCCACTAAATAATGGCAAATCAAAATGGTGAAATAGGGGGCTGGGAATTTAGCTCAGCGGCATAAGCACCTGCCTTGCAAGCAGGCGGTCGTGAGTTTGATCCCCGGTACCGATAAAAAAGAAAGAGAAAAAAAAAATCATGAGATAACACTTTACAATCACTAGAACAGCTAGAATCTAAAAGTCATACAACAAATGTAAGTAAGGATGTAGAGAAATCAGACTCCTATACACTGTTGGTGGGAACACAAAATGGTACAGGCCACAGGCACTTTGGAAGACAGTTTGAAGTTCCTTAAACAATTAAGCATTTTTTTTTTTTAGTTGCTAGTATGAAGGGTGTGGCTTCTCTTATTTCTCTCTCTGTGATTTTGTTGTTAGTGTATAGAAATGCTATTGATTTTTGTGTATTGATTTTGTAGACCATACTCTTAAGTGAAATAAATCAAACTCACATATATAAATACCGAATAGTTTCCCTAGTGTAAGAAATGGTAAGAATACATAAAAGTATGTGGTAATCATGATTCCCCATTATATTGTTTTGAAGCCTTATAGTATTTTCATTCATTGGAATGGTTTTATTCTGGGGTGTTTGATTTTATTGTCTGTGATGGTATGAACAGTTATTTTGAAGAAAACAAGATATTATAATAGCTAGTGCTGATTTAATATCAGCTTGTTTTGAAGCCCCATCAAGCTTCTGTTTTTCTGTCTCCATTGGTTTTATCATGTTGTATCTTATTGGATTTTATTATATGTGACAGTATAAACAAAATTTTTTATAGTCAAGGAGATAATATAGAAACCATTGTTCATTTTCTGTTAGTTTATTCTAAATACCCTGTAATACTTTTACCCTCTTGAATGGTTTTACACTGTCTTGATATGTTTGATGCTATAGTATACAAAGTTATACTCAAATATTTAAGGAAAGAAACTCTATGGTAACTACGGTTACGTCGGGTTATCTTGTGGTGAAACACTATGTTGCTTAAATTGTTCTGTTCTGACCTGTGTTGTTATGTCCTCTTTCATCTTAATCTCTCCCTTTTATATATATTTTTTAAATTAAAAAAAACAATTAAGCAGAGTTGCTGTATGACTCCACAAATTCTATCCAGAGTTGCTACCCAGAACAAATTCTATCCAGAGTTGCTACCCAGAAAATGTATGTGTATATGGAAACTTAAGGGCAAACATCATTGTGGGAGACTGTCAAGCTATTTTCTCCTGAGAAACAAAGCCCTTGCCTCCATCTTTCCCTGATCTTTACTTCAGCCCTGTTCACTGAGATATGCAGAGTGGTCTATATTGAACCAGATGTTCTCTTAATTGGCTGAAAGACTGTGATCAAGTCCAGCCAAGACCTCAATTTGTCTCACCGTAGCACACGGGCAAGAATCCAACTCCCCTCCTCCCAGCTCAGCTGTTGATGAGGCTTATAGCAAGAGCCTATAAGATTCCAGGGCTAACACATGAGATACCATTTCAACTGAGGCCATAGAACTCAAAAACAATTATGCTTTCCTAGCAGTAAAGCATACATCAAACTATCCACTGCATTGCTAAGTGGAGAGTCTTTGTGCCTGGTACAAAATTGCTGTTTCTCCTTACAGCCAATGCCTGAAAATTTTCTTTTCCACAGCACAACGCCATGACACCTACCCACCTCCATGATTGATACCAATAAAAGCCATGAGCTTTTGGACTCATGGCCCTTGGTTTCACAGAAAGCACTGGGTCACCCCAGAGCTAGTTAACTGTAGAATATTCTGTCTTTGTCTTTCTTTTGCATCTCTGTGTCATATTGCAAGATGAGAGACCTGAACCCTCCATCATAGAACATCATAGTAGCATAGTTCATAATATAGCCAAAAGATAGAAATAACTAATACCCATCAGAGAAAAAATGAATAAACAAAATGTGTATATATTCACGTAATAGAATAACATTGGCTTATAAAGCTAATGAAGCAGTGATATATGCTTTAACATGGATGAACCATGAAAACATTATGCTAAATGAAAGAGGCCACATGTTATTTGATTCCATTCATGATGCATTAAGCATATGAAAATTGATACAGACAGAAAGTAGAGCTGTGGTTGCTTAGGACTGGGGAATGTAGAGGTGCTAGGTGAATTAAAGAAAAAGAGGTAAAGCTTTACCTCTAGGTAATGAAGCCTACAAAATTAGAATACTTACACACATGACTATGCTAAAAGCTACTGAGCTGGATACTTTAAGTGAGCAAATCATATGGTATATGAATTTTATCTCAGTAAACCTATTTTTTAAAAAGTTAAATGCCTACCATATTTTAAATAGCATAAAAACAGGCTATACAATTTATCTCATTTGTATTTATTACATTTTGACATGATAATGCTTTGGATATGTTAAAGTGTATTATTGAAATGAATTTCATCTCTATTTTACATGGATACTGGAAAATTCAAAATTACATATGTAGCTCACTTTATATTTGCTAGTGATGCTATAGAGATCTCCTACAAATGACTTAAACTCTCTGAACCTCAATTTCCTCATGTGTTATGAAGCAGTTATAATATGACTGACCTTACAGGATTGGGGCAAGGATTGAACGAGATAACAATTTTATCATATTTAATTTTAGCATATGAATATTAGCCCTTATACATGTTAACTCTTGTTATCAGGAAAACCCCTGGGTATGACTAAGTATAACAGTCCCACAAAAATCCCTGGATGAATCCTAGAATTTCTCTTACTATTATAAAACTATTTTAGGAATGAAAGAGATCCTAGAAGCTACAACTAAGGATCACCAGTTGTCACTTGCTAAATTGTTGTTAAGACAACAGCATGGTTTCCAAAATTCGAATCTGAACACCCTTATTGTGGGATTGAGCTTCCTATTCTGTCACAGGCCTAACTACTCTCTATCCCACTGGTAAGGCCTCCCACTTGGGTCACCTCTTTGGTGCTGAAGGCATTTTAGGTTGAACTTGATCCTAAACTGGTCCAGTTCCCTCACTGATGTGATGACGCTGGGATCATGGCAGACGACTCTCTACTGGTGAATGCAGAATTCAGTCTGCATAGTGCCAGGTCAGTGCCTTCTGAATGCAATGCAACGAGAAGGTCATGGCAAGGAGGGAGCAACAGAGGACATCCAGCTTCCATTATAAAGCGCAGCCCTTCGAAGTACTGATATAACTTGGAACACTCTTTAGTTTGTGGCCACTGGAGCAAATACGTCGTTACTACAAGTTATAATACTTGTAAATGAAGACAAGTAAACCATTCTTGTGGGAATTAAGGGCGACGGGTGCCTAGAAATCAGAAGTCCCTGAGAGTCTGGTCTAAGGTGTACCAGATCCAGTTCAGTGGAAATCTGCCCTTCAGCCTTCTCTCCAGATGATCTTCGTTCTTTTACTTTTCATATTTATTTGGCAAGTTGAACTTAACAAAGCCCAATCATTTGAGCCCCAGAGTAACACACGAAGGGGGTGACCTAGGATAATTATTCCCACTTTACTGTTGAGGAAACTGGACCTACAAGAAATTAAAAATGATAGAACTGTGCAAGGACCCAAAGAGTTTCCCAAAGTTATGAAATATATGTTTTGTTTTATTCCATATCCAAATACCACCTGTATTATTTAGTTATTTTTAACAGCACCTATTAATTTTACCCATTTAATTTAATTGGGATTGAAAGAGAACGTTATTTGAAAGCTTTCAGGTGAAAACCAGTATCAGAGCTGGGCATGGTGGCACGAGAGAAGCTGCAGCAGGACAGCAAGTTCGAGCCCAGCCTGAGCACTTCAGCAACCTTAGCACGACTGTCTCAAAATTTAAAAAAACAAACAAAAGACTGAGGATGTTGTTTAGTGTAAACACCCTAAATTCAACCTGTGCACACACATGGAAAAGGAGGAGAGAGAGACAGAAAGAGACACACAGAGAGAAGTAGACAGAGGGAGAGAACACCGATATATCACTTGCCATAAGCAGAAAATTAATAAATGTAAATTACAAATGGTGGCCTGGATAACTTTTAAAAATCCTAATGCTAAAACAAAATTTTTTAAATAAAAATTAAAAACCTAATGCCCAAGTCAGAACCCAGATCTGTTAAGTCAAAATGCCTCTGGAGAAAGAAGAACAAGGCATAAGTAAATTCTTAAAGCTTTCCCCAGAAAACAGTGGTATTCAGCACAAAGAGAATCAGTAGCTGAGCAAAGAGATTCAGCAGCTGAAGGGCAATAGTGCTCTGTTATAAAGAGAAATAAACAAGTGCTCAAGAGGTGTTAAAGACACACTAGCCCCAAACTAGTATTTTCTCCTTGCCAGCATCAGAACTGAAAACCAACTTGTAAATGGAGAACAGGTCCCTGTGTGATTTACTCATTAGTTGCCCTTTGCAGTTGAACATAACCTCGGTGGCATATGCTCTTTAGAAAACACCATAACCCAAGACCCCAGGGGGTTCAGCTCCTACTTCTGTGCCCTTTGCACTCCAAATGCCAGCTTCCTTGCCCAAGCCTCCAACAAACAAGCTGGAGAACTCCCGCTCAGCTCTGCATTCTCATCAGGACATCAAATGCCTGTCCTGACATCACACTTGTAGGCCCATCTTTCTATTTCAAAATGAATCTTCCCAGCAATTTGCATTAGAAAACTTTAAGTCAAAACCACATCTGTCTCCTTTCATTTCCTCCCAAGAAGCCCCTTTTTTTTACCCCGGAGCATCTGGCTCTGGAGAACCCTGGGGTCAGCCGGCAGCCACAGCGTTTGGATGTTAAGGGAAGTATCACCAGGGAAGGGAGAAACAGGTACCACGGCGCAGAAAGCCACATGACTAACAGAGGCTTCTGCTCCCTGGTTTCTTTCTCTTCCCTCCCCTCTGAATACAACAAGTGCCCAGCCACAGCCTGCGGTGATAGAAGGGCGAGCTGACATCGAAAGCTGGACTTTCGGATGGGGACTCCAGGTCTTCAAGGCATGGCTTCCTCCTCTGGTCTGAGCGTCACCACCAGAACTGGCTGCTTGCCCGTGTGGACATAGGAGTTTGAAGAGCTCCCCAAAGAGGGTGACTGTGAGAGCCATCAGATTGGATGCTACCCAGGGAGTTGAGCAAGACTCCAATTCCCTCACTTCCTGTATTTAAAAGCTACAGTGCTGACACACTGTCTGCCACCAGACAGCCACGCTAATTTACTGCCTCATCAGCACAGCCCTTCTTTTCTGTTTCCTGCAGAGCCTAAGGTCCAGCTTCAGAGTCACCTCTCTCCTCCATCCAGAAGCTACCCCGTCTGTGCCTTTGCTTTCACTGTGCTGTAGTCTAGAATTCCTTCTGCTCCACCACCTTTGCCCAAAGCCTATCTCCCTCAAAGCATTCTGCAAACGTTACCTCTTCCATGAAGCCTAAGATGCTTTCCCTGAGTCAAAAAATAACGATAACAGAAGCAAATTAAAATATCCTTAAAAATAACAGTCAGCGTTTATTGGCTGGGTGGGCACTGGACCAAGAGCTCATATGCAGGGTCCCAACAAATCACACCCTAGATGGCATCTCGTCATCTCTGTCACTTTTCAAAATCCCTGTGTCGGTCAACTTACTCGTTCTCTCAGAGCTTCAATTTCCTCAGACATCAGTGGGGATGAAAATATTCCTTCCTCATAAAGTTCTCATGAGGACCAAACAAGCTGATGTGTATAAAGCACATAACACAGTCCCCCAGAGGTAGAATTTACTCAGTGAAGATTTGTCAATTTCTGTAACAACTTTAAAGGTCTGTCAGTGTCATTCCCATTTTTATAGGTGAGGAAAGGAAGACAACAGAGAGGCTGAAGCAAGAACTCACTTCCTTCTGATCTGAACTGGGCTTCGTTGATAGTGCTCAATCCTACCCGCTGCCACCTGGCTAACTCCATGCCCCGCTTTTCCTGAGCTGGGCACTGATCTCCAGGGAGCACCAATCCGGGTCTCCCAGACATTTAGCCCCTGCATTTTCTCAGCTCACTGCCCCTCATCTGTCTCTTATTGTTACTATGATGTACTCCAAACCCCAGAGCACTTCTGCTATCCTGCCTTGTAAGAGTCACCTGAATGCGTGGCTAGACTGTGAACCCTTATGAGAAGGGAATACAGAAGTACATGAGGCAATTAATAAAAGTGTTATAGAGAGTGGATAAAAGAATGAACAAATAAATGCACTTACTTCAATATTTCCTTGAAGATCCCTTGATTCCTGATGAATGTGGTGTCTGCATTTGACTCAAATCACATATAGCCCAAGCACTTCAAAGAGGAGATAAGTACATGTTTTTCATGAGAGCCAAGGAGATATCAAGAGGAGTCATTTTTACTATGTTTCCTATTGTACAATTCTGAGCTATCTAATAACTTGGTGAGCATTATGTCCTCTTTCCAGAAGTTGTATTCAGTTAGTACATTCCATTTCCAACCCACGCATGTTCGTTTAGGGATAATGTTGTGCTTCAAAGTGAATTTAGGTGGAGCATGACTTCCCCAGCATTTCAATGTCTCCAGTGCTATCCAGAATCATGGGCAAGGCACCCTTCATCTCTTTACCTTTCCTGTCTGGCTCCTCGAAGTGCCAAATTTTGTTTACTCTGTACATTTGTGTCATTAGGACTCCTCAAGCCATAGGCCCATAAAGCTCCAGTGGATCAATTAGAGAATCTGAATAGACATATTCAGTCTGAATACTGTAATTTTTTTAGTACATATACAGGAAATTGATGTCTGTGCATCTCAAGTCATAACTAAGGACTACTTTAGCCTTAATTTAACCACCAGGTACCCTGAGTGTTTTTGCAGCTTTGAAAAGTGCCTAAGTATGCACTGGGAAAAGTTTTCTATACTGTACTAATCAGCAGAATATCCACTGAGTACTAATTTTGTACCCAAAATTGTTCTAAACACAATAAGACATAAAAGGAGAAGAAAACATAGGTTTCTTGACACAAAAAACCTTACAATCTTTTCATCAAATGTTGAAAACAATGGAAGCTACTGAACAGGAACTATATGTGTGTTAAATGAGGCTGTATACATGCAATCTGCTATATGTAGCATCTCATTCAATGTTCCTCGCAGCCCGTCACAGTGGTTCTAGAAAAATAATGCCCATGTTAACACCGGAAAACAGTCACAAGCTTGACTACATTGGTCAACATCATGCAAACAACAAATGGAAAAGGTGGTATTTAAACATCTGGGCTTTTGGAGATCATTGCATTTATTATGCCCAATATTCTACCTAAAAACCAAGCATCTGTTTATTGTAAATGTAATACATAATGAAGAAAGATGGTCCCAATACAGATCACCCATGTTTGATGAGATTATATCACTGTGTCCCATTTCCACTCCTACTAATGATGAAGTAGGATTTTTTCTACATGAATTATTCATTACAAGCCACCTCCATGTAGTATATGCTGACAGAAGTCAGATGGCACACCTCATGAAGAAGCACACCTCTGCTCACAATTAAACCATTCAAAATGACTAGGAGCTTCCCGCCTAAGAGTTTTTCAAAAAAAAAAGTCTTACCCTGGTTATCTGCAGGATGTGAAGGAGACAGCACGTACCTCGATCCTAGCACTTGGGATGCTGAGGTCGGTGGATCACAAGGTTCAGGCCAGCCTGCACTATAATGCAATATGGAGGGCGGGAGGGGAGAAAGAGTCACCTAAGCCAACCTAAGAACTCTCCCTCATTCCGAGTGTAGTTCTTCATGGCTAACGGGGTTGATCAATGAAGACACTACCCACCTCTGAGAGATACGGAGAATTCTTCACCTAAATGCCTCTCCCACGCTACCACAAGCATGATGTAAAGACATTCTCCTAGTAGCCATGGGAATTGGCTTCATCAGTCCCTTAGCTTACCTGGAAGACCTGTACACATTAAGTCACACAGAAAGAGAGAGTTAAATCTACTTGTCAACTGGCTCTACTGGCTACTGACCTCTGAGATAATGTGGTAGTTACTTTGCATCAGGTCTCTGGGGCATTCCAAGGCAGATCTAATCCTCACACTTTCACCAAGAATGGGAACCAGCTAAGGAAACAGATGAGAGCAACCCCAGGAATGTGCTGTCAGGGCCAAACATTAAAGTCCTTCTTGTATTTCAGCTCTTCTGCTCTTTAATTGCCTCCTGGCAGGATGTTCTTGATTTCAGGGGCAACACCCAAAGCTCAGCCAGTTTAACTGCAGGTTTGACAATAACCTGCACTTCAGAATCTCAGCACTTATTTCTTCATCAGGGGCCTTAAAATCACGGTTGCATATGACACACTCATTTCCTCACAGTTTAACCTCACCTGCTTTCGTGCTACTGCTGAAGATGTCCACGTGTTTCTCACCCTTTGCTCCCTCCAGCCAGACTGGGTTAGCACTCTAGCTGATTCCTATTGATTTCTGGACAAATACAATACACTTTCCTTCCTGGAATCTTTATACAAAATGTGCTTAGAATATGACTTTGAAGGCACAGGAGTATCTTAGTTCATAAGCAATATGTCTTGCTCTGTGGTTCACCAACTACGTAACGGTTCACCCCAGGGTTCTAAGGCAAGCTTATCTATTTGGTTACAGGGCAATGAGATACCTGAGCTTCTCCAAGGACATATAATATCTGTTGAACGCCAGCTGTCACACAAATTCAGTGTTGCTTACAGTTTCATTAGATCAAGCTATATTCCTTTCCAAAAATGGCATATTCTGGGGAAACCACGAGAAAATCAGTGTAGAACAGGAAATAAAGGCAGCAGTATACATTCATATTCCAAAGTTTGAAGGGTTGTATGGTGCCTGGCACACAACATCCCATTAACAAGTAACTGTTGTAATTTTAGAATGCAATAAAAAATATCAGTGTTTTTTCCTTTCCAGGTATACGTACCATTTTTAAATGAGCTACAAAAGGCTATAAAAAATATAAGGACCTTTTAAGCTGTTTGGTCTTAGCTACTTAAAAATGGAACTGTTAGAGATTTCCTTTGGCCTCTAGGTGCCATGAAAGAAATTACCAAAGCACTAAGTGCTCCCTGAACTGAGACAGATTGGAAACGTCTGGTTTAATCAGTCATGTTTTGCGGTTCCCATGAACATCAGCTGTATCCAAGCTTATGACAATGGGTACAGGGGTCACAGCCTTCTGAGCTCAGTGACTTTTCCATCTTCCCATGCTAAGCATGTCCACTACACAGGGTCTTTGAAACACACACCTAGGCCAGTGCCTGCCTCGCCCCTCTTGGCATCTCTCTGTTCTCTGTGCTTTCAGTCACACTGGCCTCCTTTCCATTCCTCTAACACACCAGCATGAGATCTTCTTGCTTGTTCTTATCCTGGTTTCCCTTTAGGACTCATCCAAAGTTCCTTATTCTCAAATAGGCCTCTTTTAACCTACCTGGGTGAGATCTGCCTCATAATTCCATCTGTTATTCTTGAAAGCATGGTGACCCATTCTTTATGGCATTTTGTCCTCTGCATATACAGTATCCAAGAGGGACTGGTGCGAGGACTATCAAGGTTATCAAACTCCACATATGCTCAAGTCTGTAATGTAAAGTAGCTTCGTATTTGCATATAACCTACACACATCCTCCCTTATATTTTAAATCACCTCTAGATTACTTATAATACCTAATGCAATATAAATGCTACCTAGCTATTAAACCACATTGCTTAGAAAATAATGACAAGAAAAAAGTTCAGTACAGAGACACATATTTGGTTTTCGAGTATACCTTATTTGAGGTTGGCTAAATGTGTAAATACAGAATCCATGGATATAAAGAGTGAAGTATATACTCAGCTCCCTGGAAATATACTCTGGGACTGCTCTGCTCACAATTATATTCACAGACCTTACAGTGCATGGTATGTATATGTCACTCAATAAATAAATGTCAAGTAAACAAACCGCAGTTTAAATCATGCAAAAGTATTTCACTGTGGTTCTCTCTAACCCAAGCATTTCAAAAGGCTTTTCTAGCAAACAGCCAAACCAATAAAAGTGCAGGACAACTGCGTCTCTGGCTTTGGAGGGAGGAAGTGAAGGGCAGTGGCTGAGACCAAGAATCCCAGCTCCACCACCTCCTTGCTGGCAGGCATCAACCAAAGTCTGCATCTATCTCAGCATCTTCTCCTTTGCCTCTGACTGTAAAAGTCTTGTTAGATGGACAAACTGCAAAGCTGTTATGCATTGTCTGGCAAGAAGCAAGCATTATAAGGAAAGTGAGCTATTTTGGCTTGGGGCCTTTTTTGTTTTGGGTTTTTTGTTTTGTTTTGTTTTGTTTTGTTTTGTTTTGTTTTGTTTTGTTTGTATTAGGGATCAAACTCAAGACCTCATGCTTGCCAGGCAGGTGCTTATGCCACTGAGCTAAATTCCCAGCCCTTAGAGAATGAGCTGCTATTAGGTCCATGTTCAAGTCTGCCCCACAAATGTCCACATTCCTAGAGGAAGTTTCTGCCTCAGAATTGATGGGTCCAAATGATCGCTGATTTTAGAGTACAAGCGTACTGCAAACAGCAATACATGGACAATTAATTGTCACATCTGTCAGTGTTCCTTTGTACAGAACTCTGATTATCCAACTGGATGCAGAAATGAAGACTCTTAGCTGCGTCCTTGCAATCTGTTGAGGATTGGTCTGCTCTGTGTGCCCAAGCACATAGCTGAGGGGGTTTGTTGAGTCCTCTTAACCTTTCCCTTCCTCCTTATCAACCAATGTTCTTCATGGTTTTGGTGTAAAAGTGAGCCAGGGCCCCATGCTATATTTGCAGAGATATCTGTGGAGACCTGAGGTCACTCACAGGCCCAAAGAGGACTCCCTCCTTTGAGGCAGGGTAGTAGTCAGTCATCGACTTATACCAGGTTACTGTTCCCCTTTCCTAAGCCTCAGGACTGATGCCCCACTCTCCCACCTCCCTCCTCCCAGGAGCTATCTCCACCTCCTACTTCTCAACACCCAGATCTTAGAAGACCATTTACCCCTTTGGTCCCAACAACAGCTTAGCTAAGGATAATACCTTTTCTGTCAACCTGAGTTGTCTTCACTTTATCAGAATATTATAGGATTGCCTCGCATGAGAGATAGTGCTGAGGGACTCACGGTGACAATGTTCACGTAGCATGACTGAAAGGTGACTGTACTTTGCACTATTTATTGTTTGTTTGTTGTCCATGTTGGCCTGGAACTGTACCCTTCTGCTTTACACTTCCCAGTAGGTTGGGATCGCAGGCATGTATCATCTCACCCCTGATTTTCTTTTCTTTTTTTTTTTTCAACTAAGGAGATCAGTTAAAGTAACTAGTCAAGAGCAAATAAAGATGATAGACAGACAGACAGATAGTTAGTTTTCAAAACCAAAAAGTACATTTAAAATGACGGACAGAAGACCTGGCAGACTTTCAGATCAAGATACAATAGAATCCCAGATAAATATAAATTCTCTATGAGCAGAAAAACAAACGCAGTCTCAATTGTGGGTTTCAGATTAAGTCACAGCAGAAGCATGCAAACGGCAGGGTCCTCATTTTTGATCAAACAATTTCTCATCTGGAAAACCATTTACTGTATGGTGGTTTAACGATTCATCCACAAACACAGGGGTGGCCAGTTAATAAGTCAGTCGTTGCTGAGTGGAGTAGATAGTCCAGGAGAGGCCTTTCCCCCACACACTTGGTCTCTCCAGCTTGCCTTCCCTTGCCTTGTTCTACCTGTCTCTACTCACAGTCAGACCAGGTCAACCATTCCCACACCTTCACCTAAGCATTTCCAGAACACACCTACTTCCTTCCGGTTGCCCCAGCACACCCATTCCTTTCACTGGGATTAACAAAGGATTACAGAGAGGAAAAGACAAAGATTTTCATATGCAAATAGCAAAATCAAGGCCAAAGTGGAACATCTGACTTACCTCGCAGTCCATCCAGTTATGCAAGCCAAAGGTGTCCACTGGGGTGATGAAACGAAGCAGTGACTGCATCTGACAGCCTCTACCTTCCTCTCATGAGCCAAGAAAGGAAAGATGACACTGAAGAAATGTGACCAGAGTCACCATGGAGGGGGAGGAGATTGCTGAAGACATCTCTGTCCCTTAAGCAATAGAGATGCTAGGAGTCTTATTCAAAGCATTAAAACGACAAATCTGTATCTGAAAACACTTGAAAAAAATTCAACGAGCCCACTTATTTGAGGCGGTCTCTCGCCTCCAAATGTGACACTTTTCTGTCACCACCATGACAGCACACTTCAGTGGTGACTTGGGAATGTTACATGATTGGATTGTTCAAACCCAATTATAATGGAAGCTTATGACCCAATTTATGTAGCCAGATAGCTATAAATACGTAAAGAAGTTTCGAGGAACTCTGAAGGAACATTTAGCAAAATACTGTCAATGGCTACCTCCAGGAGCCTCTCAAATTAGGCCTTCAACTTCTTATTCAATACGCACTTTTTATTGTTTGATAATACCATATGCATGTATTACTGGTACAATTTTCTAAGCATTTTAATGTTTTAAACGACTTCTCCTTTATTGGAAATGTGTACTAGAAGTTCAAAGCTAGAAGTTCGGGGCAAGGGAGTAGCATTTGTGGTCAAAAAATTCTTCAAGTAACTTTCGGTTTCAAGGAGGATGGCCTCTCACAGCTTAATCACAAGGCACACCAGCTGGCAGCTCGGCATGTGGCTGGAGGTCAGCGGACCGTCCTCACCCACGGGGTGGGTGTTTTGGTTACTTTTCTCTCGTTGCTGGACAAATTATCCAACTTTCAAAGTGAAGGGAGGAAAGGTTGATTTCTTACAGTTTTGGAGGTTTTGATTCATACTCAGTTGGCTCTAAGTGGCAGGGTGGCATGGCAGGCGCCATTCATGGCTGGCTGCAGAGAGCGAACCGCAAGGGACAGAAACACACCTTATTCCCGCCATTACAACTTATGCTGGCTCCACTCCTGGGTGGGTGGAACACTCACACCACCAATCCGAGCGCTAAATAATGAACCAATCACAAACGCTAGATTTGGGCGAGTCCATAATTTCATGCGGCTGGGGGCCACTGACGTAAACGTTGACAGTGAGCTCAGGGAGCTCTGCAGCTTTGGTTCAGTTTGCCTGGGTCACCTATGAGTTGGGAGCTGGGACAAGTTGATAAACCCTTTCTGAGAACATGAGTCAGTGGCGGACACTGGGCTGACTGATCCTGCGGAGTGTCCAGAAACTAGTGAGGCATGGGAAGCATCTCCAGTCAGTGGGACACAGGCATGCAGAGTGTCATACACAGGCATGCAAAGTATCAGCCACGGTACCCACAGAGAACTGCCTGTCCACGATATCACAGCCTTCATTGTCAGCATGCGTGGTCCTGGGTCCCACCCCAGATCTACGGGAGCTTGGGTCTTGAAAATTTGACTATTGATGTGGTTTGATGCAGATAAAACTTGAGAACTGTATTCTCCATGAGCGGCCAGGACTCATCAAAACAGGCCCATGGAGCAGAGATAAGGTGAGGTCAAGCTCATCTTTCTCATCTTGGCTGCCTTGATGACCACTTCAGTGAGCGGCTCAGTCACAGCCAAACAACTTCACTGTGCAAGGAATGTTAGGAGTTCCGCTCCTCACAAGGATTTCCCTCTATCCACTCCTTGTCATTTTGATGTCCCGTCGTGAGCTACAAAAATCTTTCTGGGATAATAAAATAGTTAAAGTAGCCATTATTAAGTACTTGCCAGGGTGCTGTGCTAAATCCATTCCATGAAATCTTAGTTACAGGATTAGATTAGATACTATTATTAACTACATTTTACAGCTGTGAGGCTCAGAGTGGGGTTTAGAATCCAGCTCTCTGACTGCACAGCCTGACCTCCGGAACACCTTTCTACTTGTCTGTCCTTGGAGGACCGAGGACCGTCCCAATCTGCAATCCTAAGAGAGAAGCTGGTGGCTCGCCTCGCAGTTTCTTTTGCATAACTAATACATTATTGTCACTGGGTTTTTTGTTTGTTTGTTTGTCTGTGTATCTTTTGTTTTTTTACAAATCATATGTTTTTCTCAATTTTTGAAGATGCTTTGGTGAATAAAATTCTTGTCTTTTCTGGGTCTTGTCTTACTTTGTATTTATGTTTACTGATGGGGAGCATAAGGGCTTATCCCTAGTGATGTAGTCAAAGTGTATTTATTAGTGAAATTCTTTCACAATAATTCCGTAGTCAGTTTCCTGTTCAGGACCTTTTAGCGATTGCTTGGAGGAAATTGCTGTATTTTTACTGAAAGACCACCCCTGCCCCAGTCGTTACATATTTCAGTATGTACACTGTTAAAGGCAACAGCAGAAAAAAAAAAAAAATCCAAGTATGGAAAGTGCACTTCCCTGAGAAATCAACTGTGAAAAGTGCACTTGTGTGTGCACGCGTGCACACACAAATATTAGCATACAACTAATATACAATGCAGCCAGTTTGTTCGCCTAACAAGGCATCTTCGATACAAACTTCGGTTTTACCTGAAGCCCATGAGGCCAAGTTTGCCCAACTGGAGGTAATCTGCTGTCGCTAACCACTGGGACTCCGGCCTGGCCCGGCAGAGAGGAACAGCTGGCGAGAGGAAGTGGGAAGTTCCGCCGCTCTCGCCAGGGTTTCCCGTTCTCCGTTGGCTGACACTGCGAAGAAAGTTAGCTCAGAAACCTGCACCCTCTCGAAACCCAGCAGAGTGCAGGCTCTGCCCCAGGAACTTTCCAGGCAGCCGGCTGGGGCTGGGTCGCAGAAGGCGGCCAGCCAGGCTGCGTTCCGGGGCGCAACGCCCCCTTTCGGCGGCTCGGAGAAAGCCCGCACTGGTTAGGTGTTCTGAAGCGAGGGGAGGTGTGTATGTATGTATGCTGCTGCTGCTGCGGGTGGAGGTGGGAATGCCACACCAACCTATACCCTCTGCATGGTTCTTAGCAGTTTTACATTCCCCTGGAAGAGACATCTTTATTCTGCTAGCCCTGTGCATCTGCCCAGAGCGGACGTGCGCGCCAGTGAAATGAGGGTGCAGTTTGGGGTGCCCCGGCAGGACACCCTCGAGTGCTGCATAGGTGGTGTGCTTGCCAGTGGCTCTTTCACTTTCCCCTGCCATCTGTCTGTGAACAAGTCCCTGTGAGCACGGGACGTCTCTGTGGTACCCACGTTTCTGTCATTTCCCAGGCTGTGCCTAGATGAATGTCCGGGGGGTCTGCTATGTCTGAAATCCAAATGCTGATGGAATAATGCAAGGACAAGGGCCCCGGGACACTAGAGCTTTGGCCCATCGTCTCATCTCCTTGACTTTGAGAGTCTCTTAGCATACGGTTGCTCCATCCCAATTCGAATTCAGCTTCCTGCTTCGTCCATGAAACCTAGGGACGTTGCCTAGTGCTCGCTCAGCCCTCAGTCATGATGTAAACCTAAAGAAATAAGCATCTTCAATCTCCTTCCTTTTTCTCCACCCTAAAGCCATTTCCTTCTACCTGGGATTTTGATGTCTACTTTCCCTGAGATTATTGATACACACACAGAAAGAGAGGGTGGGGGAGGAACTTCTTAAAATTCCCCCAGAAATTATGAGAATAGTTTTTCATGTTGCAACTTCTAACAAATCATTTTCTAGTTTGGCTTTCCATCTGAAAGCTCAGTAGGAGTGGAATATATAAGCTCCAGGAGCAGCAACAAGAGCAGAAGAACCAACAAAGGTTCCAGGGCCCTTAGACGCGGCAGCCTCCACCAAAGCAAGGTAAGCACCTGCCTGTCTGCTTTCTTCAGCCTCGGGGCCACCCTGCACTGGTGGCATGGAGCGAGATGCTTCATGTCCCTCAAGAATCCCTGGGGACTTACCTGCTGGGACACTGATGAAGACTAAGGGCTTTGGGGGCTGATGTATATAGTGTCAATTTTTTAGAACCAGCTAATAATGATTGTAACACAGCTGTATAAATTCAAGGCCTGCAAACAAATGCATGTCAGATAGAAAGGTTTGTTTTGTCTTCGTGTATGCATATGTAAATGTGTGTCCCTAAGTATTATCATCCATCAGTTCAAGGGTGGTATCCAGTTAATGTAAGTGGTACTTGCCTTAGTAGTGAAAACTTTTTAAAAGCTTCTTAACTTCTTAATGTTATTAAATTTATACTTATTATACCTCCTCACTGATCATTTCAGAACATCCTCGCTCTCATATGTCTGATGGATTTTATAGTCAGTTATCAACTAAATTGGATAGATTGGGTCTCTGTTTCTTTTGGACTGATTAATTGTGGCCGAACATAGAAAGTGAGAAGCAAGTGGTAATATTTAAAACTTGCTTTCTGAAGGGTTCCAAAACCTGGGCAAAGAGGGGCAGGAATAATTTTTACTATACTGATGCCTGTAATTGCCCAGATAAAACCATGTGCAACAAAACGGTCACTTCAACAAAGGGATTGATGCACCCTACCTGGTGGCTCACTTTTTTCAAATAAGGAATTTTAAAATTGTATACAGAACTTGGGTAACCTCTTAAAGTTCATTTTACCGGGCTCAGGAATGACTTTTTTACATTTGTTTTACTAACAATTTGGGGAAACTCTCTAGGCCACACTCTGAAAATTGTAAAACAAGACAGTCCCAGGCCCTACCCACAGTCAGAGACCTGAGAGTAGCAAACAGATGAACATTAAGCGACCACGTTTTTTGCCACTGTAATCAGTTTGCCACTGTACTCAGGAAGAAAGAGAGCGTGGAGTCAGAGGTTCTGACTTCATCTGGGCACCACTGGGGACACTTTGCATAAATTATTCCATTAGCTCCTCACCCCAACAAGGTTAGCATTTTACAGATTGAGTGGCTCAAAGAGGTCATCGTGACCACCCAGAATCACACAACTAATAAATGGTAGAACAAGCATGCCAACTCTTGAGACCTGTGTGGCTCTTGAACTGGGGTACTTTACATGTGTTCAGTCATGCCATCTGTGATTATGTCTTATTTTTAAATAATAATTCTCTTTTTGAATTCAAAGTAACAAATGAAATGGCACTTGAGAGAGAGATGCCCATCGAGTGTGACTGGAATGCTATACTGGTACCAGAGTTAGGTACAGGAAGCAGGAATACTTAACCTGCGTCCCTTTGCCCCTTATGCAAAGGTTTCAGGAATTTAGAAAACCTATAAAATTGCATGAAAAATTTTAATCTTCAAGACTTTCAAACTTCCTGAGGCAAGGAGTGGGGCTGAGAGACACAGTTCCTGGCATCAGCTGACCAGCCAGGGCAGTGGAGGATGGCTACACGGTGCACCCTGTTTTGTTTATCTGAATTTGATCCTCACCCTCTGCCCTAAGAGATGCCAGAATCAGAGTTGTTTCTTAGGAGCATTGCCAGGGCTCCCTTGACCCTGAAGTGCAATTCACCTGCAATGCTCAGATCCATGTGAGGCCCAGAGAGGAAGTGCTTGGCACATGGCCCAAGGGAAAACCCTGACATTAAGAGAGTATAAAAGAGTCACCAAGAGATGCCAGGAACCTACATTGCTTCCTTTTGCAGAGCACTGACATCTGAGATTTACTGACCCATGTGAATTGTAGTACCTCTATGGGCATTTCCCCATAGCCTATCACAACAGTTTTGGCAATCCACTGTACCCACAACACAGAGAGGTCTATTTTTCCCTTTTTTCTTCTTCTGGGGACAAGTGAATGTCACAGTTGTCATCTGTACTATGTCATGTCATTGTATTCGCCAGCAACACTTTGAGACGACATAATCCCTTTACTTATGCACATTTTATATATGAGGAGACTGAGGCTCAGAGTAACTTGACCAACATCATACAGCTATGAGAGGTGGCACCAAAATTCAAGACCATGTCTTCCTGACTCCAAACCTATGATTGTATCAACCAGTTCCCTCTGCCAAGTACTACTTTGCTATAATCATAACACGGGTTGAACTGAAAACCAGGTCCCTAACGCTCCATCTGAAGGGCCAAGAGTACACTGAGCAATATACAAGGTCTAATTTCTACCTTTGTTTCTGCTACTCACGAGGTTGTGAAATAAGGGAATAAAGCACAGAGTAAGATCCTCCTAAAGCCAGCAGCAGTTCTGACAAAAACCATGGTCCCAGACCAAGGGATTTGCCTAAAACATTTAAGCCTTGCTCTCCATATGCTTTAGATCGGTAGAATTATCATTTAAAAATAAAAGACATACTCAGGGACAGCATGGCTGGTGTTCCCCAAGATGGGTGGGAGTGTTTCAGAAGGAAATTAGACAATAATCTTCTCAGCCTAATTTATAAGTGGGGTGTAATTTTCACAATCTGAAGATTTCCAGAAACCCAGGATAATAATTTATAATGAGTTTTAATATAAGATGGTGGCCACATTAGCACAAAATTGTGTAAGGCATTATTTCATGGTGAATGTGTCAGTATTTCATGGTCTTCTCCCAAGAAACACCATGGATTTCAGGAGTTCTGAAACAAGAACGTGGTTTAAACTGTCCGTTTCTCCAAGTGTGGTCCCTAGAACAGTAGTTTCTCCTGGAACCTTACGAGAAAGGCAGATCCTCAGGCCTTGCCCCAAGATGTACTGAATCCGATCCTGGGCATAAGAGCCAGCTGTCCATTTTAATAATAATTCAGGTTATTCTGCTGTGAGCTCAAGCTTGAGAACTGTTATGTCACTTTACACGAGAGGGAGTCATTTTGGAATTTGTGACAACCGCCGTCAAAACAAAAGAAACTAAGCTTCCACAGGCTGTCACCGGGCTTGAAAAGTTACCTCTTGTGACTTTTATATCTGAGCATCTCAACACATACTGCCTTGTACTACTATGATACAGTTATGCAGCTCATGTCCCCAGCTGGAAGGGAAGTAGCTAATACACTGATCCAATAAATATTTGTTGAGTGAAAATATTTGCTCCTAGACAGCAAGGTGTTGGTGAAACCCACTTTTCACTCTCAACTTCCTTAGCTCAATGCTGTTAACTATTACATTAGCAGTATGGCGGGTACGAAATAAACAGTGCTGAACACTGGTCAAGAAAAGTCATTTTCCTTTTGTAATCTTATGCTTCTCATCTTAAAAAATAAGAGGATTGTATCAGACAGCTAGACCTGTTTCTTTCAGCCCCAGTGGCCCATGTTCTTATTTGGAGACATTCTTAGCCAGAGACTGGATTGGGGTGTCTGTGATTCTCATGCTATTATCCTAACAGTGTGAAGAAAGGGGTCATTAAAAATGTAGACCGGCTATGAATGTTTCCAAAGCTACCTGAGTAAGCACTGACATTATCTCTTCCTTTTTCCTGCCTCTTCTTTCTCTTTTGCTCTTCTCTTCCTTCCGTTTCTCCTGCTCCTCGTAGATGTGTCACCGGCAGTTGATCTCCTCCTGGCTCTCCCTGGTGTTGCTGGCATCTCCCCTCCTGGCCATGTGGGAACTGAAAAAAGACGGTAACCAACCTCTCCTGCCTCCCTCGCCAGGGCCCGCAGGCAACACAGCTGAGAAATCAGACTGCAATGGGCAGTCCTGCCGTGGGCTCTGGGACAGTGCAGGGCCACTTTCATCTCTTTTCAGGGCATCCAGACCATTTGGTTTTCATTTTGGATGCCACAAAAGGAGTTTCGTGTGGGAAAAGACACATTGTCTTTGCCAGGTGTTTCACACACCCTGAATCCCAAAGTGTTTTGGAAAGTATTGGGGCTGGGGATTTAGCTCAGCGCATAAGCACCTGCCTCGCAAGCAGGTGGTCGTGAGTTCGATCCCTGGTACCAAAAGAAAAGAAAAGTGTTAACCTATGTTCTGTTATCTCCCATCTCACCACATCGTGGAGTGCCCTAAGCTAGCACTCTGATGACTTACACTCACTGAGCCCTTGGGAGAGGGAAAGCACAGAACTGAGATTCTCAAGGCTTGGGTTCAAGTCCTAGTTCTGCCAGTTATTGGTTCTGTAAACAGAGCTGGGTCACTGTGGAGCCTCTGTTTCCTCAACTATCAATTGAGTATAAAAAGTAACATCTACTGCGTGAGTTATTAAGTATGTTAATGAATATAGAAGACTATGCATTAGATAGTAAAGTGAAAGTAAAGGTTAGCTAGAATTATTTGTGCTGTTTAAGATACAGTCTATGCTCTTCTGTTATCCCAGTGATAAACTAGAATTGTTTGTAGCTTACTAGAACAGGTACTGGTAGAATAAGGAGCTTCCTCTATTCTGCTAGCATTTCACAGTGGCCCTGTGTATTTAACTCCTTAGTTGCTTCAGGTTTGGTAAACCACAGAAATTCCAGATCGTCACTGTGAGAAACACAGTGGGTTTGTGATGTGGGAAACCAGCTTCCGGGTTTCAGCCAACTGCCGGCTTCTGGTTGTTCCTCACAAGCATTTCTCTAGCATCGTTTTCTCTGCTCTTGGGCCAAGGGCTACAATGGCTTCTAGGGCTTCTGAGTCTCAGTTGCTCTTCGGTTGCCCAGGGGACAGCATGGAACTAGAGAGAGCCAAAAGTTCTGTATGGTCTTATGTCAGCACAGCTAATCATCTCCAAACAGTTGGGCTCCAAGTTCTCATGACTCTTATCTCTGTTGGAGTTACAAATCCCACTGACATACGTGAGAACTTTGAATTTCCCAGTGCTTTATCATAGGGTACGAGGTCTAGTAACAAAAGCCATCTGCTTGGAGAGCTTTTAAGGGCACTATGCAAAGTGCGGGTGAATTAGCTTCTATAATCCTCATGACAACTTTCTGAGGCAAGTGCTAATGTTTTTAAAGATGATGGCATCCAAGCTTAAAGTAATTGAATGATTCCTGCACAAAGCTTTAAGCCAGTATAAGGCCGAGAGCTGGTTCTAATTCAGACTTGTGTCCCTCTAAAAATCCAGGCTTTTTTCTTCACTGAAGAGACTGTCAAATTTGATAAGGCATCGGAATTATCTGTTAGGGTGGGGTAGAGGTTTACAAGTCACATCACTGGGTCTATCCAAAAAGTTTCTGATTCGGCAATTGAAAATTCACAATTTTTAACAACTTCTCTTGAAGATACCACTGCTGCTGGTTGGGTGACCAGGTTTGGAGAGCCACTGCTTTAAACTGTTCTACTCAGTAATTGATGCATGGATAAAAAAAGGGGAGGATGAAGTTTTGATGTGACATTCTTTGTAATACTATACTGAGCCATTTCTCGAGTGTCATTTTGGATAACTGGCATTAGATATCCACCAAAAACCCTAAGAAACAAGAAGGGCTGAGGTATAGCTCTCATCCTGCAGAACATCATAGGTGTGACCTAGGTTAGCCCCTTGGCTTTATACACTGCTCTATAAAATGAGAAGACTAAAATATATCTGGCTGCTTCATAAGAATATAAGATGCACACACAAAAAAAAATAGAGATAAGGAAACTCTCCCTTTCTGGGTTTCATGCACAAGAAACTCAATACTTAAATCCCCATGGAAAATTTCAGGAGTTTTTCAGCACAGTTGGCTGACTCTTTGGTCTATGAATAACCATAACACCAGAGTTCAGTGCTTTTCAGGCTCTGTGCTGATTGCTTTACATACTTCTTTCACTTATCCCTCACACCAAGCCTAAAATGTACATGCTATTGTTATTATAATGTTTATTATCATTTGGCAGATGAGAACACTGAGGTGGTGGTTAAACACCTTGCTGTAGATGCCCCTGCCAGTTAACTAAGACAGGATTTCAATTCTAATCAGTGTTTTGGGGCCCTCAGTGCTTCAAACCACTCTCTGCTCAATACTGTATCCTACCTTATTCCCTATGAAACTGAAATTGTATTGAAGTTTATCTCCATCAAACTTTTGGCCAAGAATCTTGTGCAGCTTACACTTTTTTTTGACACATCAAGGTCTTTCCTCCATGTGTCCACTAATTAGAAATTAATTATCAAAGGCAGCTTGCCAGTTAATGGGTTGTTGGCGTCTATATAACTCTCAGTTGTTTCTTAATTCTATGACCTTGAGCCCAAGCGGAAGCCAGTGTTATAAAATCCTCTCAGGAAGCATTTGCCAAATACTTATGAACAAGTTTGTGCTCAAGGAGGGTGGATGAGCAGAGAGTGAATAAAACACACTTCAAAAGATCACTTAGCTTATAGCCTGATCTCTACTCCCCATGCTCCCCAGTGTACGTGGTAGAGTTGGATTGGCACACAGATGCTCCTGGAGAGACGGTGGTTCTTACCTGCAACACTGCTGAGGAAGATGGCATCACATGGACCTCAGACCGGAAAAGTGATATCTTAGGCTCTGGTAAAACCCTCACCATCCAGGTCAAAGAGTTTGAAGATGCTGGAGGATACACCTGTCACAAAGGAGGCGAGGTTCTGAGCCGGTCACAACTGCTACTTCACAAAAAGGAAGATGAAATTTGGTCCACTGATATTTTAAAGGAACAGAAAGGTAATTTTATTACCTTGGATAGTGAAATTTTTATCTCCTTGTCCTCAAAACAATACAAAAGTTTGGATTTTTTTTCTTTTCAAATTCTAGGATCCAATGGCAAGACCTTTCTGAAATGTGAAGCAAGGAGTTATTCTGGACGTTTCACCTGCTGGTGGCTGACGGCATTCGGTACTGATGTGAAGTTCAGTGTCAAGGGCAGCAGAGGGTAAGTGAAGCCACTCTGGTTTTCAGAGTTTGATGCAGTTATTTCATTATGAAAATAAGAGCAAAGTATCAGTGCTTCATCAGTTCATGACAAGGAGAACAACCAAGTTAATCTCATGTTTTTTCAACTGCCCCATTGGCTAAACTAAAGAAAGAATGTGGCTATTTAAGCCAGTCCTCTAAACAAATGCATGTATTGGAGCAGGACATTAGAGATTCCTGAGAATAGTCTCATCCAAATCGCCTGGCAAGGCTTCATTAAAGCTGATAGCTCCACAGGAAACAGTAAAACGGAGAAATCAAAGCTCCAAATGATTCACTGAAATGTACCTGGAGTCAAAAATAGAAACAAGTGCTCTGGGGCATAGATCTTGGAGGCACTAAAACAAATTCCAAAACTGAATGCCTTGAAGCCTCCTGAAATTTTCCCAGGGCCACTCCAACCCCTTTTTCCCCATGAGTGCAACTCATCCCATGACCACTTTTTGTCCAGCACACTTAAAACTTTCCCCAAGAAACCAATTCCCAGGGATTCAGAGATCACGTGTTAGCCCTATATATACCTGAATTTAATCATCGTCTGAGCTTCTGGCAGTGGGGGACAGTGGAACAAACCCCAGGTGACCATCTGGCTTTACCTCCATCTGAATAAGTAGATTTAGCATTAGGAGCTTGCTTTCCCACTTTTAAAATGAAAACACTTACTAGGGAAATTCTCACACCAGTGCTTTAACACATAGCTTCATGTCTGAGGTGCACTGTAACATTTTGTGCAATCGGCAAAGGAATGGTTAAATAAAATATAGTGCGTGATACCCTCGCTCAATGGACATTCGTTAAAATGAGTAACCTGGGGCTGGGGATTTAGCTCAGCGGCATAAGCGCCTGCCTTGCAAGCAGGCAGTCGTGAGTTCAATCCCCAGTACCGATAAAAAGGAAAAAGACAAAAAAAAAAAAAAATGAGTAACCTAATCTATATTTTCTGTCATGGAGAGTTTACCACAATATTTTCAGACGGGGAAAACATGGTTACAAAATCATACGTATGTAATCTGATCCTATTTTATTTAAAAACCCCATTGACATATAGATAATATATACGTGTGCACATATACACGTAGATACATGGTCATCTTGACTATTCACTGAAATAAGTCTGGAGGGATCCACGTTCTGTAGATAGCTTGCTGTAGAAGCTATTCTGCCTAGGGAATGAGGTTAGAGTTTGAAGGCAGATGGAGCCATGTAATATCACCTTCAAACACATCTTTAACATTTTAATTTTTTTACTTGGTGTATTTATATTGATTTTTGTTATCAGCATAAGAAAAAATAACTGAAAATTTAAGAAGGGATATAATCAGATACTCTGGATCTAAAACAAATTTTCCAGATTCACTTAGGGCAAGGTATGTAAGTGTGGGTTTCTAGCTCTTGAACGCTGGGCGTGTTCTCCCTGAAAGGGTTGGTCACTGGGAACTTGTTCACCACACGCAAGCTGATTTCTGTCTGTCTTAGCTCCTCAGACCCCTCAGGAGTGACTTGTGGAGAAGCAGAGAGAGTGTCTGGGGACAACCAGGAGTATAAGTACTCCGTGGAGTGTCAGGAGGACAGCGCCTGCCCCACGGCCGAAGAGAGCCTCCCCATTGAGGTGGTGGTGGATGCTATTCACAAGTTCAAGTATGAAAACTACACCAGCAGCTTCTACATCAGAGACATCAGTGAGTTTGAAACGTTTATATGCATCTCAGAAGGAAGGAAGGATGCTGTTCGTCACATGTTGACAGTGCCCCAGGTGCTGGATGAGAAAGGGCTTCATATGTAATCTCCTTTGATTCAGCGCCCCCTCCCCAAAAATGTACAAGGGGTGTGCTATTATCCACATGCATTACATGTTAAGCTGTTTGTCCCAGATCTCAGGCCTCCCACCTGGAATCCAGACCCATTTCTGCCCCACTAGAGAGAGGGCACTCTTTGCCACACTTCTGTATCCTTTAGATGACACAAGAGTGCCTCGGTCATATTTATACTCAGAACCAGAACTTCCCAATTAATGGCATGCAAGTGATAGTATTATAATAATTAGATACGTGTTTGTGTTCAAAGAGTGATTTATATAAACTCCTCCAAAATTGACACCCATCTTTTTAAATGGCAAATACAATTTCATCAATCATCATTTTCTTTACCATTTGTGTTTTGAACAAGCATCACGATGCGGTGTGATAGGGTCAGGATCACAGAACTTGCTCTAGAATTTGAGGAAAGTTTGTACATGGCAGACGAGAGAGGGTGGGTTGTAGGTCACAGGGTGACCAGGGAAACCCTCTCAGAGAAGATGACATTCAGCTGAGACCTAACGGAAAGATGTCAGTTGTATTAAGAACAGGGGAAAAAAATATTTGCACCTGCTAGGAGCCATGGTCTTTGAAACAATGCTGGCCTCCAGAGCTTATGCACAGTCCATAGAAAATTTCCTCTCCCCTGAAGAAGCAGAAAATTCCCTCCTGGGGGTGAAGGTTTCCTGCTATTCATTGCTGTATCATCCAACCCGAGTCCAGTGTTGTCATTTAATTGAGTGCTTGGTAATTATTTATGGAAAAAAATAAATGAGCAGAGTGACAGTCAACTCTGCTACAAGACAAGTTAGTGCCAGCATCTATGAAAAGACAGAAGGAAGCAGGAAGTGGAAACTCTCTCATTATATCTCTGGTGAGCGACTCAGCTCAGCTCAGTTGTATGTCAAGTGTGGGGAAGACGGTCCTTCCCTGCAGACCTCAGAGAGGAGAGTCCCTCAGAGCTCTTTTCTGCATATCTTGCAGAGGTGGTAACACCACCATCGCCCATATGATGGTGCACTGATGACAAGGATTCTGAGCTTCTCTTGGGTTCCAAAGTAAAGGCTGTGGCCATTGAAGATGACCTCCTCCCGTGAGCATCAGCAGCAGAGGGGTCTCCCACGTGCTGGCCACGTGCTCACAGAAGCTGAGGAAATACTGTGTTACTCACAGCTGGTCACAGGGGCGAGGGGATTAGAAGCCAAAACCACACCTAATTCCAAAGCCCCACTCAGAAAAATAAGTGGTGTTTGTCCACTTCCACAGTCAAACCAGACCCACCGAAGAACCTGCAGCTGAAGCCATCAGTGAATTCTCAGCAGGTGGAGGTCAGCTGGGAGTATCCTGACACCTGGAGCACTCCACATTCCTACTTCTCCCTGACATTCTTAGTGCAGACCCATGGCAAGAACAAGAACAGGAGAGAAAAGGTAAGGTGTGACCCAGGTGCCGTGTATGCTAGGGTGGAATGAACAGTGGTCGTAGCTGCTTGTAGCTGCTATGTGTTAGCACTCGCTGGAACGGTGCTAAGCACTTTCCGCGTGTATCTCATTTAATCCACACAATTAACCCAGTAATGCCAGCTAGTGTTATTATCACTGCTTGACAAGTGAAGTTTAGAAAGGTTGTGACCTGTCTAAGGTCATCCTTAGAAAGGATGTGACAGTCAGGAAGTGAGGAAGTGACAGACCTAGGACACAGATTCAGTCTTCCAGACACAAAAGCCACAAACCTACCCACCCCCTTGGCTTCATTCTGGCCAATCACTCACTGGGCCAAAATTAGTCCTAATAGGAGATCTAGGCTGTAGAAACCAAAATGATTGTTTCAACTGACCAAATAAAGTCATCCATACTTACCTCGCCCAATATGACTATTCCAAACATTATAAAATTACTTCACCGTAGACTAAAGCAACGGCTTTTCAATTTTCATACCTTAGTGTCATACCTCTTTTTGCCTCTTGCAAAGTTCCAGGGACACTTTTACAGAGTCCCAGCCCCCACTTGTAAAGTCAGGAGAAAAGGTTTCCTTCAGCATAGCAGTTAGCATGTGGCAGAGACTCTGAGACTTAGTCATTCCCCAAAAAAAAGAGAAAGTGGGGAGAAGGGACCATCCTGGAATAGATTTACCCAGATATTACCTAAAATCTGAGCAGTACCTTTCTACTTAAGAAATATGTATGACTAGTGAGTGACAGGGGGTACTTGTTAGGTACTAAAGTCTGGCTCAAAGTTTTTACATGATTATTATCTTTAACTTCTGCAATTCTAGGAAATAAGCATTGTTGTCACTGTTGATAAATGAAGAAAGATGCAGAGAGCCTAAGATAGTGGCCTGAGGTACCAAAACTGTTAAGTAGCAGCAGCAGAATTTGAAGGATTTGTGTGCTGAAAGGGTCACCATATCGTGTTTCTAAATACCCAGGGGACAGCAAGAGAAAGTCTGTCTCTGCCTAGCGCTGCAGTGACAGGGCACCTGTGCAGAAAGATAAAAGTGGGGCCAAACCATTTCTTTCACTGGTTGCAAAGCAGCAATCACATCTGTGTTTTGTGCACCTGCCAGCAGGTGGTGCAAGCTCCTGTGACTCACTAGGGCACACCTGAGACGGGTGGTGCATGTCAGGAAGATCATGTCTGCAGAATTGGACCAGGCCTGCCCATGACTGCATGGGCAGTGGGCCTTACAGATTTCCCTCCTCTTTGCAGAAATACGAACTCTTCACAGACAAGACCTCAGCCACAGTTTCATGCCACAAGATTTCAAAGGTGGAGGTGCGGGCCCGGGACCGCTACTACAGCTCATCGTGGAGCGAATGGGCCTCTGTGTCCTGCAGTGAGGTGAGCAGGCCTGCACAGCACTGCGCACTCAGCATCCTAGCTATAGGCATGATGCCTGGGTGGGAGCTATTGGGGAATGGAAAGGAAGAATGGGGTGCTCCGCAGAGAGACAACAGAGTCAGAAACGTATGTGACCATTGACAGATAATGATTTGATGCTTCCGTTATGTCAGGCACTGTGCTGGGCCCAGGGAGAGTGTAATAAAGAAAAC
The DNA here is from genome assembly GCF_034190915.1 of Cavia porcellus. NCBI lineage: Eukaryota > Metazoa > Chordata > Mammalia > Rodentia > Caviidae > Cavia > Cavia porcellus. Next base: position 14,440,135 of record NW_026947502.1, on the reverse strand, counting down.
AAGCATGGGTCCTGTGCTCATGGAAGGGAAGACAAAGAAAGGAAAGTAGGAGTCAGAGCAAGAAGGAACTTAGAGGCTTCCAGACGTTACAACCTTATCCTAGGACCCAGGGAAGCCAGTAAAGTGTTTTAAATAAGGAAGCAACCCAATCAGACGTTGCTTTAAGCAAAAGCCTCAAGAGAGCTTCCAGAAAACATGGTAGCACCAAAATTTAGGCCACACAAGGTAATGTTAGTCCTTCTCATAGGGCTGCCCCAAGCCCCATGGCCTGGGTATGGATGGTAAGAAATAAGAAGGTTTGACATATTTCTGATCCACATGAAACTGCAACATTCTTTTTCAGGTTTCAGTCTCAAGATGAAACTTCAGAGGAAAAATGGAAGAGATTAGTCAGAAGATCTTAAAGGCATGTTGGAAGAGACCCACCAAGACATGTTATTGATTTACTTTTTAAAATTTTTAGGATATTTGCTATATTTTTATATTTAGAGCTAAATGCACACTGACATAAGGAACTAATTTATTTATAGATTTTTTTCAAGACACTTGTTGCCACTGGCCTTAATGCTATTTAAATATTTAAGTAATTTATGTATTTATTAATTTATTCTGTTATTTAACATTTATGTGCCAAGATGTATGGTTTCACACTTTCATGACCTGATCTATACGGACAAGGCCCTTTGATGCCAAATGTGAATTGAAGTGTTATTTATATTGACAACTTTTCAAGCCAAGCGTCAGGTACATTGGTTTTACAACAACTAGAAAGAACACAGTGTTCTGATGCCAGCACTGTTATGTATTGGTGATGAATGAGAAAGCAAAAGATATTTAAATAGAGACATGGATGCATGGAGCTATGCGAGGGAGCCTGAAAAAATCAATAAATGTTCCAGTGAAGACTTCTGAAACATGGTATTGATGAGCAATTTGGAGCTACCCACACTTCCAAGCAAGTTTAGCCCTTAGATACCTGAACTTTAAATGGGAGAACGAGTGATGGAAAAGACTTAAACAGAATCTCAGCTTCCACCTCCTTGGGAGTCCCCACTCCCACCTCTCTCTAAGACACAAGGAGGGTAGCACATCAATATCATAGGTGTCTGGAAGATAAAAAGCTCTTAGGATTCAAGAGGGAAAGCAGTACAGTTCTGGCAAAGGACATAAAATTGTCAGAATTGCAGATGGCTTATTAATAGTCACGCATAAAAAACACTCTAAAATCACTTCTCCATCAGCATGAGTGAATCTGACATGTGGCTAGGACCAAGAAGTATCACTTTAGGAAGATACTACTTTTAAGCAACGAATGTACTTTCCATAAAATGATCGTGTTTTTTTTCTGCATATTTATTTATTTATTTGTGCATCCTGAGGCCAAACTAATAAAAACTCTACTTCGTAATCATATTTTGAGCTTTTTTCAACTGACTCTGCTTCTGAGTCTCCTAAGGTGCATATTCTCCTACCGTTTAAGAAGTGCTGTCCTGGAAGACATTTCATTTCCAATTTTGCAGAACTGCTCTTTCCTTTTTTAGTATTTCCAAAGTCAGTATCTCGCTGAGCTCACAGAATGTCCCTGCAGGCTGACCAGCAGGGACTCTTTGCAAGGGCACCAAACTGCACTGTGCCCTCTTTAGAGGTTGGATGCTCTTGCTTCTTCCTCCTTCTGTTGTGCGACTGACTCTATGCTTACTCCAACATCTCAAAGTAAAACTAACCTGGCAGAGTTATGGACAGTCCATCTCATGGGTCCAGCTCTGGTATTTATTGAGGGCTCGCCATGCATCTGGTCATGTGCTTTTTCTTGGAGTTGAGAAGTCCCAGTCAGCTGTGCGTTGCCTCCCCCAAACATTGCATCTTCCTGACACTTCTTGTAAACATGGCTTGTAAAACAGCTGAGAAGCAGACTTCAGTGCCACTCAGTTCTGAAATGTTCAGAACATGGGAATGAAAGAGTAGGACCTGAAGTCATCCAGGAAGGCTCAGTGGTGAAGATGAGCTGTCACCTTTGGACTAAAATGTGTGACCCCTGTCAATTTCCGGTTGGTGCCTTCAATAGAAAAAAGCAAATGATGGGATCAGAAAGCATAGAGACCTATCTAGAAAATCCAAATGTGCATAACTGGGTTGGGTAATTAAAAAGGGTTGTTAGGGCTAGGAATTTAGCTCAGTGGCATAAGTGCCTGCCCAGTGAGTGTGAGGTCATGAGTTCGATCCCCGCTACCAAAAAAAAAAAAAAAGGGCAGGGGTTGTTCACATTCCTGATTTTAAGTGACCCCCTTACAGCCCTTATTCGATTCTGCTCCTGACCTGGAAGCAGGTGGGAAGTTTCTGTCCTCCTGCTCCAATCTGCGAGACACCACCCTGAGTTATGAGCCCATACACGACAACACATGCATAGTTAATAGCAGCTATGTGTCCTACAAGGTCTTTCATCTAGAGATATGCAAGCATTTAATGGGCACTTAATAAACCACACTAACCAGAGAAAAAAGCATCACATTTCATAAGCACAGAGACCTGAGAGTGTTTCCCAAAACTATGAGCCAGCCTGGGGCAGAACTCAGATATTCCGGCTCCTGCCATGCCCAGTGTTTTGCTAATACCCTCTTAGCATGTGAATAATTTCAACACAAGCAACAGGAAGCTTTTATCTTTGAAAAATATTTTTCCAGACAGTCCTTTTTGATGAAAATACAGGCAACACAAGATACATCAAACATCCAAGACTTCAGGGCTAGAAATCAGAAAAGCAGGTCCTATGCCTGGCCGGATCTCTATGTGTTCAGCTGTCCTTCAGCAGCACACTGGACACAGCCTGTAGGTTGTGCAAATAGTACTCACTCTCAGTTTCCTTCTCCCTATGTTCCTCCTCAGCTCGAGAGTTGGGAAGCTACGTAATGCCTTTTCCAGTCATTCTTGCTGCTCAGAAAAGCCAAGAAGCTTAATTCTTGCTAATGAGATATAAGAAAATTCCACTGGAGGACTGCAGAGATAGTTTGGATTTACAGAGAAGACAGAGTCATGGCTAGCATCACTTCCCCCCACCCTTTCTCTCCTGAGCAGATAAAATTTAGCAGGGTTCAGAGGGTATTTTGCACCAGAATGCTTCTTCCATCTCCAGAATTGTTTCATCTTTCCAAATTGAAACTTTGTACCCATTAAACAATAACTCCTCTATGTGTGTTTTTAAAAGAGGAAATGAACAAAACAAAAAAATTTTAAAAAGACATCCTTATAAACATCTAGACTCCTATCTATGAGAGATGCTGCTGGCCAAGTCAGAAAAAGGACTTAGAGTAGCACAAGGAGTCCGTGGCTTGGCAGCAGAAAACCTGGTTTTGCCTCTCACAACTGGTGCAAGCATGTTGAAGACCCAGAACATCTAATTTCCCGTGATTCTAGGTGGGAACCTGCCACTCCGCCCTCTTGTCGTCTGTCATGCAGGAACAAGTGAGAACATCGCATGCAGTCTCCCTCCGAGATCTGTGTGAGCCAAGCCATCCTTCCTCACCTCCCATTTTCAATAAGAAAGAAAAGCAGCTAAGGGGCAAATGCAGTCACAGAAGCTGTCTCATTAGGTCCTGGGCCCCAGTGGGAAAGATATTCTCAGTGCATTCCTACAGACACAAATGGAAACTGGCCAGCGCCTTTCTTCCAAGGAGGCTGAGTGTCGGTAGGACTCACTTGAAGGACACGAATTCTGGGAAGGAGAGCTGGAGGATCGCTTGGGAAATTCACCTCAGCTGCTCCTTTATGCTTCTTGGAGTTTTCTGAGATCTTGGGCCTTCAGATGTTCCCACAAAGCCTCATGAGATCATAGGTGTGGCTTTTCAGAGGTGGCTGGATCGAGAGTGTGCGATGCTGAGTTTAAGGATGTGAGGCTGGGACTGCTTTGTGGTGCAGTGCTGGGATAAATGATGACCCATCCTGGTGTGAGTGCTAAGTATGGGTACCCTGGATAGCATACAAGGGATAGAGAGAGAGCTGCCATTGTTGCTCCTTGTGGCATGCTGCTTGCTACTTTGTGACTTTTCTGCCTTCTGTCTGCCATGAGCTGTTTCTCCTCTGTGATGCCCTTCTGCTGGGCCACTCTGCCAACCACAAACTGACACCTCTTCAAACTGTGAGCTACAACCAATTCCCTCCTTTAATTTTGGGTGTCTGGTAATTTGTCTCAGCAACAAGAAAAGTAACTAAGACAAAGCCCCACATTCCCGTGAGTTCTAACCTCTGGAGGACCAAAAGCTTGAAACTCTAGGCTTTGGAGCCAACTTCTTGAGCATTAAGGGCCCTATAAAATGAGATCATCAGTTTAATGTGATGAGTGCAGCGTTAATAGTAGCTACGTCCACTAGCTAATGCTCTGATCTTGAATAAATTACTTAACAACTTCAAGGATAAGTTTTCTCAGCCTTAAAATGCGATAATCACAGAATCTGCCTCGTTGAGTGGTTGTGAAGATTAAAGGATGCTAAGCAAGTGATATGGGGGCACAAAGATGTGGGATCTCTCCTTACCCCACCGCAAGGGCCACGGCTGGCAGTTGTAACACAGACAGATTAACAAGAGAAAAACAGGACAAATGTGTTGAATTAAAGTTCTTTAGGATGTGAAAGACTTCAGAAATTACGTCTCAAAAACTCAGAGAAAACTGCCTGTTTTTATGTTCAATTTCAATGACTATTAGCAGTGAAGAATGCATTGGCCCAAAGGGCATGGTCTAGTGGTAACAGACTGAGGGGGAACCCAGAAAATCCTATCCCCCTAGATGCTTCTTGGCCTTTCTGTGTAGCATTTCTTCCTCCCAGGCATGAGGTCGGATTTCTCTGAAACAAAATTTGCAAGAAAAGGTAGAAGAGAGAAAATGACGTCTCTAAGCTTGATGGCTTTTTTGGTAGAAGTGAGACTTTAGTTTCTGAAACCTGCATTGGAGAAGAATTTAGTTTCTGTGACTCATTTTGGGAAACAGGATAGAAGCTGAAGGTTAGAGGGACACAGTTTCTGAGGCCCTTCCAATATCCCTCAGTTCAAACCATTCAGTACACCAAAAATCCATAAAGTATTGCTTTTGGAGTGACAAGAGTGTCTAGAAAAGTACCTGATCCCTGGAAAGTACTTAATCACAGCCTACTGTTTTTAAATAATACAGTTATTATTATGCAACTCATAACCTGCAAGAAGCCTAATTTCTAGACTGTGTTTTATGCAAGGGGTGGGCATGGAATTGTAGTTTTAGTTGGCCTTGGTATCTCCTAGAACTGGATTAGAATGGAGGATCATTAATCAGCCAATAGGGAAGCAAGAGGCAGCTTACTTGATTAAGACTTAAAACCCTCTTTCACGTCGTGCTCTCTTTCTTATAAATAAAGTTACAAAAGCATCCCCTGTTGGAGGATAGGAGATCAGTTAACGCAGCCCCTGCCTTAAGGATTGTACAGTCTGGTGCAAGACAAAAGGGAGAAAACAGGTGAATAGATCAAAATAGAGTCTGGCTGAGACAAAGGCAAATGCACCACAGCCAGGTCTTCTTTCAAATGTTTACAGCTCGTGGGAGGCGCCCTTTCAGTGGTCATCACCTTCATTGGGTATAATAATTTGGCATAAACCTCCTAATTCACCTCCCTAAAAATCGGACTGCAATCATCTCTTACTATTTCATTTCAGCACAGGTCTTCTTCGAGGACAGTGTTTGTGAGCAAAATGTATTTGGACAAGACATTCCTCCAGAGGGTCATGTTATAGGAAGGAAATGAATTCCTTCATTCAGGCTCATAAAGCACGCAAATGAAATCAACACGTCAGCAGAAGGCAGAGGAAACCAGGCGCACATACTGAAAAGCCTCCTTGTGCAGGAAGCATGCTCATGGGGACTGATTTGCATTTATCTTCACGCAGGCCTGGGCTCGCGCCCTCTCCACTGGGTGGACACCTGCGTGTGATAGGCTGAGGACTCTCCAGGAGCTCACTCAGAAGGAGCAAGAACCATCTCTCCCCTGTCCTTTGCCTGGAGGCTCGTGGGTGCCTTCCCTAGTTGGTTGCAGGAGGAGCTAATGGAGCATGGGACAGCAGGGATGGAGTATTCTGCAGGTGGCCTGGGTCTGCAGGACAGAGAAGGTGGGGAAATCACGAGCAAACCACAGCACTCAGCTAGCTGCCTCCTTCCCAACCCCCCAGGAATAGAGGTGTAATGGAGCTGAAATGACAGGGACAGTCAGGGGTTCTGAGTCCAAGGATGTGTATCTGGTCCTGCAGCAAGCTCTAGGTTCAGATGTCTACTTCCCACCTAGTGGCTACGTGTTCTTAGGCAATTCCCTAATCACTTTGTGTCTCATTTTTCTCATTTTAAAAACAATAAAGCACCACAACAGTGCACCATTTCCCAGGGCTGCACTGAGGATGACCCAAGAAAAAGTACAACATTTGAGGCTGCTGCAGGGGTGCGTACCCACAGTCCCAGCGCTCTGGGAGGCCGAGACAGGAAGATCAAAACTTCAAACTCAACCTGGGCAATGTAGAGATTTGGTGTGACCTTGTCTCAAAATAAATAATAATAATAATAATAATAATAATAAGGTTCAGGATGTAACTCAAGCACAAAAGCCCTGAGTTCAATCCCCATTATCAAAATCAATCAGTTAATTAATGCACAATAAAGGTTAGTTGTAATTGCTTTATTCTAAGGAGAAGCAGCCCTGACCTTGCCTCTTTGTCCCTTCCCATGGAGATTAGGGCAGATTTGGGGCATGGACACAGCTTTCTAGTCCTAAACTGTCCCCCACCTACCAGCCTGCCACTCTCCTGAGCACACAGCTGGCAAACAGTAGCAACCACTGCTGCAGATTTTACTCCCAGTACAAGGCCTGTATCAGCAAATCTGTGGCAAACCATAGATTCCTCTTTAACCTTATACAACATTCTCCAGCCATGGCTTAACCTTTCTCTCTGAAATATCTCTTTTGGTTCTTTTGTGATTGTTGTAGTTTGTTTTTTGGCATGTTTGGAATCCTTAAAGGCTAACTAGGCCAATGGATCTCCACGTAGTTCGAGCCAAGATCCATTTGTACAAATGAAAATCTTAAATGAAGTCCCAAGTGTACACAGAGGTTGGGGAGGATGGATTACGAAGGGGCAGTGTATCTGCAATGTTCTATTTCCAAGCAGAGGGAGTCCTGTATCTCTTGCATAATTAACAACTAATTTTTTGTGTGCTCCATTTGGAAAGCAGGCAAAAGCAGAGCTTCTGTGACTCGAGGCTGCTCCCCACTCAGTCCACCTCCCTGTCCCCTGCTGAGCACCCTGGGGAGTCTCAGCACTCCTCTGGTTTTATGAAGGAGGCACCTGAAAGCCGGGTTTGGTGCTTTTCCCCTGCAAATAGACTCTGAATGCCCCAGGCCTCAAACTTGAACCTGAGACTGCTGAGTCCCACTTTGACCACTCCTGTTATATGAAGTCCTAATTCCCAGAAGATTATAATGCATGAAAATGACCAGAGAGGGACCTACATTAAACTTAATATTGCCCACAAGCATTTTAGTGTAATTAGCCTCTCAAAATAGTTGCCCATCTCCTGGAGCACGGTGACCAGAACCTAAAAACACCCTTTTATTCCTACTGTGGGAAACAATCAGACATACTGATGCAGGACACAATCGACCCATCCAATCCGTGTGTGGAACTCTACTCATGGTAAGAGAAATAGGTGTTGAAAAGAGGATATTGAAGGAGAGAGACAGCTTTCATTCATTTGTTTGCATATTCATCCTCTGAGCAAATAACTACTAGTGTTTGCTGTGCCAGCACTATGGTAGGAATGTGTGAACAAGGCAGCTAAGTCAGTGCCTTTTAAGCCTTCACAGCCAAGTGAAGACCAAAGACAAGGTCACTGGCAATAAAAGTACTGGGCAGTGTTTGTGGAGTTGAGGAAGGTACTATGAAGTTATAGGCTGGGGATTTAGCTCAGCAGCATAAGCACCTGCCTTAGAAGCAGGTGGTCGAGAGTTCGATCCCCAGTACCGATAAAACGTTAAAAAAAATTTTTTTTTAAAGTTATCGACTGGGATAGCTAGGCCCACTTGGACAAAGAGTTTAGGGGCTACTGCCTTCTCTAAGAGAAGAGGAGCAGCTTAGTTGAAGTAGGAATAAAGATGAAGGATCAAAATTAATGAGCTCTATTTTACATCTTGAATGTTTTTATGGGACAACCAACGGAGCATCCACTAAGAATTAGATAGAGTCCATGAGTGAGACTTGGGCTGGAGGTAGGGACTAGGGATCATTAGCAAACATAACAAAATAGTGCTGAATGAGTCAGAAGATAAAGCCTTTGGAGAGAAGGGGTAAGAATCAGAGTAAGGATCCTGGAGTATACTCAGTGATACAGCACATGTTTGGTCCAATCCCCAGCATCAGAAAGGAGTTGGAGGGGATCAGGACGTGGAAATTTGCCTTCAAAAATGTGCTTCCACCTTTTGCCTTAGGAACAACTCTGAATGAACCATAAACAGGAAACTAGGGCTGTCTTTCAGTCATGTTGGCTAAGCCGGATGCCAAGAAACCCAGGGGTGCCCAGTAAAGCTAACTGAAAGAAGGAATGACTTCAGAAGGCAAGAGAATGAAACCCAGTGGACAATTTCTATAGCCACTTGCTATAAAAGAAAGGCTTTCCACTCTGCTTTTGTTAAGGGGTTCCCCTGCCCCAGAATCCAGTATTTCATGATTTGGATGCCAACATTTAATCTCTAATTTTCACTTAAATTAGTTGTTCACTTTCAAACTGAATCTTCCCCCTCAATGACTCATGCACTTTCTTAGGACTCACAAGTTTGATATTCAGTGTTTCTAAATGAGCAAGCATTGACTTTACAAGGCTGGGAATGGTAGGGATATAGTATTCACATGTGGACTTGCTTTTCATCCCTATGTATAAAGAGAAATTAATCTCAGGCAACCATTCCAAACCCCATAGGCAATCTTTGGGATTGGAATCTGGGAGAAATAAGCTGTCATGCAGTGTTTAGGATTACATTGACATCAGACTACAGAGGTGTTAACCCACTCTGCCATTTTCTAACTGTGGGACCTTAGGCAAGTTACTCACCCAACCTGTGCATCAGTTTTCTCAACTATATATTGGGAGCAATGATAACACCAGTTGCAAAGAACTGGAGTGAAGACAAAATGACACTATATGTGAGGAGCTCATATGGAGCTTTGGAGATTGTAATTCCTCAATAAAAGTGTATTGGGGACTTCTGGGAGAACATGGCGGACAAATAACAGCAGCCACGGAGGCTCTCTGAGATCACCAGCTTAGAATCCAGGAGTGGTGCAGTATGAGAAGCCATAAGTGAGGGGAGATGTACCCTGCCGACCCAGGAACAAACTAAGCTGAGAGAAACCAACTGGAAATGCAATCCTGATGCTATAACAGGAACAGATAAAATCTCAGCACAAAAGCTGGAGCCCGCGCCACTGGAAGCCGCAATTTGAATTTCCTGCTGCCGCTGCTGCGTCTGAATCGGCATAGCAGGGAGAGAGACGCATGAAAGCTCTGAGAGCGGGAATCAGAGAACCAAACAGCATTGAGAGTGGGACTGGCAGGGAGTCCTGCATCGATCTGTGGTGAGTGAGAGAAATGGGGACCTTTTCATAGACTAGGTGGCTTCAACAGAGGACATTCTGGGACCAGGCAGACTAGCCAGAACAGGATGCTGCAGTGACTTTAGTCACATATTCCCCTCTCAAGTGGGATTGGTGGGGAGCACTTGGCCTGGTGACACTGCGGACTAAGATGCAGTAGGCTAGCCCAAACCAGGTCCCTGAACCTGGTGGTACACCCTAGCAGTGAAGCCTTCAGTAGGTTGATCTGGAGGGGCGGGCTCAGCAGAGGCTGCCCAGGTCTGTGCCTCCCTAGTACACTGCAGTGGGTGGGAACACCTAGCCAGCGGATTCAAACAAACTGTTACAGACAAAGAAAAAAAAAAAAAAAAAAAAAACTGGGCCCCTACATATGCTTGTATGGAAGGAACAAAAAGTATGGGAAGAGGGAGCAACAAGAAAGGGTCCTCAGTCCCCAGTCCTGAGAACACTGATCCAGGAAAGGTAAATGCAAAAGAGAATGAAGACAGAAAACATGCAATATCAGACACAGCACCAATAGACATAAAGCGATATCTCCAGAGCCTCATAGACGAGTTCAAAAATGAAGTATTTAATGAAATAAAACAAGAAATAAGTAGAACAGTTAGAGAAATGCTAAGCACCACCCAAGAAAAAACAGACGATGGAATGGAAGAACAGAAAAAAAGGGGAGAATTGTTTTGATGGAGAAAATAGAGAAAACATAGAATACGTGAAGCAGGTTCAAAGAGATTACCAGGAAACTAAAAACTCTATTGAAAGCTGGCTTAACAACTTGAAAGAAACTAAGGATAGATTATCAGAACTGGAGAACAGATTTATAAGGTGGGAGCATAAAATGAAAAACTTCTTAAAAATAACAAGAAAACAAACAGCAATAATACAAAGGCTAGAAGATGATAACAGGATCTATAACTTAAGAATTAAGAACATAAAAGAAGAAGTAGGGACACAAACAAATGAACTACAAAAGCTATTCACAGAAATAATTCAGGAGAATTTCCCTAATTTAGCAAAAGGTAAAGATACTCAGATGTATGAGGCATACAGGACTCCAGCCACCTACAACCCAAACAGAGCTACACCCAGGCATATAATAATCAAAATTCCAGAAATCCAATATAAGAACAGAATATTAAAAGCCGTCAGAGACAAGAAACAGATCACTTACAAGGGAACACCGATCAGAATTACAGCAGACTTCTCGGAACAAACTATCAAATCATGAAGAGCGTGGGGGGAAATAATTCAAGCTTTGAAAGATAATAACCTCCAGCCAAGATTGATATATCCTGCACAATGGTCCCTAGAAATTGATGGAAAAACAAGGTGCTTCCAGGATAAAGAGGAACTAGGGGAATTTGCAACCACCAATTCAACTCTACAGAGAATATTGCAGGATATTCTAAAAATGAAAAATACCAAGATTCCAGAAACAGTGTCAGAGGAGGCCACAATGAATGGAGCAGAAAGCAAAATGAAGAAGACAAACTGACAACTAATGACAGAAAAAGAGCTCAACAGAAATGAGGCAGAAAAGGTTGGATGGTAGGAACAGCTATTTTGGAGAAAACAAGACATCATAATAGATAGTGCTGATTTAATGTCATCTTGTTTTAAAGTCCCATCAAGCTTTTGTTCTTCTGTCTCCATCGGTTTTAACATGTTGTATCTTATTGGATTTTATTATATGTGATATTATAAACAAAAACTTTTATAGACAAGGAGATTATACAGAAACCATTGTTCATTTTCTGTTAGTTGATTCTAAATACCCTGTAATACTGTCATTCTCTTGAATGGTTTTACATTGTCTTGATATGTTTGATGCTACAGTATACAAAGTTATACCCAAAGATTTTAAGGAAAGAGACACTATGGTAACTATTTTTATGTCAGGATTATCTTGTGGTGAAACACTATTTTGCTTAAATGGCTGTGTTTTGACCTGCGCTGTTTTATTGTTATGCTCCTTTTTATTATCTACTTTTTCATTTTTATCCTTTTAATTAAGGAAAAAATAAATTAAAAATGGCAGGATATATTATAATAACCCACACTGATTTCCTATTAACTTGATTTGAAACCTTTATTGCTCTCACCATCTTGTTTTGACTAATTTTCCTCTATTTTGTTATGCTTGATAGTACCAAGTTCGAAAGTATAGGCAACAACTATGAAGACAATAAGATTTATTATGACGCCCATTCTGGTTGACTATTATCTTCTTTTGAAGTCCTCTAATGTCTCCAATGTTTTGGTTTTATTGGTATTGTTCTTTACTGTTTTGTTCAATTTTATTAAAACTGATGATATAGGCAATTCTTTTTAAGATAGCAAAAGGCATTATGGTAACCATTGTTGATCACCTTGTATTTTGTTTTTACATTATGTATTATGTCCATCCTTTTGATTTGACTGACTCTGTCCTATTATATCACATTGGTTTTACTTTCTTCAAAAAAAAGTAATAAGAACAGTGGGAGTAATAAAACCCAAAATGTGTAATTGTCATTGTACAAAAGAGAGGAAAAGAAAGTGCTCTAAAGGACATAACTGCATGTATATTTAAGTGTATAAGATAGATAACCATATTACCGAGTTTTATTGGATCATTGAACTGAATTGTTTGCAGTCTCACTGTTGGAATGTCCACTCTATGTGCTTTAATTTTGTAACTTGAACAACTATTTCTAAGATGACAATATGTAATCTATTAACTAGTGATTTCCTACTGTTTATTTTGTCTGAAATTCTGTATAACTTGTACCCTTTTTGGTTTTTTTTTCTTTTTTCTCCTTAAATACAATTTAAAAAAAAAGTTAGTGTATTCATTTCCTAGGGCTTCCATAAGTACTACACACAGCGGGCATAAACAATAGAAATTCATTGTCTCTCAATTCTGGGAGTGGAAATCTGAGAGCAGGGTGTCAAGAGGATTGGTTCCTCCTGAGGCTCTGAGGGAGAGTCTGCCCCCTGCCTCTCTTGGCTTCAAGAGCTTTGCTGGTAATTTCCGTGTCCCTGGACCTCTGCAGCCCAATTTGACCTCTGCCTCCATCTCTCTATGAGCCGATGTAAGTCCAAATCTCCCTCTCTAATGAGAGACCAGTGACAGTGGATAGGGACCCACCTACTCCAGCAGGACCTCATCTAAACTAACTGTATCCCCGGGGATTCCATTTGTAGCACATCTGAAAGCGCTGGATATCACAACTTCCAACATGTGAATTCTAGGGGACTACAATCAAATTCATTATAGTTGGTTAATATTATTTTTTACTCGTCAGATTATCAAGTAAATATATATATATATATATATATATATATATGTCTTTCTTTTTAATTTTTCATTTTGAATTCATTTCAGCCTTACAAAATTATTGCAAAAAGTGATTCATTGGGGTCCCATTATTATCATCACCCAGTTTTCCCTACTTTAACATAATCATAGTGTCATTATCTATGCTAGGAAATTCACATTGATTCAATATTATTATATAGTCCATAACCTTAATTCAAATTTTTCCAGTTATCTCAATGTCTGTTTTGTGGTCCAGGACCTAATCCAGGTTCCAATGGCTTCCTGTCTGTATAATCACCTCAAACCTAGAAAAATTCCTTGGTCTTCCTGAGTTACACATTGCCCTGACCTTTTTGAAAAGTATTGATCAGTTATTTTGTAAACCATCTCCTAATGCGTCTTTCTCAGTGAGTTCTATCAGGAGGTGCACAAAGTCGATGTTTGCAGGTACTTGTGGTATTTATTTGGATCGTGTGGTTCAGATGTTTTTTTTTTTTTTTTAAATAGGGTTTTCCAAGATAAAGTTCCTACCATAATTTCACTGAATACTTTTGGCATACATGGAAGATACTTGCCCAACTTTTTTGTTGTTTTATTTCTATCATTCTTTCTACATTCATGAATTGGAATTCTACTGTGACCAAAAGAGAATTACATATTCTTCCTATATTCTTTGCAATAAAACCTCCCCAACTTTTGATACTATCAAAGACCATCCTTCCTGTTGGCTTCCTGCAATCCCCAGTCTCTGACTCTTGGGCCCGCCTGTTTCTGAAGTAGTCTCTGAAGCACTCTCTACATGCCTGCTTACGAGCAAAAACCTCCTTTATTTTGCATTTAAACCTCATGATTTTAGTTCCCATTAATAGAATCTTTGAGGAACGAGTGTGCCAAGTGCTTTGCAGGCTGAAGAGGATGTTTAAATTATTCAAGAGAACAGCTTTCATACAATTTGGATGTACCCATTTACACATAAAAATCAATGCTAATTAGATACAATTTCATGTATTCATTAAAATAAATCCTAAAGCACTTCAGACATCCTTAGCCTAATGTTATTCTAGGCACTTGAAAACAAGGACGCTTTTCCTATAAGGGAAAAGCATGACTGGTGTTTTACAAAAATCGCTCCTCTTTCCCAGTTATCCTCCTTATTTTTCTAATCAAACAGGCATTCACTCAACAACCATTCCTTGAGAGCCTACTGTGTGCTCGCCTCTGCTCTGAATGCCGGGGCCAAATCCTAAATGCCCCAAACTCCCATTCTCTGGGGCTTCCGGTTTCACCAGACTAGGGCTGCGCGCCAAGACGCACCTCGCTGCGGTAGCTGCTCTGCAGAAGCATGGGGGCGCAATGAGACCCCAGAGAATCATAGCGGGAGGGAGGCTGTGGTTTAGTAACGCCTCCGAGGCCCCCTCAGAGGAGGCAGCAGAAGTAGGACTAGAACTGAGAACTAAAAGAAGCTGGCAGGAAGCTCTGCAACTCTGGGAGCGGGGAGGGCACTGCAGGACAAGGGACAGTGAGTGCAGGGCGGTTCCAGGGCAGCAGTCAGGCCGTGTGCGCCCCGGGGAGAAGGTCTTGGTCCTCACAGGGACCCCACAGTGGGCGCTGTGGACACACGCCCTGCCTTGGCTGAGTTCTAAGATTTCAAGGCCTTCCCATCTACCTCGCCTCCTCTACTTAATTTTTGAGCATGCAGTTGTGAAAATATTTCCTCAGGTGAAAAGGTACTATATATATTTTATATACTTAAAGATTATATTTTAGATTAGTTATTAATATAAAATATCATTATTATATATAAGATCCAACTCTTTTTTTTTTAATGTTTGTTGACAGCTTTTCCCATCCTGACATCCTCGGTCCCAGTCTTAGATCTAGGTAAACTGTTAAGAAAGCCAGAGTGTGCCTTCCTTTGGGGTGACCCTGAATCAAACGGCGGGTACCCCACACACGCATCATACAGATCCAAGCAATGGCTATGGGCCGTGGGAGGCTGATGACCACTTAAAAAGTGGAGAAGTCTGATGTACATGTAAAATGTTTTCTGAGTTGTGAAAATAGTATAGAAGAACGTAAAACTGTCCGATGAATAAATCTCCATTTCCAAATACTTCATTTTCATTTTGTGTGAACCTTAAACGTGCAAATACACGTGAATGCAGAATACCCAGTACAATTCCCGGACCATAGTGGTCAACTGTTCTTTCCTTCTCTGCCTTCTTGCTCTGTTCCTTTATCCAGAATGCTCCATCAGCAATTTTTACAAACTTGAAACAATTGAAAGAACAACTTAAAAAGGTACACCTTGCTCTTTTCTTCTTTTAATGAAAATATATCTTTTACACCAATAATTTCTAGAGAGAGATAAGAAATGAAATGTAACCATAATAAATGTGCTAAAGGTTCATGAAAATTCTGAGACCACCAGAGTGGCTTACGGACACCTTTTCTTACATATTTTTTAATTTTAAAGAGAATTTTTTAAAAGATACAGAATTTCAAAACAAGATGATAGGAAATTAATAATGGTTATTATATTGCATATTGTTGTCTTCAAATTAGTTGCTCAGATTACCAGATAGAGGATGCAAAATCGAACAAACAATATAAGCACAAGCTGTTCTTTCAATGAACTAGTAGAATTAATAGTAAAATTATCTCAGCTATCTTGTGTATAGTATACCTTCTATATGGTACTAAAGTATTATATATTCCCAAATTGCCCATTTGCTCTCTTGACTGCAAAAAACAAAATGGCAAATTATTTCTAAATAAAACTTTGTAATGAAGAAAAATATAACAACTGATAGTTTCTGCATCAATAATTAATTTAGGTAAGTATTAATATGTTCAAAATATATTAGTTTTTCAAGGTAACTTGCATTTAAATTTCATGAGCCATAGCCATAAGGTAGATTTTACTATTGCCAGGACCACTAGGAAAGACTAGAACACCAAATTTCCAAAAATTCACATGGATAAGATGTATTAATAACCTTCAAAATATGGTACTCAATTCAATACATCTTTTCTTACATAGACTACTGTCCTTGATTTGTGCTATTCTATCTAAAGTAAAAAGGACTGAACTGTAAAATATTAATTTATTGCTATAATCATTTAACTTATGGCTTAAAGGAAGAAAGCTTTACTTTTTCTGAGTTTGTTGCCAAATATCGTATTTTGCATACAGAAAGTGAAAGTGTTATTACAATTTATTCAACCAATTTTTAACCTTCTAAATGAAGCAAAAATGTTTTTTAAATTACATATATGGTTCATATTTAGCATTCACCTTCTAATTCTTTTAGACAGTACGAATGTATACCGAAGGATTAATTATGGTTATATCTTGATTTCTGTTTGTCTTTTAACCCCTTTTATGATTTCTCTATATTCTTCAAATGTTCATTTTAAAACAGACACTTCAGTGAAGGTAAGGAAGTCACTTGAAGACATGGAGGAAAAGTTGCTTGCTCAAAAAATCCAGAGTAAAGATTTGGAGGTGTCACTCAGTGAGAGAGCACTGTACCAGTGTGAGTGAGGACATGGGTTCAGTTCTCAGTACCAGCAAAGAAAGGAAGCAAGCAAAGACATTTTCCAATCAGTTGCGCTTCTAGAACAGATGTCTGCTGTACAGTTAAACTGAATTTGGTATGGGACTGTCTCTTTACCTTGACTCTATAATAAACTGCAGCCCAATTTAGAAATATATCTTGGTCACACTGGCTGTGTCTATCACAAGCTACTGTCTGATCAGATCTCATCTAAATAAGGCAAATGTACAGCAATCAGCAGTCAAGTTCCTTCTGTACCTGCATTTCCTGCCCACAAATGTTTCCTGCTCAAGTGGCAGCGCTCAGTTCTCTGAACCTTTGCTGGTTCTGAGGGCTGCCTGGCTGCCGAATTGTTCCCTGCTCAATTAACCTCTGGTCAATTTAATCTGTCTAAAGTTTTAATACTGCTCATACACTGTAAAAGACAGACAGCTCTGTAGGCAACGATCTTTATAGTGACTCCAGGGTTTGCAAGAGCATTGTTATGCCTTGGCCTGCAAGCCCTGCTCGACAGAACTGATAAGCTAAGGGAACCCAATAAGTGACTAGCTTCCATTTTTTGGAGCACATCTCTGGCATGGTCATTTGTACTTAATCTCTGCAATGGACTTTGCCATATAAGTCCTCAGTGACCTACATTCTGTCCTCAGCCTGTAGGACCAAGCTCAAAACAGTTGTCCAAGCAAGGATCGGCCTACTTTGCAGGGTAATGTTTTGGAACAAACTGTACAGACTTAATCATGCAAAAATGTTATTGTATTGAAGAGGTCAGAATTCAGAATATGCTTGGCTGATTCAGCAACTGAATTTTATTACTTCTAATGCTGATGAGCAGAAAACAACCTGCCTCTTATATTTAGGCAGTCAGCTCTTTTTTCAAAACAAGCATGCACAAGAGAAGGCAGAACAGGGAGAAAACATCAAAGAGATTCAACCGAATACTTACATTAAAAATTACACAGGTATTATCAATTTTCAGGAAAATTCACTGCTTTCAAAAGTTTTACTGTATATTAAGTTATACAAGTAAATTTAGAAAATAAAAATTAAAATGTAAAAAAAATTTTAATTTGAATCTGAGTAACTTCAACTCTGTAAAATTTAAATCTTTACTAGGTAAAAGTACTGACCACTTATCACTTATTGACAAATAAGCAAACCTGTGAGCATATTCAGCTCATGTCCCACACAAAGGGAAAACTGTCACTTAAGTAATGAAAAAGTTACTCATAATATACAAATTATAATATCTGTGAGTTACTTTTCCCATTCCTGGGACAATGCTCTCAACTTGATGGAGGAGAAATTTATTCTGGCTCAGGCTTCCGTTGGCTGGCTCCAAGGCACAACAGCTGGAGACAGAGGCCTGTCGAAGGACTAGTGCTCATCTCATGGCGGCCAGGGAGGAGCCAGGAAAGGAAATGCACCCATCAAGGTCACACCACAGTGTCCTACCTCTTCAGACCAGACCCCACCTCCTAACAGCCAGTCAGCTTTATTGATCTCATAATCCTTTCAAAAGCTCTGTCTTTGACTGCATGAGGCTTTGAGAGGGTATCTAGCTATAAACCGTAACAATATTTGACAATATTTGACTTAGTCTTCCAACTCTACAAATTGAGGCCTTATTACAATTTGAACACCAAGGTATAATTTCTTAAACTACTCTGTTGGAGCTTGTGTTGAGGAATGCATCATGGTAGTAGAACTTGTCAAAACCATTCTTCTCATAGGAGAAACAAAAGAGAAAAAAGAGATGGTGTCCCATAGTATCTTTTAAGGGCACACAGCCAATGACTTAAACCTGCACTACACCCCACCCCCCAATGTTCCCCCCATCTCCCAAGAATGCCTCTTTGAGGAACAACCCTTTAAGCCATAGGTCTTTGAGGTATATTCCAGATCCAAACAAAAGATGGCAAACGGGATGAAGTGTCACTCCCGTGATTACTTTGCCTACTGTAAGGTAGTTGTGTACCAGCAGACTGAGGCCAGAGCCTCTCCTGAGAGGTCAATGAGATAAGCAGCCATACTGAAGAAATTCAAGTGGCAAGGGATTGTGGGAAGCCTCCAGAATCTGGGGTGGCTAATAGTCAAGAAAAAGTTGGGGTTCGTTAGACATCCATTCACTCACGTAGCCTCAGAGCATGAAATCTGCCAACAAGCAGAGTACATGTGGAAGCAGTCACTTCCAGATGAAAACCAGTCTTGCCCAACACACCTTGATTGCAGCGTTGGGAGATCTTGGACACAGGATCCAACTAAGCAAACTTGGACTCCTCCTGAGCATGAAAACTTGGAGATAATCAACATGTGGTTTTAAGCCACTAAATATGTAGCAATATGTTATACATCAAGAGAAAACTACAGGATGCTGAGTTTTTTAACCCCAAATCTCACAGAATAGGTACAAGTGGATGCCCAGCCCAAGGCTGTCATCAAAGCCATGCTCTGTCCATCTGCTTCCAGGTGGAATCTATAAGACTGGTTTAGGTCCAAGCCTGGACCCTAATACATTACCCACCTAAATTCCCCTAGTCACTCATACCAAGGGTCTTTTCCTATGTCAGGCACCTAGCAGATCACAAAACATTTTTGTGTATACAGAGTCGCATGACAGAGGAACAACGAATGGTGTGACCATTCACCATGGGCCCTATTTGAAAAGTTTGAGAGACCAGTGGCCCTGGAAGGAAACTTGAAAGTGTGTGACTCCCATGTGTATTTACCGTGTCCCACAAGTATGGCATGGACGCTTATTCACTCCGTGACCTGGCAGCAATGCTTTGCTTTAGATGACTTGCTGCTGGTGGCATTGATAGGACACGTTCCGTTGTCCTACTCATCAGCATGATCAATCTAGTATTGAGCTCACAGAATTCTCTGACTATCAATTTAATAGAAGCAAGTACGACATTTGGATATGGTGCTGGGCACTTCTATTATTCCTCTTGTGAAGGCACTGTACACCACATGGATCAATTCACTGTCACACTAAAGGCTGAATATCTTTGAGATGGGTGAATGTATTTCTAATATATCGTGGAGACATAAAATTGCTAGCAGTTCACTCATCCCACATTGCATCAGCAACAAGTATTTAGAAATTTCTCCTTTAACAATAAGCTGTCATGAAAATATTTTCCATATTTCATGTATCCTCCTATAAAGGTGAATGGAAGCCAGGCTCATTACCACATTCCTGTGATATCAGCTACTCGAAAGGCTAAACAGGAGGACTGAAAATTCAAAATCAACCAAATTCAGGATCTGCAACTGAGGAAGACTCTGTCTCAAAATGAAAAATAAAAATGAATTGAAAAAATCAATCAGCAATAATATAATAGTCTAAGCACAGAAGCATTTAATGAAACAAATGTTTAAAGCAATGACGTTAAACAAGTATGTATTGTTTGTTAATTTAAATACATTCATTTGTTAATTTAAATCCTGTTTATCATATACCAACCTAGGTCAGAAATTTATTAAGTGGCTGAAAGGAATACAAAAGAAATACAAGCAATCTCTTCTATTTGGACTAATTCAAGTACTGAAAACTACTGAGACCATCTATTCATTCTTGTACATATGTTATTAGTGCTCATGTGCCTAGAAAAATGGTCTGACAGGATGTATATCCCACTGTTACCAAAGCTACCATGTAACCACATGGTTACTGCTAGGTAGGAGATTATATGTAATTCTGAAAAATTAGTTGTGTTTCCCAAATAAAAATAGGTCTTAAAAATACAAAGCAGGTATAGTATTAAAGATCCGGGTGGATTCAGAACATAACATCTCAAAGTAGGATGCTTTGTCATGTTGAGTGCTTTCAACTGAAGGAGGTTAGAACTGAGGATAGCTGACTTTTCTAAAGCAGATCATAGGAACAAAAATTCCTCTTCCTCAAGAAGGTGGAAAACATCTTCTCTCCTGAAGCAAGCCTTGGAACCTGGAACACTCACTACCTCCTCTCAAAGCACACCGTAAGACTTTCACTTCAGAAAGATCCTGCCCAATAGTGAGGAGGTAGATGTTACATACATGGAGACACCAAGAGGAATCTGAGTAAACAGGCTTTGCTAAGTTTGTCCTGGTTTATTACCAGATCATATCCTTGCTTACAATCACCTTTTTGTTTGGTACTGGGAATCGATCTCAGGACATTATGCTTGCCAGGCAGGCACTGTACTACAGAGCTAAATCCACAACCTGCTTCCAATCACATTTCTACAAAGCTATCCATTCTTTCTTAAATATAAGCATACAGATAGTTTCCCCTGTCTTTAGGTCTTTATTTCCAATGGTTCTTGTGCCATGTAAGATTTTATAAAAATAAATTTGTTATGTTTTTTTCTTGGTAATCTGTCTTGCATTATAGAAGAGTTGGCTGTGGACTTTGACGTCAGGAAAAGCTATACCTTTCCAGTCCTGCAATGCCTTTTAAACAAATAGGTCTAACATTAACTGAACAATCCACCAAACCCATCAAAATACTGGTGCACATTTTTCTTTGAGCAAAGAACCAATTAAGAAATAATAAAGAAAGAATATTCATAGTTGCTATCCTTTTTAAAAAATTAGTTCTTAAAATTGGGTAGTATTTACATTAGTACATAAAGCCTCTCATTTTCCCTTGAGTGGATGTTTAGGCTTATTTTTTTACTTTGTTTTTGCTTTGACAAAAAATTTCAAAACTTTCATAGCAGTGCAGGTCCTGAAACCTCTGATGGTAATGGAACATCTTTGAGTTGGTTTGCATAAAATGATCCCTGGGGATGCCAGCGGGAGGGGTTCAGGGGTTTGGGAATTGGAGTGAACACCTGTCAGCAGAATTGAGCCATAATTAGGAAGGCCTTACCACCATTAGATAATGCAAAAGCAGCAGCAGTATAATAAATGAAAGAGCATAAATGTAAAATTTTCTTTGAATTACTTTCTTAAGAACCACACATGAAATACCTAGAAGGGTGTGGTGGTTTCCCTGAATTATGTTATTATGATTGGCTTGGGGGCTGCCAAGGTGTTAGCAGACTTCTGGACATGTCTGTGTAGGAACTGCATCTGGCCTCTCACCCGTTCCTTCTTATGCTGCTCCCCTGCTGTGCTTCCCGGGTGCCATGAATTAGACAGCTCACCTCCACCATGCTTCTCCATCACGATGCTCCTGCCTTGCATTCAGCTAACCGTGGACTGAGTCCCCTGCAGCTGTGAGCCAAATTGAATTAAGTTGTGAGTGTGGGTACCCTGTCTCAGGCACAGAAAAGCTGACTAACACAAAAGGAATGCTTGTGCTGCAACATTTTCAAGGGAAGAAACAGGACTTTGATCCATCTGCCTGAGTGTGCAGAGTTCTGTTCTGCCTCACATGGCCATGCAGAATACTTCATTCTGAAACCTCACAGCAGGAAGGCTACTGGGGTGGTTAATCTTGTTAACTTGGATTGAGAAATGCCTAGAAAACACAATTTCCTGTGTGTGTGTGTGTGTGTGTGTGTGGCACATAGGACAGAAAACTGAATGGAGAGCATCGCTAAGTATGAGTGGCATCATCCAGCTGGCTGGAGGCTGGAATAGACAAGTGGAAAAATAAGCCACGAGGGCACATGAGACCTCTGACATTCTCTCTCTCTCTCTCTCTCTCTCTCTCTCTCTCTCTCTCTCTCTCTGCTTCAGGCTGCAGTTTGGTTTGGTGAGAAATCGTGCTCTACCGCACACTCTGCCTGATGTTCCCCCCACAGATGTAGGGAAAATTGAGCCAGCTGACCAAGCACCTCTGAGACCATGAGCCAATATAAATCTTTTCTCTTTTAAAGGCTGACTTTTTTCAAATATCTTATAGAAACAAAAGCTGGAAACTGTTGTTTTAAGTCACAGATTGTTTTCTTCCTGTGGGCACAGATAAGATTTTTTTGTATGCTGACTTTGATATACTAAGTTGTATATCCTTCAAATTCGATCTCTACCTGAATGAGGAGGCGGGGGGGGGGCTATTTGTGGTGCAGTTACACAGCTACCTGCTCCTAACGGGGAGGGAGCACATCTGTTTTATTCACCACTGATGACCTGGCACCTAGTGATGACAGCTGGTCCTTCACAGAGGCTCAGTGAGTAGTTAGTAAATGATGCAAAGGGATGATGGGGTGCAAATTTTCCCATCACACTGAAAACCTTTCATCCTCAATATCGGTGGCCTCCCCATCTTAGCCTACCTGTGCTCCTCTACACCTATTCTCCACACAAAAGCCAGAATGATCTTTTAAAAAACAAATCAGGTTCTAAGATTAGGTGATGGTGATGGTTATGTAACTTGCAAATATGCTAAAATTCATTGAACTTCACACTTAAGATGGTTACATTTTATTATATGTAATCCTATGTCGGTAAGGTTATTGAAAGTTCTATTATTATTTCCACACTTAAACAACCCCATTTCAGTTAGAATTCACCGACAACTTACTGTGACCTACAAAATTCTATCTTTCCTATCGACATGGTTACCTCTCCTTCAACCTCATTTCCTACCAGGTTATTATTTACTTCCTCTTAATACTTGAAGCTGTTGGTTTGGTCCTGTCTCAAGATGCGGTACTTTCTCTTAGCTCTGCCCACAGTGATCTTCTCCATAATATTTTGAATAATGGTTCAGATCTCAGCTCAATGCATTGTAATGGTTTGGATACAGTTGAAGTGTGTTCCCAAAGATTCACATTATAGTATTAGAAGTTTAGACCTCAGGGTAGTAAGGTTGGGAAGTGAGCCCTTTAAGACGTGGGGCTTAGTGCAAGGGCCTTTGGTCATTGGGGATGTCTTTCTATGGTCTGGCTTCCAGTTTGGCAATATGCTCTCTCCCTCTCTCAAGTGATCTACCATTACCATCTGCCATAAGGTCATGCAGCCAAAAGGATCCTTGCCAGATCTTGTACCATACTGTTTGGATTTCAGCCTTCCAAACTACGAGCTAAATAAGCCTCTTTTTTATAAGCAGCCTATCTCAGGTGTGGGAGGCCAAGCAGGGAGATTAAAGCCCACCTAGCTGCCTCTGTGAGAGGCAGAGTGAGAGTGCTGACCGCGGTGCTGGGGAGGGGGAGATCCTGTTTACCTGGACAGGTACTCAGCTGGTGGGAGACAGATGGAGCCTGTTACTGACTGCTCCTCCCTGTGTATGAGTGAACACAGCCAAGGTGTGCCAGTCACTGGCAGCTCCTTGTCGGCGGAGACAAGCGCCCTCTGGCCCTCCACACTGGAACCTAATCCCGCCTGTGTGTCTTATCTTTGTCACCCCTTGGTCAGGTACAAGCCGGTAAGTTGGTCCCCCACATTCAGGTCTTTGGTTATACCAAGAGAAAGAGACTAATAATAATTCACCTTCCCACTGTCGCTGAAACTCCACCACTACAATGATTTCGTGTGCTGCTTTTAGCACTTCTATTTAAAATTGTTTCTTTCACTCATGTATAAGCTCTGTGAGGCTCAACAATCTTGCGTTTACTCCTGGAGAGCCTCAGACACTGAAGCTACTGAAAATTGTATGTAAAATGTTGCCTGGTTTCTGCCATTTACCAGGAAGAAAAGCTGACATTTACCTTAACATATCTTCATAACTTTTTAGAGGGTAGGGGCACCTCATTGTGTTTTGATTTTTACATTTCTACCCAGCACAGCAAGTTTGCAAGCTACTATCTCTGAACAGCTGGTTCCCACAGATGGATTAAAATGTCCATATTCTACTATGTAAGATGTATTGTAATGCTGATATTTCAATCATACCCACTTTGGAGTGAGGAGGGAGAGCTGTTTTTCCCAATTAGATCATTACTAAATGGGATCTGCAGAGTATCATTCTGAAAAGTATTTGGATACCTACAAAACAGATGAGTCATAGGGTTATTTCTTCCTTCTACTGTCCTTTTCTATTCTGCACTCTGAAAACTAAGGTTAAGATTTGTAAAGTATATATTTAAATCAAAACGTTTTCCCAGCCTGGAGATGTAGTTCAATAGCACGTAACTTACTAGTGTGTAAAAGGCTATGGATTCAATCCCTAGTACCAAAAGAATTTCCTCTTAATACTACCCTCCTGGAAATCACAATTTCAATAATACAATTCAACGATAGTGGCAGTCTCTGATCTACTTTTAGTATCATCTGATGTCCACAAAGTCAGCGGTCTTCAAATCACTTTCACACACAAGGTCTCATTTGGCCTTTGCAACAGCCTCAGGTTCTTCTTTTAAAGTACCTTTCTAAGGAAGAGAAAGTGGAAGTTCAGAGGTGAAGCTACTGGCCCAAGGTCCTACTGCCAGTAAAGAGGGACTCTAGCCAGCATTTTTCTTGCCAATCACCTCCACTTTTCTTCTTAAAGCCTTACTTGGGAACTATAGTATTTATCCTTACAGGTTATACAACAGGAAATGATAGTAGTAAAAGTATGGGGAACACTAGGAAGAGACTGGGCTTTAGAAATTTGCTACCCCACTTTAATAAGCTGTATATACCCGGAAAGCCCACTGTGGTCTTTACAGTGCCAGATTGTACATGCAATTCAGCACGTTCATTTTAGTTACACTGACTTACGGGAGCATCACTGATGCTTAGTACTCTGGTCTCATTTTTGTAAGGCTTGTGTCTATGCTATTGGTAGCATCTTCAAAGACATGAAGAGGTTCAACTTTTAAAGCTTTTCAAAAGAAAATCACTTTTAGTAACAATGCGCATCAGGAGACATCTTGATGAACTTTTAAAAAGTGCTTGCTTACTTCTGCATAGTTTTTTTAAAAACTATAACTTTTAAAATTTGATCCAACCCTAGTGACACATACCTATAATTCCTATGCAAGACTGAGGCAGGAGGATCACAAGTACAAGGCCGGTCCAGGCTCCAAAAAACAAAAAGGCCCACAGGATGCCTAATATTGATTTGTCCCAAATTGTAATGCAACAATTTGTCGTAAGTCTTTGAGAGGCTCTCTTAAAAGTTCTAAATATCAAGATCCACATAGCTTCCTTAAAATAATCTCAAAAATTACATCCTTCTTATATAAGTAGCTGTGCACTTAATCTTTAGTGACATCTATAGCTAAAACATTTAAATACTTCACTGGGAGCCAAAACTGTCTACTGACAGAGTTCTGTTGATTACTTGATGGAAGACTCCTTAGCAGATTTATTCACGATCCATACTTTACTGCTACCCTTAACTATAATTTAAAAGCCAAGCAACAACCTAAATTACTTTACATATGTGTCTTTGCTAGTCCATGAGAAAAATTATTCCTGCACTGTTCTACCCCTTCCCCCTAAACAGCATTTCTTACTTCACATTTCAGTTGCTTCCTATAATTGCCTGTTTATTCTTTATCAAACCGAATGGCTACTGGAAATGTCACCAGTTCAATAACTGATTTTCATGACAAACTAAGCTCTGAAATAAAGATTTAATAATTTAATATATACATGTGCAGTAAGTCACAAAACACAGAAGACATACGAACACTCTAAAGAATTACACAGAATCACACAATACATGCGATTCAATAAGCCAGGAACGACAGTGTTCTCCGAGTGGTTTCATTAAACATACTGGAAAACAAACTTTGATTTGGGCACCACCTAATGGCAGGAAAGGTTTTATAAAATCCAACACTGCTTCCTGGGACTTGCTAAATTTTTATTTTATAGA
The DNA here is from genome assembly GCF_034190915.1 of Cavia porcellus. Classification (NCBI taxonomy): domain Eukaryota; kingdom Metazoa; phylum Chordata; class Mammalia; order Rodentia; family Caviidae; genus Cavia; species Cavia porcellus. The sequence continues at coordinate 14,413,944 of NW_026947502.1, read as the reverse complement.
GAGATTTGAAAAATACCTGTTATTTTTGGTCTATACAATAAAGTTCTCAGTTCACTGAAAAAGATTAAGCCCTCTTTCTGCAACTACTTTGGAATAATCAATCCACACAGTAGGAGAATGCGCCAATGAAATGAATAAAACTTTTTGTTATAATCTTAACTAAGTGAACTTAGACTTATAATCAAGAAACACATTTTAACTGAACCAGCTTTATTTCTGCATAGTGGATCCCTGTAATCCCAGTGCTCAGGGGACTGAGGCAAGAGGACCACAAGTTTGAGCTTAGCTGGTCTTGAAATGAGTTCAAAGCCAGCCTGAACTACATAGTGAGATGCTGTCTGTTAATAAACAAACTCAAATTCCTGTATTCCTATACCTACCTTTCATACAGGAAACACTACACATTCCTAACAACATGATTATTAGAATTAAGTAATTTAACAGACCTAATCAGCCGCCAAAATCAATTCTGAATGCACAGCAAAATACTCTTTTAACACCAAACCATTTAAAAGTTTTTAAGAGGTCCTTGCTTGAACCCAATGTTTGGTCTATGATTCAACAAATAAGTAAAATATGTGGGTAACATAAGACAGAGTCAATATTTTAAGAAAAGATATTTATTATTTACACCACTGAAGTAGTCCCATAAGAACAATATATACCATGTTTATTTTAAAGGATCAATTCCTTTCAAATATAAGAACTGTATAAACCAATACTGTCAACACAAAACAGTGGTCACATTACATATCTGCAGGCTTAAGCATTGCAAATAATATATACTATTTTTAATCTTATGGCTAGACATTTTCACTGACACACAGCGTTAGCACTTAGGATACAGCTGGAACAAAACAAAAACCATTTTGTTCAGGCTTTTTAGGGTTGAACTGGTGACATGTCCCATTTTTAAAATTTATTGCCTTTAACTGTTTTTATGATAACCATTTTAAGGAGGAGGATTTCTTTTTAGCCACCACAGAGAAGCCGTTCTTGTTCCTTAATATTATTCTCCAGCCTTTTGTTTGCTATTTCTCATACTATGACACAGCAGCTGTATCACAATTATATTCTCTGGTTTTACTGGAAGAACACTGACACACACGGATCAGACAGATATCTCAGAATTTAGAGATGAATCTAGCAGAGTACTTTGGTCTATGCCAAAGGAATAAAAAATTATTGGTAATTTTAATCATAACAAACCAACTTCTCTACTCAAAAACTTGTTTGTTTTCAGCCCTAGTTTCAAAATGGGTTTGGCTTTAGACTTAAGCAATTGATAATGTGAGACAAAAACACAAGACATAACTTATTTGTAGTCACAAAATGACCCTGGTGAGTGTGCACTTTTTCCCACTTTTTCTTCCTTTTTTAGTTGGGTTTTTTTTTTTTTTGTTTTTTGTTTTTTGTTTTTTGTTTTGTGGAAAACGCCTCAGTAATTAATGCCAGAGAAAATATTTTTCAAGAATAACAGTATATTCATTTAGGGGGAAAAGGATTTTTTTTTTTTAAAGCATATTGCTATGATGTTCAAAAAATATAAAATTAAATTTACAAAAACCGGAAGACCAAGAATAAGCAGTCTGGTATTTGCTTCAGTGTCCAGCACTATCATGATTTCTAGCATAAAAGCAAAAGATCATGGATCTCAAGTATCTTCAACAACTGCTCGGATAACTTGTAACTACTGTCCTTGCTTCTTTGAGAGATACCTGCAAGAAGTAAAGGTGTCAGAACTATAGCATGTTAAATTCATGGCAACACTGTAATTCTCCTGGTATTAATTAAAGGACAAAACCTCTCAAGATAAGTACTGCTCACATTCACTAACATCTGTTCACTGACTATGTGCTTTACACTGTAAAGCACTCCTCAATAGCTCCATGAGGAATTTCTGGAAGAATATATTCCCATTAGACAGCACACAGGGGTTAAACCATTTGCCCAAATTAAGGCTCCAGGGGCTGCATTCACCAACTGTCTTTCTATATTGCCCACTTTCAAATCTGAGAGTCAATGTTAACTAATCTCGTAACTCATAAAAAAATCAAATTCCATTTAAAGAGCCTGTTTTTCTTGCCTAAAGATAATGGCCCCAAAACACTGAAGAACTCTAATGAGAAAAGCAAAAAGATACAAAGACATTAATTTACTAAACAAACATTTTGTTTATATTATTTAATAGAAATCTAGCACTGAATTTAAACATTGATCTCTATTTCTCACATTTATGAACTGCTATAGTTAGCAGTGTAGAACTAGGGAAAGGCTTCCTAAAATCAGGAAATCCAGATGAGTTTTGCTTGCTTACTTTGTGGCAGGGTGCTAAGCACGTATCTCCATGACTCAGTTACATCAGCTGCAATTTGAAGATAGGGACCAAAAAAGAAAAAAAGGACGCTTTATCCTCCAATAGGATAGTGAGACTATAATTAAGGAGCTATGTGGCAAAGTGACCTGAAAAGCCAAAAGTGGAATATGAAAAGCCAAAGTGTTAGTCTCCTTTGTTGCGCTATTACTGGAGCTCAAACTTTATAAAGACCTAATTCCAAACCATTTCTTACAGTACATACCATAATAATCCCTTCTATTTCACCAGGTTTTTCTCTACCTCAAAACTTGATGATTACATGATCTATACTGGATTTATAAATGTCTTTATTTAGAAAAAAAACCAAAGCAAGATGCAATAAATAATGGTTACCTTTGGAAAAGAAAAATTGTGAGCACATGTTTGCTCAGTAGAATAAAGAATTTCACTATAAACAGAAATTGTTGGAATTTGTAACACTTCAGAAAAATTTCAATGTTCTATCATTTTATAGTATGAGAACATGGGTTACATTCCCATGTGATTCATAGGGAATGGGCTAACTGATGTCACCAAATAATTTTCAGGTAGCATCATGAATGTGTACCAATTTCTCAAGTCCTCTCTACTAGAAGAGTATTAAAGAACTTATGATGTTATTTTATTAACAGGTGAGAGGCTAAGAAAAATGGGCAAAATAGTTTTGAGGTGCAGTGGTATGTCAATGAATTAGAATATTTTTAGAACTTACCCATTTTAAATAAAAGTTGGCATATATATTCTAGGATCAACAATTTTTTCATTCATTAATGTACAGAGAAAATAAATACCAAGCACTTACCTTTCCCAGTATTTGTGATTTAGCTCCAAAAAGTCATCTAATTTTGCTATCTCTTTGAGGTACTGAGTTAATTTTAAAAGTTCTTTGTCTTTATCTCGATTTAGATGTGCTTTCATAAAAGGCCTTATCTATTAGGAAACAAAATTTCACACTGTGATAAGGGAAAACTAAAAAACTTACACTAGATCTATCATTTAGTTTCCAAAAATGAAATATAACCAAGGACATCAAAACTAAAAATTATTTTTATATTAGCCTAAGTATAGTGAACAGAAAGTCAGGAATAATATTTACAGTACAAACTAAAAGCTCTTCCACCTATTTATCTATAGCCTTTCAGTCTGAAACTGACACTACCATTTTTCTCACAGCACTTGAAACTCTGTATGGTTACTCTACTTCGAAAAATGATTCACAACTTTTTCCCCATTTTAAGTGCTTTTTACTAATTGATTTCATTTACATTACTTCATTTATAAAAAAAAATTTAACCTAATGTTATAATTTGTGTCTGCACGTCCCCCGAGCTGCAGGCTTCTAGAGTCTGTGACTGATTTATGGTCCTATACTGGGATTAAGAGTGTGAGTGTCACACTAGTATAGTATGGGTGGCCTACACACAATATAAGGGACACGAAGAGTCTTTTCTTGTGCTTTTTGTTTTGTTTTTTCTCTTGCTGTTTTTGCTGTCTTCCAGCTGCCGTGAACTGTTGTTCCTCTGCCACGCCACCCTGTATTGGCTGAAACCTCCTCAAACTGTGAGCTAAATAAACCTTCCTTCCTTAACTTTGGGCATAGAGTTGTTTGTCTCAGCAATGAGAGAAAAGTAACCAAAACACCCAATATAAGCTTGGAAACTGGAAAGTGATATAAATTTTAAGTGATCATTCTCACTTGTATTTTTGTATAGATCATGTAATCATGAAATTTTTAGACCTGAAATATCATTATACACATACATATATTGCCTGTTTTCTGCTACATTTAATCATAAATATTTTACCACTAACCTTCCACACAAATTGTTTAATTTCACATGTTTCTCATAAAAAGTCGTATTTTCTAAATTTTTAAGGTTGACCTACTGTTACGGATTAAAAACTGATGGTTAACTTAACACCAGCTGAATTAAATCAGCATGGTGCTAAGCGTAGATGGTCCACCTGAGGAAAGTAGCCAGCATAAATTGAGGCATGGAGAAGAAAAGCTACTAGGCATTGTGGGTTTCTCTTAAGTGTTACTGTTGGAGCCGCTTGTTCTCCTGGAGAAGCTCATCATGACTGGTTTCCCCAGTGTCAGTTCGACCACTGTCATTAGAGGAACTTGGGATCTTTTGGTGAGAGTGGCTATGGTTCACTTTGGGGGGCTCTGGTCCTTACATCGAGCATCACTTCCTTGCTCCAGAGAGGAAGATGTGTGCCTTTAATCTCCAGGAGAAACTTGTCATGCTGGCTTTTGGCATGTACTCTACTGTTCTTGTTGTTGGAGCAGATCAGGACCTCTGTGTTGCTGAGGACGGCTATGGTGCTTTTCAGGACAGCCCTGGTCTTCGTTTTGAGCGTGACTTCTCAGCTCCAGTGTAGAACCTGCAACCTACCAGCAAGCACAACTCTTTCACCCCAGTGGTACAGACTTTCTAGCTTCCCCTGCTGACCTCTGGGCCTTCCCATCATGGATTTGTAAACAGACTGGTGTGAGTCCTTCTCATGGGCTCTAGCCCTCCAGGTGACATGTGGGAGGCATTGTTACAGGTTCTAGGATTTCACCTGGACTCATGCAGGACATTGCTGTGGGATCTAGGCCCTTGGCTGAATATTCTGTGTCTTTAGTGTTGTGGACAGATTTTCTGTACTTTTTTGTGTTAACTCTGGATGGCCATCATAAAATAATATTATAAATTCTGTGTCCTGATTCTAACTGTTCTCCTCACACCACACCCCCCACTACAACAGTTATTTTGTAACAAAAGGTATTCTTTTAAGAAGCATTACTTCAAACTATATGTCAGGACAGTAGAAAAGTCAAAACATAGGATTATATGAATCTTGATGTGGGTGGCAGTTATATACAAGTTATCTTTACACAGTTTGTTGAGCAGCAAATTTTATGTTACTACCCCAATAAAGAGTGCTGCTTTCCTTTTAAAGAGATCAGCACAAATATCTTCATACAATTTAAGATAGTCTTTCAAAATCTTTAATTTTATATGAAATGGTATGTCTGGGATTTGCTTCCAAATATTAAAGAGGCAGAAAGTATAGAGCAAACGAAGTTATATGAATTTATAAACCCCTTAGACAGTACATCCACAGGATTCATTATATAATATGTAGTTCTGTATATTCAAATTTTTCACTTGTAAACTTTTTAAAAATTTCCTTATTTTAATGTAATACAAGTAGATATTAATAAAAAATATAAAAGCACTCTTAAGAAAACAAATTTCTCAACAAAATAACTAATAGGTAGCACACTGTATTTATATCATGATCTTAAAAGAATGGTCAAAATGTTACTAGAATGCAAGTCACAGACAAAAACTCTTACAAATAAGAAACAAAAGGACAAAACTTTCTTCTCCATGAAGAGAAACTAGTCATATAAATGAAACAACATATATCTTAAAATACTTCTGAAACAATGGAATTGATAATTTAGGGATTTATTTGCATTTTTCCCTACTTCCTACTTATCTAATTTCCACTTTGATTTACATATTTTTTTTCTTTTGAGTTTCATTTCTTTAACACACACACACACACACACACACACACACACACACACACACACACACAGAGGGTTGGGCATGTAGCTTAGTGGCAGACCCTTGGGTCAAGCCTTAGCACTGTAAAAAAAACAAAACAACAGTCACTCTCTGGGTGTGGTGGTGCATGCTTCTACTCCAAGTACTCAGGAGGCCGAGGCAGCAGCACTGTGAGTTGGGAGACCAGCCTGGGTTACAAAGCAAGTGAGAGCCTGTCTTAAAACATAACAATTCTCCTAAAGTTCACCAGATAGAAGAAATGTATAAACTATAATTTAAAGTTCTAATTTATCCCTATTCTACATGGAAAAAAGCAGTTACTGTACACAATGATGCTAAGGATGTAGCTCATCCTAGCACTTGCTTAGGATGCTCAAAGGCCTGGGTTGGACCCTGACACCACAAAACATCAAAAAACAAGTAACATTTAATCATTGTCACTTACTAAAGAATAATAAGCTAAACAAATCCATGATTGTATTTATCAAGAATAGAGGTTTTAAACATATTTTTCTTAAGTCACTAGAAAAACAGACTACCACCCTTAAGTGGACAGAAACATTTCCCACATGTTCTGCTCTCACTGAACAGCTAGGTACAGAAAGCTCCACAGCTGCCAGCTGATCCCCAGCTGTCTAGGGGACACAGAGCAGAGCCAGCAAAGGACCCAAGGATTGTGGGAGACTTTACTGAGGAAAAACATTACAGGCAATGCTATTTCTCAGCAGCAGCAGTGACTATGGGGTTCCATAAGTTGAGGCTGCTTAAGTCGAGGCTGAGAGTGAGCGGGACGTGGTGTGATGATATAGGAAAGGCAGCCTCTGTGTGTTCCTGGGTAACACAGGAATACATTAAAATATTCCTTCACTCAACCTCAAAAGAATATAAAAGCAATGCGTTAACTTTTAATCTATTAGGATGTAATACATCAAAAAGTTCTCATGCTTAAAGAGCAGAAAGGAATTTAAAACTGAAACAGAAAGTCAATAGCTATTAAAAAGATTTTCAACCCAAAGCCGTAAGTTAATTTTATGTGCTAAAGATTTGGTCTTAAGCACTATTAAGACAACAAAACTGAATTATTCCAATGATTCTGTTTCAGACAAGATAAAGTAATTAAGGGCAAAAAACATGTATTATTCACCTGACCATTTGTTCTGGCATAAGGACTGCATAGTGTAACATTTTCACAATCTCTCTGTCTCACTGCTAACCAGCAGGGCACGCAACATGTATAAACAATTCGTTTCAAGTCAAAGAAACATTATTTAGAAACTTAACAATGTCTAGATTAGCTGAATTCTCTTGTATCATCATTTCCTTTTACATTTTCCTTTAAAAAAAAAAAAAGAAAAAAGTTTTCATATCAGTTGCTTTGTCCATGACCAACAAACTCATTTTTAGTTCATTTTTATATTCATATTCACAATGCCTTATAACACAGCTCAAGCCTTAGGATGGCAGGCCTATGATACTAAAGTTAACTATTTAAAAAAATCTTTATTTTTAGCTAAATAGATCTAGATCTGCATGAATCTTTTTGAAGTTTCTACTAAGTACATAATAAAACTGTGATAACAAAACACAGTATTTAAGAAAATTCCTTAACTTCAGAACTTCGATGCCCATGAGGACAGATCATCAATAATGACCTTAAAAGAGGTTCTCAAAAGGAGACATGCATGAGATCACCTGCGTTTCTTAAAAACACTTCTTGAGGGATTTTGAGAGTGTGGACTATATATTTTTAGGAATTCCTTCTTTCAGTGAATCTAAGTAGCCCAGTTTTTTTTTTTTTAACCTGCTATAAGGTTAACACAAAGAATTAGAAATGTATAACATCATTTCTCTCTGCATTAAGAGATGAATAGAGTCCAAATATGACTGGAAAACACCGTCTTTTAAACACACAAAAAAACCCAGTCTTTTTTTAAAAGCTGAAAGTCCCTTCAAAAATCACTTTTTAAACATTATTGTTGCACTTCCTTGTAAGAACAGGTAATAACCATGAGTTTCACAGAAATCAGACAATAGAAATTATCAAATCTCTTGTCAAGATTCCAGTGTACATTTCTGTACCCAGAACCTGGTGAATTTCACACAGAAAAGCCACTTCTCCGGAAGCCTCCAACAGAAGTCATTTCCTTAGGCTAACGGAGCACTTTTCTTTTAAGTCAACAACTTTTATATTTGTAGCAAATCAGGACCTAGATTGGCATTCTGTCCTTAAACTATACTCACTCTACAGTAAAGACCAAATCAACCATCTGTAAGGAAGGCCTCAAAACGTACTTCCTTCAAGTTTTTCTCTCCTTTTTTAAAAACTACCCAAGAACGTTGCTGACAGAAAAGTTCAGAACTAAAACTAAAATATCTTAGCACTAGGATTTCTACTTCAAATGAAGACTCTATCTGCACCAGTACCATGACAGAGAAACAGTTTTCCACTTTTGTATTCTGCCAACATATAAGCAACCATGAGTACCAGAAATTTTTAGTTTTCAAGTTATCTCTTCCCAATTTTATGCTGCTGTCAGGTTTAGAATGTCACTGTCATATCACACAAGTTTCGGGTGACTGCATGCCACGATCATCACTGAACCAGGAACCAGCCCCTCCCACACATGATCTTGGGCAAGTCATGAATTTTCTCGTCCTCAGGCTGTTTCTAAAGTTTAGAAAGCAGACAAGATGATTGGTTCCTTCTAACCCTGACACTTTATAGTTCTAAAATCTGCAGCTGGCCACATGAATTTTGAAAACCTTAGTTTGAAAAGGACAACACCATTAGTGCCAGCTATCCAGCTGTATTCCTAGTAAAACATCTAATAATTTCACTTCTGCTACTAAACCTCAGTAAGCCTAGGGTGCTCCCACAAATCTAACTAAAAATAAAACCCTTGGAGCCACATGTGGTGGTATAGACCTGTAATTTCAGCAAGCAGGCAGGAAGAACACTGATTTGGAAGTCAGCCTGGACTACAGAGTGAGTTCAAGGCCACCCTGAACTACCTAGCAAGACCCTGTCTCCACCAAAATAGACAGACAGACAATAAAATGGAACACTTGGAAGTGTTGGCTAAGATTTCTATGCAGAAGGCATATTGCTCATTTTCACATGTAAACCTTCTTACCTACAGCATGTGTCACTTAGTAACAAGGAAACTTGCTCTTAAGGCAATTCCATTGCTGTATGAAGATCACAGAGCACAGCGCTCCCTAACACAAACTTAGATGTGACAGCCTACTGCATGCCAAGTACATAGGAGGTGAGGGCTGTATAGTCTGTTGCTCCTAGGCTACAAAACTTACAGCATGTTACTATACTGAATACTGTAGGAAACTGGAACACAATGCCAAGTTTTCATCTAAACAAAGACAAGACAGTGAAAATATTAAGAGAAAATTTTTTCAGTTTCTATATAATCTTATGGAAACACTTTCAGATGTGATCAATGACTGAAAACAGAATTACACAAAGGCACTTGACCGCATTTTTACAAATTTATGAAACTCAGGGACTGGGGATTTAGCTCAGCGGCATATGTGCCTGCCTTGCAAGCAGGCGGTCGTGAGTTTGATCCCCGATACCGATAAAAAGAAAAAAGAAAAAAAAAAGTGTAAAAAAAAAATTTTATGAAACTCAATAGTGCTAAAAGTTCTACTATAAAGTCCAGATTACACAAGCATATAAAAAGTATATCTTACCTTTAGTCCATTCTGTGGGTTCATTAGAAAATTTCTTCCTATGTCATCAAACATAATGGTATTTTTCTTGCTGTAAAACTCGGAAAACTTTCCCCAAATAACACCAAGAGGCTTTACCTTAGAGCAAAAGTTTAGGTTTAAATCCAGACTTATCAATGGCTAATACTTTCTCAAAAGCAAGGCTACTACTGAATGGTAGAACAAAGTCACAGTTCTATTCCTCTAAGACGATGATGCCTACGTGAGCTGATCATGGACAACACAGATTCAAAGCAGGGTGTCAATTTGCAATGTCTGTATGTCTGAAAAGCCTGTTCATGTGTAATGGAACTAAACACATTCTAAGACTTTCCATAATTTTAACATGAAAATTCTGGGATAACTATAGAATTCTATTTCATTTTAAAAGGATCTAAAGCAATTGTTTGATGTCTGCAAAGCAGTCATACAACTTCCTGGGCTATCGCATGCCCTTTCAGAGCCTGAGAGTTACATCGCGTCTATTTACAAATCTAGAACAGCACAGTGAGGGGAAATGTACCTGGCTCTCTTGGTACTTTAACTATTTTGAGAAGAAAATGTCTTACCCAAGCCTTTCTAGTGTGCTAAGATCTCCACAGTTCCTGCCTGCCTGCCTCCAAAAGGCATGGACTACGTTTACTTCATCTCTTTATCTTAACCAGCAGTGCCCCGCTGGGCTGCGCAGATAGCTGCTGTTCAATCCTGCCAGTAGTTACTTGGGGAGTAAACAAAGTGAATACTCCCCATCTTATTAGCCCAGTCCTTTTCTCTGATGCTTCTGGTTTCTGTTCTCTAGGGCTACACAGCTACACATATGTCACCCCCAGTGTATTAGGAAGTACCTGCTTTTATGAGCATTTTCTCAGAGGGCAAAGTGAGTATGTTTTGGGTTGTTTCTACTGTCTTCCTTGACGATACTCAGTATTTTTGTCACCTGCTCTGTCAGACAAAACTGTGCTGTCATCATCACAAGACAATTACCCCTCACCACTGTGCCTTCTTGACAGTCCTACTTCATTAAAATTCAAATCGTTTAAACTCAAATTCATTTTTCTATGTCAAATTATATGACAATTTCATTTTCGATGTCAAAACTGTCACTTTACTACCCACTCAGATGAATTTCTAAACTCCGTGATTTATTTCATCACTATAAACACAAAAAGTGCACCAGAAAATACACATCTTTAAATAAAAGTAAAACAAATTCTTACATCTATCAGTCCTCTCCTTGGGGTATGCACTGTTATCATAGCAGCACTGTCCAACATGAAGGTAATCTTATAATTTGCATTTGTGCTCACTCCCAATTCCTATAAACATAAGTGTTCATGAGATTAAAATATAGTATTAGGGAAAATTCAAGATTTAATATTTCAGCTGCAATTTGCCCAAATCCCAACTTTCTACACCACTGGCCATTCATTTTACTAAACCACTACCAAGTCCTTTCATTTCATTTAGTTAAATCAACAAATGGTAGTCTGAGGAAAACAAACCAGAAACAACAACAAAAAACTTACTGTAAAATGGGGAGGAAAAAAAAAGGGAAAGTTTTCCTTGAAAATAGCTTAGGCATTCAGTACATTACTACCCCTGATAGTTGCATTCATTTATCTACTAAATATCTGCCAGTAAGAATGAAATTAGTTTAGTGTCAGAACTTTTAAAAAGACAGTTTCAAAACATTTTAAAACAGCTGTTTCTAACACTTACTTTCATTTTAGCTTCAATCCACTTCATATTTGTTGCAGCTAAAACATGAGGAAAATACAAAACAAGTTTGAATTTCACTTAAAAAATCAATATACATGAATTTTCAAAGATGAGTACAAATAATAGTCCCTAATATCACAGATAATAGTCCTAGTATACATATGGTAATTTCCTTTTAAGTAGTTATCAAAAAATAAACTTTCTCTACTGGAAATAAAGCTTAAACAACTTTTACCTGTGAAACACAGTTAACAAGCACTCAAAAGAACTCCGAACCTAGAAAATTGGTAAGACCCAAATTCCCAATTCCAGCTTAAGTTTGGAATGCCTGGATTTTAACATTCTTCCACGTCCCTAATTCCAGGAAATGTGCGTGTGTGTGTGTCAATATGAACACATTAAGGTTATGTGTCAAAAATTTATGCTGAAGATTAGCTAGGTCCAATGAAAATCTGCACTTCTCACGTTTAGTAAACAGTGCTGAGTGCAGCAGCTTATAACAAAGAAAGTCAAGGATATAACCCAGTGGCACAGCACCTGCCTGGCAAATGCAAGGCTTTGAGTTTGATTCCCCCCCCCAAAAAAAAGAAAAAGAAAGAAGGACAGACCAATTTATAAAGTATATACCTATGTTGCATATCTGCTCGCTGTCAGACACTGGCCAATTTTGGCACTGTTAATACTAAATTACAAACCATCTCTATGTGCTCTCCTGTCCAGGTTACAGGACTAAACAATATAGACATTACCAAGAAAAATGTTTAAGAAGAGAGAAAAATTAGTTTAACACAGTTAGCTATATTTATGTGTCAATATATGTAAAGATGAAAGTAATCTGAGCCCTAAAGACAAAAAAAATTCAGCACATACACAGAAGCAAAAGAATTACCTTAACATGCAAAGCTGCTCAGTTGAACTAAAATTTTAGAGAATATATTATCTACAATGAAAGAATGTATAAAACAGGGATTTTTTTTTAAAGAAAAATTAGTATTCTGTGTCCACAATTCCCAGATGGAAAAGAAATTCAAAGCTAGCAATTTCTCATGATTAGATAATTACTAGTTGTCAAACATGGAACAGGCTTCCAAGCACTTGGGAGGCTGAGGCAGGAAGTTTGATGCAAGTTCAAGGCCAGCCTAGCTACAAAGTGAGCTCAAGGCCAGCCTGAACTCATAGAGAGACCTTGTCTCAAAAAGAAAAAAAGAAAGAAAAAACATGGAACAGGCTGCAATACTGATTATTGCTGTCAGTTGCTGGTCCATCTGATGGACATCACCACATGCATCTCGGGAACTGTGCACACTGCATCGCCATCATCTTTATTTCTCCTTCCTCCCACCGTCCTATCTTCCCAGATTCCCTTCCATCTCCACGAAGTCTACCTCATGTTCCCTACTATCTTTTATTTTCATCTTTACTTATATTTTGGGTTTATCATTGTTTTTAAGCAAGGAGACTAGGGTTCTGGGAGATGAAGTGGCCTGTCAGCGTCACACAGTAAAGACAGCCAGAATTAAAAGCCTAGTTTATTCAGTTCCAAAGTGAAGTACCCTTATCAACACACTGCCACAAAATATAATTTACAAAAAAACCCTTAAGTACATAAAAGTTCTTTAAACTTAAGGTAAACTAGTTTTAAGATAAATTTGCTCAAATGTCCTCTCAGATTGTCAGTTGTAGAATAAAAATCTGCTCAGCAGAGATCTCTTTCCCCTTACAATATTAAATCAGAAAAAGTATCAGTATTTTTCGAGACAAGGTCTTGCTTTGTAGTTCAGGTTTGAACCACTATGTAGCCCCGGCTGCTCTTGAACTCATGGCAATCCTCTTGCCTTGGCCTCTCAAGTGCTGGGATTACAGGTGTGCACCACAATGCTCAGCTAGTTCAAATTATCAATTCTTAACATGCTTTTAATCTTAACAGCTGTGAACTTCTATTATCACTGGACAATGAAAATATTCTTAAGGATAATTACAAAGTAAATGTCCAGGCTATAACCTACTATCAGGCTTCTCATCAAAAACTTCATTCAACTAAATACAGTATAGCACTTTTAATGGATGGCATTTTTATTTAACTCACAATGAGAACTCCTCTCTGCTCACAATATTGCCAAAAAGTAACTTTAAATGTTCATACACATACGGAATATAAATCAGTGCACTGCTTCATTTTTCAAGAAACTTTCGGCAAAAATATCAACTAAAGTAAACAGCGCCCTTAGTAACATCATAGATTTACATTTTAGAGAACAAGCTTTATCTTATCATCGACTTGTACCTTTTAGAGTGACACACAGAGCACAAAGGAATAACACTACATCAGTCTGTATATCAATTTTCCTTATGTAACTTATATATCCTTTTATTTCTGTAGAGTTATATCACCATGGTTTAAAAAACTTATCTTTCTCCAAGTTGAAACTGGAGTAAAGCAAGAAAGAAAACAGTAATACCCTAAGGTACCAAGGATTCCACAGTAAAGATCAGAAAAATTTCTACTCTAGGTCAGGACATCAAGGAAATAAGTTCATTTCCATTCCGACACCATTATCTAGTTTTGCCCTATACTAAAACTGCTTCAATTTTATGTAACAAATATAGTATGTTTATATAAATGCAAAAAAGTAAAAATGCTTAATTTTATGAATTTCCTTTAAAAAAGAAAACTTCTATATTTAAATAGTTCTTTTTAACTCATGTTTTATACAGCAGAATAATATAAGGAACAACCTTATTTCCACAGAAATCCAAAAAATACATATAGCTTACACCAAATAACAATGTCATAATCTTCATATGCAGATGTTAGAAATTCATGAAGATATGGCCGCATTAATTCTACCCCAGTCTCTGCACAAGATCTATGGTCTAAAACAAAATTGATCGGACATAATTATTAGTTTGTTACTGTGGACAAGTTGACACTGAAATTATTATAAAAAGTAGTAATTATTAAATGTAACATAAACATTCAATCGCATACTGTTTCAAGTTGAATTAGACTGGCTGACAGATACATCTTTCAAAACAAAATTTAGTATCTTTGAGCTCCAATTTTTACTGATCAAAGCACAAAGAGCAAAACTGAGAAATCTGGCTTATAAGAGTTATAATTTTTTTTCTCATTACTCTCTAAAGTTCAGGTATTATTTGTGAAAATGATATTTAGTCATTACTTTGCAGATATAATCACATTCAACTAAAAAGACACGACTAATTTACTTACTAAATATTAAAAAATAAATACATAAGTTATGAAATACATTTAAAGTCTAGGAATAGAGAAAAATAAACTGCAGTACCAGTAAATACTTCTTTCCAATAACAGAGGATGAAATAACATCTTTCTTTTCCTATGCACATGATAAATTTCAAATTCAAAAAACCGCCTGAATTTAATTAAGCAGAAACAAAGGATAAAATATTCAAAATGACTTTTTAAATATTCTTCATAAAAAGGTAAGTGTTAATCAGAAACATTAAATTATGATGCATCAATAAAGAACACTGTATGATATGCATATATATTCACAACAAACAATATTTAATGATTGAGATGATATTCTATCTATAATTAAGTAAAAGAAAAGAAAAAGCAATACATACATACACACTAGAAGATACACACCAAAATATTAAGAGTGGTCATCTTTGGGTCTTGAAATTACAAATGACTTTTTTCATCAGTATTTCCTACAGTGAATGATTTACTTTTGTAATAATAAGAAAAACTTTCAAATATTTCATGTGAACCCTGAGTTGCTGGAAAAAAACAAACAAAAGAAAAACAAAAGTTGTGAGAAACAGAAGATGAAAAGCATTATTAACTGACTTACCAAACAATGTATAATCAACGTCTAGTACCAACAGCTTTTTGCCTTCCCTGGGAGGATTCAGTATTTCCACTTTATACTCTTTGACTCTGCGAGAAATTTTCAACAGATTTTCTTCCCTAATGGAAAAGATGAAATCAAATGAAGCACTCATTCTCCCACGTGACAACTCCTTCTAAAAGAAAAGGCGCTTACCTGTTCTCTACTTCAACTACTTCATCTTCAATATCAAAGTCATTAACAACATCATCGTTATCAGGGGGTGGACCTAAGACATCTTCCTATTAAGACAGAAAAGAGTTTTACTATACTACCTTTAACATAACAAACATATTCACAGCATTAAAAAAAAAAAAATCAAATGAAATACAATTGGAGTTTAAGAACCTTTCAATACACACTATGGGAAAATTTCCATAATTAATAACTCACTATACGTGTCCCCTGGACAGATTTACCATGTTCAGTTTGACCATTTGGGTTACTACTACACTTATAATTAACTACATACTAAAAAGTTCCCCAGCTCTTATTTCCTGCTGGGTTAATACCATACTCAACGTACAGCTTTATTTTTCATTGACCATAGAGACTCATAATTTTACCACAATTAAAATTATAAACCATAGTATTTTCAAAAGGACAAATGGTAACAAAAGTAAACATTTACCAAGCTCTCCTCACGAGTTCCCATCATCATGATTTTAGTATTTGGTTTCAGTTTGAGAGCTCCAAGCTTAACATCATTTTCTGCAGGTTTGCCTACAATACAAGCAAATGACTGTTTTCTCACTAAAGTCCGGTGCTAGTTTCACTATTCCATTATACAAAACCCTAACATTAACAGGTTTGGTGCAATTGCCACAGCAGTTGTGGGGTTTTATTGTTGTTTTGTTTTCTTACATTAACCAACTATTATTGCTGAATTAGTCACAACTAATACAAGTGTTGTTTTCTCTCATTCTATCCTACAACACTTTTATTCAACTAACTAAACATAAATTCATGTTTTATTTTACAGTTCAAGACAAAGACAATTCTTTGTCAGGAAGCCTTGCAGATCACCTAAAATAAACTAAGACTTACAGTTACTCAAAACCCTTCAGTGGTAAGCCAAAATGGTAAACAACACAAAAATCTCTTTTAGCTGGATATGAACAAATGTTAAATATCACTTTTACTTTTGAAACAGGACAGACTATTCGTGGAGAGTACAGGGTCCAAGCTGTAATAGAAACACTGTGCTAAAATGCAATGCTAGAAAATAAATGACATTTCACCTGACATTTCTATGCTGAAGCTTTAAGAAGCAAACACTGACTGTCAGGAATAAAAAATAATCTTACTGGTGGTATTCTCAAGTAAACTTGCACATTAACATTTTTACCACTAAACCGATTTTAGAAAAATTCCTAGCAAAGACATCGCAAAAAGACCGGGGGGGGGGGGATATTTAAAGAAAAGTGATAGCAAATATAAAAACTCATAAATATCAATGCAAAAGATGTTCAGCAGGGAGAGAATTACCTTTCACTTTGAGCCCAAGTAATTTCTGGCGTTCTGGCAGCACTCCAGTGAGAGTCTTGAGAAACTGTTTGAGATCGAGCACAGTATCTTCCTCTGAAAGTGTGGTCACTGAATATTCCTGTCCACCCCATTTTACAATGATTGGGAGAGCCATTTTTGAAGCATATGAAGAGGCAGTTTTCCTTCAGGAAGAAATACCTAGAACAGTAAGCATATATAAAGGAACAAGTTAAAACCAATGGATCAAAGACAAACTTGTAACTTTAAGTTTCAGAAGCAGGTGGAGTTTGAGTTCTACTTTATAATTTGATGGTATACAAACACATGTTTCTCCTTACAGAAGTGCTTAGTATTTACTTAGTATTTAACTAAGTATTTACTTAGTATTTAACTAAGTTACTGACACTAAAAGTTAAAATTACCCCACCATCCCAATTTTTAGCTTACACTTACTACTTCCTAATACTCTATCATAGTCTCCCTGAGGAAACAGGAAAGGTACAGTAATTGGCTACCTTTCCCCGTTTTGCTTGGTCAGGATTACAGGCAAATTCCACCATGACAGAGTATCTTCTTTCATTTAATGTTTGACAGGTAGTGTGTTGTAATTATTAGGAGTAACACAGCCTTTAGAGTCAAACCGTCTGGTTCAGATTCCAGCCTTTCCACTTAGTAGTTGTTTGACCTGGGAACTTGTCTCTTAGTCCCTAGATTTCATCACCTGAAATATAAGGATGATACCTACTTCTCAGGGTTCCTATGAGGACTAAATTTGTTAATGTTTAGAAGTCATACTGTGTAATATTATGGTAAGGTAATATTACAGTAGGTAGGTAATAAATTTCAATCTGAATGTTTACTATATTCCAGGCACCATGCTAAATGTGGGAAAAGCTGTTATGTTTCATATTTTGTGAAATGGCCAAAGTTACACAATCTCATTTAATAAGGTTGTCTGATAAAGTGTACCTTCTTTAAAGAAACAATATCTGAGAAGAGACATAACCTGCTCGTGGGTACATAGCGTGTAAACAGGGCTTCTGAACAAATCTCAACATACCCTACAACTCCCATACCATAATTTTGTCTTTTCTCTTAAATTGGAAATACAGGAGTAAAGGCAACAAAATTTCAAGAAATACAAAACCCATCCGCACAGTTCTAAGCATACAAATTTTACACAGTAACTGTTTTCTTATCAACAATTAAGTTGATAAATGAGTTTATT
Organism: Cavia porcellus; assembly: GCF_034190915.1. NCBI lineage: Eukaryota > Metazoa > Chordata > Mammalia > Rodentia > Caviidae > Cavia > Cavia porcellus. The sequence goes on along the minus strand of NW_026947502.1, from coordinate 14,395,983 downwards.
CCCCATAAAGCTTTCTACGTTTCATAAACTCATTTCACCACAGATTAGATTTCACAGGCCAGGGACTTAGGTCAGCGGCATAAGCACCTGACTGGAAAGCTGGAAAGCGTAAGGTCGTGTTTGATCCCTGGTACCAAAAAAAAAAAAAAAAGATTTCTGAGTTTGCTAATCTTTACCAGTAGTGGTCTTCCCAAGTGTTTTCAATTATTTGGTGAAATATTTGATTGCACTAGTCATGCAATGATTGCACCCAATACTAACTGGGAAAGTAAATTTTAGTCTCAGTATGCAAAAATAATTTGAAAGTAAGTCTTTTAACATAGACACTAAAAAAAAGAGTATCATAAATTCACCTTGACTTATATGAATACAATCATATTTATATTTACTCATGTTTCATATGCACATACATACTTACACTTACTTTCTTAGGCCCTAATACCACAAATGAAAAAGGGGGCGAGAGTAAGGAAGACAAGCAGAGTGGGATCATGCGCACTAATGGGGCATCACGATATAAATGCATGAAAAATTATGGGGTGAGGGGGCACGAGGTTCCCAAACCCAAAAAATAACGGCTTAACACATGCGTTGGCTTTGCCTAGTGAATTCCTAACTCTGGGGCTCAGTCTTCTCAAGCAATCGATATGATGACAGCACTTTATATAAAGAAAGAGCTATATGATGGTGGTGGTAACAGAGCTACAAGCCACACAGTTTAACTAAATCACCTCATTTACTCTTCACAATCCTGAATTGACTACTGGCCTCTTTATACCGACCAGAAACCTGAAAAAGAAGTTAAACAGCTTGCCAAGAAAGCAAAATCAAAGAGCAGCAAAGGCGACAGTTGGAAGCACAGCAGCAAACATGACTTTTGGCACTGAAAGGACGGGGATAACTTTTCGACGAGTGTAACGTAAGGTAACAGTCAAGTATCGTCCATTGCTTGCCAGGTCAACAGCACATTAACCACTGCGAGATGGTGCAGAGAGCGCGGCACAAAGAGGCCGGTAAGGGGCAGTCTCTAGAGGCCAGTACCAAGAAGACGGGTAAGTCTTCAACCGGGGGAGGGAGGAGACAGACACACGCCAGACGAGGGAGAAGTGAAGCTGGGGACCCGAAACAGAGAGGAGCGCGGTCGGCCTTCGGAATGGGACCGAAGGCAGGGCGGGAAGGCTGCGGGACCCAGCGCCCACCGCCAGGGCCGGGGCCGGGGCCGGGGCCTGGACGCAGGTCTGACAGTCACGGCGCCCATCCCGTCACGGACGGCCGCGGGACGGGCTAAACGGCGCGGGCCACAGAGTCGCGACCGCCGGCCCCGCCGCATCTCCAAGGGCACCGCGCCAGGCTGAGCCGCATCCCCTCACCTGGAGCGTGGCGGAACCAGCTGCAGCGGACGCAGAAACCGACCGCAGCGGAACCTCAGAGGCCGGAAGTGATGGGCGGGGCCGGAACCGGCAGGGGGCCGGAACCGGCAGGAAACCGGAAGTGGGTGGTTTGAAACGGAAACGCGCTAGGGACGAAGCGGTTATTTCCCTTTTTTCTAATTAAGAGCTAATGTAAATCAGCCC